>NC_083883.1:61220697-61845697 GCF_032452875.1 Bos javanicus
TGGCATCAGGAAGAAGATTTCTGTGAATATGAAGAATAAGGTGATCTAATCTCAGGGAGATGGGAGAAGCAAGCAACGGGAGACAAAGGACAGAACAAGAGAGTGATTCTCCAACAATGCATGGAGAATTCTGCCCAGCAGGGGTTGTTCTGAGGAAGGAAAACAGCTTGCTTTGCTTTTACAAGTTATAATTTGCTTCTAACCTCCCACCAAGATCTGTATCAACAGCCTCCAGAGACAAACCTTCCCCATATGTGGGTTTCACTGCGTTGTAGTGAATAATCTGCCCCTGCATTGTCAGCAATGGCACCAGGGTTAATCATCACAATTTTCTGATGTGCTTGGCACCAGTGGGTGGAAAGTGTTCCAAAGTTAAAGAAGGGCACACTGGTATTTCCAAGTGATTCAGCACAAAAGAAAAAGAAGCCTGAAAACTGTAATCTCAGCAACCCACCTTCAATGTTTTCACAGCAACTGTAAGGCTGTATTTCTTCCAGACGCCAACGTAAACCTCTCCATACTGACCACCCCCAAGTTTGTGCTTCATGGTAATATCTGTTCGTTCCATTTCCCACTTGTCGTGGATGGGGGACACACCGTAGACTGTAGGCTTATTACACTTGGGTGCCGGATAGTGTAGGGTTGTCACCAGCCCATCAGCCACCGTGGAGTGATGGTGAACAAGCTCGGCCAAGGTGCTGAAGCGGCTCTCAGCAGTTACGTATACCTGGTGAGAAGAGCAGAGAAAAATAAACCAGCCGAAAAGGGGTCATTACCTCACTGCTCTCAAGATATGAAAATAAGCAGCACTAGTCACAATAGCCAAAACATGGAGACAACCTAAATGTCCATCGACAGATGAGTGGATAGAGAAGGTGTGGGTGTGGGTGTGGGTGTGGGTGTGTGTCTGTGTGGCAACGGAATATTACTCAGCCGTAAAAAAGAACAAAATAATGCCACTCACAGTGACATGAATGCAACTAGAAATGATCATACTAAGTGAAGTCAGTCAGAAAGAGAAAGACAAACACCATATGATATCAGTTATATGTGGAACCTAGAATACAACACAAATGAACTTATTTATGAAACAGAAAATCACAAACAGAGTGAACAGACTGGTGGCTGCCAAGAGGGAGGGGGTCGGGGAAGGGACAGAATGGGTGCTGGGGACAGCAGGTGCAAACTATCATATACAGAGTGGATAATCAACAAGGTCCTACTATATTCAATATTCCATGATAAATCACAATAGAAAATAATATAAAAAGAACACAGATATACGTATAACTCAATCACTGCGCTGTATAGCACACATTAACACAACATTGTAAACCAACTATACTTCAATTTTTAAAATACTGATTTAAAAAAAGATGAAAATAAGGCATTATCTTACTGAGATAAATGGAAGAATTACGGAAGAATTTAACCATGATGTTGGGGTGGGGGGACAGAGAACTTCAGTTTAATCTCATTTAAACTACTCTTCTTATGATTCCTAAAGTAGCTTGAGTCTTGAGGGGAAAAGCTTCTATCTCTCTGGATCATCAAGATCACTGGTCTTCAAATATTTTTAAGCTAAATGACGAAGGAACCCAAATATAGAAGATAAAGGAAGAGAAGTGCTGATTAAAGTAGGTAAGAGGCTGGCTTCCTGTAAAAGCTTATGAACTCCCACCTCAGAATCTTACACAGAACATAATTTGAAAACCACTGATTTAATTTTTTGGTAGAGAGAGGGTATTCAAATATCTTATGATTTTTATTTCATTAAGAGGCACTTTTGAGTGTCCAGGCAATTTTTTAAAAAGAGCCACAATTTTACTTCAGAAAGTAAACAAAACAGTAGTTAATTTGTGATAAGCAAGAAGGATAAAGTAGGATAGCAGTCTCTGAGCCTTATCTTCCAAGGGAGCTTGCTTATTTTTTTAAAAAGAGATTCTAGTGTATAGAGAAGAGCACACAATTAATAAATGGAGAACCGATGAGTTCTATAGTGAACTCACCCATGTTAAACATCTCCCACCCAAGAGAATTATAGTATTACCAGCACCCGGCAGCCTCCCTCCTGCCCTCCCAGCTATTGACCCCTGCAAAGGTAACCACTCTGCTGGCTTCTAACACCTTAGATTAGCTTAGATTGTGAACTGTACCTATGCAAATGGAACCACACAATAAGTATTGTTTTGTGCCTGATTTCTTTCACCGAGCTTTTTTTTACTGTGATATAATTCATACATTTCACCACAAAATTCACAATTTCAATTGTGCAATACAGTGATCTTTAATAAATGCACTCATTGTCCAACTATTACCACTATCTAATTTTGGAACATTTTCATCACCCTACAAAGAAACTCCAGACCCGTTAGAGGTCATTCTCACTCCCCTCATCCCATTCCTCAGTAATCACTAATCCCTTCTACTCAACTTTATGTGTAAGAGATTCATCTATGACTGTTCTAGAGGGCCAGAGAGTAAATATTTTAGGTTTGTGGCCATAGCATTTCTGTCATTACTCAAGTCTGCCTTAATATTGAGAAAGCAGCCACAGACAATACATACACAAATGGGTGTATCTGTATTCCAATACAATTTTATTTGCAAAAGTGGACAGCCAGTGGGTCATAGTTTTTCCTAGTAATGTGTGTAGTAGTACTGTGTTCACTTTGTGTGAGATCCCATTTTACATACATACCACAATTTACTACTTCAGTCTACTGCTGTCAGACAGTTGAGTGTTTCTAGTTTCTGGCTACTACACATAACACTGCTATGAATATTCCGGTACCTGTCTGCTGAACACACATGCACTCACTTCTGTTGGGAAGACAACCATAAGTAGATTCTGCTGAGTGGCCCTTATCTGATTCTATTTGGTTTCCTGAAGAAAAAATATATCTTATTGGGTGATGCAAATAAAATTAATAATTTACTGTTTCCTACCTTTTACCAGCCATTATCTTTTATGGAAATTATCTCACTGAATGCTTCCAATAAAATGGGATGGGAAACTGAGGCTTAAGTAAGGTCACAACGTGAATAAATGATGGAGTTACCCAGCAAACCAGATTTGCTTGCTCTAAAGCCTATGCTTTTCCCCTACTATGCATATCATAAAGAAAGAAAGACTGGAAGAAACAATTCAATATAAATTTATTATTCAAGGACTTCCCTGGTGGTCCAACACTTAAGAATCTACCTTGCAATGCAGGCAATGTGGGTTCAATCCCTGGTCGGAGAACTAAGATCCCATAGGCCACAGAGCAACTTAGCCTGCACATCATAACTATACATTTACTGTTCAATAGAAGAACTGATATAAACCTACGCTTTACCATTTATAAAGTAAGACAGTTCCATTCTAACATAGCCATTCTTAAACAGTTGGTCTTTCTAACCTGCAAAGTGCTAAATGACTGATTGACCTATTTACATTAACATACATTAATGATCAATATCAGTCTCAGAAGCCTAAAGTTTTACTCTTTAAACTTTCTGGTAGAGATTATTATAATTTTCATAGATAAAAGGTTTAATTTATAAAATTCCACACAATGTATTGGATGTATACGTGCATATCTGTATACTGATACCAGTTAACTTATACAGCTGTTTCCTTCATTTTTCATCTTCAAATCTAGCTCATCTTTAAATTCTTAATGTAATACTGTTTTTAATTTCCATTACTGTATTGTTTTGAAAAGAGTAAGCTCTCTCTCATGTGCCAAACAGCTCAAACTCACATCAGTGATTAGTTTCTTTCATGTCAGACATAAAAATTGTATTCTTTCATCATTCTGAATATTGCTTCTAAAGAGCAGGCCCATTCACACCAAGAGGTGGCTGCCGGCCAGTCTTACCTTGCCATCTGTGGTGGTATTGATCCTGTAGTGATACACACGCCCCTCGTACCTGAGCGAGATTGACAGCTGCCCGGGGCTGCTCTCACTCTCTCGCACCAGGAAGCTGCCATTGATCAGACTGCTGAGTAGGTACTCTGCTGCACTGCGAGACACAGGTCCATGATACCAGGAATGTTTTTCCAGGCTGTTCACAGGGGTGATGTAGTTGCTTGGCACCCAGCCTTGGCCATTCTTAGAGCGAACTTCGCTCCACTCTCCATTCTGGTTGTAACCAAGGACTCGGAGCTTTTCACCTGGCCAGGAGATCATTACAGAGGGAAAGAAAAGATGTAAGACTTTATCTTAAACAGAAACAGTCTACTGTCAAGCTTGAAATTCACTGAAAAAATGAATCAAGAACTTTTAAACCAGCACAGTTTTTTTAAAGATAATGAAAATGAACTTTGCTATCATCATAGCCTGACTGATATTTTTAGCTTGTAGCTTAAACAAAAGAAGCATACTTAGACATGTTTTTCTGGCATTATCAATAGGGTTTCAAAAGCTTTTATACTACAGGAAACTCCATATACATAACTAAGGTAGCACACAAAGAATAAAAGGTCACTCAAATGTCTGGAATAGGACATGGTCTCACTTCTTAAAAAAAAAAAAAAATGAAATGAATTTTTTCCTCAAAACATATATATGGTCACAGAACATATATATGGTTCAGTGCTAACAGCAATCAAGGATTAGGGATTAGACATGTAAAACACAAAATTACTTCTAAATTTCAGTTGGCAACAAGGCTACAAAAACCATCAATCAAAAACAAAAAACAAAAAAGCACAGACCACAGAGCTATCAGCAATATTTCAGAAAGAAAAGTGAGGAGGTAGGGGTCGGCAGTCAGGACCTCGAAAGCACAATCTTTTCCAGGACTGAAGTTTTAAAATAATTTCCCTCCCGTTCCCCATAACGAATGAATCCCCCATCTGCTCCTCTCAAATTAGTGTGTGGCAAAGAGAAGTTGAGACTAAAGTTGGAGCCTAAGACTCAAGTTACTCAGAGTATCTTTGCTATCAATTTCAATGTCCTTGATTTCTTTAATAAAGTTGTGAGTATCAACTTCAGACTCCCTAAACATGCTTCCTTACCCTGTACTTGCAGCCCAGGCAAAATAGGAAAGGTAAGAGATATCATTATCAGTAAATGATAATTTAAAGATTCCTGGGACTTCCTTGGCAGTTCCGTGGTTAAGACTCCATGATCCCAATACATGGAGGCATGGATTTGATCCCTGATCTAAGATCCCACATGCTGCATGGCAAGGTCATAAAAAAAATATAAATCCTTATAAGGCCTTACACCCCCATATCTGAGAGATGCAAGCCTTCCTGTAGAGTTCACATCCACCTCTCAGTGTCAGAGAACAGAAGAAAGCCGCAGCAATCAAAAGCACATGGCCCAGTACTTACCAAGCAAAGACTGCTGGGGAAAAACTCAAAATTATTATTCTGCCAGTCATCTTTTTTCAGTGGTCTACAGAAATGTTTGCCACAATATGACTTTCTATTTGCCCCTACTATCTCACTAAGACCCCGGGTTGTGAGACATTCAGTGAGAAAAAACTCGGGTATGTGCACGTGCGCACGCACACACACACAGAAAATATACACACGTACAGGTAGATAGTGTGTGTACTATCTACACACTATCTGTGTGTACACTATCTGTATCTACCTGTACACACACTACCTGTGTGTACAGGTAGATAGTGTGTAGATAGTGGCGGTGGAAATGCACAAGCGTGCTGATAAATACTCCCCAATCATATCTGCAGGGAAAACAAATCTTAGTGCTGTCAGAAAAGCTATATAAGACTTGTCAGTCAGCAGCTTTTCTCTAATACTCTTAAGAAACTGAGAAGACTAAGTTCTTTACCAAGTACATTATTTTTCCTTACAAAGAACTGATAATGACAAGTCATCATAATCAGGATATAGTCGAACACTCTAGGTTTGGGGCTATTTGTTTTTCTCTTTTTTGGCAGTTGGGAGGAGAATTTTCCACTCTGGAACTTTTGAGTACCATGAAGATTAACAATGGAATAAACATTGACCTTATTGCCAGAGAAACCTGATTTTTTAATTCAGGCAAAATATTGCCTTCAAAGAAATTACTAAAATAAGTATTGTTATTTAATTAAAAATGTATTTTGTCTTTTAAAATAAAAAAACAGCTTTAGCATGACAATATTTTATATTAAATTAAAAATAAGAACCTGGATAAAAACCTGGCATTTCATAGGTTTTGGACTATACAGCCCATGGAATTCTCCTGGCCAGAATACTGGAGCAGGTAGTCAGTCATTCCCTTCTCCAGGGGATCTTCCCAACTCAGGGATCAAACCCAGGTTTACTGCACTGCAGGCAGAATCTTTATCAGCTGAGCCACCAGGGAAGCCCTTAAAAGAAATCACTGTTGATTATAAGATAAATGAAATCCCACTTTTTGAGATGTATAACTGGTAACTGATGAATCAAAAGGCTTTCTTTATCAATGTATCGCTGGTGACTGAGCAATCTTGGAAAATACTGACATGAAAATTGTATCTAGGAAAGAGTGTTCTGAGTCACCTTCACCAACTTTCCCAATGAAGCACCTTAAAGTAAAAGACTGTGTTGTAGCCCAAAGAGACTACCTACCACACAGAGTATAAAATATTTCTGAACTCCTGTATCCTAAAACTGTAAAATTTTCCTCCCATCATAAAACACAGTTGCACACACATACAAATACCATCAAATGCATGTATACATACCATCATCCCCACTCGGGGACATACATATACCCCAGAAACTCAGTTTTAAGGATTTCTGCCTTTGATGAATCTGGCTGGATTTTAAGAATTGATGTATAAAAATATTTTACTTCAGGGTAACATTCCTTGAGTGGAGACCTGTCTTCTTAATTTGGTGATCCACTCTCATTTACTATCTCATTTCAAACCTTACAAATAAGAGTATTGTTTGACAAAGAATCATTTAATTTATACTTTCAGGTAGCTAAAAATTATCCAGAATCTTATTTTTTCCTAGTAGGAAGCTTTAATACATTCAAAAGACAAGAAAAATATAAGCAGATTATCAATCCAACTCATGTATACAATGACAATGCCCACACTCCTATTTCTTTCTCATAAAAATTCCACATTTTCTGTCCTCTTCAGAAAACCAATAATGGATGGTTTTTACATGATTATGTTCTTGGTGTTCTCTTTGTTAAGAATTTACTACTGAAAACAGTACTACTACTCTGTTGTGAGTGTTACTGCAATAGAAACCCTTCCTGCTAGTCCTTTCACTAACACACACAAACACAAATGAGAGAGAAGTTGTCTAGGCCAGTGCTACCCAAAGCAGGTCCACAGCAAGGTAAGATGCTTGTGCCAGAGTGGGAATCACTGGACCACTTTCTTCAGCTTTGTTAAAAAAAAGAAATGTCAGCTGAACTAAATAATAAGTGTACTTAGCAATGTAGTTGTTTTACATTTTGAGTACAAGTTCTTAATCTCAGCGTAGACTGGTAACGAATGGTTCTCACAGGAAGTCAGCCCACGAACGACACTTAAGAGTAGCACTGGGGTCTGGAAACCCGACTCCTCTTAGTGAGCCACAGTTCACTGAAAAGAGGTGTATGGTAAACCTCACCTTTGTGGCAGACAGATGCTGGCATATTATCTACAGAACAGAATTTTGAGAAGGAGTCGAGTTTATGTATATATAGTGCAGTGTTTTTTTTCTAATGTACTTTGTCTCATTTTAGCCTTAATGAAAACTCTATGAAGTAGATAAGGTGGCATTATCCCCAATGAATCAGAGGTATCTGGGCCCAAATTACCTACCTAATTCCAGTCAGAGGCAGAATCCAGAACAGATCCCATTATTTCTTAACCACTAATAAAAACTGAAAAGTGAGAGGATGTCACGTAGAAGCTCACCTTTAGTGATGCTGAGTGTGTTATCACCACTTGCTACAAAATCATAAAGTGCAACAAAGAGATTAGGGTCACTCTCGGTGGCTCCAAGCAGGTTCTCCTTGGAGCTCCACCTGATGGCTTCGTTCAGGGCCTGGGGTTCAACATCACAACCGTAGGGGCGATGCAAGGCTTCTGAAAGACATAGAGAGAAAGGAGTTTACACCAAGTCCAACAGCTGGAGATTCATTTGAATTCAGTACACAGACAGTATTTTAGCTGTTGGCATTATACTGATGGCTCCAGCAAGGAACAAAACCATACACGTGGTTGTGGAGTCATGAAGAATGAGCAGATGGCATGTCTCCCAAGCAGGAGAGAAATCTACTTTTTGAAAACATAGTAAGATAGAGCAAAGAACACAAAATGAGCATTTAGCTGTGATGCTTATGCATGAACCAAAATCAGAGGTAAATGAATAGGAAACATAGTTTCCTCAAAATGAAAGAAAAAAAAAATCTCAAAAAGAAATGCCAGTTCATTTTATAAAACACACAAGATATTTTGTCTAGATGATGGTGGTTTTAAGAAGGAATAGTTATGTTTTATAAATGAAGTTAAGTCCCCCCAAAGTACCTTTCTCCCCTTACTATCTCCATATAAAACAAATTTCAGAAAAGATAACAGAGATTTTTAAGAAATATGTATAGATTGTATTAATCCAGGCCCTCCATTTACATATACAAAATTATAGATATAGTGCTTTTAGAAAAAAAAACCCTAAAATTATCTACTAAACAGAAAAGTATTTTGGTTTAATACAAAATATTCTTGGCATCCCAAAATACCTTTGTACTACCATGTACAGTCTATAACATAACAGCTTTCCACTGTTAATTGTTTTAATAAAAAACAATTTTTCCTTATTTTCTTTTCATACATTTTTAATAAAATACTGTAACTTAATTAGGACTCAAAATACGGCTGGCAACGGACATGATTTATTGAGTTTCTATCACCTGTAATGGTTGAAGCCTTGTAAGACCTGGTTTCTTCTTCAAGGATTTGTGGTTCCTAAATTTAGTTACACTAAACAAATAGGTGATCCTTACACCATGTTAGTTTAAGATCACCTGCTTCTCACAGTTCAGAATAATCATACCAAAAACACACTGTTCTTTCAGTAGCAATTTTCTTAGTCACTAAAAATGGGTTTTAGTGGCACTCTGCCACTATGCAACTGCCTCTGTCATATAACAATTCTTTTCTAGTATGTCTCCCTCTCTTCCACTCATTTTTAATTTAAACTTGGTTTTATCATATATGAAGAAGAAAACCCCTTGAATCCGTGGTTTTATTTTCCAATCCACTCCCTCCTCTCCACCTGTACTGCCAATGTCTTAGTTCAGATTCCCAACATCTCTCACCTGGACTACTGCCTCCAGTCTTGTCTCCCTCAAATCCATCCTCCAAACAGCTGGCAAAGTGATCTATTTAAAACAAAAATTTGACCATGTCACTCTTCTTAAGATACTTCAATAGTTCACCATCAAGCTAAAAATCTCTTTTAACAAGGCCTTCAAGGTCTCTTATAATCATATCTCCACCTATTAATACTTCTCCAGCTTCCCTTCTCTCCCATTCCATGCCTTGAATTTTAAATTTGAATAAACACCATGATGCTTCCTGCCTTTCTGCCTTTGTTCACATAGTCCTATCTTCCCAGAATGTGAACTCATTCCTCTTTTTTCTTTGACAGGCTGACTTCTATTCATTTTAAAAACACTCAACTTCAATGTAACCTCCCCTTGGAAGCCTCACATACATTATACTTGCTACAGTAATACCTCTTATTTTTATCCTCCATTTATGTACATTTCCCCAGCTTTACAAAATAAGCTTCTTAGCATAAGAACTTTATCTTTTTTTCTAGCAAGAGTCATATAATATGTGTTCAGTAATTTTGACTGAATGAGTAACTAAGTTTCATAAAAATATAAGTGACAGGAAACAATGAGAAAAAAAAAAGCAGTCTTTTAAAATAGCATTAACCAGTGTTTTTTAAATGGCTTCGTAGCTGTCGATATCCTATAGACAGAAATTCCTCTTGTAGGTCAGATGCTTTCCTAACAGTTTATTTCACTTCTTCACATTCCTTCTTCCTCTTAAAAAGAATGTGTTTTTTAATTTTCACAGCTAATTAAATCATTTTACATTAAGAAAGTTACAACAAACCTGAGATATGTCCAAATGTCCTGAAAAGATAATCTGAAACAGGTATCTTGCTTCTTAAGCACATAAGCATAGTGAATAGGAACAGCTGTACTATCCACTGAAATAAACTAGGATGACCAAACTTGGAGCTCTTTGACAGCTCCCTATCTTAGAATAAAAGCTAAAGTCCTTACGAGGGCCTTTGCCCAATTCATCTTCCTACTCTTCCTTCCCTACTTTACTTCATTCTGACTACTGGCCTCCCTGCCGTTACCTGAACAAGGCAGGCACACTCCCACCTCAGGACCTTTGTACTGGCTTTTCCACCTGCCCAAAACATCCTTCCCTAAGCCACTGACACGACACTTCACCCAAATGTTCCCCTCTTGGTATGGCATTCTCTAACCATCCTACTTTAAAATGCATCTGTTCCTGACAACACTTCCACATCCCCTATGTCTCCTTTACTAATTTCTCTCCATTGATCTTATCACGCCCCAAAATGCAATTTACTTGTCTATCATCATATTCATGTGAGCTATTATCCCACCCCACTAGAATATTAGTTTTATGGGGACAGGTAATTTTTATCTGCTTTGTGTACACTGATAAATTCCAAGCACCCAGAACAGTTACTGTATATAAGGGGCTCTCAAAAACAATCTATTGAATAAATGAATCACACATTCTGCTACACTTACAGAGTATACACTGAGAGGACAGAAGACAAAACTCTGCAGTCAGAAAAGGTTTCAGAGAAAAGAAAGCATTTAAATTAGATGAGCACATTTAAACTGGATTTTGCACTGATGACAGTAGAATGACAGACTGTCAAAATGCAAGGATATGTCTATGACATGTGAGTCATCTGTACTGGAGAGGAACTCCATCAAATTCAAAGGAGGATTTTGAAAGGCAAGTCAGCCTCTTAAAACCATGTTAAGTGACAAAAGGAGAAAAGAGAATGAGACCTTCAGCACAATTTTATGAAAACTTAAAACATATACACATGCCAAACAATACTGTACATTTCTCAAATATACAAAATAATAAATACAGGAAGACAATCATTTCAGAGGCCAAAGTACAAAAAGAACCACATCTTGGAAAACAATCCTTTTTATTCTCCAATCCCCTTCTTCCCATCTCTGGTTTTTACAGTCTTTTTGGTCAAGTCAAAAGATCTTATTTCCTTCCTTTCTTCTTTCTTCCCACTCACTCTTTTGTTCTCATAGAACTAAGGGTCAGTTTCCTGTACAATCTGCCTGCACAGGATATCCACTTAAACACCATCCTACCCACTAGCACCAAACAAAAGAGGAAATTTTCCAAAGACAAGAAACATCCTAACATTTTCTTGAGAATGAACATGTTTTAAATCATAAGGAGTTAAAGAGCTAAATGGAGGCAAAAAAACTAAGGAATGAAGACAAAAAGGGGTGGGGGGTCTATAGAAAGTAAATGCCACAGTGTTATCCAGTAGATCCAGCCTATGCTCCTTTCCTTGTCAGCTTAAGACAGACAAATCTGGATGATTCAGAGCTACTGCATCTGCCCAAATACAAGTGCGCAGGCTGGGAATGTTTTATTTTTGAACAATGTTAAGTGACTACTATATATAAGGTACCTTAGATAGCGAGTTATCCTTCATTAATCACTATTATGGAGGCACATCATGGACTCACGATGAGGCAACAGAAGACTCTAATTTTTACTTATGGAATATGGAACCCAGAAATAGGTCCCAGCAGAAATATATTATGACTATTAAGAAAAGGTCATTTTTTTCTACTGATATGCCTGTAGGATACAATAAAAATAAGGTAAAACTAGTAAGAATAGCTTGTACAGAAAATTATCAGGACTAAACAAGACTCAAACTCAAATTCACAGATAATTCCTAAATTTAATGTTTAATTTTATTAAAAACACTTTCACCAATTAGTCATTCAATAAATTTTATCAGTTTAAGTACAAATTTGTCAGTTATTAATTGGAGAAATTAATAAAAAATGTCAGTTTAGCAGGCATTTCCAGGCATTTTTATAAACACTTACCTTGCCAGAATTCTACTTTGACTGCATATTCTTAAAAACTAATACTTTTTTTTTTTTTTTTTTTTTGCCATGCCACGTGGCTTGAAGGATCTTAGTTCCCCAAGCAGGAGTTAAACCCAGATGGGCCCATGGAAGTGAAAGTGTGGAGTCTAACCACTAAACCACCAGGCAAATCCCTAAGGAAGCTAATACTTTTTAATACTGCTTTTAAAAACTAGGGTGGTTGGATAAACCATTCAATTGTTCTCAATATCAAGCCACACATATCTTAAAACTAAAAAATACTGCACATTATTCATTTATTCATTTATTCTTTTATTACTAAGGCCCTACCAGGGAAAAAACACATGAAGCTTCACTAGCCAAGAATAAAGATGTTAACAACAATAGCAGTACAAATTTTTTGGAATCTCATTCAGGCTTGATTACTGTGGTTATCTACCCTCCCACAAATGATCACCCCTGTTATCATACCTGTCAAGCTGGGGAGAGCCGTTTCTGAGGCCTCATGGCATAGACAGCAAAGCGATGTGTCCTGATCTCTGCCATAACAATTAGGTGGAAGCAGAACCATCCCAAAGACCATTCCTCTGCCCAGAAGCAAGAAAGTTTAACTGTTCTCTGTACAGAGGAAGTCTTGGAATTCTAGCCTCTGACAAGCAATACCACATGCATGTGACACTTATTCATGAACTCAGTGGCCAAAGGGAACCAATGGCAGGGTAACATTTACAAGTCCAATGTGGGTGGAGAGTTACCTAAAGGGAAATGTCTAGTAATCAGCAAAACATTGAGTCAGAATAGAGTTACTTCAAGAACTCTGGAACATTTTGAAAAACTAAATAAGTAAAAACCAACACACATGAGTAACAAATGATAAAATACACAGGCGTCACTGCATGTAGCTGGGATTTCATTCCTAGGAGATGATGAAGTGAGATTGTACAGAAGTTTCCTTGGAGAAAACATGTTTACAATAAAACACCAAATACACTTTTAAAAGAGAGGAAACGCCTAACAACAGTCATCTTTTGCATCACTTAAAGTAGTTCAAGAAACCACAAATCCAAAGTTAAAGAAATAGTTGCAATCTGATTCATAAGCACAGAAGCCAGGAAATGAGGGCCTTCAGTAAAAGTTTGGCTCTATTGCTTAATAAAGGTTAAAAACGTGGCATGATAGTACTGAAAACTTTAAAGGTTTTGAAAGTAAAAGCCTAATCTTTGTTAATATATAGAACAAAGTTAAATAAAACTCAAGAGCCTTATAAGAATGAAACTAGCGAAATCCACCAATGATGGATGACTTTAGGGATATAACCTACAAAAATAATTCTAGAATGTCTGTTATTATACAAATATTTGTTAAGTAGCTGTTATGTACCAGCCACTGTGCTAGGTTCCAGGTCAACCAAAGTAACAGGGTAAAATTATTGATAGTAAAACTGATACAGCCTTCAATAAAGATGTTACAAAAGTTATAATGCAAGCTAAAAGAAAGAATGACTCTGGTGTAGGTAATAACTAATTAGCCTTTTATGAAGCCAGTACTGTTAACATAATGAGGAAAGTAAGAGTTAAATGACTAATGGGTTACCTCAAATTAATGACTCAGAATTTCAAATACCAGGTTGAATTTCTCCTTCCCTGAATTACAAAAAATAAAAGGGAAAGAGGCTCCATAATTCATGTTCTATAGATATCTATATTCTATACCATATGATTTACTATTTAATCAGTAAATCTATTTAAATTATCAATAATGAATAGTTCCATTTTTTAATCCTCCTATATTGTAACCAGGAGTACAGAGGATGAATAAACAAAATATGGTACACACAATGGAATTTATTCAACGATAAAAAGGAATAAAATTTTTATATATGCTACAATATTGATGGGCCTTGAAAACATCATGCTAAGTGAAATAAGTCAGACACAGAATGACAAATATTGTACAATCCCACTTATATGAAATATGTAGAAGCTATTCTAGCTCTGGAATCTAGCTCTGCACTTGGGTGGCTATGTAACACTGTGAATGTACTTAAGGCTACTAAACTGTATACCTTAAAATAGTATAAAAGGTAAGTTTTATGCTATGTATATTTTCTAATTACAGTTTTTAAAGTAAAAAAATAAGTATTTGACTTCCCTCATGGTACAGTGGTCAAGAGTCCACCTGCCAATGCAGGGGACATGGGTTCGACGCCCAGTGCGGGAAGAACTCACATGTCGAGGAGCAACTAATTGTGAGCCACAATTACTGAAGCCCGCATACCCTAGGGCCTGCGCTCTGCCATAGAAGCCATCACAATGAGAAGCCCACGCACCGCAACTAGAGAAAAGTCCCTGAGCAGCAAGGAAGAGCCTGTGCGCTGCAAAGACCCAGCACAGCTATAAATAAATAAATATTTCTTAAAAACTTATAAAAAAAATTAGTATTGACTCTCCAAAGACCTCTGTTATGTAGGTTGTATCTATCATTATCTACCATATTTGAAATTAAAACTGAGAAATTGTAATATTAATTTCAAAATAACAATAAACACATATGTTAACATTTTATTAAAAATAACTACTCTTGAAAAGAATTAAGAGGTAATAGTAACACTGTCATTTTTTGCATATATCTTTAATATCCGTCTTAAAACAAGATGGATGAACCTTCATTCTGCATTTGATCTACTGTGATGTTATGTTGAAGTATACGAAAATCTAACTGTGCACAGATATGGAGGTATAAAAGGAAAAGATATTTTAACAATCTTTCAGATAATGATGGATATTCTTCTCTGATACTATACCAAAACTCGACAATTAGTAGTTCTTTAAAGCCTAACTGTATACTGAAATCTGAAACCAAATAGATAAAATTTTTATAATCTGTCAAACTAAAATTATTTTAACTTGTACTTGAAATAAGTCTATCTTGTACTCTGCATTTTTTAACATCATGTATTGATCATCTGGAAATATATCCACTAAATGTTGATATATTCCATTATGTAACTTTGATACATCCTGTTCATTACTATCACCATCAATCTCACCACAAAAATTTTGAGTACCAGGTAAGTTCTCACAATCACAATGGTTATTACTAATTTTATAAAATTCTAATTTTTGTTTAAGAGCCCAAATTCTACCATTTCCAACAATTCCTGTTTTGTCTTTTTTTTCCCGTTTCTTTGAAATAGCAAATTTACTTCATTCATTTTTCAAGAAAATGTCTACCAAATCCCAATTCTGAATGGTTTGTCATTCAATCTTTTAAGTGAAAACAGGGTTCCCAGAAAAGAGCAGCCAGCTCAGTTAGAAGCACAGCACACGTGGACACGGGTCTCTCTACACACAGCCATAGCATCCAGTGAGCAACAGAAGTGCTTTCTGCACGCTTTCCATTCTGTCACATAGGATACTAAAAAGACATGTAGCTGAGAATCAAGACTGTTTATAAACATAATCATTTTTACTGCTTCATCAAGGAAATTCTTAGCGAGAGTGTGGCGGTGACAATGCAGTGATGGCTAGGTACAGTTTAATGTCACTACCTTGATTTCTATCAAGGACTAAGCAGTTTTACCAACAGTGCTTTGGCACCATCAGTGCAAATGTCAACAGAGGGATTTGTTGAACACAATCAAATTTTGAGAACTGTTGCTACAAGGATATCCACATGAGTTAATCTGCTTCATTTTATTTTCAATTTTTCAGTTCTGCTTTATACATTTTATTTCATTACATAAAATATTTACACGGTTCCAAAGTTGAATCTACAGAATGAAGCACCCTTCTCTCTATCCTAGTCACTCCTTCCTTAGAGGAAACCTAAATTTATATGCTTTATTCTTACACTGTTTTAATGTAAATGGATACATGCTCACATCTCCGCCCTTCTTCTTAAACAGTAGGATATTTCACACTCTTTCTCCACTCTGCTCTTCTCACTTAACTGTAAGATCACTCCACAGTAGCACATAGAAATAGTTATTTTCCTATGTACAGCTGCATAATATTTCATGCCAAATGCCACAGTCTTAAATGAGGACAACTGAGAATAAACACTAAGTTTTTAAATTCTGGATCATGAA
The DNA here is from genome assembly GCF_032452875.1 of Bos javanicus. Lineage (NCBI taxonomy): Eukaryota > Metazoa > Chordata > Mammalia > Artiodactyla > Bovidae > Bos > Bos javanicus. The sequence continues at coordinate 61,236,892 of NC_083883.1, forward strand.
CATGAAAAAAATGCCAATTAAGAGGTTCATTCGTGAAGTTGGAAAAAAAAAAATCAGTGCTGTTTATGTTGTTCAGTTCCTAATTGGCAACTAGACATCTCCATTATGTTATAAACTTACACACACAAATACAAATCAACAAATATTTTTTGCTAAAGCATGTCGACCCCCCTCTAAATTGCACTATACAGCACTGAATAAGGGACCCCCTAAAAAAATTCTCAATAATTCAATACTTTTCTACAAAAGCAACTATTGTTCAGACAATAATTAATTTCTATGTATTATTTCTGGATAAGAAAAGAATAGCTACAGTGACAGGACACTCAGGAGTTCACATTAACCCTTATATTAAATATTGCTTGTCTGTAGTCACACAGCTCAAAGAAAAAAGGAAAACGAAAAAGCCTACACAACTCCCACAATAAAAATTAGGCAAGGTTCATCAAGTCATTAAGGACACTGAAAGGATATGCAAACAGCTCTGTGGGGAATGAATTTCAATGACGACAGCCATCTAAGTTAGAAAACTATAAAAATTAACAAAAGACACTCAAAGTATTTTTTAAAAAACTTTTCATTCTATGCTGTTTTTAATGACCTAAGCCATCTAACACCACCTTTAACATTTTAGAGAATAAATAAAATGAAAGTGAGCATGAAAAAATTATCACCAAAAAATGATAAATGAAAGCCAGTAAGACTAAACACAACAAAGTTATTAGTATGACGTATTCTTTCTAAATTGTTCTCAGTTTATAAAAGTAATATATACTCATTGAAAATCTGAGAACTATATATACTACCCTCTCTACATCCACACTTACTAAATTATTAAAATATTGGCTCTTTTAATCTATATCACATTTCATTCATCCAGTTAATTATTTATTGAGTGAGTATGATGTGCAAAGTATCTACTAGGCAGGATACATCAGGCTCTAGGCCAGAAGTTAAGTCCGTTAAGAGACTGAGGTAAGGTGAGGAGTTTCACTACTTCACTGCAGGATCACACTTACAAGAGAGCTGGAATACTGACAACTGAATTTCAAAACTTGAAGGCTAAAAAGAAATGAAAAAACATTATCTCAAGTGCTGAGAGAAAAAAGCTGTCATCCCCAAATTCCATAATCACAGAAAATATTTAGAAATTAAGATGAAACAAAGACTTCTCAGTTGAAGGGAAGAACTCGCGACGAGCAGACCTCCTCTAAAAGAACTGTTAAAGGAAGCTCTTCAGACAGAATGGAAATACCAGAAGGAAACTATTCATTAGGAATAAATAAAGAGAAACAAAAATAGTAAATAGCATATAGACTACTCTTCTCTTCTTGAGTTGTTTAAAATATGCTTGATGGTTAGAAGCAAAAAATGTTAACCCCATTGCAGGGACTTTTCAATGCAGGTAAATGTAACAACTGTAACATAAAGAGGGAAGAGAGAACTGTATGACAGTAAGGCTTCCATATTTTACTCGAAGTGGTAAAATGATGAATCCAGGTAGAGTGTGAAAAGTTCAATACGTATACTGAAATCCATACAGCAACCACTAGAAAACCTATACAAAGAGATATAGCCAAAAATACAACAGACAAAAAAGCAAAACTAAAAAGAAAAAGTGTTAATAATCCAAGAGGGCAAAAAAAGGGAAACAGAAGAACAAACAGAAAAAAATAAAAACAGCAGACCTAAATCCACATATTAATAATTACATTATATGACAACAGCCTAAATGCAGATATATGATCCAGCTACAGGCAACTTATTTCAAATATAATCATATAAGTAGGTTAAATGAGCTTCGGCATCAGTCCTTCCAATGAATATTCAGGGTTGATTCCCTTTACAACTGACTGGCTTGATCTCCGTGCTGTCCAAAAGACTCTTCAGGAGTCTTCTCCAGCACCATAATTCAAAAACATCAATTCTTCACACTCAGCCTTCTTTATGATCCAACTCTCCACATCCATCCAAACATGACAACTGGAAAAATCATAACTTTGACTAGATGGACCTTCGTCGGTAAAGTGATGTCTCTGCTTTTTAATACACTAAATTTGTCATAGCTTGCCTTCCAAGGAACAAGCATCTTTTTAATTCCATGGCACAGTCCACAGTGATTCTGGAGCCCAAGAAAATAAAATCTCACTGCTTCCACTTTTTCCCCTTTTAAGACAAGGGTACTTTCACTAATATTTCAGGATCTAATGGCAGTCCTTAAAATATGTTCAATTCCATTATTATTGAGATAAAGAAACAAAGCTATGTAAAAACTAGATGATCTCTAAAGTGGCCATATCGTACCTGTTATTAACCTTCAACCTCCCAACAGAGCAGCTAACCAGCATTCTAATAAGAAAGAGCATCAATTTCACACTATACTACGTTACTCTCAGCACTCATATCTTTAGGAACAAATATTGGCCTCTGATTACAAAAAGACTACAATCTCAAATGTTAACAAGCTTTTTGTTTTTTAAATCCAAGACTTCAGACTCTGTATTAAGAAACCTTGTGCTTTGCCAGTGAAAAATTGAGGTGTCCTTCATTAAGTTATTTAAGTATCTTACAAATTTCATTTGTAAAACAGGAAAATAATGGCAAGTACTCTACAGCATCCTTAAATGAGATTAAATGCATGTAAAGTGCTTAGTAAACTTGACACCATAATTTAAAATTTTAGTTCCTCTGTAGTCTAAAAGTGGTCCCTTCCTTGAAAATAAATTCACTGAAAGAATAAATGTGCTGAGCTCAAGTGGGAAGATTTGCATGACTAACCAGAAGTGAAAGGTACAAAAATAAAAACAAACAACTGATGAGCCCCTAAACTTGTACAAGGTTAACTCTCTTTGGGTCAGTAAGTAATCCCTGATAGCTCAGCTGGTAAAGATCCACCTGCAATGCAGGAGACCCCGGTTTAATTCCTGGGCTGGGAAAATCTTCTGGCAAAGGGATAGGCTACTCACTCCAGTATTCTCAGGCTTCCCTGATGTCTCAGCTGGTAATGAATCTGCCCGCAATGCAGGAGACCTGGATTCAATCTCTGGGTTGGGAAGATCCCCTGGAGAAGGAAAAGCCTACCCACTCCAGTATTCTGGCCTGGAGAATTCCATGGACTACATATATAGTCCATGGGGTTGCAGAGAGTCAGACATGACTGAGCAACTTTCACTTTCACCCAAAATAATGTTTATAACTCTTTCAGTTCAGTTCAGTCGCTCAGTCGTGTCCGACTCTTCACGACCCCATGAATTGCAGCACACCAGGCCTCCCTGTCCATCACCATCTCCCAGAATTCACTCAGACTCACGTCCATTGAGTCAGTGATGCCATCCAGCCATCTCATCCTCTGTCGTCCGCTTCTCCTCCTGCCCCCAATCCCTCCCAGCATCAGAGTTTTTTCCAATGAGTCAACTCTTCACATGAGGTGGCCAAAGTAGTGGAGTTTCAGCTTCAGCATCATTCCCTCCAAAGAAATCCCAGGACTGATCTCCTTCAGAATGGACTGGTTGGATCTCCTTGCAGTCCAAGGGACTCTCAAGAGTCTTCTCCAACACCACAGTTCAAAAGCATCAATTCTTCAGCACTCAGCCTTCTTCACAGTCCAACTCTCACATCCATACATGACCACAGGAAAAACCATAGCCTTGACTAGACGGACCTTTGTTGGCAAAGTAATGTCTCTGCTTTTGAGTATGCTATCTAGGTTGGACATAACTTTCCTTCCAAGGAGTAAGCGTCTTCTAATTTCATGGCTGCAGTCACCATCTGCAGTGATTTTGGAGCCCCCAAAATAAAGTCTGACACTGTTTCCACTGTTGCCCCATCTATTTCCCATGAAGTGACGGGATCGGATGCCATGATCTTCGTTTTCTGAATGTTGAGCTTTAAGCCAACTTTTTCACTCTCCACTTTCACTTTCATCAAGAGGCTTTTTAGTTCCTCTTCAGTTTCTGCCATAAGGGTGGTGTCATCTGCATATCCGAGGTTATTGATATTTCTCCCAACAATTTTGATTCTAGCTTGTGTTTCTTCCAGTCCAGCGTTTCTCATGACGTACTCTGCATATAACTCTTTACTGCATTACAATTACAGGGTTTTTATCATTGGTAATTTTTTTAATGAATGAGGCAATTTGTAACCCAGCATCATTGGTTCTAATGCTTCTTCTTGGCAGATGCTGCTTGTCTGGTGATTTTGTCCCAATCACTGAAGTGTCAGTTTGCAGCCCCCATCTTGGTCCTTTTGTGCCATTTTCCGCCCCTCCAGGGCTTGGAGGACCCAATGGGCCATGTTCCTGAAGCTTCCGCTGAAGTGACTTGGCTGGGCATGATACCGTATCTGAGGGTCCCCCCTTGCCCTCAGATCTTGGTCACTGAGCCAACTCCACCTCCTCCCCAGAGGTACAGGTGCCATGCTGTGGAAGTAGCTCATGTGTAGAAACCAGTTCTCATTGTAAGGAGCAACCTCTTTATGCTTGGTCAGTGTGATGATGTCCACCCATTCAAGGACTTTCAGCTTCCCAGACTTGTTAAGGAAGGCCACCAGAGCTCTGATAAAACACTGCTGGTTCACATATTTTACAGCAACTCCAGGCATCCTACGGCCTCTATGCTGCCAGCCAGGAGAAAGCCATCACTGATACTGTTATCTGGGAGGGAGGAAAAATCGTACAACAGAGAAAAATACAAAGTACTACTCCCTAAATGTCTGACTCCAGTACTACCCGACTCAAAGGCATGGATTATATGCGTGACTCATAACCATTTTCCTAGAATATATATTTAATATCTGCTGACATATCATTTTTTCCTAATTACAGAAGCAATACTTGCCCATGTTCTAAAATCCAAAATGCACAGTAAGGAAGACAATTAACAGCAATCAGGATCTGATCACCCAGAAATAACTACTGATAATATTCTTCATACATTTATATCCAGTTTATCTTGTTCTTACACATGTTCTCAAACACATACTCAAATCAATTTTTAGCCTTGACGTTAAAATTAATGTATATCAGTTCAGTTCAGTCGCTCAGTTGTGTCTGACTCTTTGTGACCCCATGAACTGCAGCACGCAGTTCCTGTCCATCACCAACTCCCGGAGTTCACTCAAACTCACGTCCATCGAGTCGGTGATGCCATACAGCCATCTCATCCTCTGTCATCCCCTTTTCCTCCTGACCTCAATCTCTCCCAGCATCAGAGTCTTTTCCAATGAGTCAACTCTTTGCAGAGGTGGCCAAAGTACTGGAGTTTCAGCTTTAGCATCATTCCTTCCAAAGAACACCCAGGACTGATCTCCTTTAGAATGGACTGGTTGATCTCCTTGCTACCAATTCCTATAACTTAAGATTTGGAACTTGGAAATAGAAAGAATTTAGTTTGTAGATTTACTAGGACGTGTGCAAATTTGATCTATATCATTTAGATTTTTCTTCTATGTATTCAGATTCCTAAGATTCAAGATTTATAAAAGCTACATGCTTTATTGATTGATTTCTCTATGCCAGGTCTCTAGTTGTTGCATGTGGGATCAAGTTCCTTAACCAGGGATCGAACCTGGGCCCCCTGCATTGGAAGGCTGGAGTCTTAGTCTACTGGACCACCAACGAAGTCCCACAATATGCTTTTTAGAAAGAAATTCAAAGCAACTTCATCAATAGGTAAGTAGTTTTTATACCTTTATAAAGCATAAACAATTTTAATTTTCAAGGATGAACCAAATTTAAAATGAAACATGTTATAATCCATTCTTAAAGTATTTTACTCATTTTGTGGGCAAAATATCAACTACCCAAAAGTAAAAATAGCCATATGTTCTTAAAACCAAATAGCAAAGTTTTCAAAAAGTCTATTTCAGAAAGTAATGAGCTTATGGTTTTATTTTTAAATGTCATACTTAATTATGTATTGGTCAACATCAAGGGAGATGTTGAGGTCTCCTCTCTCCCTTCACAGATCTTCATCTTCCTCACAAAACAGAATTCAAATCTTGACTATCAACTTCACCTTCAAGGAAATGGAGAACTTGTTATCAGTTCAGTTCAACTGCTCAGTCGTGTCTGATTCTTTGCGATCCCATGGACTACAGCACGCCAGGCTTCTCTGTCTATCACCAACTCCCAGAGTTTGCTCAAACTCAGGTCCATCTAGTCGGTGATGCCATCCACTCATCTCATCCTCTGTTGTCCCCTTCTCCTCCTGCCTTCAATCTTTCCCAGCATCAGGGTCTTTTCCAATGAGTCAGTTCTTTGCATCAGGTGGCCAAAGTATTGGAATTTCAGCTTCAGCATCAGTCCTTCCAGTGAATATTCAGGACTGATTTCCTTTAGGATGGACTGGTTTGATCTCCTTGCAGTCCAAGAGACTCTCAAGAATCTTCTCCAACACCACAGTTCAAAAGCATCAATTCTTCGGCACTCAGCTTTCTCTATAGTCTAACTCTCACATCCATACATGACTACTGGAAAAACCATAGCTTTGACTAGACGGACCTTTGTCAGCAAAGTAATGTCTCTACTTTTTAATATGCTGTCTAGGTTGGTCATAGCTTTTTCTTTCTTGAAGCAACCATCCTTTAATTTCATGGCTGCAGTCACCACCTGTATTGATTTTGGAGTCCAAAAAATTGCCAAAACCTTACCCAAAAAACTTGCTATAATTTATTATATTCAGAGATTTTGATTGGGCCACATTTTTGCTATCTACTGTGTTTTTCTCCTATTTTTTATTAGAAGGTACGGTCTTTTCATGCAACTATGGAGGTATGATCTACAGTTTGGTCCTAGCTAACTACTTCTTCAATGGGCTTGAGGGGAAAACTCTTTCTATTAACAGAAAGTGTATCTGCCTTGCTTAATTAGTTCCACATGCAGATGTCATTCTTGAGAGAGAATTCTTTCAAGAGAGTTTAAAGGAGTGATATAAGCAGAACTCAGGGATTGTGTTGTCTCTAAGAGAACTCTTTAGTATCTCCCTAATGGCATCCCCTTCTCAATATTTCTCACTTTATCATTTGTCCTTTTTTTTGAACGTATAGTTGTTGTGAGATAGTATTAAGGTGTTTGCATTTGGGAAAGAGTCATCCAGCCATTTGCAGATAAGATTCCTTAAACAGATACCTGTTTGCATTCAACAATATGACCACTAATGTTTCTCTGTACTAATAACTGCACTGTGCACATAGCAGGCACTCAAGTATTTTTTAATTAATGTTCACAAAACGCCCACCAGCATGTTTTCCATGCAAATTTAAAACAACTCAAAGCAATTCTAGCTCTATAGTATGATTACAATAATAGCTACCATTTATGGAACACACATTATAAACTAGGCACTTTTACATACCTTAATTGATACTTTACAATTTATATTAACTATAGCCCTGAAGGACAGGTTTTTGTTATCACCAATGTACAAATGCTCAGAAATGCTAAGTATCTTATTCAAGTTCCAAAGTAAGCTGGTGAAGCCAGGATTCGAAAGTGTAGGTCTTATATAACTCCTAAGCCCGTGCTCCTTTTACTATTTGAGGCTGCCTCAGTAGAGAGTGGTACAAAAACTACTGAGAAATGTTTTTTTTCTTACCTTCTGGAGAAGAATTTTAAGACAGCCAGACTCCGCAAGTGGAATGACCTCAATTCGTCTATCTATGCATAGAATGACATTTAAAGTCAAACCTAAGAGATGAATCAGAATGACATACATGTGTTCACCAACCAGTCTATTCCAACAAAAGAAACTGGAAATTTCTGGAATTTAATTCCAGCAGCAGAGCAATTACAAATTTTTCCACAGTCAAGGCACAATAACTCAGAGAAGAGTTTTAAAAATTTGTATAAGTCATGCCAGAACTCAAAATGCATTAAAAAAATACAACCTTTTCTCTAATTAACTAACAACTTTCATTTCTTCTTTGAAGAATCTTATATTTAGACCAAAACAGAAGGTGTCTTTACTTCTCATCTCACAAACATCCCAAACAACAAAAAAAATTGTACATGTGGTTATCATTAGGAAATATTTCTTCGAGCTCTAAAGGTCCTCTAACCTTATTCTTTAGGACACTTGTCACTGCCTTGCAGATAACTTGGTATGTTATCCTTTCATGTGATGTTAAAAATCAAAAAAGCTGACTTCTTTTTCAGACTGGTGGAGCTAGTTTTCCAATGTCTGTGAAGAGGCGTGCGTATGTGTATATACTACACTCCCTATACTTGAGTCCCGGCTGCAAGCTATTTCCTGCTGGCTGAACTCATATTTCCAATGGCCTGAACTAAAAGAAACAAAGACCTTATTCATTATCCTTATTTCAGCAGCACTGGCTGTCCAAACTAATAAAACTCTCCCTAAAGCATGAATGATTAGAGGTAAGAAGGGAAAAAACATACTTCAAGTTACAAAGTTCTTTTGGTTTAGGACTCATAGTAATAAATAAATACATATACACATATTTGTTCAAATAATCTATAAAAACATACTCAGAATTCAATCCCTATGATTTCATTGCTAAACTCTCCAGCTTAAAACAAGATATCAATAAAATTACAAAATCACTGAAAAATTTTAATGATAATCTTAGTTAATAAAGCTCTCTATTAAAGTTATTTTTACTAGAAGATCTGTCTGAAAATACACAGTACTATAAGTACTACATAAATACTATGTATTACATGACTGTCTACTATGACTCAAACTTCTTTTTTTCCCCAAACTTCATTCTTATCACTAGCTTAATTTACAACATGGTGTAGCAAAAAACTCTGCTTTAACACCACCACCACCACCACCACCACCAATAAGGTCCTTCCAGGTTACAAGATCAAAGATCAGGTGAGAGCTGTAGGGGAAAAGGGAAGAAAGGAGGGGGAAAAAGGAAAGAGGGGAGGGAAGATCAGAAAGGAAGGAAAAAGAATACTTTATAGGTACCCAAAAGATAAAAACATGTAATTCTTACAAGCAGGAACTAGCAGCATTTCTTCACCAGAACACCAGGCCCAGGTCAAGAGTAGTGGCTTTGTGTATTTAAATTAACCCCAAAGTATGACTAACATCAACTTCCCTGATCAGTTTTGCTAGATTCCCACTAATTCTATCTTGATGGTAGAAGGACAGAATATCACGCTCACTGGTAACATTTATGGGCTTCCCTGGTAGTTCAGTAGTAAAGAATTCACCTGCCAATGCAGGAGACACAGGTTTGATCCCTGCATGGGAAAGATTCTCTGGAGAAGGAAATGGCAACCCACTCCAGTATTTTTACCTGGAGAATCCAATGGACAGAGGAGCCTGGCAGGTTACATACAGTCCACAGGATCACCAAGGGTCAGACATGACTTAGTGACTGAACAACAACACTTATAGGATAGATTGAGGAAGAATATAAATCAGATACCAAAACATTTTCTAAATGCTGAGCCAGACTGTGAGAAAAAGAAATAAAGGACAGGGAAGAATAAGAGGCTGAAAAAAGCAATGTTACACCAAACCCACAGAAACAAAACTTAAATTTTGGACTTTTGAGCACCACATCATTTAGGAGCAATTTAGAAAATAGGGAATAGGAGAAAATTAACATCTAATAGTTGATGAATATTTGCTTATCTAAGCCAACCACTTACATCTATTACCACTATTACTCCTCATCTTAACTCTGATAGAAATATTCAATTTCTCAGATAAACAGACCACATAATGCAAACTATATGCATTTTTAATTTTAATGTATGACTATACTCAAAGAGACAACTTTGGAGTGAGATTGAAATTCTACCTCTGGCACTTATGAGCCTGGAAACTGAACAATTAATAACTCTGAAAACAAATAAAGCCATTCTATTTACAGCAACAACAACAAGAAGCAACAGTTAGAACTGGACATGGAACAACAGACTGGTTCCAGATAGAAAAGGAGTACGTCAAGGCTGTATATTGTCACCATTTAATTTATATGCAGAGTACATCATAAGAAATGCCGGGCTGGATGAAGCACAAGCTAGACTCAAGATTGCTGGGAGAAATATCAATAACCTCAGATATGCAGATGACACCACCCTTATGGCCGAAAGCGAAGAGGAACTGAAGAGCCTCTTGATGAAAGTGAAAAAGGAGAGTGAAAAAGTTGGCTTAAAACTCAACATTCAGAAAACTAAGATCATGGCATCCGGTCCCATCACTTCACGGCAAATAGATGGGGAAACAATGAAAACAGTGACGGACTTCATTTTCTTGGGCCCCAAAATCACTGCAGATGGTGACTGCAGCCATGAAATTAAAAGACGCTTCCTCCTTGCAAGAAAAGCTATGACCAACCTAGACAGCATATTAAAAAGGAAAGACATTACTTTACCAACAAAGATCCATCTAGTCAAAGCTACGGTTTTTCCAGTAGTCGTGTACAGATGTGAGAGTTGACCATAAAGAAAGCTGAGCACCGACGAATTGCTGCTTTTGAACTGTGGTGTTGGAGAAGACTCTTGAGAGTCCCTTGGACTGCAAGGAGATTCAACCAATCTACCCTTAAGGAAATCAGTCCTGAATATTCATTGGAAGGTCTGATGCTGAAGCTCCAACACTTTGGCCACCTGATGCAAAGAACTGACTCATTGGAAAAAACCCTGATGCTGGGAAAGACTGAAGGCAGCAGGAGAAGGGGACGACAGAGGATGAGATGGTTGGATGGCATCACCAACTTGATGGACACGAGTTTGAGCAGGCTCCAGGAGTTGGTGATGGACAGGAAAGCCTGGTATGCTGCAGTCCATGGGGTTGCAAAGAGTCGGACACGACTGAATGAACTGACTGAGAGCACAGTAAGGAGCAGAGACTCTCAAGCCAGATTCTCTGTGTCTGAATACTAGTTCTACACTTAACTGTGTGACCTTCGTCAAGCTAACATTTCTATGCCTCAGATTCTGCATCCAAAAAGGAGAGCATGATAGTACCTACTCTTACAGAAGTGGCAGAAGAATTAAATGTTATTCTATGTAAAGATGCTAAAACAGTCTGATACAACATAAGAGCTACCTAAAAAGTTAGTTATTTGGTTGATGAAGATGAAAATGCTGATTAGAAGGAATGTATACCAAGTCCTATTTTCAGACCTTAGCAATGAAGTTTCTGCCTTTTCTATCAGACTATACTGGATGCTCCAATGAAAACTGGTTTCATCCAGTTTAACGTTGTTAAAATGCATACTCTAAGGACAGATAATCTCTTTTTAGCTGTGATCCTTAGAACCTGATGTCCAAAACCAATTAATTTTCCAATACACAGAGAGGGTCTGTGCTAACTTCTTTTCTTCTCACAACTAAAGTAATGGATGGTGTAACAGTAACAGAGCACATGAAGATTATCACATCTTGCCAGTGAAGGAGTGGTAAGTAGTCCTATACAAGACAGTGACTCAAATGTACTAACAGATTGTTTCATAAATTATCAGCAACAGCTGTTTATAATGGGATTTCTGATTCAGATGATTTCTTGATGTTCTCCCTATGAGTTTAAGAGATCAGTCTGTTTAAAAAAGAGGCTAGACTTCCCACTAAAATCTAGAAGAAGAAAAGGATGTCCACTCTCACCACTTCTATTCGACACAGTATTGGAAGTCCTAGCCACAGTATTCAGACAAGAAAAAGAAATAAAAGGTATCCAAATTGGAAGGTAAGAGGTAAAATTGGCATTTTATGCAGATGACATACTATACATAGAAAACCCTAAAGACTTCATACAAAAACTACAAGAATAAACTAATTCAGCAAGGTAGCAGAATACAAGATTAACATACAGAAATTGGCTGTATTTCGTTACATTAAAAATGAAATATCAGAAAGAAAAACTAAAAGCATAATCCCTTTTACAATCAAATCAAAAAAATTAAATATCCAGGAAACAACCTGACCAAAGTGGTGAAAGACTTATATGCTGTATAAAACACTGATAAAAAAAAAATGAAGATGAGTCAAGAAATGGAAAGGCATCCCATACTCTGAGATTGGAAGAATACTGTTAAAATGGCAATACTATTCAAAGCAATCTATAGATTTAATGTGATCCCTATCAAAATTGTCCATGACATTTTTCACAGAACTAGGACAAACAATACTAGAATTTATATGGCACTACAAATGACCCAAAATTGCCAAAGTAATCCTGAGGAAAAAGAACAAAGCTGGAGGCATAACCCTCCCAGACTTCAGACAATACAATAGTCAAAACAACATGATATTGGCACAAAAACAGACGTATAGATCAATGGAACTTAACAGAGACCCTGGAAATAAATTCACACACCTAAAATCAATCTTCAACAAGAGGCAAGAATATACAATGATGAAAAAATGGTCTCTTTGGCAAGTAGAGTTGGGAAAGCTAAACGGACATATGTAAATCAATGAAGATAGAACACTCCCTCATACCATATACAAGAATAAACTCATAATGGCTTAAGAATAAACTCAAAATGCCTTATGGAAAAGAACCTGAAAATATACATGAATACATATACACACACACACATATATATTGATATATACATACACAAAGAGAATCACTTTGCTATACATCAGGAATTAACATACCACTTTAAATAATCTATATTTCAAAAACATGGTGGGCTGCCTATCCCTTCAAAATTTGCCATTTCAGATTGTTTTTCTAACCGAGTATCATTACCTTGCAGTCTTCCTGGAATTACGTTTGCACCAACCTAATATTTAAAGGTCAACTGCATAATGATAGAGAACAGACCAGTGGTTGCCAGGGTACAGGACTGGAAGAAAGATGTGAATACAGAGAGATTGCACAAGAAAGTTTTTTGAAATGATGTAATTGTTCTGATTATTGGATTACACAAATCTGCAGAGATTAAAATCACAGAACTGTAGAAGAAACAAACAAAAAACCCAACTTTACTATGTGATAATTTTAAAAATAAAAACAAAAAAGGAAAAAAAATGGAGCTGAAGCATACACATTTTCACACCAATTATGAAAATAAAAAGTCATGCCATATCGCAGAACACTAAATTTTAGAAATACCTACAAATGAGAATTTGCAGCTTAAGAATCTAAAATTTCCACACTTATTTTAGATATAAATAAATACCTTTCTGTTAAGAATTGTGATAAAAGTTTAGAGGAAAGTAATAGCCTGCCAAAGCACACAAAATTTGTGGAATTCAGCATTCTAAGATCTTTGCATGTTAACAGCAATGTGTCACTGCCAACGTTATTTAAGCAGAAGATAACGAAATATCTGAGGGATGAAAGGAATGTGCCAATCCTCTTTCCCTCATGGAATTCTCAAAGTCAGTGTAACTAACACCTGGTACAATGACTTGAATGCAAGCTCAGAGCTAACATTCCTAGGGAGGGACTCACAAACAAACCTAGACCATTCCTAAAGATCTACAATACAATCCTCTGTAATCCAAGGAGTCAGCTGTTTCACTGAGACTAGGGAAGCATGCAACAACTGCTTACATACATTCACATACACACACACACACACATCTCTGCATGGAATGTATATGATGTCTGTGCCCACGTAAACAAAATAATTCAATCCACAGGAGATTCTAAAATGCCTAACTCTCAGTATTAATTCATCAATGTATTAATTATTCAAATATTTATCAAACATCCACTTTGTACCAAGCACAATAAAAAGCACCTGAGATATATCTGTAAACTGGAAAAATGAAATCTGGGCCTCATCTATTATCTCCAGTTTAAAGACATACAAGTCATTTTTCTATCAACCATCTGAAGTAAAGTGAATGAGGATGAAGGCATTAAAAATAAAGGAATTAATGACAGCAAACTGTGATATCACATGATGGAAACTGAAAAAGAAATTAGTGTGACCCCAGGGTTTCCACTTGTTCTTTGTGCAGAGGAGGGTATATATGCATGAAATGAAGTGCTAAGAAAACTCAAGCAGGAAAGGTAAGCAAGGACCAAATCTTGGAGAACACTGAATGCCATACCAAGAATTGCAGATTTATCTTGTTGGCAATTAGAAGCCATTAATAGCAGTAACAATTTCAAGAATTTTTCTTCCAGACAAATAATTTCATTCATTTATTTTTTGGCTGTGCTGGGTCTTTGCTGCTGCACAGGCTTTTCTCTAGTTGTGGCAAGCGGGGGCTTCTCACTGCAGTGGTTTCTCTTGTTGCTGAGCACAGGCTCTAGGCATGCAGGCTTCAGTAGTTGCAGCTCCCAGGCTTCAGAGCACTGGCTCAATAGTTGTAGCACACGGGCTTAGCTGCTCTGTGGCATGTGGGATCTTCCCAGATGAGGGATCAAACCTGTGTCTACTTCATTGGCACGTGGATTCTCAACCACTGAACCAACAGAGAAGCCCCCAAATATGTATTCTGAATATTCTGAATTATGGACGAAGGAACAGTTAAACCAAGGAAATAGATAATATACACTAAGTCACTGAACAAACAGCTAAATAGTGTTTCTCTAGCTTCAATAAGACATTCATTTATTAACTCTTTTTCCCAAGGGATTCAAAAAACCATCCTTTACTATTTACTCACTGGAAAAACCCTGATGCTGGGAAAGATTGAGGGCAAGAGGTGAAGGGGGTGACGGGGAATGAGATGGTTGAATGGCATCACTGACTCAATGGACATGAGTTTGAGCAAACTCAAGAGAGATAGTGAAGGACAGGGAAGCTTGGCATGCTGCAGTTCATGGGGTCACAGTCAGACATGACTTGGTGACTGAACAACAAAAAAATTTACAAGTAGTAAATAGTAAAATCCTTTTTAACACACATTGTTGGGCTTCCCAGGTGGCACCACTGTAAAGAACCTGCCTGCAATGCAAGAGACTTAAGAGACACAGGTTTGATCCCTGGGACAGGAAGATCCCCATGAGGAGGGCATGGCAACCCACTCCAGTATTCATGTCTGGAGCATCCCATGGTCACAGGAGCCTGGCGGGCTACAGTCCACAGGATCACAGAGAGTCGTACATGACTGAAGCAACGTAGCATGCATGCAAGCAGGCTAGCATTCATACCGTTATAAAAATTAAAGACTGAGGACTGATGTTAACTGAAAAATTGCCCTTATTCTAACATTCAAATTACATATAAATGAAAATGATCAATGGACTCCCTAGATAAAAATACTTTAATTCTCTGTGGCTCAACATCATCTCTTTCAGGCTGTATTTCCACAACCTTAGTTTAGGCTACCTTCATTCTTCACCTAGGTTTTTGCCATAGTCTAAGTGAAGTCAAGTGATGTCACTCAGTCGTGTCTGACTCTTTGCAACCCCATGGACTGTAGCCTACCAGGATCCTCAGTCCTTGGGATTTTCCAGGCAAGAGTACTGGAGTGGGTTGCCATTTCCTTCTCCAGGGGATCTTCCCGACCCAGGGATTGAACCCAGGTCTCCCGCATTGTAGACAGACACTTTACTGTCTGAGCTACCATCTAACATCTATCTAAAATGCACAAATAGACAAAGATGATTTTTTTCTTCTAGAGCACAGGAAAATCTGATCACATAACCGCTCTGCTTAAAACCTTCCAATGATTTCCCCACATTGCATTCAAGTTAAAGTCTAATCTCCCTCACATGGCATAAAAGGCTCTTCTGTGGGGACCTGGGCCTTATTCTATTACCCATTCTCTTTTTGGTAAACAGCCAGCCTCTCATCTTATGCTTGTGACATACCCAACTCTCTAATTCCCCAAACCCTCTTTGATTTTGTCGAATATTATTCCCTTACCCACTAATACTGTGGCCCACTGCCTCTACCCAGATTTTGCCTGGCTAACTTCTACAGGTTCCATCTCAATTTAGGTATCTCAGAAATTCTAGTAAATAAAATCCACAGATATGAAAGAAAGTATCTCATTAAAAGATGCACAAAATAGGGCTTCCCTGGTTCCCTGGTGGCTCAGTGGAAAAGAATCCGCCTGCCAACACAGGAGACGCAGATTCGATCAATGGTTTGGGAGGACCCCACGTGCCATGGAGCAACTACGTCTGCGTGCCACAACTATTAAGCCTGTGCTCTACAGCCTGGGAGCTGCAATTACTGAAGGCTGTGCGCTCTAGAGCCCATGCTCTGCAACGAGAGAAGCCACAGCAATGAAAAGTACACGTATCACAACTAGAGTAGCCCCTACTCCCCGCTTCTAGAGAAAAGCCCGTGCAGCAACAAAGACCCAGCACAGCCAAAAATACATAAAGTTATCTTTTTTAATGCACAAAACAGGCTGGACTGTTAGTCTCAATTTTTCAGTTCCTCCCTGTTACAAAAATATACATCCAAATCTTTGGCCCAAAGACTCGGCAGTTATCTACCACTGGAATGTGGTTGCTGTTCAGTCACTCAGTTGTGTCCGACTCTTTTACCCCATGGACTGCAGCACGCCAGGCTTACCTGTCCTCCACCATCTCCCAGAGCTTGCTCAAACTCATGTCCACTGAGTAGGTGATGCCATCCAACCATCGCACCCTCTGTCGTCCCCTTTTCCTCCCGCCTTCAATCTTTCCCAGCATCAGGGACTTTCCCAATGAGTCAGCTCTTCGCATCAGGTGGCCCAAGTATTGGAGCTTCAGTCTCAGCATCAGTCCTTCCAATGAATAGGACTGACTTCCTTTAGGATTGACTGGTTTGATCTCCTTGTAATCCAAAGGACTCTCAAGAGTCTTCTCCAATACCACAGTTGAAAAGCATCAATTCTTCGGCACTCAGCTTTCTTTATGGTCCAACTCTCACATCCATACATGACTACTGAAAAAACCACACCTTTGAATATATGGACCTTTATCGGCAAAGTAATGTCTCTGCTTTCAAATATGCTGTCTAGGTTTGTCACAGCTTTTCTTCCACTAGAATAGAGAGAGAATATTTCCCTGCCCCACTGAGGTTGGGCTTGCTTGGTCATATGACTTTCTTGGCCCAACCGTGTGGGCAGGATGCCAATTATGAATTAAGAGCCTTAACAGCCTTCATGTGTGCTTCTCATCCCTCTGGTGTTTTCACTATCCTCAAGAGAAGACTGAGACATGCAGAGCAGACCTAGGAGTTTGGAGCCAAACCCAGCTGAACCTAGTAAAACTCAGCTGAGATCAACCAAAGCCCAGCCAGCTCAGAGACTCATGAGAGAAAAAGAAATGCTGTTTTAAATCACTGAAAATTTCAGATTATTTGCTACACAGCATTTTTGCAGCAATAGCTGATATAATGTATTTCTAATAAAATCTTACTTTTAAATATCAAAAATGTATATTGTTTTGATTATGTACTAACAGGCTTCCCCCAGGGTTCAGAGGCAAAGAATCTGCCTGCAATGCAGGAGACCTGGGTTCGATCCCTGGGTCAGGAAAATCCGCTGGAGAAGAGAATGGCAACCCACTCCAGTATTCTTGCCTGGAAAATTCCATGGACAAAGGAGCCTGACGAGCTACTGTCCATGAGGTCGCAAAGAGCTGGACATGACTGAGCAACTAACACACTTATGTACTAACAGGTTAGAATCCTAAATCAAGCATACAATTTTTTAAACACAGAGAAACTAAAAGACATTCAATTTCAATTTATATACCTATCTTAGATGCAGAGAACTATGATATGATTTTGGACGGTCAATAAAATGCCACATTAGGATAAAATTCAATGAGGGAAGTAGGACAGAAACACAAATCCAGAGAAAACAAGAATAACCAACACCTTTCAGCAGTTAGATGGTAATGGTAAGCTATAAATCACTGTGATATTTAGATTCTTACTTTTTTTTTAAATAATGTTTTATTTTAAAATATTATTTATAACACATCAAAAATCATATAATCAGCAACTATTTAAACTTGGGATGAAAACTTTTTTAGATGTCACCCAAAATATGTGCAAGAGAGTACACATCTATTTTCTTTTCTTTTGGGGTACAGTTCTATTAATTTAATACATGATTAGATTCATGTGACCAACACCTGTATGTATTAGATACATACGTCTCCCTCATACTATTCTTTTACAGTTACATTCTCTAACCTAGATTCTCCAAAAGTCCTTATAGGAAACATGTGAACAAAAAAGTATGAAAACACTGCTATATGAGAGTAACTAGCATGACTTATTCATCCAGTAAAATTTGGCTTCAAGTTTTCAGCCAAATTCTAGTTCATTTAGTAATATTAACCACGCCAAAAATATCCAATAAATAACGGTAAAAACATTCATAAGAGACATTCGTAAGGGAAGTCAGGAAAAGGATGTCAAGGACTACTTCATGACTTTGCTTAGAATAAGACCTGGCTAAGGAGCTACCTTCTCTTGAAGTGCAGCATATACTAACTTTTAATTCAGTCTTTGTTTGCCCTTCGAAAATGCTGATAACATTATTATTTTTAAGGTGAGTTGACTTGCTTTTTGCTTTGTCATGAATTGTTTTAAGCTTTTGCTCTATGATTACTTTTAGTGAAGAGAAAGGTATTTATGTGTGGTCTGTGTTGTGATTTCCCCCACTGTGGGGAAGTTTCTTAGCATCAATAAGGAACATTTGTGACCAAGAGTCGTTAGTTGGGTGACTTTACTGTTCTTTTTTTGGGTACATAAAAACTCATTCTGTGAAGTTTGACAGAGTTCCTTATTGAATTTTATGTGCATTTCTTTGTATGTAGGTGTAGTACTATTAAGTACATGCAGTTTATTTCCTAACAGTGTAAAATGAACCTATTCTAACCAGATTTCTAGCTTAGATGTCAAGTTCCTTGAGCAGTCTCTATCTTTCATCTTTGTATACCCCTTAGTATCTTGCCAATGGTAAAACCTGCTGTAAGTGGGTCCAAAATGTGTGTTATGAAGAGGTTAGTAGAATTATCAATGAGCTTCTGCGCACATTGCCAGTCAGCAGTTATGTCACAATTATAGTCCCTTGAACAGAATAATACAAAAATTTGAGTGAATGAGGATTTCTGTATGTATTAATCAATGCTAACAGATTACTGAAGTTTCCACTCTGCACTTAATTCTTTGTTCTCAAATACAACTATGTTGGGGATTTGTATTGTGTATTTTTTTTTTAAAGAGGTACTATTTAATGTTTGGTCTTAATGAATAAAATAATTACATTACCAGATTTTTCTATAGAGTTAGAATGAAATTAGTGTTCTTAAGTGATTCAACAGGAACTACTTTATTTTCTATATTTGACTTTTCCCTGCTTATATTTTTCATAATTGTTTAAAGTCCCTTGGTTTTGGCTTTTGATCCTTCTCCTGAGATGCTTGGTGTTTTGAGAGACTGGTTGGATTCCATATGTGTGCAAAAGGGTTTATTCTCATTTGTATTATACTTTGATTTTCATCTGAAATCACTGTTTTGAAGTGATATTTATCTAAGTCTCAATTTTCTGAAAAACTAAGGCAAGCAGAAAATAGAAAATTTCCTAACTCAGAGGTATTTTAATACTCAGTATAAGCAAGCAAACCTGTTTAAAGATAAGAACAATTTCCAGATTACATTGATCTGTGTCATGCACTGTCACTACGTGGAAAAACTTGTCTCAACTGTAGTGAACCCTGAGTCAGTATATTAACCAACTCAGTTTTGACTGCTTGATTATTTGGTCCCCAGAGACATTCCCTTATGCCTTCCCTGACTTCCCTTATGAATGTCTCCTTCTTTCCCAAGGACTTTACCCCTCACCATACTTCTACTATTTTCTGTATGCACACATACATGAATGCACACAGACTGTGCCAGGTCAATCTCTTTCTATCTGAAGGACTGCAGTGCTTTTATCTTTGATTGGAGAGTGGTATTAGGGGAAGAGAATGGCCTCCATTTATTTTCACTAAACAACAACTTCAGGGTGTTTACTCCCCCAGGCCTCCCTGGTGGCTCAGAGGTTAAAGCACCTGCCTGCAATGTGGGAGACCAAGGCTCGATCCCTGGGGTCGGGAAGATCCCCTGGAGAAGGAAATGGAAACCCACTCCAGTACTCTTGCCTGGAGAATCCCATGGACAGAGGAGCCTGGTAGGCTACAGTCCATGGGGTCGCAAAGAGTCGGCACACGACTGAGCGACTACACTTTCACTTTTTCACTCCCCCAGGCAAAGCCTCTAGAAAAATTAGAATTTAAAGATGATATAATAAGTAACTTCTATTAAGATGCTAATGCACAAATAATGGCAATGAATCCCACTACCTCCCTAAATAGTGATATCTACATCTTAATAGGTTACGCAGTTAAAAATGAAAGAAATAACCCAAAGAATTTTAGCCATAGACAGAAAAAGACTGCTGGTGTTCCTAAAATCATGTCATAAAGCCTTTTCACCTATCCCTATTAAAAAATATTCAGTACACACGGACTAGCTCTGTTTTAACTTTGGCCAAAAAGCAAGCAAATCTCTTCTAAAAATATTGAGTTAAAGGCTCAAATGTCTACTCAGAATATTATGGAGAACTGTACACTGTAAAATAAGTATATAACAAGTCCAATCTGGACATTTAGCAACTAGTATTAAAAATTACAAATAACTAAAAAAAATTATAAATTATAAATAAAAACTTTAGTTAAAAAACTTCAACACGCATTCTTTCAAAACCATCAAGAAAGTTTGACGCATATCTAGAAAGCAGCTGATATAATCAAATTAGATCAGATCAGTCGCTCAGTGGTGTCTGACTCTTTGCGACCCCATGAATCGCAGCACGCCAGGCCTCCCTGTCCATCACCAACTCCCGGAGTTCACTCAGACTCATGTCCATCGAGTCAGTGATGCCATCCAGCCATCTCATCCTCTGTCGTCCCCTTCTCCTCTTGCCCCCAATCCCTCCCAGCATCAGAGTCTTTTCCAATGAGTCAACTCTTCGCATGAGGGGGCCGAAGTACTGGAGTTTCAGCTTTAGCATCATTCCTTCCAAAGAACACCCACAGCTGATCTCCTTCAGAATGGACTGGTTGGATCTCCTTGCAGTCCAAGGGACTCTCAGGCGTCTTCTCCAACACCACAGTTCAAAAGCACCAATTCTTCGGCGCTCAGCCTTCTTCACAGTCCAAGTCTCACATCCACACATGACCACAGGAAAAACCATAGCCTTGACTAGATGGACCTTTGTTGGCAAAGTAATGTCTCTGCTTTTGAGTATGTTATCTAGGTTTGTCATAACTTTCCTTCCAAGGAGTAAGCATCTTTTAATTTCACAGCTGAAGTCACCATCTGTAGTGATTTTGGAGCCCAAGAAAATAAAGTCTGGCACTGTTTCCACTGTTTCCCCATCTATTTCCCATGAAGTGATGGGACCGGATGCCATCTTTGTTTTCTGAATGTTGAGCTTTAAGCCAACTTTTTCACTCTCCTCTTTCACTTTCATCAAGAGGTTTTTTAGTTCCTCTTCACTTTCTGCCATAAGGGTGGTGTCATCTGCATATCTGAGGTTATTGATATTTCTCCCGGCAATCTTGATTCCAGCTTGTGTTTCTTCCAGTCCAGCGTTTCTCATGATGTACTCTGCATATAAGTTAAATAAACAGGGTGACAATATACAGCCTTGATGAACTCCTTTTCCTATTTGGAACCAGTCTGTTGTTCCATGTCCAGTTCTAACTGTTGCTCACTGACGTACATGCAAATTTCTCAAGAGCCAGGTCAGGTGGTCTGGTATTCCCATCTCTTTCAGAATTTTCCACAGTTTATTGTGATCCACACAGTCAAAGGCTTTGGCATAGTCAATAAAGCAGAAATAGATGTTTTTCTGAACTCTCTTGCTTTTTCCATGATCCAGCGGATGTCGGCAATTTGATCTCTGGTTCCTCTGCCTTTTCTGAAACCAGATATTCAAATATCTAGAAGTTCATGGTTCACATATTACTGAAGCCTAGCTTGGAAATTTTTCAGCATTACTTTACTAGCGTGTGAGATGAGTGCAATCATGCTGTAGTTAGACAATTTTTTGGCATTGCCTTTCTTTGGGATTGGAATGAAAACTGACCTTTGCCAGTCCTATGGCCACTGCTGAGTTTTCCAAATTTGCTGGCATATTGATTGCAGCATGTTCACAGCATCATCTTTCAGGATTTGGAATAGCTCAACTGGAATTCCATCACCTCCACTAGCTCTGTTCGTAGTGATGCTTTCTAAGGCCCACTTGACTTCACATTCCAGGATGTCTGGCTCTAGGTCAGTGATCACACCATTGTGATTATCTGGGTCATGAAGATCTTTTTGTGCAGTTCTTCTGGGTTTTCCTGCCACCTCTTCTTAATATCTTCTGCTTCTGTTAGGTTGATACCATTTCTGTCCTTTATCGAGCTCATCTTTGCATGAAATGTCCCTTTGGTATCTGATTTTCTTGAAGAGATCCCTAGTCTTTCCCATTCTGTTGTTTTCCTCTATTTCTTTGCATTGATTGCTGAAGAAGGCTTTCTTATCTCTTCTTGCTATTCTTTGGAACTCAGCATTCAAATGTTTATATCTTTTCTTTTCTCCTTTGCTTTTCGCTTCTCTTCTTTTCACAGCTATTTGTAAGGCCTCCCCAGACAGCCATTCTGCTTTTTCACATTTCTTTTCCATGGGGATGGTCTTGATCCCTGTCTCCTGTACAATGTCATGAACCTCATTCCATAGTTCATCAGGCACTCTATCTATCAGATCTAGGCCCTTAAATCTATTTCTCACTTCCACTGTATAATCATAAGGGATTTGATTTAGGTCGTATCTGAATGGTCTAGTGGTTTGCCCTACTTTCTTCAATTTCAGTCTGAATTTGGCAAGAAGGAGTTCATGGTCTGAGGCACAGTCAGCTCCTGGTCTTGTTTTTGCTGACTGTATAGAGCTTCTCCATCTCTGGCTGCAAAGAATATAATCAATCTGATTTCGGTGTTGACCATCTGGTGATGTCCATGTATAAAGTCTTCTCTTGTGTTGTTGAAAGAGGGTGTTTGTTATGTCCAGTGCATTTTCTTGGCAAAACTCTATTAGTCTTTGCCCTGCTTCATTCCGTATTCCAAGGCCAAATCTGCCTGTTACTCCAGGTGTTTCTTGACTTCCTACTTTTGCATTCTAGTCCCCTATAATGAAAAGGACATCTTTTTTGGGTGTTGGTTCTAAAAGGTCTTGTGGGTCTTCATAGAACCATTGAACTTCAGCTTCTTCAGCGTTACTGGTTGGGGCATAGACTTGGATTACTGTGATATTGAATGGTTTGCCTTGGAAACAGAGATTATTCTGTTGTTTTTGAGATTGCATCCAAGTACTGCATTTCAGACTCTTTTGTTGACCATGATGGCCACTCCATTTCTTCTGAGGGATTCCTGCCCACAGTAGTAGATATAATGGTCATCTGAGTTAAATTCACCCATTCCAGTCCATTTCAGTTCACTGATTCCTAGAATGTCGACATTCACTCTTGCCATCTCTTGTTTGACCACTTCCAATTTGCCTTGATTCATGGACCTGACATTCCAGGTTCCTATGCAATACTGCTCTTTACAGCATCGGACCTTGCTTCTATCACCAGTCACATCCACAGCTGGGTGTTCTTTTTGCTTTGGCTCCATCCCTTCATTCTTTCTGGAGTTATTTCTCCACTGATCTCTAGTAGCATATTGGGCACCTACTGACCTGGGGAGTTCCTCTTTCAGTATCCTATCATTTTGCCTTTTCATACTGTTCATGGGGTTCTCAAGGCAAGAATACTGAAATGTTTTGCCATTCCCTTCTCCAGTGGACCACATTCTGTCAGATCTTTCCACCATGACCCGCCCGTCTTGGGTTGCCCCAGGGGCATGGCTTGGTTTCACTGAGTTAGAGAAGGCTGTGGTCCTAGTGTGATTAGCTTGACTAGTTTTCTGTGAGTATGGTTTCAGTGTGTTTGCCCTCTGATGCCCTCTTGCAACACCTACCATCTTACCTGGGTTTCTCTTACCTTGGGTGTGGGGTATCTCTTCACGGCTGCTCCAGCAAAGCGCAGCCATTGCTCCTTACCTTGGACGAGGGGTATCTAAAAGTTTAAAGCTACAAAGCCTTCAATGACTTTTTAGAAATAACCTTTTCCTTTGCACAAAATAATATTGAGAATGAAGGCAAAGAACCTATAGATCATAAGAAGATTAAAGATACATCGCAATTACATTAGATATGATGTGTTCTATCAATTATTTAAAATATCCTTGAGATAAATAGGTCTTATCTGGATCCTAATTAAAAAAAGAATGATATTTGAACCTAACGGGATATGTGACTGACTATACAGAAGCAAAACAAATGTTTTTCAAAAGAATAAATTACAGTGACACTCAAAAACACCCTGAAGCATGATACTTTTATTTACAAGGGGATAAAAGATTCAAATATATTAGTAAAATGGAATTTTTATTATGGTTTCCCCTTAGTAATCATTTGTGAGTGTGCCTGTGTGTATTCATATCAAATTTCAAATAAAAACAAAAAAATTCCCTTTTTCTTTTGTTTTGTTTTGTATTCTGACCTAGGTATATGCCTTAGACACAGCTGTGGAGCACCTCTTCACTCCCAACATGTTCTGTCCCTCTGTTTCTGACTTTCCCTCCCATCCCCTGCATGCCCTGGGAACATACCTACTCCCCTACTCCCACCCTCCTCATCTTGGATCAAGGAATAAGCAACTTAGCCCATCTCTACTACTTGCAGACACCCAAAACCTTTCTGGCGCTATAGTTTTGTTGTTTAGTCACTCAGTTGTCCGACTCTTTGTGACCCCATGGACTGCAGCACACCAGGCTTCCCTGCATCACTATTTCCCAGAGTTTACTCAAATTCATGTCCATTGAGTCGGTGATGCCATCCAACCATTTCATCCTCTGTCGTCCCCATCTCCTCCTGCCCTCAATCTTTCCCAGCATCAGGGTCTTTTCCAATGAGTCAGCTCTTCGCATCAGGTGGCCAAAGTATTGGAGTTTCAGCTGCCGCATCAGTCCTTCCAATGAATATTCAGGACTGATCTCCTTTAGGATGTACTGGTTCGATCTCTTTGCTGTCCAAGGGACTCTCAAGAGTCTTCTCCAGCACCACAATTCAAAAGCATCAATTCTTTGGTGCTCAGCCTTCTTTATGGTCCAACTCTCACAGAAGTACATGACTGAAAAAATCATAGCTTTGACTAGACGAACCTTAGTCGGTAAAGCGATGCCTCTGCTTTTTAATACGCTGTCTAGATTAGTCATCCTTCCAAGAAGCAACTGTCTTTTAACTTCAAGCCTGCAGTCACCATCTGCAGTGATTTTGGAGCCCAAGAAAATAAAGTCTGTCACTGCTTCCATTTTTTCCCCATCTATTTGCCATGAAGCAATGGGACAGGATGCCATGATCTTAGTTTTCTGGATGTTGCATTTTAAACCAGCGTTTCACACTCCTCTTTCACCTGCATCAAGAGGCTCTTTAGTTCCTCTTCGCTTTCTGCCATTAGGATGGTGTCATCTGCATATATGAGGTTATTGATATTTCTATATCAATACCAAGTTTGTTTCTCTTTGATATTCCCCCCTGAAATCCCTTGCTTATGTACACCTGAGAATCAGTTTGAAAAATTTTTAAATATACATAAATATACTTTATTCAGTCCAGATATAGTCTTATAACCTTCTACAATTTTTTTTTTAATGTCCCTCAACTTTTCTATTGACTCTAAGCAAAAAGGAGACGGCAGAGAAGTAAAAGAGGGATTATCTCTCGACCTTCTCTTAGTGCCTTTCCCTTTGGCTACTCCCTGTGAAATTTCTTAGAGCACTTTTAGAAAATATAAAGGATAAGGGGTTCTTGGGGGATTTGTCTGTTTGTGGGTTTTGGCACAAATAGGCAAAGCAGAAAACATGCATGGCCACAGCAACAACAGGAAGTTAGGGATGCCAAAACCATAGAGAAGAATAAGGACAGAATGCTAGGCCAGACTGATATTAGATGTTGAGCCAGCTCCTTTACCTTTTTCCTTTACTCCTGGGAATCAGCCTTCTGTTTCCTGACTAGCCTCAGAAAAGAAAAGCCACTATCAGTCACTTGGAGCTGGTAAAAGCTAGACTTCCACAGCCAAGGATATTTCAGTAGTAAAAGCTTAGCGAATATCTGGTGGCTTACTTAGAACATAAGAACAGACAAATCTGAAGCTATCTAAAAGAAATAAATTAGTTATTTGATGGGAAGGGAGAGGTACTCTCCCTAGATGGATGTCCTTAAGGAATCTAGCTCTTAATTTTAATCTCCCAGCAGACAAACATCCTAGGAAGCTTTACTACTGTCTGGCATGCTCTCCTGTAAATCTAATAAATGAGAATGTGAGCTCATGCCCTAGCCAGTAAAACATAAAAGCTGATGAAAGAAATGATGAAGCAAATTAATAAAGGAGATTACAGGCTAGAAATTCTTACCAGTCTGCACAATCAAAAGAGGTTATAAGAAACAGACTAAAATCAATCATAGCTCCTTTTTAACTATATGCATTAAAGAGTTCTTAAAATTCTGAATCTGTTACTTTGGGAGATGATGGCAAATATCTGGATAACCAAGTGCTATCCACAAAAACAAAACCCTT
The DNA here is from genome assembly GCF_032452875.1 of Bos javanicus. Classification (NCBI taxonomy): domain Eukaryota; kingdom Metazoa; phylum Chordata; class Mammalia; order Artiodactyla; family Bovidae; genus Bos; species Bos javanicus. The sequence goes on from NC_083883.1 coordinate 61,263,446, forward strand.
ATTAGGCTATTATTAAAAGCAGCTCATTTTTAATGCTGCTACATTTTCCTATTCAAAAAAAAAAATACAAGTAGTTGATCATTTTTTCAAAGTAAAACTCTAGATTTTGATGAACCAAATTTAGGAGTGAGTATAGCAATAGGAAAAAAAAAAATCTGTAACTAAACACCCTGGGGAAAAGGCAGGGACTAGTGAGGTGCAGGTTTATGTTACTATCAAGAAGAACAAGGATTTAGAGAGATCTGAAAACAAACCAACAAACAAAAAGTGCTTGCAGGCTGGGCTGCTACACTAAGCATCTTGATTATTTCAAAGATACCCTGAGATCCAACCCAACCCTTTGGCTTCTGCCAAAGCAGCACAGAAACAGCCAAGTCAAGTTCCAAGAATAGTTATGACATACCATCCCCTTCCAACTACAGTCTTTGGGGGTATCTTGTCCTGGGACAAAGGGCATTATCAGAAGGGGAATGAGCTGTTAACACTGCTTCCTTCTTTATCCACTGAAACCCAAATAAACAGGAAAATAAGGAACCTTGGATTTAATAGCAATTAATTCATTTAATTTATTTTTCTTTTTTTTGCTGCACCATGTGGCTTGGAAGATTTTAGTTTCCCAACTAGGGATGGAACCTATGCCCTAAGCAATGTAGGTATGGAGTCCTAACCACTGAGCCACCATGGAATTCCTAATTCATTTAATTGAATAGCAATTACTTCATGTAATTCACTGGGGAAGCAAGAATAGACTAAAACTGTTACCTCTCTCACAAATTCTGTTTTTCTGGGGCTACCTGGAAAATAGGTACTAAAAATCAACTTGTAAAATACTTAAGTGTACAAGACAGCCCTTTTCCTGCAAAGCTGAAGTAAACTGTATATTAACAGGTTACATAAACACTTTAAAAGTAAGCTATTGGTCAGGGAATAAGAGCTACTCAGACTGTTCTCCCTGTTCAATCATCAGTAACCAAGGGAAAAATTCTTCCTAAAACTTCTTTACCTTAACTCATTATGGCCTATTAGTGTTATGGCCTTCTAACAGAGTGTCCCTCACACAGGATCCAAGACTTCTGGCCTCCCTACTCACTATATGTGTGACACACTCTGGTATGTAACTGCAGTGCTACATGTAACCGTAGTTGTGTGTGTTTTCAGTTTTCCTTGATGCCTTTCTCCCCTTTATTTCAAGCTTCTATTAGGCATCTAGAGATAATTATCTACATGTAAATGATGCTACATTCTTAAAAGTAACCTGCTTTCTTATCAGTGATAAAAAAAAAATACTTATAAAATACTCAATACAGCGAGAAGTATCTAAGACCTGGATAGAACCCAGGTCTCCTACACTGGCAGGTGGATTCTCTACAACTGAGCCACCTGAGAATCCCCAGGAGAAATTTTAAAGATTATCTAACTCAAACACCATTTTTAAGGATGAAGGAACTGAAATACAAACAGAAATTAACAGACTCATCCAAGGTAATATATTACTAGTTAAATGGCATACCCAGGTGGTGCAATGGTAAAGAATATGCCTGCCAGTGCACGAGACACAAGAGACATGGGTTCAATCCCTGAGTCAGGAAAATCCCCTGGAGAAGGAAATGGCAACCCACTCCAGTATTCTTGCCTGGAAAATCCCATGGACAGAGGAGTCTGGTGGGCTACAGTCCATGGGGTCACAAAGAGTCGAACATGACAGAGCAGCAGGAATGGCACAGCAAAGGCCTTATAAGTAGAACTATCTCCTAAGAATGAATCCCAGTACACTACAGGAAGAGATATAAAATGGTCAGCTTCCAAATAAAACATTTTGGTGGTTCTTCAATAAGCTTAACATTGATTTATCACATGTCCCAGCAATTCCACTCCCTTTCACTTTGGAAAGGCAAATTTAAAAGCCAGGAATATTCAATATATAATGCTACAAAATGTAAATATTAGGAAACAAGAGCAACAGCTATCTTATACACTTTCTGTAACAGAAAGTACCTGTGAAGATTAAGTAAAGAGCTAGGGAGTAATACGGTAAATAAGACATGATCTCTGGCCCTCAATCTCACGTTAGTGGGAGAAATAAAAAAGTAACTCAGTGGCTATATACAGAGATGTGGCCTAAATATTTTGGTACCACAGAGCAAGAGTGCTGGCTAGTGAGTGTAGCCAAAAGCAGAGAAAGCCTCTTAAAAGAGGATTCTTAGCCTGAGTCTTAAAAGGAAAGCCGAGTCAGCTCTGGAATAAAAGTTACACGTTGGCATGTAGAAAAGTACGACTGAGAGACATGCATATATACATATGTACACATACGTGTATTTTTTCCCATTCTTTCAAGAAGTATTTTTAGACTACCTACTACTTGCCAGGCATAGACCATGTTTAAAGAACAACATGTATTTTAGCATGGCCGAAGCCTAGAGAGCATGCACAAAACTTGGCAGGCACGAGGTTATGAAAGCCTTGGATGCTCTGCTAAGGAGTTCAGACCTCATCTTGAAGATGGTAAGAAACGAAAAAAGCTAAGGAACTGACAAGATCAGACTTCGATATACTCTGATTCAGGCTTTCCTATACTATCTCTCTGAAGAGCTGGCAGAAGGCTTCACAGGGAAAAAAGGAGCTGATATGATCCATGTTTCAAAGATACCATATGAACACCAGGAGCTAACTAAGGTCTACCTCTTCTCTTACTCTATCACCAGACTCCACTCTGATAGGGTAAAAAGTTTCCGTACCAGTAGCAGATAGAAGAGTGGTAACAGAAAAGCAGAGTCCCTCTGGCCAAAGTGCATTAAGAGTTATCCACAGAGAACTATTCATTTTAAACAGAATATCGTATTAACAAAATACAACCAGAGCATATTAAAACACTTGATAAGATGGTAGATTTTACATTGTATTTTGCCACAATTTAAAACAACCTTTTAAAGAAGAGAAAAAAAAAAAAAATCTGCAATTTAGACACCCAATTTTTTCTACTCTGGCAAACATTTTTACAAAATGTATAAATGTATAAATTCATATTATACTTAATTCCCTCATTCTTCTTTCAAAGTTTAAAAACTCTTCAAAGTCTGGACTCCACCACAAAGCTAAATGTGTAAGACCACAAAGAAAAAAAATACGATATTTACTATCTTACGGAGAAAGAGAAGAGAATCATATCGCAAATGGACCCCATCCTACAGCCCACTATCCTTTCCTATAGACTTGCCATGGTGCAAGCTGCCACCATAAAGAATGCACATGGATTTGGGCAGACACATTCTAAGAGCACAGCTGTCTGTCCAGGCATGCTGCTGAAAGAACAGTACATTCCTATTTGTCCTGTCCCCACCCACCTTAAACCCCCTTAAAAAAAGGAGTTTAAACAAAAACTGTCTTATTTAAGTGTTTAATGTGTTTAAGTGCTTAACAGTAGCAACGAACCCCTCTAACATCACCCTTATGCCTAAGTTAGTCTCTGAAGATTCCTGAAGAGGAAAATAATTTTTTTATGTATATTGTCAAAAATCTTCACTCAAGACTGCCATTTATGTTCAAAGCGAAAATAACAAGTCACCAACTTTCAGAAAATTGATACAGTATGGTAGAGGAGAGAGTACTGAGTGAGAGTCAGAGTAATACAGTCTAAGTCCTAGGCAGCCGACTGGCTTTGTGACCTTGGGGAAATTGTCCAGCCTCTCTGAACTTCAGTTTGTTCATCCATATAACATGCTTACACTATCCACATCATAGGGTTGCTGTGAAGATCAAAGAACTAAACGTAACCTTACCTCAGTCACACCCTGCAATACACCCTTCTCAGCAATCTCAATTTCATGCAACCACTTCTGAATACAGATTCTATCTTTTTAACTCGTTCCTTCCAGTTGTTGTTCCCTAAGTCATGTCCAATTCTTTGCAACCCCATGGACTGCAGCATGCCAGGCTTTCCTGTCCTTCACTGTCTCCCAGAGTTTGCTCAAACTCATGTCCATTGAGTCGACTGTGCCATCCAACTATCTCATCCTCTGTCGCCCCCTTCTCCTCCTGCCTTCATTCTATGCCAGCATCAGGGTCTTTTCCAAAGAGCTGGCTCTTCCCATCAGGTGACCAAAGTATTGGAGTTTCAACTTCAGCATCAGTCCTTCCAATGAATATTCAGGACTGATTTCCTTTAGGATGGACTGGTTTGATCTCCCTGCTGTCCAAGGGATAATCAAGAGTCTTCTCCAACACCACAGTTCAAAAGCATCTATTCTTTGGCATTCAGCCTTCTTTATGGTCCAACTCTCACATCTGTACATGACTACTGGAAAACCCATAGCAGCTTTGACTAGATGGACCTTTGTTGGCAAAGTGATGTCTCTGCTTTTTAATATGCTGTCTAGGTTTGTCATAGCTTTCCTTCCAAGGAGCAGCGTCTTTTAATTTCATGGCTGCAATCACCATCCACAGTGATTTTGGCGCCCAAGTCACTGTTCCCACTACACTACATTCAGAATTGAGAAGATAAAACTTACAAAACAAAAAGATATAAATTACATTTAAGTCAGCTTCTTAAATATGCTACCATAAGAAAACCACTGCATCAAAATGCATCAAAATGTTTAAGTAAGGGCCAGGAAAGATGTTTCAAAAGAAAGTAATAGCATGACTATATTTTTAAACCATTAAAACTGATATTAGTTTAATAATACCACTAATGCTAAATATAACCACTCTGCCATTAAACTGATTTACTGTGTAACAAACAATCCTTTTTTTAGTTTCAGAAACTTTTGACTACGTATTTGTTGTGTTGTTTTTACTGGAAACTACCTACAGGGCAATATTTGACTATATCTACTAATAATTTCAACTTACTGTTGTAGCGTACTTTCCAGTTAAAATCTTTCAAGTAAAAGGGATAGGCACAGGTGTTTCTCCTACAGTTTTCAAAACTCAAACTGGATACAACTAATCGAGGAAAACAATTGTATCACATAGAATTTACTGTTGTTGTTTAGTCGCTAAGTCATTTCCGACTCTTTTGCAACTTCATGGATTGTAGCCCACCAGGCTCCCCTGTCCACGGGATTTCACAGTCAAGAATACTAGAGTGGATTGCCGTTTCCTTCTCCAGGGCATCTTTTGGACTCAGGGATCAAACCCGAGCCTCCTACATTGCAGGCAGATTCTTGACCACTGAGCCAACTGGGAAGCCCATTACATACAGCTATTGGTTAAAATTCACAATCAAGGAAAACAGTGTGCATCACCTTCAGGACGCGGGTGCTGGGCGCTGAAGGAGTTGAGGTGATCTTTCCTTTGCCACTTAATAGTTGTGACTTTTCCTACCAATCATTAATTTTATAACCAATGTTGAGTATAGTTGGCTATGCAAATATTGCTCAAGAAAGCAATTTAATTCACAACACTTCCATAAAGAGCACATTTCAGTTATAACCAGCTTCCATTTTTCCCTCCACTTTGGCTGGAATCATTAGATATACCATTTTACATACAACAGGCAGCTTTAGGGTTCAATATTTATGCGTATTTTAACAGCCTCATTACCTCAAAGTTTTGGAAACTGTAAATATTTTCTTAGGAATTAATAAAGTTTGTTTCTACATATCTACAAATATTTGACTTGCTAAATAATATCAACAAAATTTTAAGGATAAAGGTATTTAAAATTTTAAATTATAAAGATACATTCTCCATTTAATTTTTTAAACAAGCACATTAAACTACTACTAAAAACATTCTTAGCTACTTGTCAAATCAAGTGTTTCAATGATTCTTATGAGCCAAATGATTGAATCTACTTGCAGTTATCTATACCTCAAAAAAATAATAATGAATCTCCTAAAATATGCCATAAATCCACCTATAAAGCTAAACTGATCCTTCTTATTAAAATGAGTAAGGCCTTCTAAGTTTTTAACAAAAAAATTTCTACTTATACACTGCAAACTTAACTCATCTAAATAAATTCAGCAATGCAAAATTTAATTCAAATCAAAATAAGTAAGAAAGCAATAAACACAACCAGAAAGCTGGAAATTAAGATTAAAAAGTTTCGATACTATATTCCTAGAAAGTCCAATTGACTTCCTCTTGGAGGAAGATAATTAAGGCTGTTAGCATCTCAATGTAAAGAGAGTACCACTCAAGAGATGCAGCAATTTAACAACAAAAAATAACTCCTGTCTTTATTAATATACAATTGAAATAGTCAAAAATCGTAATGCAAAACAAACAGAAGTAAAACTTACAGAAAAGCACTGCATCAAAAATCAGAAGACCTCAGGTATAATCTTTTCTTGTCATAGATATGAAAATCTACTATTTCCATTTTCCCATCTGCAAAATTAAGGCTGGCAAAAGGAAGAGATCATCCTAAGGTTATTTTCAGCTCAAACCTTATTAATACCATGAACCAAACTGAACCTATGTCTTATTTTGTTTTAACTTACATAGAAATAAAACGGAGAAGGCAATGACACCCCACTCCAGTACTCTTGCCTGGAAAATCCCATGGACGGAGGAGCCTGGTAGGCTGCAGTCCATGGGGTCACAAAGAGTCAGACACGACTGAACGACTTCGCTTTCACTTTTCACTTTCATGCGTTGGAGAAGGAAATGGCCACCCACTCCAGTGTTCTTGCCTGGAGAATCCCAGGGACGGAGGAGCCTGGTGGGCTGCCGTCTATGGGGTCGCACAGGGTCGGACACAACTGAAGTGACTTAGCAGCAGCAGCAGCAGCAGAAATAAAAATAAATTATTACATAATTGGAGTTAAGGGTAGCCTTTACTATCTGAAAGATAGTAAGTAGCTGTTGATAAAGACTATGTCAAAAATAAAAACTCATAAAAACATATGAGAATTTACTAATAAAAATATATACTACTTTTCTAGATAAAGTTCCTTCTGTAAGTACTTATAAAACATCTGAAGTTATCTTCTAAAACATCAACTCGAAACTCTCAATAACTACTTTATAAGTCTTAGGAATCCTATACTGCTAAGTCGCTTCAGTCATATCCAACTCTTTGCGACCCCATGAACTGTAACCAGCCAGGCTGCTCTGTCCATGGGATTCTCCAGGCAAGAATGCTTCAGTGGGTTTTTCAAAGGAAATCCTATATAAAGAATCCTATATAAGGAGATGAAATTACTATAGGAATCCTATACAAGGAGATGAAATTACTAGAAATTAAGAATAGAGAAACTTATCAATGTCTTTGTAGGCTATAACTACATAATGTGTAATGTAACAGTTTTGGAACTCACATTCAGAGATCTTTTTTTGAGTGTTTGTCAGTCAGTTCAGTCCCTCTGCTGCTGCTGCTAAGTTGCCTCAGTCTTGTCCGACTCTGTGCAACCCCATAGACGGCAGCCCACCAGGCTCCCTCGTCCCTGGCATTCTCCAGGCAAGAACACTAGAGAGTGGGTCGCCATTTCTTTCTCCGATGCATGAAAGTGAAAAGTGAAAGTGAAGTCGCTCAGTTGTGTCTAACTCTCTGCGACCCCATGGACCCCAAGCACGCCAGGCTTCCCTGTCCATGACCAACTCCCAGAGCTTATTCAAACTCATGTCCATTGAGTCGGTGAGGCCATCCAATCATCTCATCCTCTGTCATCCCCTTCCCTTCTCCTCCCGCCTTCGATATTCCCAGGGTCTTTTCCAATGAGTCGGTTCTTCACATCAAGTGGCCAATATCGGAGCTTCAGCACCAGTCCTTCCAATGAGTAGTCAGGACTGATTTCCTTTAAGATTGACTGGTTGGATCTCCTTGCAGTTCACGGGACTCTCAATAGTCTTCTCTAACACCACAGTTCAAAAGCATCAATTCTCTGATGCTCAGCTTTCTATATAGCCCAACTCTCACATCCATACATGACTACTGGAAAAATCATAGCTTTGACTAGATGGACATTTGTTGACAAAGTAATGTCTCTGCTTTTTAATATGCTGTCTAGGTTGGTCACAGCTTTTCTTCCAAGGACCAAGCGTCTTTTAATTTCATGGCTGCAGTCACCATCTGCAGTGATTTTGGAGCCCAAGAAAATAAAGTCAGTCACTGTTTCCATTGTTTCCCTGTCTATTTGCCACGAAGTGATGGGACTGGATGCCATGATCTTAGTTTCCTGAATGTTGAGTTTTTAAGCCAAATTTTCACTCTCCTCTTTCATCAAGAGGCTCTTTAGTTCTTCTTCGCTTTCTGCCGTAAGGGTGGTGTCATCTGTGTATCTGAGGTTATTGATATTTCTCCCGGCAATCTTGATTTCGGCTTGTGCTTCATCGAGTCCAGCACTTCTCATGATGTACTCTGCATATAAGTTAAATAAGCAGGGTGACAATATACAGCCTGGATGTATTCCTTTCCTGATTTGGAACCAGTCTGTTGTTCCATGTCCAGTTCTAACTGTTGCTTCTTGCCCTACATACAGATTGCTCAGGAGCCAGGTCAGGTGGTCTGGTATTCCCATCTCTTGAATAATTTTCCATAGTTTGTTGTGATCCACAGAGCCAAAGGCTTTGGCGTAGTCAGTAAAGCAAAAATAGATGTTTTTCTGGAACTCTCTTGCTTTTTTGATGATCCAACACATGTTGGCGATTTGATCTCTGGTTCCTCTGCCTTTTCTAAATCCAGCTTGAATATATGGAAGTTCACAGTTCACACACTGTTGAAGCCTGCCTTGGAGAATTTTGAGCACTATTTGCTAGAGTGTGAGATGAATCCAATTGTGCGGTAGTTTGAACATTCTTTGGCATTGCCTTTCTTTGGGATTGGAATGAAAACTGACCCTTTCCAGTCCTGTGGCCACCGCTGAGTTTTCCAAATTTGCTGGCATACTGAGTGCAACATGTTCACAGCATCATCTTTTAGGATTTGGAATAGCTCAATTGGAATTCCATCACCTCCACTAGCTTTGTTGTAGTGATGCTTCCTAAGGCCCACCTGACTTTGCATTCCAGTATGTTTGGCTCTACGGGACTGATCACACTATGGTGGTTATATGGATCATGAAGATCTTTATTGTATAGTTCTTCTTAATATCTTCTGCTTCTGTTAGGTCCATATCACCTCTGTCCTTTATTGTGCCCATCTTTGCATGAAATGTTCCCTTGGTATCTCTAATTTTCTTGAAGAGATCTCTAGTCTTTTCCATTCTATTGTTTTCCTCTATTTCTTTGCATTGATCGCTGAGGAAGGCCTTCTTATCTCTCCTTGCTATTCTTTGGAATTCTGCATTCAAATGGACTTATCTTTCCTTTTCTCCTTTGCCTTTAGCTTCTCTTCTTTTCACAGCTATTATAAGGCCTCCTCAGACAACTATTTCGCCTTTTTGCATTTCTTTTTCTTGGGGATGGTCTTGATCCTTGCCTCCTGTACAATGTCACAAACCTCTGTCCATAGTTCTTCAAGCACTCTAATCCCTTCAGACCTAATCCCTTCAACCTATTTGTCACTTCCACTGTATAATCGTAAGGGATTTGATTTAGATCATACCTGAATGATCTAGTGGTTTTCCCCACTTTCTTCAATTTAAGTTTGGATTTGGCAATAAGGAGTTCATGATCTGAGCCACAGTCAGCTCCCGGTCTTGTTTTTGCTGACTGTATAGAGCTTCTCCATCTTTGGCTACAAAAGTATAATCAATCTGATTTCAGTATTGACCATCTGGTGATGTCCACGTGTAGTGTCTTCTCTTGTGTTGTTGGAAGAGGGTGTTTGCTATGACCAGTGTGTTCTCTTGGCAAAACTCTGTTAGCCTTTGACCTGCTTCATTCTGTACTCCAAGGCAAAATTTGTTACTCCAGGTAGCTCTTGACTTCCTACTTTTCCATTCCAGTCCCCTACAATGAAGAGGACATCTTTTTTGTGCATTAGTTCTAGAAGGTCTTATAGGTCTTCATAGAACCGTTCAACTTCAGCCTCACTGGTTGGGGCATAGACTTGGATTACTGTGATACGGAATGGTTTGCCTTGGAAACAGAGATCATTCAGAGAGACAGCAGTGAGCTGTCCAGAAGAAGAGAGAGCTTAGTTCACTGGCCGGGAACTGAACCTGGGGAGCCTGTGAGAACAAAGTTTCAGTTTTATTCCACATGACAAACACCAGCTATCTAGCCCAGCGGCTCCATCTATCTCATATCTCAATTTCAACATAGTCCCTAAACTTGACTGGACCCAGCAATTCCTTATTTAAAAGTTTTCATAAACTCTCAATATACTGGCTTTCCCTTTAACTCTCATACTCTATTCCTCTTCTCCTTCCAACATTAACTATCTATGTAGGCTTCACAATGTCTGTATTGCTTTTGTATTTCCTACATCTTTACTGTGTCTGATCTTTACGTCTCTGTTATCCATGATTTCACTTCTGATTCAAAGTGCCTTTATTTATCCAGTTAGATATTAAGTGTTCTGAGATCCTCAAATCTCCTTTGATGCAACTCCTTTCCACAATATCAAACACGGCAGGTTTGCCAGCAAATTGAGATATTTCTCAGTCACTTGAAAGTTTAAATTTTACAAGTTGACATTTTTATACTCCATTTATTTTCATCACCAGCAACCTACTTGCTTAAAGTCTTATAAGAATTCTGACTTTTAAATACTTTTCAGCATATTGATAGATGCTGAAGAAACCAAAACAACTTCAAATTCAAAATGTCACCTAGTCAAATTGGAGAGGAAAAAACAGCACTTGATATTTGGCAAAACTCTGCAACACAGCCTTTTTTGGAAGGCTTAAGAAAAAACTTACTATATACTATAATATTACTATAAAAGGAGGTTCTTTGTGGAATCTTACCATATTTCTTTAAGATGCAAGTGATGCTTGGGGATCTATACAAACAAATTTAAATTATTACAGAGTTTAACTATAATATCTAAAGTTACCATTTAAAAATAATCATTCATTATGAATTCACTTTTCTTTTCTTACCCTATTATTCAACCTAGAAGTCAAATCCTAGAGAGAAATGATACCAAACTAATTTGATAAAGGTCACTGTATCTAGCACATTGCCACAGATTTATTCTATGGCTATTTCAGACTCATAACTAGTCTGTTTTCACCTCTGCCCCCAAGAGTTTATTCTCCACAGAACAGACAGACTGAACCTTTAAAAGAAAAAAATTTATTTTTATTTATTTGACTGTGCCAGATCTTAGTTGCAGCATATGGGATCTAGTTCCCTGATCAGGGATCGAACCTGGGCCCCCTGCATTGGGAGCATGGAGCCTCACTGGACTACCAGAGAAGTCCCCAGACTGAATCTTTTAAAATCTAACCCCCCTACCACAATAGATTCCCATCCTACATATAATTCATATAATTTTTACCTCCCTTCTCCCTCTATGTATCTCCTAGCATTCTCCCCCAATGCCAGTCCTCTCTAGCCAGTTTAGCCTCCTCTGCCATACTTGATGGACAAAAACCTCTGCTTTACAAATATCCTTCAGAATTTTGTCTCCGATGGTCTTCTTTCTGAAATACTTCTCCTGGAAGTCCTAAGTCTCAGTCCTTCAGATCATTCAATTCTCTACTGAAATATCATCTTTAGACAGGCTGGGACCTGAGACCCTTTGCTGCAGTGCTGCAATGCTTGTACCTGGACAAACCAATAACTGCACTCATGCCCAGTGGGGGGCAAACTCTGGACAAAAGATGCAAAAAGGCCCCATATCCCTACTTCAACTTCTGAAGAACCAAGAGCTAAAAGAGGATGTTGGGAGCAAAAGCAGGGGACTGAGCATGCCCCCCTGCACCCAACACCACCAGAGTGGGGAGCAAAACACCTAAGCCACCCCTCTGACCCGATCCTTGGACAAGTCCCTATGCTCTTGCCACCTCCCCACCACTCCCCACCACCACCCACCAGTGAGTAACCAAGCAGGAAACCTTTTGTTTTCATTCCCCCTTGCTGCAACAGAGCCCTCAACAAAGGCTCTGGTCTGGCCTCTCTAGTTGATTTCTACTGATAGGGAAAGGCCAACAATTCTGGTTGGTATCAACACTACCAGAAGCTTTCTCTGAGCACTCTATCCAAACCTGCATCTCCCCTATCACTCTGTCCTTTTACCCAGCTTTATATTTCTCTCAGAACTCATGATATAGTAAATGATATAGTAAATAAATATTTAGAGCCTGTCTCTACCCACTACAATACAATCTCCAAGAAGGCAGGTAGTTTCACTTGTTCAATGCCATATTACCAGTACCAAGATAGTGCAAATATTAAATGTAGTCAGCCCATCATATCCATGGGTTAGACATTGACAAGATTCAACCAACCATGGATGGAAATTTTTTGGGGGGAGGGGTGAACCATCAGTTCAGTTCAGTCTCTCAGTCGTGTCCGACTCTTTGCGATCCCATGGACTGCAGCACGCCAGGCCTCCCTGTCCATCACCAACTCCCAGAGCTTCCTCAAACTCATGTCCATTGAGTCGGTGATGCCATCTAACCATCTCATCCTCTGTCATCCCCTTCTCCTCCTGCTTTCAATCTTTCCCAGCATCAGGGTCTTTTCAAATGAAAAGGGTGAACCATACAGTTTCAAAAAAGTAAAACTTGAATCTGCAACATGCCAGCATCTATTTACATAGCATTTACACTGTATTTATAGGTTCTAGGTATTTTCACCATGACACACTTTGTGGCAAGCAGTTTGGCCAAACAACTAATTGGCCATAAGGCCATTCTGCATTAAAAGATAAACTGATCAACAGTTCTGGATTTATTACACTAAAAAATGATAACCTATCAGTTCTTCCAAATCTTTTGGTGGACACAGTCATCCTTTCCACCCAATAAAACCAAAAGTTTACCAAGCTATGGCAACTACAAAAGAGGCGGTTAATAATTCACATTAGTCTTCAAGAGCATTAATTATTGATTCTTCAGCTAATTTAGACACAACAGCTTGTTCTGTAACACCATCTTTACCAATTTTATCACTTGATATTAGAAGTTGGACACAAAAGAAGACTCAAGTTACTCCTATCCCCCCAAAAAGAAATGGTTACGTGATTCTTGATGAGTGTAAGTTTCTTGAAAATGGTGAAAATTTCTTGTTATTTAATAGTGAAGAATGTGACGCAGACAGAATTCTGGTATTTGGCACTTAATCTAGCTTAAATGATCTGGCAAAATATAAGGATGGACATGTGATGGAATGGTTAGATGTAGTCCAGATGAATATTACCAGTTCTATGTTACATGTAAAGAAATAGCCATCTCCCTTGTCCATTTTACTTCCAGAGAGACCTGAAGAGACTTAACAGCAAAATTTTTTATAGTGTAAAGAACTTACATTCAACACTATATCCTATATCCTTAGTGACTGGCTTTGAGAAAGAAGTATTGCTTTCTTCTCAATATATCTGAATACAACTATAACAATGAATCTTATCTCATTTCACATAACACTCAAGTATTTTTCTATTTTCACATTTCATAATAGGAGTATTACTGCTTTTAAATTTTTGTTTTCAATTTTTCACATTTCATTAGGCCCTTTTTAATGTCTTTTTTTTGCTATTTTAGCATTTGAGGCAAAGTTATTTTATGGTCAAGTAGTTGTGTGGTAAAACTGCAGCAAAACTGTCTGCAGCAAAGGCTTTCAGGGTGGAAATACTGTACACAGTATTTACAACTACCTACATAACATCTACAATGTATAGGCATTATAACTAATCACAAAACAATTCAAAGTATATAGAGGGTATGTGTAGATTATATGCAAATACTACACCATTTCATAAAAGAAACTTAAGCATCCTCCGATTTTGTCATCTGCAGAGGGTCCTAAAACCCTGCAGATACCAAGGGATAACTGTAAATGAAAAATTTAAACATCTGAGTCTAAAATCCATGCTATCAACTTTAATTATTCATGCATGCCAAAGAAGTCCTTTAAATAATAAATGTTAAAAGTATATTTAAACTGGGAATATTGATTGCCTCTAGAGAAGAGACTTGGATGGCTGAAGAGAGAGAGATACAGGACGATTAAATGTATGTCTCTTAAGTCTTGAACTGTATTAACGTGTTAATACTATATTAGTGTGTTAACTTTTCACTTATTATATTAATGCATTAATTTCAATCTTGAACTATATTAATATGTTAACTTTCTATTAATTTTAATAACATTTAAAAAGTTGATAGTAATACTAAAGCTAGGTAACAGCCTAGAGGGGTGGAAGGTAGAAGGAGATGAAGGGAGGCTCAAGAGGGAGGGGACTATGTATACCTATGGCTGATTCATGTTGATGTTTGGCAGAAATTAACATTCTGTAAAGTAATTATCCTTCAATTAAAAAATAAATTAACTAAAAATACATATATTTATGCTGGAATAACATAACCTTCCCAGTTCATTCTTATTTTCAAGACATGGGACACTAATGGTAAAAGCATGACGTTCTTCCTCTCCTGGATAGTTTAGTAAGATTCTTCAGGAATTTCTCAGAGCACAACAAGAAGTTTTATGTTCCTTCTTAAATGTTCCCTTACTCTTGAATCATATTAACTAATTCTCTTACTCTAGTATCACTAGCAAGCTGTTAACTACATTCACTAGTTCATTCAGACAAGGTAAAACAGCCATCAAAACACCAAGTGTGGTAACATCTGTACTAAGTAACTATGAGGTTGTTTGCCAAGGACACTGTTACCAGAAATTTTGTCACCAGGACAGCAGTAACAAAGAATATTCTAAGATATGCTCCAGCATTGTTACTTAGTTGCTAAGTCAGGTCGGACTCTTTTGCCACTCCATGGACTACAGCCCACCAGGCTCCTCTGTCCATGGGATTTCCCAGGCAAGAATACTGGAGTGGGTTACCATTTCCTTCTCCTGGAAATCTTCCCAACCCAGGGATCGAACCTGTGTCTCTTATGTCTCCTGCACTGGCAGGCGGATTCTTTACCATTGAGCCACCAGGGAAAGCTAACCAGATGCATAACTAAAAGGCTGGATTACCCCAACACTCTCTAGCTCTCTCCTCATTTTGCCAGGGGTATAAAGATAAAAGAAAATACAGTGCAATCCTTCTATACAACACTGTTATCATCATAATATCCTATCAAATTATCACCCAAGCTCACATTAAAACAAATTCTCAGTAATTCCTATACCACTTTCAATTTCATTGGAGAAATATATATACTTGCTCTTATTCCAGATTGCCTGACGTTCTATTTTCAAATCATGCTATCACGATTTCATCCATCTGTTGTACTTATAAATAGCAGGAATCAGATGAATTGATGAGTTAAATCTGATAAGTCACTTTAAAGAATCTATGTTCAGGGACTTCCCTGGTGGTCCAGGTGTTAAGACTTCACCTTCCAATGCAGGAGGTGGAGGTTCGATCCCTAGTCAAGGAACTAAGATGCCACATGCCTCCAGGGCGAAAAAAGCAAAACATAAAACAGAAGCAATATTGTAACAAACCCAATAAAGACTTTAAAAAGAGTCCACATCAAAAAAAAAAAAAAAATTCTTTGAAAAAAACTATCAAAAAAGAATCTATGTTCAAGGTACATAGGAATGAATTTTATGCTTTGTAGAAAACTCATACAATCACATCACACAAATCAAAAAATGGCTTAGGAAAAACAATAAATTTTTGGTTAACTAAAGTATTTTCTGAAATACTAAGTGTGATAACCTTTTCCTAATAAACACAAAGAGTCTAAATTATTTTCTTGAGTCTTTGCTAACTTAAAAATGGAACTCAACTTTTTATACATTTTTCTTTAAGGCAATAAGTAACTGCATCGAGTCTCCTTAAATTACTAAAAAGAAATCAAGGTAATATTAAACACTGCTGAATTCCTTTAACAGTAGCATAAATTATCCTCTGCATTACGTGCAACTAAGGTCGTATTTTATACTTGCTAAGATGTATGTTATTATAATGATATAACGGAGAAAATTGTAACAAATTAAAACCATGTATCAGCTTTTCTGATCTTCCAAGGAAGAACACAACTTACAAAATAAATTAGAACCATTACTTTCCTGTACTAAGGATGAAATAACCAGTTTTTCTAAAGTGCTTGAAATCTAAGACAATACCATCTGAAAAAGCAGCTGACAAATCATATTATGAATTTGCACACTATAAAAAATGCAGGAAATCCCATAATCTCAATTATACATGGAGTCTAAAATAGTCAAACTCAGAAGCAGAGAACAGAATGGTCGTTGTGCAGGCAAGGTGGAGGGAATAGAGAGATGCTGGTCAAAGAGTACAACATTTCAATTATGCAAGGTGAATAAACTCTGGAGATCTAATGTTCAGCATAGGGACTGGAGTTAAAAATGTATTTGTATACTTGAAATCTGCTAGGACAGTAGGTCTTTAGTGACTTCACCACAAAAAAAAAGAGAAAGAAAATAACCTCGTGAGGTGCTGGATATGTTAATCAGCTCGACTGGAGTGCTCATTTCACAATGTAAACATCAAAACATCATGCATGCTGTATCATGAACATACACTAAAACACAGCAAACATACAATTTGATGCCTTAATTAAATCTGCACAATTTCTATTTGTCAATTATACTTTAATAAAGCTGCAAATTCTCCCAAAGATGATTATTACTGTCAAATTAATAACCCAAACCAGTCCTAAAAAGTGTATTCTTTTTAAATGTAAGCAAACAGGAAAGTAATAATTTTATTAAGAGATAATTTTCAAACTATCGTAGCAACTCAATTTTCTTCTTAAGCACTGGAGTATCCCCTAGTGGACTGATGAGGAACAGGTTTTTTTTGGTTATTAAATTGAATTTTTATGTATTTGATCATAACAAATTCACTAACAATCCTACCTGAAAAGCGTATTTTTTCCCACGGTCAAAGCAAAACTTTTTAACTTTTTTTAAAATTTCATAATTGTGAATTCAATGGGGGCCCTGAAAGACAGAATCAAATTTGTTTCTTGATAAAACATTGTTTCCACTGTTTCAAGTATAGTTTCCTCCAGGAACTGTTACATAAAATGAGCATCAATTTAGAAATTCAAAATCAATCTCCTTTAACAGTTTTCTAATAATACAATTTAATGCAAAGGAAGTTTATTAGGAAAATTACTTGGAAGGAGATTGCCAAGCCCATGGCCAAGCAGGGTATCTGAAGCCTCAGGCTTTGTGTTCAGCAGTATTCTGCAGTGATTTCATGGGAGTAACCCATGACATAGCCTAAGTGTCTGTGGGGCATTTCAACATAGAACAAATCTAATTCAAGATACCATAAAAAGGAGAGCAGCCAAAATGGCAGGGTAGAAGGATTCTAAGCTCATCTCCTTTCAGGAGCACACCAAAATCACAACTGCAGAACAACCATTAATGACAAAAACAGGAACCTGCCAGAAAAGATCCTCTACAACTAAAGACATAAAGAAGGAACCACAAGTGGTTGGAGGGATGGGCCTGCAACAAGACAAGTAGGAGGGATGGGCCTGCAATATAATTAAATCCCATACCCTCCCACCCCTGAGTGGGGAACCCTCAAGTTGGAAATTAAGAGGTTCTCCCACAAAAGTGAGAATTCTGAGTTCCGTATGAGACCACTCATCCCAAGGGTTCAGCACCAGGAAAAGGAGCTCCCAGAGCATACAGCTTTGAAGGCCAGTAGGGCTTAACTGCAGGAGCTCCACAGAATTAGAGGAAATTAAGACTTCACTTGTAAATATCTCATGCACCGGAACCAAGAGCAAAAGCAGTAAATTGATAGAAGCTTGGACCAGACCTATCTGCTGGTCTTGGAGGGTCCCCTGGAGAGGCAGGAGAGCCAGCTGTGGCTCATCCTAGGGACATAGACACTGGTAGCAAACATACCAGGGAGAATTCATCTGAGTGAGCTCTCCTGGAGGCTGACACCTTGGCACCAAGACGTGGCTCCACCCAACAGCCTTTAGGTTCCAGTGCTAGAACACCTCAGGCCAAACAAACTGGGCAGGCACACAGTCTCACCCATCATCAGACAGGCTGCCTAAGACTTCCTAAGCCCACAAGTGCCTTGAGACACACCCCTAGACATGGCCCTACCCACCAGAAGGCCAAGACCCAGCTCACCCACCAGTGGGCAGGCACCAGCCCCTCCTGCCAGGAAGCCTGCACAAGAGCAGCTTCACTCACCAGGGGGCAGACACTAGAGCCAAGAAAACTACAGCTCAGCAGCCTGCAGACGGAATCCATAAACTCAAGCCAGACAACACCCTGAAACCAGCTGGTGCCTGGTCCTTGGGTGACACTGCAAGGGACGTGCACTGCTAGGACACTTAGGACATCTCCCACAGAGGGTCACCTTTCCAAGGTCGAGAAACCTATTACACAGGTTACAAGCCTATTACACACCTATTACATACATATGTAATAACTAACCTGTTACATACATAAAAATACAAAACAATTTAGACAAAATGAGGCAACAGAGGGATATGTTTCAGATAAAGGAACAAGAGAAAAACCCAAAGAACTAAGGGACAATCTACCAGAGAAAGAGTTCAGAGTAATGATCATAAAGATGATCAAAGAACTCAGGAGGTTCTGTCAGTGATGCTATCTAACCATCTCATCTTATCCTTTTGCCTTCAATCTTTCCCAGCATCAGGGTCTTTTCCAGTGAGTAAGAGTAATGATTCTAAATGAAGAAACAAAAGACATTTCAAAAAAGATCAACAGAAAAAAAAAAAAGACCAACAGAGACTTCCCTGGTGGTCCAGTGGTTAAGAATCCACCTGTCAACACAGAGGACAGAGGTTCAGTACCTAGCCTGGGAAGATCCCGGATGCCATGGAGCAGCTAAGCCCATGCACCACAACTACTGAGCCTGCACTCTGCAACGAGAGAAGACGCCGCAATGAAAACTCCACACATCACAATGAAGAGTAGCCCCACCTGCCACAACTACAGAAAGCCCACGCGCAGCAACTAAGATCCAGTGCAGCCAAAAATCAATCAAATTTTTTTAAAAAGGCCAACAATTCAACAAAAACACCTGCTTTATTTTTGGGCAAAAGACTTGAATAGACATTTCTCCTCAGAAGATATATAAATGAACAATAAGCACATGCAAAGATGCTCAACATCATTAATCACTAGGTAAGTGCAAACTGAAGCCACAATGATATCAGCACCTCACATCTATTACGATGGCTGTGCTGTGCTCAGTCACTTCAGACGTGTCTGAGTCTTTGCAACCCCATGGACTGTAGCTGACCAGGCTCCTCTCTCTATGGGATTTTCCAGGTAAGAATACTAGAGTGGGTTGCCCTTCCCTTCTCCAGGGGATCTCCCTAACCCAGGGACTGAACCTGCATCTCCTGCACTGCCAGGATTCTTTACCACTGAGCCGCCGGGGAAGCCCCTATTATCATATTACAGTGAACTAATTCTTAATCTGATGTACCTATCCAAATTACCAGGCAGGGTGTTTTTCCTTGGTTTAGCAGGAACACATTTTTTTCTTTTTAATATTCTATAGGTGATTTTGATACATACTTCTAGTTAAGCAGAGGAAGCAAAGGAGTAAAACGCAGAAAAGGAAGGAGGCAATATAATAAAACAACTGATATATAACATTAACAACCTGGGATGGACTTCCCTGGTGGCTCAGTGGTAAAGAATCTGCCTGCCAATGCAGAAGACACAGGTTCGAGCCCTGATCCGGGAAGATCCCACATGCATGGAGCAACTAAGCCCGTGTGCCACAGCTAATGAGCCTGTGCCCTAGAGCCCTGGAGCCACAACTACTGAACCTATGTGTCGTAACCACTGAGGCCTGTGTGCCCTAGCGCCCGTGCTCCATGGTAAGAGAAATCACCTCAATGAGAAGCCCGAGTACCACAACTAGAGAGGAGCCCCCACTCTCCACAACCGGAGAAAAGCCTGAGCAGCAGTGAAGATCCAGCACGTCCAAAAATAAATAAGTAATTTTTTAAAAAAGAAACAGAAAACATTAACAACGAGGGAAACAGGGCAAAGAGTAAAAGAGTTCTTCATTTTTTCTTGTAATTATTCTATAATCATAACTTTCAAAATAAAAAGTTATAAAAAGAACAAAAACACATATATACCAGAATTACACAATTCTATTTTAAGATGCCATTATTTTTGAACACTGGTTCTAAAAATTCTAATAGGAAATCATGCCTATAAATTAGTCAAAACTGTCCCGTTATCACCAGGGAGTATTCCTCATGAGAGATTAGGTTGGATGTGTTTAATCAGTTACTGAAACTTGCTAACACTCAAGTGTCACATTCATCGAGTTGCTATGCCTCCTCTCATCCCTTCTTGAGTTTGCACTTAAAATATTCTTAGTTTTTAAACTATAAAAAGTTCCTGGGTGATTTTGAAGATAAATTTAAAATTCCATGTTCTAAAACTTAATGATTCTTCTCTCCTCACTAACCTTCCTACCCAATTTCCCATCAAACCAATAAGAGAAAAACAAGCTTCACCCTTCACTTCACTCTCTTTCTCTCCTTTAAATTTCTCCAATCTCTCTAAATCTTGAAAAACAGAAAAGTAGACTAACAACTTGTAAAGCCATTTATGCGCGACACAGTGGTAGATTTGTACACATTATCTTGTTTAACGATCAAGCCGCCCACACGGCCAGTGTTATCATCCTCATTTTATGATGAAGAGATAAGCAAGTTCAAACAATGCACACAATTAATAAACCCCAATTCTGACTGAAACCTGTCTAGCTCCAACATCCCTGTGCTTTTTATATCACAGTGCATTGCGTCATACTTGTCTCATTTTAAGTTCTCTTTTTAGAATAAAATTTCTATGAGGTACAGAACCTTAGCAGATAGCCTGCCATCAAGATCCATTTTCACAATAATAGAACCTTGGACTGAAGTTTCTCAGTCATAGATTAAGAGTTTTTTCCCTCTCCTGCAGACCCCCAAATTACTTTTAATTTCACTTATTCTATCTACTACCCTATTTAGACGTGTGCTCAGTTGCTCAGTCGTGTCCAACTCTTTGTGACCCCACAGGCTCCTCTATACACAGGATTTTCCAGGTAACAACACTAGCGTGGGTTGCCATTTCCTTCCCCAGGGGATCCTCCTGACCCAGGGATCAAATCCACATCTCCTGCATTGGCAGGCGGATTCTTTACCACTGAGCCACCGGGGAAGCCTATTTAGACATAAAAAAAAAAACAAAAAACATTATTGCTCGCTTCCATGTAGAAGCTTTTTCCATGAGCACGGTACAACCCAGTTTAAATTCCTTGGATCCACTGCTGTGTTGGAGGGTGGGCAGTGGTACCCAAGATCACACCCAGGTTCAACGATTCACTAGGATGACTCAGCACACAGTTGTGCTTATAGTAATGATTTATTGAAGTGAATGGATACAGAGCGAAATCAACAAAGTGAAAAGTCAGATGGAGTGAAGGCTGCAGGAAACCAGGGACAAGTTTCCAAGAGTCTTCTCCCAGGGGAGTCACAAAAGACACACGCTTCCTCCAGTCATGAGTTTTAACAATATGTGAAAATATTGTCCACAAAGTAATAAGCTCCTTAGAGGTTCAGTATCCAAGGTTTTTCTTAGGACTGGTCATGTAGACACCCTCTACCTACTTCGCAGGACTCCCAGAAGGAAAGTAGGTGTTTAGCATAAACCACATTGTTTGTGCTAACAGTTTTTTTTTTTTTTTTGCGTCTACAGCTTCCCTATGGTTCCTACTCCACTTTTTCTCCTGGAGACCCACTCTCTACTTCAATGCTTGGAATGTGATTCTTTTTTTTTTTTGTTCATAGGTATTTTATTCTTTTTTTTTTTTTTTTATAATTTTAAACTTTACATAATTGTATTAGTTTTGCCAAATATCAAAATGAATCCACCACAGGTATACATGTGTTCCCCATCCTGAACCCTCCTCCCTCCTCCTTCCCCATACCATCCCTCTGGGTCGTCCCAGTGCACTAGCCCCAAGCATCCAGTATCGTGCATTGAACCTGGACTGGCATCTCGTTTCATACATGATATTTTACATGTTTCAATGCCATTCTCCAGTGAACCACTCTTAACAGTTCTGGGAATGGTGGAAATAAACCCTCTCAAAATCCAAGTTACCAGACGCCAGTCAAGAGCCAACCTTGTAAGCAGGGGGTTCTAAGGATTATCATCTCAGGTTGGCTATGTTCAGTTTTTTCTGTACCACTTAGATGTTCTCTTTGGAAACAATGTTTTGCTGTTTTGTTTTTGGCGATCCCTGCTTTCTATCCAAAATGTGTCCCCATTTCCTATCATTTTAACTAAAATTTCTTTTACTGAGATTTATATTTTTTTAATAACTTATCAGCTACCTATGCCCAACTTTTAAAATTCTTTCACAAGCCACAAGTATACTAGATACACAATGTTATGATTAAATTCTGTATCTATCCTAAAGGAGAATATTTGTGAGAAAAAAAATCCTTTTAAGACTTGAAGACAGTTAAATTAATCTTAGCACATTGGGATACAATTATTCGATGCAATTTGATATTGTTGATTGTTTATACTGCAACAGACCCAGTAAACTGTAATACTTTAAAAAGGAAAAGAAAAGCCTCAGTTCCATTACATTTCTACACATTGCTATGTATAGTAACAAATTAGCTGTTAGCCCTGTAGGAGTGCTCCACAGCCTTCTCCATTCTTTTATAAATCATCACCTAAAAACTAGACAGTAAACCCACGCTTCCTTCTTCTTGAAAGAAGTTAAACAACTCATGACATTTTAAAGGGAATAGAACATAACCTTGCTGTCCTCCTCCACATTTTTATTTTCGAGCCAGTTCCTCAGACTAAGTATGTGCTATTCAAAGTAAAATTAAGACCATAGGAATATCTTACTTCAGCTTAAAAAGGGGAACATTACTTTGCCAACAAAGGTCCGTCTAGTCAAGGCTATGGTTTTTCCAGTGGTCATGTATGGATGTGAGAGTTGGACTGTGAAGAAAGCTGAGCACCGAAGAATTGATGCTTTTGAACTGTGGTGTTGGAGAAGACTCTTGAGAGTCCCTTGGACTGCAAGGAGATCCAACCAGTCCATTCTAAAGGAGATCAGCTGTGGGTGTTCTTTGGAAGGAATGATGCTAAAGCTGAAACTCCAGTACTTTGGCCACCTCATGCGAAGAGTTGACTCATTGGAAAAGACTCTGATGCTGGGAGGGATTGGGGGCAGGAGGAGAAGGGGACAACAGAGGATGAGATGGCTGGATGGCATCACTGACTCGATGGACGTGAGTCTGGGTGAACTCCGGGAGGTGGTGATGAACAGGGAGGCCTGGTGTGCTGTGATTCATGGGGTCGCAAAGAGTCAGACACGACTGAGCGACTGAACTGAACTGAAAAAGGGGAAAGGTTTTTAAATACACATATACAAAGTCACACTTTCTTAGTTTTGGTTTATATCAGCAAATTAAGCAACGCTGGACTGTACGTGATTTAGTGACTGATCTGTATCCTGATCAGTACCCCGAAATAATTGCTGAAATGCCTTCTGCTTTTTTCTCTAGTCTCTTCCATTAATGTTTCCTGGCCTTAAATATACTTAATATGAGCTCCAAAGAATACAGAAGAGGGCTTCAATGAAGAACTTATCTAAGGAAACATGAATAACAAAAATCTAAGACAAAAGCATGAAAGTTAAATAATGTAATGAGGATAAATAAAACAGAAGTTCTAGAAAGAGAAATTTACAAGTTTTGAAATATATAAAGTAAAAAAAATAATTAACAAAAAAACTTCATGAATGTTTTATACACAGTTTTCCTGGTGGCTCAGTGGTAAAGAATCTGCCTGCCAATGCAGGAAACCCAGGTTCTATCCCTAGGTCTGGAAGATCACTGGAAAAGGAAATGGCAACCCACTCCTATATTCTTGCCTGGGAAATCCCATGGACAGAAAAGCCTGGTGGACTACAGTTCATGGGGTCACAAAAGAGTCAGACACAACTGAGTGACTAAACACACACATTTTATATACTTTTTAGTTAACAACACAAACTATGAAAACAAAGTTTAAAAGGATACACACCAGAACAGGAAGGTGGGTTTGGGGTTTGTTTTACTTTTTGCTCATGTTCTTTCTTTTCTATAATGAAATATGCCACTTTTACAGTAAAACAAACTAATTTTTTTCCTTTCCCCTTAGAGAAATGAAGGAAACGAGTAGTAAATATATGGATTTTCACCCCCTTTTCTAGTTTAAAGATGAAGCAAGATCTCTGTAATAAATGAACATTTTATACTTGTACAAATAACACAGGGAACTGTCTTAGATAATTCTTCACTTTCATTATCTTCCCCAAAATTATCCTCCTCAAAGTAAACTTTTTTCCTTTCTGTATTCATTGCAAATAACAACAACAACAAAAACTACATTCATATTATTGTTAAAAAGCTGTAACACCAAAGTCCATGCATTAAGAGAGACAGCTTGGTACACTGGAAAGCACAGTGGGCTAGAATAAGTCTTACATTACAGTCCAGCTCTGGCTGTGTCACTTAAACATTATTTAATTAACGTAAATAGGATGTAAGAGGATTCTTTTGTGGTAGGTTGTCTTTAAGATATTTCTCTTTACACAGTATCTGCTAACTGTAAAAAATTTTGTCAAATAATATAGACATATATAGAGTTGAAAGTGGAAGTTATTTTTACATCTCCATTCCCACAACCAAAGAACCTGAGAAGATACTAAGATGCTTTTCTAACAGACCAGCTGATAACATCTTTTATTCACAGCTGTCTGGACCAAGGAAAACTCCCCTGAATCTGACTGACAGACTCAGAGATTAAAGATTTTGAGCTCAGCATAGTTACTTGATAGAATTTGGGTCTTCTCTCTAAAGGAAAGGCTTAGTGTGTTGCATTATATCCTTGCCTAGGAAATCCCACGGACAGAGGAGCTTGGCGGGCTACAGTCCATGGGGCTGCAAAAGAGTCAGACACGACTTAGCGACTAAACAACAAAAAGTGTGTTGCATATAACACAAAGAATGACCTAATACTTAGCAACCAACAGAGCAAACTAAGGTAGTTAATTATTGCTCTCCATCTTCCCAGGCACATAGCAAAACTGCACCTTCCTCATCCCCATGGCATGATGTGATGACAAACAACTTGCTCTGGTCAATGAAATATAAGAAATGCGATTCATGGGATTGCAAAGAGTCGGACACGACTGAGCGACTGATCTGATCTGATCTGATGCCTCTTCTGGTTTTTAAAGTTTCCACTAGCACTTGATTCAACAATCTCTCCTTCCCTCTGCAATGCAATTGCCAGCATTCTAGAATGATGATGTAAGACTGTCAGCCTGGGTCTCTGGGTGACAAAAGTGAAGTCACTCAGTCGTGTCCGACTCTTTGCGACCCCATGGACTGTAGCCTGTCAGGCTCCTCCCTCCATGGGACGCATGTTCTGTTCTGGAGTGGTTTGCTATTTCCTTCTCCAGAGGATCTTCCCAACCCAGGAATCAAACCCAGGTCTCCTGCATTGCAGGCAGAAGCTTTACTGTCTGAGCCACCAGGGAAGCTCCAAACAGGCAGAATCCCTCTCCCACCTCTGCCAAGACCCCCCTCCCCCAATACACACAGTGATCTTCACTGAACAGGTATTGTGAATGACAAACTTTTGACGTGTTAATCCCCTAAGACTGGGGTGGGGAGGAGCTATTGTTACTAACCCATAACCTATTCTATCTAACTAGACAAACCAACTGACTATAAAGTTAATACAAAAAAAAAAAAAAGGCAAGGAGGAATAGCCAGTAATATTCTGCAAATACAGAGAAATGAACTAGCCAGACTGGATGGTAGAAACAATAAAGAGCTAATACTTACATAGCACTAATAACATGCCAAACATTATTCCTAAGCACTTTGCTTATATATCTATAAGCAGTTTATTAATTCATTTATTTTTTATAACAACCTTATAGATAGGTATTATCATCTCCATTTTACAAATAAGGACACTGAACTACAGGGATATTAAGTAACTTGCCCAAGATCACACAGCTAAGGAAGTAAAGGTTTAAAGCAAGGCAGTTTAGCACAGAAGTCTATATATTATTAACCGCCATGCTATAATGCACATCATAAAAACACAATAATTAAAACAGTGTGATACTGACACATAATTAGGCAAATCAGAAAGAACAGAAAATCCAGAAACAAAACCAAATGCACACAGAATTTTAGTATACAAAAAGGTAAAGACAGTTATTCAGTAAATGGCTATTCTGAAATCCCTATATCCTGTCAGCAATTCCAATTCAAGGCTTTTATTCTATAGCTATTCCTAGCATATGTTTAAAATGATTCATTTTTCACTACACAGTACCTTTTGAAAACAAATAATTCATCCATACAATGAAAAGCCATGCATTAAAAAAAAAAAAGCAAGTTCTTTATTTACTAACATAGAAGAATCTCTAAGACAAATTAAGTAGGAGGGGTAGGAGTGAGATGCAAAACAGTCTACACAATATGCTTCCATTGGTCTTAAAGAAAAAAAGGACTGGGGGACTGGGGGGATACACACACACACACACATACACACACACACACACACACTACCCAACCCCCCCAAAAGTATACCCAAGAAACTGGTGGTTTGGATTGCCCAAATCTGACTGGCCAAGGAAAACGTGGTCGCAGAAATACTTCTGCACCATTTGATTTTTGAACTATACAAAGGTACTGAGCATTCAGTAAATAAATAAATGTCTTAAATTTTACAAGAGAAAAAGACTGAGCCATTTAGCAGCAGGGATAAATGCCAAAAGAATACACTGTGAGCTGTCATGCTGAAGAAGCTAAGCAGCCATTACACTCCATATACCACAAGCTGAAACAGAGAAAGCCAGCTGGAAGAAAGAAAAACTGAACAGATGTACAGAGCAAAAAAAAGGTTGTTAAAACCTTACAGCCCCTAAAAGAGAAAGATGGAGTATGCAGTCTTGATTTCTAATGGTTTACTAGCTCTAGTTTCCATTAGGCCCAGATCTACAATGATTCCCATCAATGGAGAGTCATGATCCCCAGAGTACCCACATATAACACACACTTCTACTGGCGTTCACTCCACTGCTTCACCATTTCCTTTTTTTTTCTTAAGGCCCCTACAATTATTCTATTCATATGAATGAGAAGGCATTTCAGGATACTTTCGAAGTGCCCTCTGTGAAAGAGAAGACTGATCTAACTGAAGAGCTAGAAATATCCAATCAGAATGCTGATAACTGTACCAAAATAAAACTATACGTTATACTTACCTATATATTCAGAAGCACTGAAATCTGGGAATTACACTTAGACACAGAAGAAACCTATATACAATATAGTGCTTGGTATTAAGTTATCAAAATTATCTCAGTCTTAATATTACCATAATTGTTAAGTACATTAACCAACAAACATGTTAGAAAGGCAACTTTAAAAAAACATACTATCCTATGCTTAGTCACTCAGTCGTGTTCGACTCTTTGTAACTCCATGGACTGTAGCCCGCCAGGCTCCTCTGTCCATGGGGATTCTTCAGGCAAGTATACTGGAGTGGGTTGCCATGCCCTCCTCCAGAGGATTTTCCCAGCCTAGGGATCAAACTCAAGTCTCCTGCATTGCAGGTGGATTCTTTACCATCTGAACCACCAGGGAAACCCAATTTTTGAGGACTTAAGATTTATCACGTACCTCTGGGCATTTTACATATAATAATTATTTAATTCTCATAACTCTATGAGGCATTTTACATATAATAATTATTTAATTCTCATAACTCTATAATATTTCACATGACTATTTTACAGATGAGGAAACAGATACATATAAAAAATTCAGAACCTTAAGAGACCTTAGCAACTATGTATTACCGCAGCAAGCTATTTATTTTCCATTCACGTCAAAATATTGGTATGTTAAATCATAAATTTAATCCAGGATTTAAACCTACATAGTCTAACACCAGCAACCACAATATTAACAGCATACTTATAAATGGCACTGACTGCTGTTATAATCAAAAGCACTCAACTAGAAAATCCAAAAGCTTCAAGAACTACAAAGTGTGAAAACTGTTCATATCAAGATGAGGGAGCAAACAAAAAGTCATTCCTGGTAGGATAAAAAATAATCTCTTAAATATCATTTTTTTAAAAACTATTTTCCTGTTAACAGTAATTATCTAGCTCTCTTTTATTAGTATTTCTTTTAAACTCAATTTTATAAAATTCCTAAAGAGTCACAGACAAGTGCACGAAGACTAGTCTCAAAATAAACAAAATGGTAATATTTATTATCCTTAATAAAGTGAACTATATCATCATTGACTTGATGGACCTGAGTCTCAGTGAACTCCGGGAGTTGGTGTTGGACAGGGAGGCCTGGCGTGCTGCGATTCGTGGGGTTGCAAAGAGTCGGACATGACTGAGCGACTGATCTGATCTGATATACATTATATTGTATTTTTCCTTCTATTTTATTATCATGAAAGCTCTGTGAAGACAGTGGAGCATCAGTGTAATATTTCCCCCTAGGTGCAGCAGAAACTTGGGAAAACCACAAAAGTCAAGTCAGGCTCTGCTTCCTGTCAGTTATGTGGCCTTAAGGTAAGTAAGATACTTACTCCTTCTCAGCTAAACGCCTTCATAGGTAAAACCAGTTAGTATGTATAGCTTCCAAGGCTGTGCTGAGGATTAAGTGATATCATAGAATAAAGAGTCTGGGACACAAGCACCCAATCCTTTCCCAATGCTATTATGTTACTATTAAAGCACAATGGTTAGGAGAATAGCATTAAGAGTCAGACATGTCTTATTATGAGACCCGTTTTCATTATTTGCCAAGGACTAATGAGAGAACATCTGAAGCATGGAGCTTGGCACATAAACACTGATTATTATTACATAAATAATACTAAAGATTAACTACAAACTAAACCTAGAAAGATAATAAAAATTAGACCCTAATTTTTTGTGCTCTTCTAAGCTACATGTCCATAATCAACTTGTTTCATGTACCTAAGCATTAGTTTATTTACCTGTAAATTAAATATATAAGATAACTGAGAAATCCCTGGCAGTCCAGTGGTTAGAACTCCAGGTTTAAATCCCTGATAAGGGAACTAAGATCATGCAAGCCATGCAGCATCCCCTCCCAAAAAAAAAAAAAAAAGTATATTCTACCTATGCCTGTCTGGCTACCAAATTCATAAATTTTATCTTAAAACAACCAACATCCTCACATATATATACACTCACCCTCAAGGAAAAGAAACAAATCAGCAGGAGATTGAGAAATTTAGAGATTCAGAGTAATGACCAAAAACAGCAAGTTCTACAGTGCCAGTTTAAGATTTTAATAAGAAACATATCAAATACTTTAAATGAGAAAAAAATATTTTAAAAAGAAACACCTAAAATAATGAAAAACAGTGTTAAATTTATAGCTGCTACAAAAAACTGGAAATACTTTTCAGACATTTTGAGGACCTGTCTAGCTCACAAGGCTTTTCTGAAACATCCTTCTCACACAGTGGTAGGCCCAGAGCAGTCAAGTACACTCTAGAGTTCTCAATCAGGGGTGACTTGACTTCCAAGGGAATTTTGGCAATATCTAGAGATATTTTTTGGTTGTTACAGTTAGATGGTGAGTGCTACTGGCATTTCGCTGATAGGGTCAGAGACACTGCTAAATTCAATGCACAGGACAACTTCCACAAAGGATCATTCAGCCTAAAATGTCAATGCTACAGAGGTGATCTGACCACCAATCACAGCGGTGATTCCAATCCTGAGAATATGCAACTGAGACTAAGAGCCTTAGTTTAATATCGACCATCCTTTTGACCAGGAAAGATTACCAAAAAAAAGAAAAAGGAAATTGTGGTATGAATTAAATGTCTAAGAGATAATAAAGTGAGCAAACAGAAGAAAAAACAAGAGACAGAATAAATAAATATTGCCTGAGATTTTAGCAGCCTTCCACTTCCTGTTTCTGGGCCGGCCTAACTACATTCCTGTCCTTGAGTCTCCACTATCTCCACACAAATTTTCTGTGTATTACATAATCTAGAGTTAGTCTTTCCCACTTGTAACCAAGAGTCCTACTCACACATATTATACCCACAGAAAACTGCTACGGGAAAAGAAGTAACTACAGAGAGTATGTAATACCTATAGTTCAACATAAGTAAATCAAAATAAATTTGATGAAACTTTATAATAGTAAAAAAAAAAAAATGGTGAGGTATTGAAAAAAGATCAGTAAGAACTAATATATAAATATAAAGAAAACAGGGAAAATTGGGCAAATAATGTGGAAACCAGGGAAATGAGTCAAAATTTCCTAAACTAGAAGGATAACCAAAAACCACAGACAGGTGGTGCATTACACAAAAATTGAGAAATAATCATTTAAGACAGACTTCTTGAGCATCTATGTACCAAGCTCTTAATCTTGAGGAAAAATTTTATAGAACTCAATAGCATAAAAACAGTTCAGTTAAAAGATGGGCAGAGGCCTTCCCTGGTGGCACAGAGGATGAGAATCCACCTGCCAAGGCAGGGAACACAGGCTCAATCTCTCGTCCAGGAAGATTCTACATGCCTCAGAGCAACTAAGCCCCTGTGCCACAACTACTGAGCCTGTGCGCCTTAACTAACGAGCCCGAGCGCTGCAACTCCTGAAGCTGGTCTGTGCTCGGCAACGAGAAGCCACCTCCGTGAGAAGCCCATGCACCACAACTAGAGCGTGGCACCTACTCTCTGCAACCAGAGAAAGCCCGCACGCAATAACATGCATGCAGCGCAAGCAAAAACAGTGAGAAAGTGAAAAAATGAAAATGGGCGGGGAATTCCCTGGTGGTCCCAGTGGTTAGGACTTTGTGCTTCACTGATGAGAGCCTGGGTTCAATCCCTGGAACTAGGATCCCACAAGCTGCACCATGAGGCCAAAGAAAGAAAGAAAGAAAGAAAGAAATTAAAAATGGGCAGAGAATCTGAATACACACTTTTTCAAAGGAGACATACAAGTGGCCAACAGGTATGTGGAAAGGCGCTCAATATCACTGTCACCAGGGAAATGCAAATCAAAACCACAAAGCGCTATCACCCCATTCTGGTTAGAATGGCTATCATTTAACCAAAGGGGGGGAAAAGCCACCAAAAAACCTCAAGAGATATCAAGGATTGGCAAGAATGTGGAGAAAAAGGAGCTGTTCTGCATTGTTACTGGGAATGTAAACTGGTGCAACCACCACAGAAAACAGTATAGAGGTTCCTCAAAAAATTAAAAACATAAGTCCCATATGAGCCAATGATCTTATTCTGGGTTTATATCCAAAGGAACTGAAAACAAGATTTTGAAGGTACATCTGCACTCCCATGTTCACTAAGCATTATTCACAATAGCCAAGACAGAATACAACCTAAGTGTCCATCAAGAGATGAATGGATAAATACGTGTGTATATACATTCACACAACAGAATATTTCAGCCATGAGAAAGAAGGAAACCTTGCCATTTGCAACAACTTGGATGAATTTTGAGGGCATTACACTAAGTGAAGTAAGTCCGAACAGAAAAAGGAAAATGTTGTATGATATCACTTATATGTGGAAATCTAAAAAAGCTGCACTCAGAGAAGCGAGAGAGAAAAGTGATGGTTAACAGGGCCTAAGAAGTAGGGGAATGAGGAGACACTGGTCAAAGGGTACAAACTTCCAGTTATACAAGTTTTGAAGATCTAATATACAGCAGCATGAAAGTGAAAGGGAAGTTGCTCAGTCGTGTCCGACTCTTAGCGACCCCATGGACTGTAGCCTACCAGGCTCCTCCCTCCATGAGATTCTCTAGGCAAGAGCACTGGAGTGGGTTGCCATTTTCCTTCTCCAGGGGATCTTCCCAACCCAGGGATCAAACCCGGGTCTCCTGCATTCCAGGCAGACGCTTTAACCTCTGAGCCACCAAGGACTAGTGATTATACCACCACCATACTATATATTTGAAAACTGCTAAGAGTAGATTTTACATGTTCTCACCACAAAAAAGAAATAGTAATTATGTGACTTGATGGAAGTGTTATTAGATAATACTATAATGGTAATCACATTACAATATATAAAAGTATCAAACAGCTGTATATGTACCTTAAACTTCCACAATATTATGTTAATTATATCCCAATAAGCTAGAGGAAAAAAAGAGGAAGAATTTTTAAAATAAAAAGATTTTATATGTTAAGAAAAAAGAATAAACATAAATATAAAAGGATAACCATGACCCCAGACTTGAGAAAGCAATAGCTTGGTAGAAAATTTAACAGAGCTAAAGCCATCCTGACACATGCCATGGCCAAGATGACTTTTCTCTTTGAAGACAGCTAAGAATCTCAAGAAATCGGTAATCTGAAATAATTAAATCAAAGAAATTACAAATCCATTAGAATTTTCCCAAACAACAGGATTAACTTCCCTTGTGGCTCAGCTGGTAAAGAATCAGCCTACAATGTGGGAGACCTGAGTCCGATCCCTGGGTTGGGAAGATCCCCCGGAGGAGTGAAAGACCACCCACTCCAGTATTCTGGCCTGGAGAATTCCATGGACTGTATAGTTCATGGGGTCACAAAGAGACACAACTGAGCGACTTTCACTTCACTTCAAAATAGAAAATTACAAATATAATGATAAAGACAGAATGAAAACTTTATGATATCCTAAGACTTGAAAGTGTAGTTAAGCTAAAAATAGGGTAGTAAAAGGGAAAACATACACTGGATAATGAAGCCAAATTCAAAGTAACTTTTATACCAATCAGTAACTGCAAAGAAAACTCAAAGCACCCTAAGTGAACAACAAAAAAAAAAAAACCCTCTCTACACCTGCTGAATGCATCAACTCATTTAAATTTATCGAGCATCAGCTTTGTGCCTGTCACTGCTCTGGTGGTGGGCAAGATCAAGTTCCTGCTCTCACAGAGCTTATTTAAAACAAGACTGTCCAACAGAAATGGGAGCCACAAACGTAAGCAAAAATATGTCATTTTACATATTATGGCAGCAAAGTTAAATTTTTTAATCATTAAATTTTAATAATCTATTTAATCTGGCATATAAAACACTATCATGTCAACAGGTAATGAACATAAAAATACTAATGTGATATTTTATATTCTTGTTTACGTACTGAGTTTTCAAAATGTAGTGTTATTTTAACACAGCTCTTCTCAATTAGGACAAAGAACATTTGCTGAACAGTCACATGTGGCTAGTAGCTGCCATCCTGGACACTGCCGACCTGGGAAGAGGGATGGGGCTGTTGCCCGCCCCCCCACCAAAACTTGTCATATTCTTTGACTATTTATAAACTGTCCGCATATATTTCTCTGATAAAAATAACTAAAAAGAGCTTTCTGGTCAGAACAAATAGCAGCTCCAACCATCTATTTTATGCAAAACTGGAAGCAACCTACCATCAATATGAAAACTGAATAAACTGTGGTATACAATGGAATACTGAACTATATTATTTCAACATGGATATATCTCAATCACACAGGATAAAAAATAAAGCTGCAAGATGATATGTCTGGCATAGCATTTATGTAAATCTTTCAAACATACAAAGTTACAAACTGGTGTTCACACACACATACACTCTATAGATAATTACAAGTGGAATAAAATCCAACTATGTGGAAGGGAAGGATAAACACCATCAGGGTAGTGTTAACCTCAGGATAAGGAGAGAAGAATGGGTTTGAGAAAGTCTGCAAAGCGTATTCAACTGTCTCTATAATTTTTTTTAATGTGACATAACTAACAATTGTTAAATCTGGGTGATGGGTACCTGGACATTCTACTATATGAACTTTTCTGTATGTTTGAAATACTTCCTTTTAAAAAAAAATGCTTTCTTCACATTTTATTTCTATTTCTGAATAGACCAGAGTTTATTGGTATCAGAAAGTTAACTTCTGATAAAAATACATATTTATCAAAGAAAATATTCTTTCCTCATACCTTCTTAAAAATTAAATCTCAGTTTCACAGAATTAAACATAGCATAAGAATCTGGTCTTAGAGTTAGCTAATGGATTATCAAAATTAAAAATACATATATTGATTCAGAAGCTAGACACAAGTCCCAAAGCAATCTGGAGAGAATCTGGAACTCCTCTGTAGTATCCATAGAACACATCTTTTTCACAGCTAAAAGGTTTACATGTACCAAAAATCAATGCTCAGAGGTCTCAACCACTGATGTAGCACTGTGACTATGAATTGTCAACATTAGGAATGTATTTACCAAACTTAATACCTTCCTCACTGCATACATATACAATAAATTACATGCTTTATTCTAGATGCTAGTCACAAATGACATTTCTTTCTGCAAAACATGGAGAAATAACAGTGTGAAATAACACCTATATATGCTTCAGATACATGTACTACATATAGGCTTCCCTGGTGACTCACTGGTAAAGTATCCAACTGCCAATGCCGGAGACACGGGTTCAATCCCTGAGTTGGGAAGATCCCCTGGAGAAGGAAATGGCAACCCACTCCAGTATTCTTGCCTGGGAAATCCCACAGACAGAAGAGTCTGGCACATTAAGTCCACGGGGTCACAAAGAGTCAGACACAACTAAGCGACTGAGCACACACACATACCTCTTTACAGATTTTTATACAATTAAAAATGCAAATTTCAAAATAAAAGAAAGCTACTATAACAAATACCTTCAAGTGTCAACCTTTCTTCCCCATAAGAAACAGATGGGTGATAAGAACTGTGCCGGGTTAGCACTGTTAGTTTTAGAAAATGTTTTCTTAGTAATTACTTGGAACCACAAGATGCTAAGTGGCACTCTTTAGTCCTAACTATTATTTTAATTTGCTGGAATTAGCATAGAGAAAGGAATGTGTTAACAAAATTATCTGTGTACATACTGTATATTAAGCCAGAACAGAACATTTTCTTTGACCTTGACCACATCAACTGAAAAGTTTCTAGACCCTCCCTTTCCTTGGAAAGCAAGTCAGGGAATATAAATTGCCTGGGCCTGCTGGTGAGCTTTGTGTTCTGCTGGATCAAAAGCCAATACTGGCAGAGTTCACTACAGAGGAGCCTGAAGTACCACCACCATAGACTCAGCACAGTTATACCATGAAGAAAAGAGACAGAAAAGGCTCGATATAGTTCTTTTTTTAACCAACCAAAATTATACTTGGCATGGTATTATATTTAATGGGTATATTAATCTGTACATTTGAGTGAAAGTTCAACTGAAAATAACTGAACTGAGAAATCACTATAATTAGTATAATAATCACAAATTTTATAGTTATGCCCTCAACCCAAAAATGCAGAGATTAATAACCAAGAGTTATTATACAAAACATGTACTTCTCCACACATAGACACACAAAACAAGGCTAGTTTTTCAACTGTTTCATCAGCGTCTTAATCAGTATCTAAAACAGCATCATTCTTTGAGACAGCAATTCTGCCTAAATTGTACCTAAAAATTCTCTTTGCAACATTAACACAGGCAATTACTATTAATTGAACATAGAAATACAGAAAATACTCTGGAATGTCACATTAATTTTTTCAAAAAGATTGTCATGTTACCTAAAAAGGAGAAACATCCTTATAAGTTGCATATTGCAATGATAAACAGATCACTTTAAGTGGCTATAAACACACCAATACAAAGAGAAAAGGAAAGGTATAATCTATCAACGGGGGTAGGGGTGTCAGTCTTTAAATAAGAAGTGTTAGTAATACTAAATCTAGAGGTTAAGCCAGTAGTTCAACATTATCATGAGATTTCAAACTGCACTGTGATTGCCTACTGCTCCCTGTGTTAGACCATGGTACCTAAGTCTCAATCCATAGTCACAGAGTCAATATACAGATCTAATGCTGGTCTCCTGTGTGCTCAGTCGCTCAGTCGTATCCAACTCTGCGACCCCATGGACTATAGCCTGCCAGACTCCTCTGTTCCTGGGATTTTCCAGGCAAGAATACTGGGATCGGCTGCCATTCTCTTCTCCAGGGGATCCTTCTGACCCAGGAATCAAATCCTTGTCTCCTGCACTGGCAGGTGGATTCTTTACCACTGAGCCACTTGGGAAGCCCAACCCTGGTCTCCCATGCTGAAAACCTCATCATTGGTCTCAAGAGAGATGGGGTAAAAAGAAAAAACTAGTAATCTTCCCATATACACACACATACAAATACATAAACACAAACCTCAAAAGGAAACTAGGCACCATCATACCATACCTGTAGAATCACAAACAGGTATCCCATCTTTGGCCTCTAATCTTTTTCAATTTGGACAGCAGGATTTTATGGAGTTTACGTGAAAAAAAAAAAAAACCAAAAACCCTGATATTAAGTACTTAGAACATGCTTGCCACACAGCAGCACTCAATAAGTGGCAATTACTTCTTCACGGCTTCTTCCAGGGACTAGGGCCCACTCTAGGTCTATCAGCAGAACCCTATGTCTCTTCCCTCCATTTTTCCTGACACAAAATTCTTTAAAAAGTGCATCTCTCAACTGAATTTCAACATATAAACTTTTAGAGATTTAAAAAAAAAAAAAGGTTGAGGCCAAAGCATCTTTTCCTGACACAAAAAGGTGGTGTAAGACCAGTGGACACTTGCATGTGGACACCAGACTTGAACAAAGGGAATTATAAACCAATTTTAAGTAGAAGAGTCAATACATTATGCCTTCTGACAACTGACAATCTTTGAATTACTTTTGATCCACCACTCCTCTTATTCTCACATTACCAACAGTTCCCAACGTGGGGCCCCAACCAGCAGCATCCAGCAACACCGAAAATTTGTTAGAAATGCAAAATCTCAAATCCCACCTTGGACCTAAATAAGAAACTCAGAGCAGGACCCAGCAATCTGGGTCTCCACACAAAAGTTTGAGAACAGCTCTATATAATTAGGTGAAGTATCAACAGTGAAACTTCAAATTTATCTATTGCAGAAGAAATCTGTTAAGATTCATGAGGTTAACATTAAGTAAGGAGACACAAAAAGGTCTTAAAGGATGTTAAATGAAGGACGTTACAAAATAAAAAGTCATTATATATTAACTGGCAAATAAATCTCGGAGAAGGCAATAGCACCCCACTCCAGTACTCCTGCCTGGAAAATCCCATGGACGGAGGAGCCTGGTAGGCTGCAGTCCATGGGGTCGCTACGAGTCGGATACGACTGAGCGACTTCACTTTCACTTTTCACTTTCATGCATTGGAGAAGGACATGGAAACCCACTCCAGTGTTCTTGCCTGGAGAATCCCAGGCACGGGGGAGCCTGGTGGGCTGCCATCTATGGGGTCACACAGAGTCGGACACGACTGAAGTGACTTAGCAGCAGCAGCAGCGAATAAATGTGCCAGCTTAAAATGAGGTCTCAACCTAAACTTTACATTTGCCTTGCCTTGTATTTCTGGTTCAACTTCTCTGAAGGAAGAAAAACACCAGTACAAAAGAACCATAAAACCAATCACCCTAAAAGGATAACATTTAACCTCAAGGAAGGCAGGCCTAAGGTGATTTCAGAGTCCCAAAATTCCCCTATCTTTTTGCTGCTTTCTTAAAGTCCCTTAATAATCAAGAGTAGCTTGAGAGAAAAATAGACTTAGAGAAAACAGATTTAAAATGTAAATACTAAGACAATGCTACATTTCAGAATGCTTTACGATAGCTTACAACATTTTCATATGAGACTCGTCATTTTCACAATCATTTTGAGGTAAATAACAGTGCCAACAACACTACTATTTATTACTTACGAGCCTTACAAAATTTTATTATTTAATTCAACTGTTGAGGTTGGCGTTATAACCATTTACTAATGTAAGACACGGCAACATCTGAATCCAACTCTACCTAATTTTAAAACTTACGTTCTTTAAATCTCTACACAATGGCAAGATGTGGAGACAAAGGCTTGAGTTTCAGCACATAACTTAAAGAGCTGTGTGCTGAAATACTTGAGAAGTCACTCAATTCTCTTTACTCTGCATCTATAAAATGGGAAGATTGGTATCTGTCCTCACCTATTTCAGAGTACAGTTGACCCCTGAACAACTTGGGGGTTGGAGTGCCTACCCTCCAAGAAGTTAAAATCCACTTATAACTTTACAGGTGGGTCCTCCACCTCGGGGGCTGGCATCTGTGGATTCAACCTATTACAATAAAACTACAGTACATATTTATTGAAAAAAAAATCTGCCTACATGTGGACTCTTGAAGTTCAAACCCGTGTAGTTCAAGGGTCAATTATAATTGAAAAAATCAAAATAAGATAAAGGACATAAAAGGTGTTCATAAGCTCTTTAAAAAACTACACAAATATAAATTATCATCATTACTGACATTGATAGTCAAGAATGCAGAGAGGAAAGAAAACAATGATTACACTATAGGGATAGGAAGGGGTAAAGATACTGGGTTTTCTTTTGTTTGGCTTTTATTTCCTTATTAAAGCAAGTTGAAGACCCTTAAGGAGAAACTTCAGATTTCAAAATTTACCTGTGACCTTACTGTCAATTGGGCTGTAATAAAAGAATCTGTGCCACAAATTATTGTTACTCTTCTAAAAATACACATACACAACTATATACTTGTGTCTTACACAGATATGGAGGTTAATAAAAATATAACAGCTGACTTACTTGTAAAAGTTTAGTTCTCGTAAGAATCAGTGACCACTACACTAGGTCACCATAATTAAAATTCCCTTGCAAACAGCCTTCCTGTTCTTTTCTACCGTATCATTTTCAACCTGTGGTGCCTACATCTTTCATTCTGCAATATTAAAACATGAACTACAGATCCTAAATAAGTAAATGAGACCACTTAAAATGATGAGCTTGATTTAAAAAGGGAAAAATTTTATTATTCAAAACTTCACAACTTAAGGTTTATTTTTAATAGCATTTACAGCAAATGAGTGAGAAGAAAGTAAAGTTGAAGTAAAATCACTCAATTGTTGTGAGGTATATCAGATATTAAAAAGAAAAAGTATTCAAGCCTAGATTACCAATCATGAAATGTCAGCTCACCGAAAAGGTTCAATAACAGAGTTCAGAAAAGTCACAGCATTCACCTCTTTCACACCAAAAACAGCCCAACTATTTTTATTCCTTCTACATTACATTCACAAAAAGCATTTTTGGCAAAGTAAGTTATTATAACAACTTACATTTTAATAAAAAATACTATTCTCATTTTCAATGAGAAAATACCAAAAAATCATGGACTCTGATAAAGCATTTCTATAACGTGCATAATTTCTGACTACATACAATATTTAATCTACATTTAAACCTACATGTAAACTCAGTCTGTCAGGCCTAGCTTTCATATATGAAATTATGTGCTAATACATCAATACTGAAATTCAAGACTGATTTGCACACTAGTTGCCAGGTTTTTTGTGTAAATGTCAAACAATAGGTCCACTAAGAAGCTTCTAAGTCTAACTCAATTTATTCATTCAAACCAGAATTTATCATGTGTTTCTAAGCACTGGTTCTCACCTAGGGGCAATGTAGCAGTGTCTGGAAACATTTCTGGTTGTTACAACAGGAGAGGGTGGGGATTACCAGAAAGAGGTGCTACTGGCATCTACTTAGCAGACGCCAAGAATGATGCTAAACGCGTTATAAAGCACAGGACAGCTCCCATAACAAAGGATTATCCACCTCAAAATGTCAATACTGCAGAAGTTGAGAAACTCTGAGTTATAGAAGTTTATAAATACCCATCTGTCTAAAAATAGTACTCACTTCTCCTTTGTTTAGGTATTATTTGCCAATTCTATTCTTTACAAACTAGTCTCTGGCAACAAACTTACCATGTTCCCATCTTTTCAATCAACTTGTAACTTCCAAACTTGTCAATAAAAGCAATTTCAAAATCTTTTTGTCTTTGATTCATCCTTATTTTTAATAAGAGGAGGAGGAGTAATGGCCACACCAAAACATATGCAGCCCTTACTACATGCCAAGCATATTCTAAGTGCCTTGCATACATTAACTCATTAATCTAGGTACTATTATTACCAGGTATTCTTATTATCCTCATTTTACAAATGAAGAATCCAAGGCACAAAAAGGTTAAATAACTTGCCCAGGGTTACAGATAATAAGCAGTCAAGTCAGGTTTCAAATCCAGACAGAATGGCTCCAGAGTTCATAACCTTAAGTATTCAGGGTCATCTCTCTCCCTTCATCCTCTACATCAGATCATAAAGTCCCTTAAGATACACAAAGGACAGGGACCTTGTTATGTTCACAGCAGTATCCCCAGAGTCCAGTACATAATAGGTGCTCAAAAAACTTGTTTGTTTGAATGAAGTATCTCTCAAACTCAACCCCACCTGTTTCCATTGCCTCCATTCAAGGCCAAGTCTCTGAGCACCTCATACTTAGGTTTCTTTACATATCCTATTTACTAACCAATCAAGTGAAAGGATATAAACTCCTCTGCCACATTTTCGATAACTCAGTCCATAACCCAACGTAATCAAAGTTTTCTTCCCACTGCTTCTCAATTAGAATCATAATATCTTAGAGTCAGAAGGTACCTTAGAGATCATCCAATCTAACATTTAACAAGAAACCCAAAGACAGTAAGTAGCTAAATCATCCAGCCAGGTGAAGCCAGGATCAGAACTTGATTCCTGCAATTTTTGTTCAAGGATTCACTCCTGCAAGATTTACTTCATTCATGACAAATGTCTGCTCATTATTTCATCAACAAAATAAGTTCATTTCAATTGTCCACACTTGTTTCTCCTGCACAGCCTGCCCTTTTTCTTGCTCCATAGATCCAAATCCTATCCACCCTTCAAAATCTCTTCCTATTCCCTTCTTCATGACCTCCTCCTCCTCAGAAAATCTTAGGTCTTGAATAGAGACTAAACGAAGAGGATCACCATTGCCCACCAGGCCAAGTTTAATACATACTAACACCTTCCACAACGCAGGGCTACTTGGATCACTTCTTCCCTGAAAACTATTTACCCATTCTTTCCTCCTGCAATGCAGGAAGTGATTTCAATAAAGACTAACTTATATGGCACCTTCATAAAATGTTCCTATCTCTGGAAGAGAGGCTCACTCGCATCTTTAATAGTAAGACATATAACACTCGAATGGCCCAAATCACCTCTCTTCCATTAAGAAACTCAGCTTGTTCACAAAGTCCAAACCCAGAACTCTGATACAACTCACCATCTCTTTCTCTGCATAAGACCATTTGTCTTAACTTCCTCCAAAACTCCATTTCTAAGGAACAGTTCACATTTCCTTCCTCTTCTTCCCTACACTATGCAGAAAAGAACACCCTCTTTTCTCTTTTATTATTTTCCTTATGCCTCTTCAAAGTCCAGTTTGCTGCTGCTCAGCCAACCTCAACTATCCAGTCCTTTATATAGAAGTCACATCTATTTCTTCAGTCTCCCTCAGATCTTAGGGTATCTCAACTCCATGAAGGTCAGTTTTCTTCCCTTCTTCCTTTAGACAAGTGGCCTCAAAAGGTGTGGGTGCAGCTAAGAGGAGTGCAAAAAAGTCCATTCCTCCCTGGACTGCAGGAAAGAATATATTAGAACTCTTGTTTATTTTTTCATCTCATCCTTTCTTAAATTCTGCTTCTGTGTACATTTGTAAGTTACACATTAGTACAGTGGGACAAGCATATAATATACATAAATTCTTGGAGTATTATATGATCAACAGATATTAAAAACTGGAGATGGAGACAACTTAAAAATACCTTTATATGAGGCCAAAGTAATAGGTTCCAGACCATAGAGAGGATATATGTTTGTATACATGTACACATGACTGGCAGAAAAACTCTTGTTCCTACCCAAAGTCCTAACTATGCCCACCCACGTCAAACCCCTGCCAGCCATCTCAGAATTGTGTCCTACACAAAAGCCCCACTAGGGGCTTCCCTAGTGGCTCAGAGGGTAAAGCATCTGCCTACAAATGTGGGAGACCCGGGTTCGATCCCTGGGTCGGGAAGATCCCCTGGAGAAGGAAATGGCAACCTACTCCAGTACTCTTGCCTGGAAAATCCCATGGACTGAGAAGCCTGGTATGCTACAGTCCATGGGGTCGCAAAGAATCGGACACGGCTGAGCCACTTCACTTTCACTTCAAAAAGAGCAGAACAGAGGATGGTTTAGCAAAACCCTTCAGTTCCACTTTGGGGAAAAAAGAAAAAAATTCAAATGCTGAGTTACTATTCTTACCTTTCCCATAGAAGTGTATTTCAGGGCACTGTTCACTATCCTAATACCGCTCATTGCCTGGCTTGTTCGTCTACTTCACAAACCACTACGTCCTGAGATTCAGTTCCTGTTTCCCAATCCCTCCAGGCACAATTCACGGTCCCTTCGATAACAACCTATTTATGCTAACACCTGGATTAAGCTCACACCTCCCTCAGTCTCCTCTCCCCTGAGGATACCATGCACCGTCCCCCCGAAGCCGCACAGTCGTGTCCAGTGTAGACGACAGTCCATCCAAGATCCCTAAGACCACTTCTCTTTCCTCCTCCGCCCCCGGGAGCTGCCAGCCAGGATGGAGACGGGAGGGGGGAGGGGTGTGACTCGCCTCCCGTGACTGGCCCAGATGGCAGCCGATTCCGCCCCCACTCTCGGGCACCCCTCCACCCGCTCGACCCCCTAGGGCTGCCTGTCTGCCTCCCACCCCGCCCCAACTCCACCTCCGGCCTCCCCCACGTCCTCACGCCGGCTCCCGGACACACTCACCATGCTGGGTGAAGATATTGAAGCCGGCCTCTGCGGTGCGCCCCACCAAGTCCCGCCTGCGACCGGAGGGCCTGGCTGCGCTGCTGCCCCGGATCCCGCGGGGTTGCGACTGCTGAAGCCCCGGAGCCTCCCCGACGCGGCCCACCTGCTGCCCCATCCCTGCGCTAGCTTACTCCCGCGCCCCCGACGACCCCTGGTCACATTCCTCCTCGGCTCTGGCCTCGGGGTTCCAGGCGCTGCTCCGGCCTCTCCTTCCCAACCCAGGCCCCGGCCCTGAGCGGTCCGGCAGCCTGCGGCTCCGCACCCGACTCCTCACAGCAGGCGCCGCGCTGCCTCCCGACGCCTCACAGGTTCTCCTTTTCCCTTCCCATCCCGCGGCTCCGCGCCCCCAATGCTGCCGCTGCTGCCGCCGCCGCCATCTTTAAACCACCGAGCACTGGGAGAGCGTGGGACAGAGCGTCTCCTGCCCGCAACCCGACCAGTCATCTCCGCTATACTCAGGGGGCGGGCTTCCCGGCGGCCCCGCCCCTCCCGCGCGCCCCCGCCCCTCCCGCGCGCCCCCGCCCCTCCCGCGCGCCCCCGCCTCCTCGCAGGGTGGGTCAACCCCCACCTCCACCCCCGGTACCCACCTCGTTGGCACGTCTACAGCTGCTTTAGGTCTTTCCGCCTTCTGTTCCTTCGCGGCAGCTCGGCCTCCCACGTCCGAATCCACTTAGCCGACCCCTCCCAAGTTCGGTTCAACGCGCTTACCGCCTTTTGGGGGGTCGGTCGGTTTAAAG
Organism: Bos javanicus; assembly: GCF_032452875.1. Lineage (NCBI taxonomy): Eukaryota > Metazoa > Chordata > Mammalia > Artiodactyla > Bovidae > Bos > Bos javanicus. The sequence continues at coordinate 61,307,087 of NC_083883.1, forward strand.
GTTTCCCTGTCCCACCTCCACCTGTCAAATCAATCAGTTGCGCTGAGCGCCCAGGGCACACAGTTCTTTAGCCGACTCAGCTGGGACGGAAAAGCACAAGAAGTTTGGTGCTTGCCATCCAGGTGAGGCTATCTAAAATACCCTGGAGGATTCCTTTAAACACCCGTGTCAGCAGCAGACAGTCAAAATTAAATGATATAAAATTTACGTGAACATAATAAAGTACATTATTTCATGGTAATTTTTTGAAATTATTTCATGATGGGAAATTGCACCCACCTTGGTTGTCTGTACTCTACAATCTCATTGGGGAAGCAGTTATAACCCGATTCCTCCTATTATATTATCATGAAGTCCTCTTGAACTTCTTTACCATCTAACTACGTATGTGTTTCTGTTACTCTTACGTCGCTTGTCAGTAAAGCTAATCTTCACACCGGCATGCTTTATATACAGTGCACGTGGTCAGGTCTTCTTTTGATGACAGAAAAATAAAATTACCTTTGACTCTGTTTCTGAGTCAGAACTTACTTTTGCCTGTATTGTCCAAAGACAGTGACTCAGGCAGAAAAGAGAAATGTTTTTAAAGCGCAAGCACACAGACGTATATTTGTATATTCACTTATCTCCCCCTCACTGCACACTCTCACATCTTAATATTCAGTTTTTTACATTCTTAACCTGATAATTATTTTTAGCTATTCAATTAGCTTCCCTATGTCCTTTATTAAAAGTATCAGTTATTGGAGGTAACTTACTGAAAATTTGCTTGAAAGCACAGTATAGGAGCCATTGCAAAAACCAACAAAACAACCATTGGGAAGATAAGGTCCAGGAGAAAAGGTGGATGAGCTCTCCTTTGGAGAGATGAAAGATCTCAGGATGAAAGATGAACCATTAGTATTCACTACAATAAAAGCTCTATGAAATTATTCCATTGCCATCCAGGGTATCATCAGAAATAACTGAAATTGCCCACCAAATGGCAAAAGAAACACTGTGCTTTAGCACTGGATACAATATGAATTTTTCATTTGGATCAAAGTTTTCCTGTGTTTAAATACTTTTTTTCCTTTTAATTCCCAAAGTGTTTGCAAAAAAATAGAAATCACTGATAAGGGATAAAGGTGATCATAGAGCCAGAATTGGTTTTGCTGTTTGATTTTATTTTCTGAGAGAATGTCACTTGGAAACAGATCTGGGTTCTCTGCTAATTCTTTAACAGTATGCAATGGATGGGTATAGCATAGTGCAGTGGTTAAGGACAGGCACTTAAGCCAGACTGCTTAAGTTCAAAACTGAGCTCTGATTACATACATGTTCGCTATTTGTTCTTAGGCAAATATTTAACCTCTTTGTGCATCAGTTCCTCATCTGTGAGGTGATGGTGATAGCAATAGTACCTACCTTATAGGGCTGTTGTGACAATTAAATTGGCTAATGTAAAATAAGGCACTTAAAACAGTATTTGGTATATAAAAAGCACTATTAGCACCAAAAAAATGTAATTTTTTCAGAAGCTCATCAAATTTCCAGGCCTAATTTTTTCAAATGCAATATGCTTAGATCATGGAACAAATTCTACAGTATTTATTCAGGTGAGCCATGCACCACCACCACCTGACACCTTGCATTTAACTAAAAAGAAAAACACCAATCTACCAATAAAAACACATGGAATCATATCACTTTATTAGGCATCCCTACCTGGTCATCACCAGTACCTGCACATGCAAACTATTATATGTGAAATACTACTTTTGTTTAGCATATGAAGATTCCTCCACCATGGATTCTTAAGATCCTGCCTAGACTTAGGCAAGGGCTTCCCAGTGGTCAAGAATCTGCCTGTCAATGCAGGAGATGCATGAGATGTGGGTTCGATCCTTGGGTTGGGAAGATGCCGGTGGAGAAGTGGGCAACCCACTCCAGTATTCTTGCCTGGAGAATCCCATGGACAGAGGAGCCTAACGGGCCATAGTCCACGGGATTGCAAGAAGTCAGACACGATGGAGCACAAAACTAAGGCAAATATAAGATATATTTTTCAAAGTGAAATGGGAATTTTGAGAATGGGAGTGAAGGGCAATAGACCAGAGAGAAACTACTTACTTAGGTGTGGGACACTATTTCATCTCAATAAAATCAAGCCCAAGTGACTCACCTGAGAATTACACACTTGAAACCATTGAAACACTTAAAACAATCCCAAGTAGTACTAGCTCAAGCTGAATTGAGGGCAGCTGTGAACTCCAGGCAGGCGCAAAAGCCAGATGAAGACCAGGCAGGTATAGAAACCAGATGAAAAAAAAAAGGTAGAGTGCATGGTGCACAGTAGCATAGGGACAGCCTCACCTGAGCAATGGCCAGGGGATGGCATGAAAAATCAAACCCATCGTCATCAATGAGGCACAACGAAGACAAAGATACTCATCATCTTTACCTTCCCTGTAATAGAAGTAATACCACAATTTTCAGAAGCAAGGAACAGGTAAGCGGTGCTTCACTGATCCCTGTCTTGACTCATCTGGATTTCCAGGGTATTGCCAGTCTTACATTATCTCCCATATTAGTCCATATTTCTTTCTCTACATTTGTATGGATATCCAGGTCACCTTTCTGCTGGATTCTCCTGCTACTAGCCTTTTCTTTTGAGATTCCTCACCTTTAGCACCAAACAATTCACTAAAACAAAAATACCTCTTCCTGTCATTGCTTTGACTGTGCTTCCCCTCCCCTTCATAATGTACAAGGTCTAAAACTTTCACCTGATGTTTTAAAATTATTTCCCAGTATATCCTGGATTATAATTGCCTAATGTTCATCAACTCCTGTTGCTCAAACTCTCACCCCTTCTATGGTAGGCATGTATATTTTATTCAATAAGCCTACTTTAGGATTTCTTCCTTTTTAGCTCTGATTTTTGCAATGCTCAGGGTTTCCCTAATAGCTCAGTTGGTAAAGAATCTGCCTGCCACGCAGGATACCCTAGTTCGATCTCTGGGTTGGGAAGATCCCCTGGACAAGGGATAGGCTACTCATCTTGGGTTTCCTTTGTGGCTCAGCTGGTAAAGAATCTACGTGCAATGCAGGAGACCTGGTTCCAATCCCTGGGTTGAGAAGATCCCCTGGAGAAGAGAAAGGCTCTCCACTCCAGTATTCTGGCCGACATTCCCCATGGAATGTAAAGTCCATGGGGTTACAAACAGATGGACATGACTGAGTGACTTTCACTTCACTTTTGCAATACTCAGATTCTCCCCAATACGGTACTGAAGTGACTCCCTTTACAGTATTCAGGACTTGAATTTACAATCTACAAAATCTACTCAGATCTTGCCTCCTTCTTAGGAAAATCTCAGACTTATCCATAGACACACAATAGTTCCCCTGTACTCTACTCAGCCTATACCTAAAACAGCCACAGCTGATAATGATTATTTGCCTGTAAAATTCAATTAGCTTCTTCTACATTCCCCCAAATGTTTCCCAAGTGGCACTAGTAATAAAGAACCCACCTGCCAGTGCCAGAGATGTGAGAGATGCAGGCTGTGAGTTTGATCCCTGGGTGGGGAAGATCCCCTGGAAGAGGGCATGGCAACTCACTCCAGTATTCTTACCTGGAGAATCCCATGGCCAGAGGAGACTGGCAAGTTACCGTCCTTGGGGTCGCACAGAGTCAGACACAACTGAAGTGATTTAGCACACATGCACGCATATCCCCCAAATGTGTTTAATTTTGACACATGGTTCAATGTCATAGTGTTGAAAGAACCTCAGAGATCATCTAGGATAATCTTCTGGAATTCCCTGTACAGTAATTCCAGTGAGGGTGCCCATTTATTTCCAAGAATTCTAATTGTCAAAAAGTTCTTCCTTGCCTGGAAAATCCCATGGACGGAGGAGCCTGATAGGCTGCAGTTCATGGGGTTGCTAAGAGTCAGACACGACTGAGGGACTTCACTTTCACTTCTCACTTTCATGCATTGGAGAAGGAAATGGCAACCCACTCCAGTGTTCTTGCCTGGAGAATCCCAGGGACGGGGGAGCCTGGTGGGCTGCCATCTATGGGGTCGCACAGAGTTGGACACAACTGAAGCGATGCAGCAGCAGCAGCAGCAGCAGCAGCAGAGATAAAATGATACATGCCACCCTGAAATTTCCATCTGTTTCACCCCTATTCCTAGTTCTACCCAGTAACTACACAGATTACTTTTCACTTTTCTTCTGCATAACAGCCCTTCAAATATTTGGCAGCTATCATGTTTCTCAAAATCTTTTCTTTTACCTATACAATGCATATACTTGTATAGTTATATTAACCTCTGTCTATATTATCTACATGGACTCAAAATGTTTATGTAGATAAACTGGAAGAAAAATATAATTTCATACGCAGGATTTTTCCAGTTTTTCAGCTTTATTGAGATTTAATTGACATACGACATTGTTTAAGGTGTACAGTGTGTGGATTTGATACACGTATATTGTAAAATGATTACCACCATGGAGTTAGTTAATACTATTATTATTTCTCTTTTTATATAATATTTATTTATTTAGTTTTGGTTGTGCTGGGTCTTTGTTGCTGCATGTGGGCTTTCTCCAGTTGTGCTGAGTGGGGGCTACTCTTTGCTGCGGTGCATGGGCTTCTCATTGCAGTGGCTTCTCTTATTGCAGAGCACAGGTTCTAGGCATGCAGGCTTCAGCAGCTGCAACACACAGACTCAGTAGTTGTGGCTGCCCAGCTCTAGAGCACAGGTTCAACAGTTGTGGTGCTTGGGCTTAGTTGCTCAGTGGCATGTGGAATCTTCCCGAATCAGGGATGGAACCCATGTCCCCTATATTGGCAGGTGCATTCTTATCCACTGTACCACCAGTGAAGTCCTACCATTTCTTTTCTGTTATGCTGCTGCTGCTAAGTCACTACAGTCGTGTCCGACTCTGTGTGACCCGATAGATGGAAGCCCACCAGGCTCCCCCGTCCCTGGGATTCTCCAGGCAAGAACACTGGAGTGGGTTGCCATTTCCTTCTCCAATGCATGAAAGAGAAAAGTGAAAGGAAAGTCGCTCAGTCGTGTCCAACTCTTAGTGACCCCATGGACTGCAGCCTACCAGGCTTTTCCGTCCATGGGATTTTCCAGGCAAGAGTACTGGCTGCTGCAGGGAGCTGCCCGTGAGAACAGGGTCCTTTGTCCGAAGGACACAGCTCTGGGAGCTGCCTCAGTCCTTGAGGGTTTGCTTGCAAACATAGCTCTCTGTCCCACCACCCCAGAGATTAGGCGCTTATTTACTGCAGGCACATGGAGTTCTGTGCAAACTTCTCACGCACAGAGAAATAATAACAGGGTGCCATTCCCATGCTCTCAAGATTTCTTGCGACTGTTTGTAAGATGTATAGGCCAACCAAGAAAAAATGTCAACTGTCTTGTCTTTCTCACTCTCTTCTGTATAAATATAAGATGCTGAATAAAGTTGGTGTCAGACCGCTTCCCTTTGTGGAGACGTGTCTGAACCTCTCAACCCCATCTTTGTTGCAGAAATCCTTTGCTGTAATTTTCTTTCTCAGCCCCGCCGTGCATGTTCTCGGGACCTGATTGACTTTGCCGGCTGGCACCGGCAGGCTGCTGCTGCTAAGTCGCTTCAGTCGTGTCTGACTCTGTGCGACCCCATAGATGGCAGCCCACCAGGCTCCCCCGTGCCTGGGATTCTCCAGGCAAGAACACTGGAGTGGGTTGCCATTTCCTTCCCCAATGCATGAAAGTGAAAAGTGGAAGTGAAGTCACTCAGTTGTATCCAACTCCCAGTGACCCCATGTGGGGTGCCATTGCCTTCTGGGGTGCCATTGCCTTCTCCGTTTCTATTATAAGAACATTTAAAATCCCTCTTCACAACTTTCAAGTATATAATACAGTATTATTAGCTATAATAACCATGCTGTTCATTAGATCCCAAAACTTATTCACCCTGTAGGTGAAAGTTACTCATGCTTGCTTCTTGCAAGAAAAGCTATGACCAACCTAGACAGCATATTCAAAAGCAGAGACATTACTTTGCCAACAAAGGTCCATCTAGTCAAAGCTATGGTTTTTCCAGTAGTCATGTATGGATGTGAGAGTTGGACTATAAAGAAAACTGAGCGCCAAAGAATTGATGCCTTTGAACTGTGGTCTTGCAGAAGACTCTTGAGAGTCCCTGGGACTGCAAGAAGGTCAAACTAGTCCATCCTAAAGGAAATCAGTCCTGAAAATTCATTGGAAGGACTGATGCTGAAGCTGAAGCTCCAGTACTTTGGCCAACTGATGCAAAGAACTGACTTATTTTGGAAAAGACCCTGATGCTAGGAAAGATTGAAGGCAGGGGGAGAAGGGGACGACAGAGGATGATATGGTTGGATGGCATCACCAACTCGATGGACATGAGTTTGAGGAAGCTCTGGGAGTTGGTGATGGACAGGGAAGCCTGGCATGCTGTAGTCCATGAGTCGCAAAGAGTTGGACATGACTGAGCGACTGAACTAAACTGAACTGAAGTGGAAGTTTGTACATTTGACCAATAACAATCCTCCTCTCCCCTCTACCCCCAGCCCCTGCTAACCACCATTCTAGACTCTGTTTTTATGAGTTTGGCTTTTCAAGATTCCACATATAATGATACCATACAATAATCTTCTTTCTCTGTCTGATTTACTTCACTTAACACACTTCCCTCAAGGTCAATTCATGTTGCTGCAAATAGCACGATTTTCTTCTTTTTCATAAATGAAATTCCATTGTATATACAGGCAAACCTATTCTACTTCACTTTATTGTGCTTCATAGATATTGTTTAAAAAAAAAAAATTGAAGGTTTGTGGCAATCCTACATCACACAAGCCTGTTGGCACCATTTCCCAATAGCATTTGCTAACTTTGTGTCTCTGTGTCACACTTTAGTAATTCTGGCAACATTTCAATTTTTTTCATTATTATCATATTTGTTATGGTGATCTGTGATTCAGATCTTTGATGTTACTACTCTGACTTGCTGAGAGCATAAATGATGATTAGCATTTTTAGTAACAAAGTATTTTTTAATTAAGGTATGTACATTGTGGCATTTTTAAGACATAATGCTATTGCACATTTGGTAGACACCAGCAGAATATAAACATAAATTTTCACATGCATTAGGAAACCAAAAAATTTGTTCGACTCATTTTATTGCAATATTTGCTTTATTGCAGTGGTTGGGAAATGAACCCACAATATGCTCAAGTATGCCTATATCCATCACATCTCTTTTATCTGTTCTTTTTAAGCTGTTTATGCACGCAGCACTTTGAGTTTTAAGTGTGGTTTGTCTCTGCATCACTGTATTAAATCTTTAAAGGCCTAGAGAGTGCCAAATATCATTCCATTTACAGATCGACATTTTAAAAGTTTTTTTGGATGTCAGTGAGGAGGAGGATTCTTATCTGGCCGGAATAGAATTGTCATGCTCTTTGAAGATAAAGAGATGGAGTAAATGACCTCTTGTTCCTTTCAGTCCCAGGGGTCTATAATTCAATATTGTTTTGATTTAAAAACTTTATAAATTATTAAGAGACTATCTTGAACAATGGGCAAAATGCTATATAAACTAGTAGCAATAATGTCTATTCATTTTAAATTAAGAAATTAGCACCACTTCTTTTCTATGGTAATAATGAAATAGCTGACTGAACAATCCACTTAACAGGTAGCCTATCACTAACTAGTGTAGTGGAACTGAGCCCAGTTTAGAATTTACATGAAATGGGTTTGTTTTTTTTTCAGTTATATATTGCTGAATAAGAAGCTATCCCAAAACCCAGTGGCTTAAAACAACAGTGATTTTTGACTTCTTTGGATTTGTGTGGACTATCTGAATAGTTCTGCTGATTTCACCTAAGCTCACTCACGTAGGAGCATTTGGCTAGAGCCTCAGCCGAGCTGCAAGGTTGGCAATGGCCTCACTCACGTGTCTGGCAGTTGGTGCTACTGTATCAGTTTTCTCCCACTGGCCTCTTGTTGTGGGCTGAATTACACCTCCCTCCCTATTCATATGTTAAAGCCCTACCCCCAGTGCCTCACGGAGTGACTGTATTTGAGGGTAGGGTCAGAACACTTTTTATTTATTTATTTATAGCTGTGCTAGGTCTTCATTGCTGTACAGGCTTTTCTCTAGATGCGGAAAGTGGGGGCCACTCTCAAGTTGTGGTGTGCAGGCTTCTCATTGAAATGGTTTCTCTTGTTGTGGAGCATGGGTTCTAAGGCACATGGGCTTCAGTTGTTGGGGTTCCTGGGTTCTGGAGTACAGGCTCAGTAGTTGTAGCACACAGGCTTAGTTGCTCCATGGCATATGGGATCTTCCTGGATCAGGGATCAAACCTATGTCTCCTGCATTGGCAGGCTTATTCTTTACCATTGAGCCAAAGGTTCAGGATAGGGTCTTTAAAGAGGTTAACAACTCAAAATGAAGCCCTAAGGGTGGGTCCTAACTCAATATGGCTGATGTCCTTACAAGAGGAAGTTTGAATACAGACACACAAATGCAAGAGTATGTGAAGACACAGGGAGAAGACAGTGTAGACTTAAAAAAATATTCACAACACAAAAGTTGAGAGTTATTTGGTGGGAATTTTTAGGACTTCAAGCCTGAGAGGCAGCATCTCCAGTAACCCTGAAAGAATTGCATTGAAGAGGTGAGAGGGGAGGGGAGCCAGGATATATAGAAGCTTTGCAACAAAGCGCAGGTAGTATGAAAATCAAAAGATTTTTGTAAATTAAAGAAAATCAGATTTCCCAAGTTAGGGAATTTAGCGCTTTCCTATGTATGGGAAGATGCAAGAGGCGGGGCTCACTGAAATCATTCCTTTGACATGCACCTTAGCTATCTGAGGCCAATATCCTGTGTTTTCACATCCTGAGTTTCCTCAGGGCTCACCAGAGGGAGTGGCTGCAGTCTGATGGCTGCTAAATGGCAGGTATTCTTTCCTTCCTGAGTGTCTCACACTGGAGGGCTGCAATTGCTGATGACTGTGACATCCCTGATTACTGATATGGCAGGAAATATTTCATTTCTTAATAGCCATTCACAAACCAAACAGAGGTCTCAGAAGAAACCAACCCTGGGACTTCCCTGGTGGTCCAGCGGTTGACACTCCATGCTTCCCATGCAGCTGGCATGGGTTTGATCCCTGGTCAGGGAACTGGGATCCCCCATGGCACACAGCACAACAACAACAACAAAAAAGTTTTTTGTAAAGAATAAGAAAAAGCCCCAATCCTACTGACACCTTGATCTCAGACTTCCAGCCTCCAGAAGATTGAGAAAATAAATATCTGTTAACTAACCCATTCTGTGGTACTTTGTTAGGGCAAAGTCTTAGCAAACTAATGTAAACAATCTAATCTACTGGAGAATGAGGTTAAGACTGTTGTAGCAAAGTACCAAAGGATGACTTAACAGTATTTTATTGTCATGGTTCTTGAGGTTAAAAGTCCGAGATCAAGATGTCGGCAGGGTTGGTTTCTTCTGAAGACTATGAGGGAGAATCTGTTCTCTGCCTCTGTCGTAGCTTCTCATGATTTCCTAGTAATTTTTGGTGTTCCTTGGCACCTAGCATCATCCCATCTCAGCCTAGGAGTCACTTCCTCCTAGAAGCCTTAACTGACACACTAGAATAGATGTCCCTTCTCTGAGCCCACATTAACCCCTATCTATGCCCCAGGATTTACAAGTTACCTGTTTAGAGTTGTTGAGGTTAGTATGAAGGACAAACTGGGCCGTGTGTAAATTGAAACCCATTTTTGAAACAGTACCTGTCAATACATATACTTGGTTCCTAAAAACAGTATACATACTGTGTATACAATTTATATATTCTTTTACCCAGCAATTCCTAAAAATTACACAAAAATACATGTTCAAGTATCGTCACAGTATTGTTTTTAATTGTGAAAAATTGAACCCAGAGTAACTGTTCATCAACATAGAAATAGTTAATGTAATACTAAACAGTGGGTGAAAAAAAACAAACAAACAATGAAATTGGTACACAGTGCTTAAAAAGATCTCCAAAGTTTATCTGGGAAAAAAAAGAAAAAAACAGCAAGACGCAGAATATCCTGAAAGTTTCTCTGGATGGGTAATGGGAAGAATTGTCAGAAAGGAAATGGTGGGTGGGGGGTACCAGAAGTGCTACCAGTTTGTTTGGGCTAACTTCAGCATTTGCTATGATGTATGCCTTCCTTCACACGCTAATAAAGTAATGCTCAAAATTGTCCAAGCCAGACTTCGGCAATATGTGAACCGTGAACTTCCTGATGTTCAAGTTGGTTTTAGAAAAGGCAGAGGAACCAGAGATCAAATTGCCAACATCTGCTGGATCATGGAAAAAGCAAGAGAGTTCCAGAAAAACATCTATTTCTGCTTTATTGACTATGCCAAAGCCTTTGACTGTGTGGATCACAATAAACTGGAAAATTCTTCAAGAGATGGGAATACCAGACCACCTGACCTGCCTCTTGAGAAACCTATATGCAGGTCAGGAAGCAACAGTTAGAACTGGACATGGAACAACAGACTGGTTCCAAATAGGAAAAGGAATACGTCAAGGCTGTATATTGTCACCCTGCTTATTTAACTTATATGCAGAATACATCATGAGAAACGCAGGGCTGGAAGAAGCACAAGCGGGAATCAAGATTGCTGGGAGAAATATCAATAACCTCAGATATGCAGATGACACCACCCTTATGGCAGAAAGTGAAGAGGAACTAAAAAGCCTCTTGATGAAAGTGAAAGAGGAGAGTGAAAAAGTTGGCTTAAAGCTCAACATTCAGAAAACAAAGATCATGGCATCTGGTCCCATCACTTCATGGGAAATAGATGGGGAAACAGTGGAAACAGTGTCAGACTTTATTTTCTTGGGCTCCAAAATCACTGCAGATGGTGACTGCAGCTGTGAAATTAAAAGATGCTTACTCCTTGGAAGGAAAGTTATGACCAACCTAGATAGCATATTCAAAAGCAGAGACATTACTTTGCCAACAAAGGTCTGTCTAGGCTATAGTCAAGGCTATAGATTTTCCAGTGGTCATGTATGGATGTGAGAGTTGGACTGTGAAGAAAGCTGAGCACCGAAGAATTGATGCTTTTGAACTGTGGTGTTGGAGAAGACTCTTGAGAGTCCCTTGGACTGCAGGGAGATCCAACCAGTCCATTCTAAAGGGGATCAGTCCTGGGTGTTCTTTAGAAGGACTGATGCTTTGGCCACCTCATGGGAAGAGTTGACTCATTGGCAAAGACTCTGATGCTGGGAGGGATTGGGCAGAAGGAGAAGGGGACGACAGAGGATGAGATGGCTGGATGGCATCACCAACTTGATGGACATGAGTTTGGGTGAACTCCAGGAGTTGGTGATGGACAGGGAGGCCTGGTGTGCTGCGATTCATGGGGTCGCAAAGAGTCGGACACAACTGAGAGACTGAACTGAACTGAACTGAACTGATGCCTTCCTTCTGAAGACTCCTCGCTCTATTTCCTTATCTATAATATGAGGTTAATATTAATGTATACCTTCAGAGGTTGTATGAGGAGTTAATATATGTGAATCTCTCAGAATAAAACAAAATTGCTTCACTCTTCACCCCCAGCCAAAATGATTGGTCTTGGGATGATCAGTTGACCCAAGCGTGGCCAATTACAATCTTTCCCCGAACATTTTGGAATTGAAATTGAGAGGGGCTAGCCTTTCCTTGGGAGAAGGCAATGGCACCCCACTCCAGTACTCTTGTCTGAAAAATCCCATGGATGGAGGAGCCTGGAGGGCTGCAGTCCATGGGGCCACTGAGAGTCGGACACAACTGAGCGACTTCACTTTCACTTTTCATTTTCATGCATTGGAGAATGAACTGGCAACCCACTGCAGTGTTCTTGCCTGGAGAATCCCAGGGACGGGAGACCCTGGTGGGCTGCCGTCTCTGGGGTCCCACAGAGTCAGACACGACTGAAGCGACTTAGCAGCAGCAGCAGCAGCAGCAGCAGCAACCTTTCTTTGAGAACTTGGACTGTGAGATGTAATGTGCAAGATGTTTTGGCATCCATGTTTCCCCTCATTTGGAGCAGAAAAGAACAGGGAATTGATAAGCAGAGTGAAAAGCAAGCATTTATATTTATAATCCATTTTTTGCTAATGCTAGTTTGAGATTTTTTGTTGTTGTTGTGACCCTAATCAATACAGCCAATACAAATGCTGTGCTTCAATCTTATTTATTTAATGTATATCATTCATACATGGGCCTGCCAAGAATCTGCCTGCCAGTGTATGAGACACAAGGGCTCTATCCCTGGGTTGGGAAGATCCCCTGGAGGAGGAAATGGCAACCTACTCCAGTGTTCTTGCCTGGAAAATCCCATGGACAGAGTAGCCTCATGGTCTATAGTCCATGTGACTGCAAAGAGTTGGACATGACTGAGAAGAAATGCACACTCATACATAAATGGTACGCTGGAAAATGACGTCTATAAAGCAGGTAAATGATACTCCATTAGGATCTTTCCCAACATGTTAAAAAAAAAAAAAAAAGGATCTTTCGCAACATGTTAATGTTTTGAAGTGACTGATAATAAACTTTTAGCAATAAATGAAGACTTTTTTTTAAAAAAAGCTGACAATTTCATAGAAATGCCATCCTTTATTGTACACACAAGTGTCTTCCTTTAGTGAATAAGTGATTATTGACTTCAAAACTACTGTATTTTCCCCTGAGCTATGTAGAAAGGCTGCAAGTGCAGATGAAGAAGCTGCAAAGATCTTTTCACAGGTTTTCCATAAGAGGGCTTGACAGACTTTCCTTAGCTTCCTTGTTTCTTCTCCAGCTTCCTAACTGTATCTCTCGTGACTCTGCTTTCTGCAAAAGAAGCAAGCTGAGTTTATTTCTCAATGTTCCCTCTGCCTAAAATGTAGTACTTTTTTCAGGTTGACTGGCTAAGTCCTACTTGTCTCTTAGCCCAAGTCTTCCCCTGGGAAGACTTCCCAACCCCTAATCTAGGTTAGATTATCTTGCCTTCAAAATCCTATGCACTTCCAAAGCAATTCATTACCCACTACCAACACTTATCCCCCATTATTGTAATTACTTGTCTAGTAGCTGTCTTCCTCACTAGATTCTCAGCTCCATGAGGGCAGAGGTTGGTCTCATTTACCAGTGTATCCCAGCTTCTAGTACAGTGTCTGGTTTATGCAAAGTGGCCTTTAAGTAAAATAGAACATTAGAAATCTCTGCTGCTGCTGCTAAGTCGCTTCAGTCGTGTCCAACTCTGTGGGACCCCAGAGACGGCAGCCCACCAGGCTCCCCCGTCCCTGGGATTCTCCAGGCAAAAACACTGGAGTGGGTTGCCATTTCCTTCTCCAATGCATGAAAGTGAAAAGTGAAAGTGAAGTCTCTCATTCGTGTCCAACTCTTAGCAACTCCATGGACCATAGCCTACCAGGCTCCTCCAACCATGGGATTTTCCAGGCAAGAGTACTGGAGTGCGGTGCCATTGCCTTCTCCGTTAGAAATCTCTACTTTCTATCTTTCCTACAAATAATTTATCAAGTACATTTCTTTTGAAAATGTAAATGGAAAACTACCAGAGTAATAAATTCTCATTTCAAGAGATTTCGAAAATGTGGAAAATGATACAGAAAAATACAAAGGTTGTCTATAATCCACCATGTTGTCTATAATACCAAATATTGCCTATAGTACCATGTCTATAACACCAAAAAGATAAATATTTTGATGTTTTTCTTTTCAATTTTCTGTGCATAGATACACCACATACATGTATGTTTTTGTTAGTTTTATCTTTAAAATAAATAATAACTTCTTCTGTCCTAAGAATTAGAGTTATACAGAACATAGATTAAAAACTCAAAGTTGTCCTTTAAGCCTTCCTTCAATTGCTAACAGTTGGTTCACTTTTTTCCTCCAGCTTTATTGAAATATAATTGGCATATAACATTACACAAGGTTAAGGCATGCAACATGATTTGATATACATATATACTGTGAAATGATTACCACAATAAAGTTAACACATCCATCACCTCATATTGTTACTTTTTTAAAAATTGAAGGATAATTGCTTTACAGTGGTGTATTGGCTTCTGCATACAATATTGAGAATCAGTCATAACTATATATATACACATATCCCCTCTCTCTTAAGCCTCCCTCCCCTGCCCACCCTCCTTCCCTGCCCATCCTGCCCCTCTGGGTCATCACAGAGTGTCCTAGGGTGGGCACCCTGTGCTATAATGTTTTTATTTTGTGTGTGTGGGTGGATTCCATTTTTTTAAAGCAAAATTGGAATCATACTGCATGTATCAGTGGTTTTGAATTTTATTTTACCCTGCTCCATAGTAAAAGCATATATTTTACATTACAATCCAGTGATACACACACATACATGGATGTATGTTCACATACTCACACATTGGTATATGACTGAAATTTAAACATTTCAGGAAACAATATATACTCTTATGATATACTCATATTCTCTAGTCTAGTCTATATCCATTTGTTTCTTTGTATAAAAACTGTACCTCCAGAGCTCATTCTGAGCTGTCAGAGCCCCGGGAGGGTGAAGAAGAATTCATGTTGGGAAGACAGCCAGCCAGTGGGGAGAGGGAGTGTCAGAGCCCAAGTAGGTTGAGCAGGGTGTCTCCATGGAGAAACAATCTTGCATGAACTGTCAGAACCTGAATATTGTGAGAAGTGCAACCATGTGGAAGGGGTAACTCAGCCTGGGGTGTCAGAGTCTAAATGCTATGAGGAGAGTATCCACATAAGGGAGGAAGCAGCAGTCATGGGAGATTAGTTACATACAAGGGGCATAATCAAATAAGTAAATTTATAATTTATTCAGAATGTCAACCAGGTTTCTCACTACCAGGGGAAGGAGTTACAAATACAGAAAGAGAAAAATTAAAAGGAACCCTATGGTGTTACACTATACTGGAAGGTTTTTGTGTATTCAGAACTGACTACTTAATTTGTAGGGCCCTGTGCAAAATGGAGATGGAGGGTTCCTTGTTCAAAATTTAAAATTTCAAGATGGTGAAAGCAGAGTTTTAAACCAAGTTTCAGCTGTGTTTCTAAGTATGGGGTTCAGTGCAACCACACAGGTCTCATACCCATGATGCCAGCTCTGGGTGTATTCATGGTTTTTCTATCTACATAGATTGAAATGTAAATCTGTATTTACTAGTAATTATGAAATATGATATATAATTTAAAATATATAATATTCCCTACTCTGACCATGAAAAGATTTGAGATCAGAAACACCCCAATAGCAATAGCACATCTCGTACCTAGATCTTGGCTTCTAAACACCAGTCTCTACTAAAAAGAACCAGAGTTCCTAAGAAAATGGTCTGAAACAAGCCTGGGGCAGGAAAATAGATGACTCTAGATCTATGCCAGAAGGCAATGCTCAGAGAAAGTGAGGCATGTTGAAAGAACACAAGGGTTGGTGTGAATGGGCTCTCATTTACAAACCTGGAAAATTTGAGCATCAAAATAAATCATTATGAAAAAAGTAAATACATTCAAGATAATGAGAGCCAGGTTGCTCACTATTCGAGAAGGATGTTAGAGATAAGGAAATGGAGAAAACTATTGAATAAAATAAGAAGCCGTAAGTCCATATTTACATTAATTAATAGATAAATAATTTGAAAGTTTGACATCATGAGTTATATACATTCTCAAGAATCTCCCTACAAAACACTTATTAATAAGTAATTATTAATAAAGACACACTACAATGGAGAAAACAGATACCATCTTAATGAAGTGATCAAAATAAAATAACATCACCATAACTAATCAGAATCCTGCTCCCGCTGACAGGTTACAAATAGAGAACATGGATATTCCTACCAAAAATGAGTTTGACTGAGGAAACATTGAAATTCCAAAATGTGAGACATTCTACATTCTTTAATCTGCAAAAATGCATCATGAAAATCAAGGAAAGACTATTTCAGAATAAGAGAAGAAAGAGGCATCACAATCTAAAGACAATATCATCTTGGATTGCTCTGTTTATTCTAAGGAACATTTGGCAAAACTTCAATAGCTTCTGAAATAGAAGATCCCTATGCACGAGTGTTAATTTTCTGATTTTGATAGTTGTATTGTGATTACATAGGAGAATGTTTATAGGAAATGCACACGAATATACTAAGGAATGGGCTTCCCAGGTGGTGCTAGTGGTGAAGAACAAGTCTGCCAATGCAGAAGACGTAGAGATGCGGGTTCCATCCCTGGTTTTGGAAGATCCCCTGGAGGAGGGCATGGCAACCCACTCCAGTATTCTTGCCTGGAGAATCCCATGGACAGTAAAGCCTGGCGGGCTACAGACCATAGAGTCGCAAAGAGTCAGACATGACTGAAGCAATTTTGCACACATGCATATACTAGGGAATAATGACACATCTAAGGAAAAATGGCACATTGCATCAGCGACTTACTCTCAAATAGTTCGATGGACAGAGAATGTTGCCTACCGTTTCAGTAAACAAAGAGAATATTGTGGCCATAAAGCCATCAGTCACTGCAACCATACCCAAAGGTGTACCCTGAGGGGTATTTCTTCCTGAGAGGAAGAAATACAGAAAACTGGCCCTAGATTGTTAAGATCCATATCAAAGGAATAATTTTAACAAGCCAAGACTCTTGCATACATAGAAAAAGCCCACACTCATTAACCTGATATGTCTGTTTTTCCTATGTGATTAGCAGTAATCTTTTAATGTTTGACTACATTTTTTTCCGCAAAATTTCCTGTATATCTTGGCTCCTCCCTTACCTCTTTGGGAGAGTCATCAAAGCTGTCTGAGAGGCTGATTTCCCAAGCTAGAGTCCTCAATTAATGTCATCGAGTGAAGCATATTCTCAGTTTTTAGGTTGCGAATTTTTTTCAGTCGAAAGTTTCAGTGCTTTACCAAAAAAAATATATAGGTCTATGAAGTTAACTTCATTGACTAATAACCTTATCAAGAAAAGAAACAAGGGTACTTTATTTTTTCCTTTCTTATATTTTAATTTTATTGGAGTATAGTTGATTTACAGTGTTGTATTAGTAACAAAGACAAAAGACCCTGTGTACTAAGACCCACCCAGCACAGCCAAATAAATAAATAAAAATAATTTATTTAAAAAATGATAATAAAATAAAATGGACAACAGTATATTAGAATTGTAAAAACAGTGAACAATGGCTGTCTTCAGTGAATACTGCTTTTTTGGGATGTATACTGATAAGTTATCTATCAGTTATTGTTGTTTAATTGCTAAGTCATGTCTCTTTTGCCACTCCATGGACTGTAGCCCACCAGGCTTTTCTGTCCATGGGATTTCCCAGGCAAGAATATTGGAGTGGGTTGTCATTTCCTACTCCAGCAATCTTCCCAACCCAGGGATCAAACCTGCATATCCTGCATTGGCAGATGGATTCTTTTCCACTGAGCCAGCAGGGAAGCTCCATCTATTAGTTAGGAATTGATTATAGTCTCAGAGGAATATATTTCTGAAAATTGAGCATTGCCAATCTCTTATGTCTCTCTTGACATTTTAGGGATTGCTGCCAGAACTAGAGAGATCAACCTTCCTAGGTTGTTGGAGTTGTAGCACTGAAAAATCCCACTAAATAGGAAACTCCTCCATAGGATGGAAACAGATACTGAAAGCAAGACTGTTTTAGTGTCAAATGGCTCCAACACGAATTACCCCATCTATGTAGTCACTGATGGCTGTTTTTACTCCTAGGCTGATATTTGCAGCACTGATTACCAGTTCACAGTAAGGATCATTCATTTTGCTTTGTTGTTGTTCAGTCAGTCAGTTGCCCAGTCGTGTCCAGCTCTTTGTGACCCCATGGACTGCAGCATACCAGGCCTCCCTGTCCCTCACCATCTCCTGAAGTTTGCCCAAGTTCATGTCCATTGTATCAGTAATGCAATCCAGCCATCTCATCCTCTGACACCCTCTTCTCCTTCTGCCCTCAATCTTCCCCAGGATCAGGGACTTTTCCAATGAGTTTGCTATTCACATCAGATGACCAAAATACTGGAGCTTCAGCTTCAGCATTAGTCCTTCCAACAAGTATTCAGGGTTGATTTTCCTTAAGATTGGTTTGATCTCCTTGCTGTGCAAAGGACTTTCAGGAGTTTTCTCCAGCACCACAGTTGGCAGGCATCAGTTCCTTGGCATTCTGCCTTCTTTACAGTCCAGCTCTCACAACCATAATGACCACTGGGATGACCATAGCCTTGACTATATGGACCTTTGTTGGCAAAGTAATGTCTGTGCTTTTCAACACACTGTCTAGGTTTGTCATAGCTTTCCTGCCCAGAAGCATTGTTGCCTTACTCTGATGCAATTTAAGTGGGCAATTTAAAAGCCTTGTAACCATTCACTTTTGGCTGTGCTTATTATGCTTCGTATCAAGATAGTATCAAGATAGTTTGGGGGGGAGGAACCAAGGTGGCGGAGGAGTAGGACGGGGAGAACACTTTCTCTCCCACAAATTCATCAAAAGAGCATTTAAACATCGAGTAAATTCCACAAAACAACTTCTGAATGCCGGCAGAGGACATCAGGCACCCAGAAAAGCAACCCAACTCTTCGAAAGGAGGTAGGAAAAAATATAAAAGACAAAAAAAAAAAAAGAGACAAAAGAGGGAGGGACGGAGTTCCGGCCCCGGAAGGGAGTCTTAAAAAGAGAGAAGTTTCCAAACACCAGGAAACCTTCTCACTGCCGAATCTGTGCCGAGCTTTGGAAGCACAGAGGGCAACATAACAGGGAGAAAAAATAAATAAACAATTAAAACTCGCAGATTGCAAGCCCTACGGTAACTCCCCCAGTGGAGAAGCAGCACAGACGCCTGCACACGCCATTAGCAAGCGGGGGCTGGGCAGGGAGGCGCGGCGCGGGCTGCATCGCTTAGAGTAAGAATCTGGCCAGAATACCCTGAGCGCTATCTGAGCGAAATAATTTGGGCTAGCAAACCAGACTGCGGGATATCTACCTGGCAAAAAGCCAGCCCTAACCTGAGACACCGCCAGGCCCGCACACGGAACAAAGGACTGAACAGAGATAGCCGGCTGCAGACCTTCCCCCTCCGGTGACAGGCAGCCAGAGCCGGAAGGGGGCAATTGTAGCCCCAGAGAGACATTATCTATAAAACTGTAAGCAGGCTTCTTTGCTAACTAAAACTTCTTGGGTTTCTGGACAGTCAACATCTGCCTGAGAAGGTGCGCCGGTTTTACACCCAGATAACTGAGTGGCGGGAAGGTGATAAGTCGCAGCATTGGCGCTCGCCAAATACCTCATCACCTGAGCTGCTCAGACCTGGGAAGAGCACAAAACGCAGGCCCAACTGAGTCTGCGCCTCTGAGGACTACCCGAGTGCCTGAACCTGAGCGGCTTGGACCTGGGAGGTACATGCAGCCCAGGGCCGGCCTCGGATTGTTCCCGGCGGAACAACCTAGAGCCCGAGCAGTGTGGGCAGGGAGGCTACACGTGCCGTGAGCGGGGGCAGACCCAGTGTGGCTGAGGCACTGCGAGCCCACGCCAGTGTTATTTGTTTGCAGCATCCCTCCCTCCTCCCCACAGCGCGACTGAACAAGTGAGCCTAAAAAAAAAAAAAAGTGTCCTCCACCGTCCCCTTTGTGTCAGGGCGGAAACCAGACACTGAAGAGACCAGCAAACAGAAGAAGCTATAACAGAGGGAAACGCCTTGGAAACTACAGGCAATAGATTAAAACCCCATGGTTACTATGGACTACATAGGAAGGGGCCTATAGATCTTGAGAAATATAAGTCGGACCAAGGAACTAGCCAAAAATGAACTGAACCCACAATACTCACAACAAAACCAGAGAAAGTCCTAGATATATTTTTACTATTTTTACGATCATTCTTTCTTTTTTTTTTTTAATTAAAAAAAAAATTTTTTTAAGTCCTCTATTGTTCCTTCAATTTTCACTTTTATAACATATTACTTTGCAAAAAAAAAAAAAAAACAACCTATTTTTTTTCTTCTTCAGCAAACTTCATATATATATATTTTATGATTTTTGGACCTTGTTTTTTTGTTTTGTTTGTTTGTTTGTTTTTCTTCTTTTCTTTAACATTGTATTTTTGAAATTCCAAACTCTACTCCAGATTTTTAATTTTAGCTTTTTGGTATATGTTATCAATTTTGTACCTATAGTTTTTTTATAATTTCTGTGACTTTTTTTTTTCCTCTGTTTCTTTCTCTTCTTTTATATAACATTGTATACCTGAAATTCCAAACTCTACTCTAGATTTCTAATTTATGCTTTTTGGTATTTGATATCAATTCTGTACCTGTATTTTCTTTATAATTTTTGCGACATTGTTTGTTTTTTGTTTGTTTGTTTTCTCTATTTATTTTTCTTCTTCCTTTTTTTTTAACATTGTATTTTTGAAATTCCAAACTCTACTCTAGATTTTTAATTTTTGCTTTTTGGTATTAGTTATCAATTTTGTACCTGTATTTTCTTTATAATTTTCGTGACCTTGTTTGTTTTTCTTTGTTCGTTTTTCTCTCTTTCTTTTCCTTCTTCTTTTCTTTAACACCGTATTTTTGAAATTCCAAACTCTACTCTAGATTTTTAATTTTTGCTTTTATGTATTTGTTACCAATTTTGTACCTTTAAGAACCCAATCTTCAGGACCCATTTTTCACTAGGGAGCGAGATTACTGGCTTGACTGCTCTCTCTCCCTTTGGACTCTCCTTTTTCTCCACCAGGTCGCCTGTGTCTCCTCCCTAACCCCTCTCTACTCTACCCAACTCTGTGAATTTCTGTGTGTTCCAGATGGTGGAGAACACTTAGGGAACTGATTACTGGCTGGATCTGTCTCCCCCCTTTTCATTCCCCCCTTTTATCCTTATGGCCACCTCTGTCTTCTTCCTCCTTCTTCTCTTCTCTGTATAACTCTGTGAGCATCTCTGAGTGGTCCAGTTGTGGAGTGTACATAAGGAAGTGACTACTGGCTAGCCCACTCTCTCCATTATTGATTCCACCTCATCTCATTTGGGTCACCTCTAACTCCCTCCTCCCTCTTCTCTTCTCCATGTTACACTGTGAACCTCTCTGAGTGACCCTCACAATAGAGAAACTTTTCATCTTTAATGTAGATGTTTTATCAATGGTGCTGTATAGAAGGAGAAGTTTTGAAACTACTGTAAAAATAAGACCAATAACTGGAAGCAGGAGGCTTAAGTCCTAACCCTGACTCCAGGGAACTCCTGACTCCAAGGAACATTAATTGACAGGAGCTCATCAAACGCCTCCATACTGACACTGAAACCAAGCACCACACAAGGCCTAACAAGTTCTAGGGCAAGACACACCAAGCAAATTCTCCAGCAACAGAGGAACACAGCCCTGAGCTTCAAGATACAGGCTGCCCAAAGTCACCCCAAAACCATAGACATCTCATAACTCATTACTGGACATTTCATTACACTCCAGAGAGAAGAAATACAGCTCCACCCACCAGAACACTGACACAAGCTTCCCTAACCAGGAAACCTTGACAAGCCACCTGTACAAACCCACACACAGCGAGGAAACGCCACAATAAAGAGAACTCCACAAACTGCCAGAATACAGAAAGGACACCCCAAAATCAGCACTTTAAACAAGATGAAGAGACAGAGGAATACCCAGCAGATAAAGGAACAGGATAAATGCCCACCAAACCAAACAAAAGAGGAAGAGATAGGGAATCTACCTGATAAAGAATTCTGAATAATGATAGTGAAAGTGATCCAAAATCTTGAAATTAAAATGGAATCACAGATAAATAGCCTGGAGACAAGGATTGAGAAGGTGCAAGAAAGGTTTAACAAGGACCTAGAAGAAATAAAAAAGAGTCAATATATAATGAATAATGCAATAAATGAAATAAAAAACACTCTGGAGGCAACAAATAGTAGAATAACAGAGGCAGAAGATAGGATTAGTGAATTAGAAGATAGAATGGTAGAAATAAATGAATCAGAGAGGATAAAAGAAAAACGAATTAAAAGAAATGAGGACAATCTCAGATTCCTCCAAGACAATATTAAATGCTACAACATTCGAATCATAGGGGTCCCAGAAGAAGAAGACAAAAAGAAAGACCATGAGAAAATACTTGAGGAGATAATAGTTGAAAACTTCCCTAAAATGGGGAAGGAAATAATCACCCAAGTCCAAGAAACCCAGAGAGTCCCAAACAGGATAAACCCAAGGCGAAACACCCCAAGACACATATTAATCAAATTAACAAAGATCAAACACAAAGAACAAATATTAAAAGCAGCAAGGGAAAAACAACAAATAACACACACGGGAATTCCCATAAGGATAACAGCTGATCTTTCAATAGAGACTCTTCAAGCCAGGAGGGACTGGCAAGACATACTTAAAATGATGAGAGAAAATAACCTACAGCCCAGATTATTGTACCCAGCAAGGATCTCATTCAAGTATGAAGGAGAAATCAAAAGCTTTTCAGACAAGCAAAAGCTGAGAGAATTCTGCACCACCAAACCAGCTCTCCAACAAATACTAAAGGATATTCTCTAGACAGGAAACACAAAAACGGGGTATAAATTCGAACCCAAAACAATAAAGTAAATGGCAACAGGATCATATTTATCAGTAATTACCTTAAACATAAATGGGTTGAATGCCCCAACCAAAAGACAAAGACTGGCTGAATGGATACAAAAACAAGACCCCTACATATGTTGTCTACAAGAGACCCACCTCAAAACAGGGGACACATACAGACTGAAAGTGAAGGGCTGGAAAAAGATTTTCCATGCAAATAGGGACCAAAAGAAAGCAGGAGTAGCAATACTCATATCAGATAAAATAGACTTTAAAACAAAGGCTGTGAAAAGAGACAAAGAAGGTCACTACATAATGATCAAAGGATCAATCCAAGAAGAAGATATAACAATTATAAATATATATGCACCCAACATGGGAGCACCGCAGTATGTAAGACAAATGCTAACAAGTATGAAAGGAGAAATTAACAATAACACAATAATAGTGGGAGACTTTAATACCCCACTCACACCTATGGATAGATCAACTAAACAGAAAATTAACAAGGAAACACAAACTTTAAATGATACAATAGACCAGTTAGTCCTAATTGATATCTATAGGACATTTCATCCCAAAACAATGAATTTCACCTTTTTCTCAAGCACACATGGAACCTTCTCCAGGATAGATCACATTCTGGGCCATAAAGCTAGCCTTGGTAAATTCAAAAAAATAGAAATCATTCCAAGCATCTTTTCTGACCACAATGCAGTAAGATTAGACCTCAATTACAGGAAAACTATTACAAATTCCAACATATGGAGGCTGAATAACACGCTGCTGAATAACCAACAAATCACAGAAGAAATCAAAAAAGAAATCAAAATTTGCATAGAAACAAATGAAAATGAAAACACAACAACCCAAAACCTGTGGGACACAGTAAAAGCAGTCCTAAGGGGAAAGTTCATAGCAATACAGGCACACCTCAAGAAACAAGAAAAAAGTCAAATAAATAACCTAACTCTACACCTAAAGCAACTAGAAAAGGAAGAAATGAAGAACCCCAGGGTTAGTAGAAGGAAAGAAATCTTAAAAATTAGAGCAGACATAAATGCAAAAGAAACAAAAGAGACCATAGCAAAAATCAACAAAACCAAAAGCTGGTTCTTTGAAAGGATAAATAAAATTGACAAACCATTAGCCAGACTCATCAAGAAACAAAGGGAGAAAAATCAAATCAATAAAATTAGAAATGAAAATGGAAAGATCACAACAGACAACACAGAAATACAAAGGATCATAAGAGACTACTATCAACAATTATATGCCAATAAAATGGACAACGTGGAAGAAATGGACAAATTCTTAGAAAACTACAACTTTCCAAAACTCGACCAGGAAGAAATAGAAAATCTTAACAGACCCATCACAAGCACGGAAATTGAAACTGTAATCAAAAATCTTCCAGCAAACAAAAGCCCAGGTCCAGATGGCTTCACAGCTGAATTCTACCAAAAATTTAGAGAAGAGCTAACACCTATCCTGCTCAAACTCTTCCAGAAAATTGCAGAAGAAGGTAAACTTCCAAACTCATTCTATGAGGCCACCATCACCCTAATACCAAAACCTGACAAAGATCCCACAAAAAAAGAAAACTACAGGCCAATATCACTGATGAACATAGATGCAAAAATCCTTAACAAAATTCTAGCAATCAGAATCCAACAACACATTAAAAAGATCACACACCATGACCAAGTGGGCTTTATCCCAGGGATGCAAGGATTCTTCAATATCCGCAAATCAATCAATGTAATACACCACATTAACAAATTGAAAAATAAAAACCATATGATTATCTCAATAGATGCAGAGAAAGCCTTTGACAAAATTCAACATCCATTTATGATAAGAACTCTCCAGAAAGCAGGAATAGAAGGAACATACCTCAACATAATAAAAGCTATATATGACAAACCCATAGCAAACATTATCCTCAATGGTGAAAAATTGAAAGCATTTCCTCTAAAGACAGGAACAAGACAAGGGTGCCCTTTTTCACCATTACTATTCAACATAGTTTTGGAAGTTTTGGCCACAGCAATCAGAGCAGAAAAAGAAATAAAAGGAATCCAAATTGGAAAAGAAGAAGTAAAACTCTCACTGTTTGCAGATGACATGATCCTCTACATAGAAAACCCTAAAGACTCCACCAGAAAATTACTAGAACTATTCAATGACTATAGTAAAGTTGCAGGATATAAAATCAACACACAGAAATCCCTTGCATTCCTATACACTAATAATGAGAAAACAAAAAGAGAAATTAAGGAAACCATTCCATTCACCATTGCAACGGAAAGAATAAAATACTTGGGAATATATCTACCTAAAGAAACTAAAGACCTATACATAGAAAACTATAAAACACTAGTGAAAGAAATCAAAGAGGACACTAATAGATGGAGAAATATACCATGTTCATGGATTGGAAGAATCAATATAGTGAAAATGAGTATACTACCCAAAGCAATTTATAGATTCAATGCAATCCCTATCAAGCTACCAACAGTATTCTTCACAGAGCTAGAACAAATAATTTCACAATTTGTATGGAAATACAAAAAACCTCGAATCTTGAGAAAGAAGAATGGAACTGGAGGAATCAACCTACCTGACTTCAGGCTCTACTACAAAGCCACAGTTATCAAGACAGTATGGTACTGGCACAAAGACAGAAATATAGATCAATGGAAAAAAATAGAAAGCCCAGAGATAAATCCACGCACATATGGACACCTTATCTTTGACAAAGGAGGCAAGAATATACAATGGATTAAAGACAATCTCTTTAACAAGTGGTGCTGGGAAATCTGGTCAACCACTTGTAAAAGAATGAAACTAGAATACTTTCTAACACCATACACAAAAATAAACTCAAAATGGATTAAAGATCTAAATGTAAGACCAGAAACTATAAAACTCCTAGAGGAGAACATAGGCAAAACACTCTCTGACATACATCACAGCAGGATCCTCTATGACCCACCTCCCAGAATATTGGAAATAAAAGCAAAAATAAACAAATGGGACCTAATTAACCTTAAAAGCTTCTGCATATCAAAGGAAACTATTAGCAAGGTGAAAAGGCAGCCTTCAGAATGGGAGAAAATAATAGCAAATGAAGCAACTGACAAACAACTAATCTCAAAAATATACAAGCAACTCCTACAGCTCAACTTCAGAAAAATAAATGACCCAATCAAAAACTGGGCCAAAGAACTAAATAGACATTTCTCCAAAGAAGACATACAGATGGCTAACAGACACATGAAAAAATGCTCAACATCACTCATTATCAGAGAAATGCAAATCAAAACCACTATGAGGTACCATTTCACACCGGTCAGAATGGCTGTGATCCAAAAGTCTACAAATAATAAATGCTGGAGAGGGTGTGGAGAAAAGGGAACCCTCTTACACTGTTGGTGGGAATGCAAACTAGTACAGCCACTATGAAGAACAGTGTGGAGATTCCTTAAAAAACTGGAAGTAGAACTGCCTTATGATCCAGCAATCCCACTGCTGGGCATACACACTGAGGAAACCAGAAGGGAAAGAGACACATGTACCCCAATGTTCATCGCAGCACTGTTTATAATAGCCAGGACATGGAAGCAACCTAGATGTCCATCAGCAGATGAATGGATAAGAAAGCAGTGGTACATATACACAATGGAGTATTACTCAGCCATTAAAAAGAATACATTTGAATCAGTTCTAATGAGGTGGATGAAACTGGAGTCTATTATACAGAGTGAAGTAAGCCAGAAAGAAAAACACCAATACAGTATACTAACGCATATATTTGGAATTTAGAAAGATGGTAACAATAACCCTGTGTACGAGATAGCAAAAGAGACACTGATGTATAGAACAGTCTTATGGACTCTGTGGGAGAGGGAGAGGGTGGGAAGATTTTGGAGAATGGCATTGAAGCATGTAAAATATCATGTATGAAACGAGATGCCAGTCCAGGTTCGATGCACGATACTGGATGCTTGGGGCTAGTGCACTGGGACGACCCAGAGGGAGGAGGGAGGAGGGTTCAGGATGGGGAACACATGTATACCTGTGGCGGATTCATTTTGATATTTGGCAAAACTAATACAGTTATGTAAAGTTTAAAAATAAAATTTTAAAAAATAAATAAAATAAATAAAAAAAAGATAGTATTAGTTTAACTTTCAGTATTGTGTATATTGTGACCATATTCTCTAAGAATTCAGATAATGAGAATGAACAATGACAATACCTACACCAGTATGACCTAAACATCACTGAAAAAAAAAAGTTAAACAACTGTGATTATTTTAATAAGAGACAGATAAAAGGAGCCATGTAGCAGGACTAAAAAAGTCAATGACAAAAACAGAGCATATACACAATTTGCAGAAAAGAATTTGAGATTAAACGTGGTGAAGAGGAAGTGAAAGCTCTGACTCTGAGAGTCTCACCAATCAAGACTGAGAAAGGCAAAAACTTCTAAATTCATCAAAAGTTACCTCCTCTCCCCCAAAGACATCAATACTCAGTTTAAAATAGACTGAGCTGTTAGTTAAGCCATGGTAAACAAGCTAACAAGGATTAATATGCATTATTTGGGGTGAGACAGAGGCTTTAGAAGGAGGAGTATATGTATACCTAGCTGACTCCCTTCCTGGTACAGCAGAAACGAACACAACATTGTAAAGCAATTATACTCCAATAATAAATAAATGCATTATATTTTTCTAAACCCTTTTATATAAAATAGAAATCTATTTTAAAATATTTTATATAAAATTAATAAAACACATGTGTATAGTTTACATGCTGGCATGCTTAGTCGCTGCAGTGTCTGATTCTTTGCGACCCAATGGACCATAGCCCTCCAGGCTCCTCTGTCCATGGGATTTCCCAGGCAAGAATACTGGAGTGGGTTGCCATGCCCTCCTCCAGGGGATCTTCCCAACCCAGGGATTGAACCTGTCTCCTGCATTGGTCAGGAGACTCTAGTCAGTCACTCTAGCATTGGCCATTCTTTCACTAAATATTTACTAAATTCTTGCTATATGCCAGATACTGTGTCAGTGTCTAAGTTTACAGCTGTAAAAAGGCAAACAAATTTCCCTTCTCAGGGAAACTATAGTCTAAAGGGGTATTCAGCTGAGATAACAGACACTGTAATATATTGTGTGATGAGTGCTAAGAGAAAGGAAATGACCTAAGAGCACAGAAGCAGAGCAAGGAAGGCTTCCACTAGAATGGAAATCTGGAAGATGAATATGAATCAGCCAGAGGAAGCTGGGGGTTGGGGAAAGGGCAGAGAGAAGCATCCTCCAGTCCCTAAATGAGGTCAGAGAGAGCACAAGTAGGGAACTATGAAGTTTCCTATCAATTTTTTTTCTAGCATCAGCAAATATCCATATTTGCTGTGTCCCTTATGAGAGATACAAACAGCAGTGGATAATCCTGTGAGTGGTTACAATACAGTGGGAATCTAAGACATAAAAAGTTAAATATTAACACAGGAGAACAAAGCAGCACAAGAGATGTCACAAGTTAAGATATGAATTCAGTTAACTTTTTTCCTGGCCTCTTCTTTATTTTTTAAATTTTTATTGGGGTATAGTTGATTTACAATGTTGTGTTAGTTTCAGGTGTACAGCAAAGTAAATCTGATATATATATATATATATATATATATATATATATATCTCCACTCTTTTTTAAGATTCTTTTCCCATATAGGCCATTACAGAGTGTTGAGCAGTGCTCCCCATGCTACCAGTAGGTCCTTGTGTGCATGCATACAGGCTAAGTCCATTCAGTCATCCCTGACTCTTTGTGACCCTATGGACTGTAGCCCGCCAGGATCCTCTGTCCATGGGATTCTCCAGGCAAGGATACTAGAGAGGGTTGCCATGCCCTCCTCCAGGGAATCTCTCTGACACAGGGATAGAATTTGAGTCTCTTAAGTCTCCTGCACTGGCAGACAGATTCCTTACCATGAGCGCCACCTGAGAAGCCCACAGTAGGTCCTTATTAGTTATCTATTTTATATATAGCAGAGTGTATATGTCAGTCCCAGCCTACCAACTTACCCCTTGTCTCCCTTACCCCCTGGTAGGCCTGCTGCTGCTGCTGCTGCTGCTAAGTCGCTTCAGTTGTGTCCAACTCTGTGCGACCCCATAGATGGCAGCCCACCAGGCTCCCCCATCCCTGGGATTCTCTAGGCAAGAACACTGGAGTGGGTTGCCATTTCCTTCTCCAATGCATGAAAGTGAAAAGTGAAAGTGAAGTTGCTCAGTCGTGTCCGACTCTTTGCGACCCCATGGACTGCAGCCCACCAGGCTCTTCTGTCTATGGGATTCTCCAGGCCTGACGTGCTACAATTCATGGGGTCACAAGAGTCGGACACGACTGAGCGACTCAACTGAACTGAACTGAACCATAAGTCTATTTTCTACATCTGTAACTCTATTTCTGTTTTGTAAATAAGTTCATTTGTAGCCTTTTTTTAAAATGCCACAAGTGATATCATATGATATTTGTCTTTCTCTATCTGACATTTCTCTCAGTATGACAATCTTTAGATCTATCCATGTTGCTGCAAAAAGCATTTCATTGTTTTCATGGCTGAATAATAATTTATTGTACATATGTACCACATCTTATTTTTCCATTCCTCTTTTAAGGGACATTTAGGTTTCTTTCATGTCCTGGCTATTATAAACAATGCTGCAATGAACATTAGGGTGCATGTATCTTTTCAGGTTGGGATCTTCTTGATGGATCATATGGTAAAGAATCTGCCTACAATGCAGCAGACCCAGGTTCGATCCCTGGGCTGGGAAGATCCCCTGGAGAAGGGAATGGCTACTCAGTCCAATAGTCTTGTCTGGAGAATTTCATGTACAGAAGAGCCTGGCAGCTTACAGTTCACGGGGTCACAAAGAGTCAGATACAACTGAGAGACTAACACTGTCTTTTCAAATTATGATTTTCTCTGGATATATGCCCAGGAGTGAGATTACTGGATCATATGATAGCTATAGCTATATATTTTTCGTGCTTTAAGGAACCTCCAGAGTGGCTGTACTAGTTTACCTTCCCATCAACAGTGTAGGAGCATTTTCTTTTCTCCACATCCTCTCCAGCATTTATTGTTTGTAGATGTTTTATCTATTTAAATTTTTTCTGGCTGAGCTGGGTCTTCAGTGCTGAGTGAGGGCTTTCTCTAGTTGTGGGGAGTGGGGCCTGCTCTTTGTGGCGGTACACAGGCTTCTCATTGCAGTGGCTTCTTTTGTTGCAGAGCACAGGCTTTAGGCACACAGGCTTCAGTATTTGCAGCTCGAGGGCTCTACAGTGCAGGTAAGTGGTTGCAGCATACCTGCTTAGTTACTCTGAAGCATGTGGGATTTTCCCAGACCAGGGATCAAACCCACCTTCCCCTGCATTGGCAGACAGATTCTTAACCACTGGACCACTAAGGAAGTCCCTGTTTGTAGGCTTTTTGATCATGGTCATTCTGACTGGTGTGAGATCATACCTAATTATAGTTTTAATTTGCATTTCTCTAATAGTGTTGTTGGGAGAAGGCAATGGCACCCCACTCCAGTACTCTTACCTGGAAAATCCCATGGATGGAGGAGCCTGGTAGGCTGCAGTCCATGGGGTCACTAGGAGTCGCACACGACTGAGCAACTTCACTTTGACTTTTCACTTTCATGCATTGGAGAAGGAAATGGCAACCCACTGCAGTGTTCTTGCCTGGAGAATCCCAGGGACGGGGGAGCCTGGTGGGCTGCCGTCTGTGGGGTCGCACAGAGTCGAACAGACTGAAGCGACTTAGCAGCAGCAGCAGCAGCAGCAATAGTGTTGTTGAGCATGTTTCCATGTGCTTTTTAATCATCTTCATGTCTTATTTGGAGAAATGTCTATTTGGATCTTCCCACCTTTTGACTGGATTGTTTGTTTTTTTGATATGGAGCTGTTTGTACATTTTGGAAATTAATCCCTTATCAGTTGCTTGGTTTGCAAATCTTTTCTCCCATCCTAAGGGTTGTCTTTTTGTCTTTTTATGGTTTTCCTTGCTTCACAAAAGCTCTTAAGTTTAATTGGGTCCCATTTGTTTATTTTTGCTTGTATTTTCATTACTTCAGGAGGTAGATCAAAAAAGATTTTACTGCAATTTATGTCATAGAGTGTTCTTTGTATATTTTCCCCTAAGAATTTTATTGTATCCAGCCTTACATTTAAGTCTTTAATCCTTTTGAGTTAATTTTTACATGTGATGTTAGGATGTGTTCTGATTTTATTCTTTTATATGTAGCTGTTCAGTTTTCCCAGCACCAATTACTGAAGAGACTGTCTTTTCTCCTTTGTATATGCTTGCTTCTTTCTCATAGATTAGGTGACCATTAGGTATATGAGTTTATTTCAGGGCTTTCCATCCTGTTCCACTGATCTATAATTCTGTTTTTGCGCCTACAGTACCAAACTGCTTTGATGACTAGTTTTGTAGTACAGCTTGAAGTCAGGGAAACTGATTCCTCCAGCTCTGTTTTTCTTTTTCAAGACTGCTTTGGGTATTCATGGTCTTTTGTGTGTGTCCATACAAATTGTAAAATTTTTTGTTCAAATTCTGTGAAAAATACCATTAGTAATTTGATAGATTGCATTGAGTCTATAGATTGCTTGGGGTAGTATAGTCATTTTCACAATACTGATTCTTTCAATCCAAGAATATGGTATGTCTCTCCACGTATGTTTGTTTCATCTTTTTATTTCTTTCATCAGTATCTTATAGTTTTCTAAAAATATGTCTTTTGCCTCCTTAGGTAGCTTTATTCCTAAATATTTTATTCTTTTTTGAAGTGATGGTAAATGGGATGATTTCCATGATTTATCTTTCTAATGTTTCATTGTTAGGTATAGGAATACAAGAGATTTCTGTGTATTAATGTCACATCCTACAGTTACTATTTTAAGTGACTTAGCTCAATGCTTCTACATTATAATTTGAAACTTTTGGAGGAAAATGAATGTGCATAAAAATTGGAAGAACAGTATAATGAAGATCCATATTCCTCCCTACCTAGATTCACCAACTGTTGATATCTTGCTACACCTGCTTCATCTCTCTCCATATGTGTACTCACGCTTCCCTTTTGCCAAAACATCTGAAACTAGGTTTCAGGCATTCTACATTACCCTTGAAAATGTCAGTCTGAATTTCCTAAGAACTGAAATATTTTCCTACAAGAACACAATGCCCTAACTACACCTAAGAATATCATCATGAATTCAATCACATCACCCGACATTTAGTTAACACTCAAATTTTCCCAAGTGTTCACCAAATGTCCTTTATAACTGTTCCCCGCAACTATCACATTTAAGAGTTCTTCTGTACCTTGTAATGTACTTCTACTGTGCCTGGAAAATAACTTATTTTCGCCTTTTTCCTCTCCTTAAAGATTAGTTATTCATTGTTCTATTTGGACTTACTGGATCTGCAATGAATGGTTTGTGATTGGATCTGTGAAGAAAACAATTTGGAAAGCATTTCAGGATTGGCGATCACATCACAAAAGTAGCCTCTAGGTGTCCTCCTTGGATAGAAGAAATCTGTAGCTATTTGTTACTGAGGACTTTTCCAGAGCACTCATTTGAAGACATACATTTTTCTTTGGTCAGCATAGATCAAAGAGTGTAATAATGCCTCAGAATTCTAAACAGAACATAAATAAAGCTCAGTTTATATGGTTCTAGAAACATCTGGCACACATGAACTAGGTTGCATACTAGGAGATGTGAGGATAATAAATCAGTCACAGGGCAAAAATAAGCCAGGGTAAATATTCAGACTTGTTTCCCCCACTTCCATCCCTTCAAAAAAAAATTGTGTATTTATTTATTCATGTTTGGTTGTGCTGGTCCATCCCTATTTAAAAGGGTATTTTTATTGCTCAATATTGTGCCTTTTTTATAACTCCTCAGTTAAATGGGCAGAGGAAATGGAGGCATAGAGAAATGAAATTATTTGCCTAAAGATCACACATCTAGTAAGTAGCAGAGTTAACGTTCAACTCAGGTGGTTTGGTTTCACAGTCCATGAACTTCTGCTTTTCACAATGCTATCAAGCCATTACAAAGAAATGAGTTCATCTCAATTGTTATCATTTTTTTCTTCACAGATACTACAACAAGGTCATAATATAAGATGAAAATAGTGCAAGAGATCACTTAATCTTCATGTTCTACAGCAATCCGAACAATTTGAGTTCATTTTAGAATTTCCTTTCCTAAGCTGCTAAAACGTTATGTCACTGTATATGAGTTTGAACATTAAGGTTCTTATTTAAAATGGAATTGGTCCCCAGTCTGAAGTTGGCCCTGGAACCAACCCCAGGTTTTTTATGAATTTGAAGTAAACAGGATCTAAGGGCCAATCAGCACTTCTGTACCACCTCACTAAAGGGGAGGACTCCAGGAAAATGGGAAAGAAGAGGCTTGGAATGAGGCAGAGCTGATTGAACTGCCATTTATGCATCTGAATTCATTCCCTTATTGATAAAAATATTTTAAAGTCTCAAAGTAAAACATTTGCTGTACTTAAGTCAAAGCAAAATACTTTGTTTAGATCTCCATTTCTCGTTTAGAAGAAAAGAGGCTAGGTAGACTGAAGGACTGGATCAACTCCAATTCTTCTCATCCCTTTCCCACACATAGCTCGCATAGACTATAGTCCTTTCAACTGTTTCTGGAATGTCCTGAACATGGCAGAGATAGAACTATCTTTTTCCTGGAGAAAGAATATCAGTATATTATTTACAAGGAAGTATACAGTCTTACCACTCCAGTACTCTTGCCTGGAAAATCCCATTGGACAGAGGAGCCTGATAGGCTGCAGTCCACGGGGTCGTGAAGAGTCGGACATGACTGAATGACTTCACTTTCACTTTTCGCTTTCATGCATTGGAGAAGGAAATGGAAACCCACTCTACTGTTCTTGCCTGGAGAATCCCAGGGATGGGGGAGCCTGGTGGGCTGCCGTCTATGGGGTCACACAGAGTCCGACACGACTGAAGTGACTTAGCAGCAGCAGCAGCAGCAGCATACAGTCTTACTGGGCTTCCCAGCTGGCACTAGTGATAAAGAACCCATCTGCCAATGCTGGAAACATGGGTTGTGGGTTTAGTCCCTAGGTCAGAAAGATCCCCTGGAAGGAGAGCATGGCAACCCACTCCAGTATTCTTGTCTGGAGAATCCCATGGACAGAGGAGTCCAGCGGGCTGCAGTCCATAGCGTCTCAGAGTTAGACACAACTGAAATGACTTAGCACGCACACATGCATACAGTCTTACAAACATTTTGATCCCACACTCAACACTCCCAATGCTTTCATTCATTCATTCAACAATATTTATTGTTTGATTACTATGTGCCAGGCACTGTTCAAAGCAGCTGGGAGGTATCAGTAAACAAAAACAAGGATCCCTGCCTTCATAGACTATATATTGTTTCCTGAGTTCCAGTTACATTTCTGAGTCCCTATCATTCAAACAATTTTTGTCTGGCTGTTTATTTGAGGAATATATGGACAAATGTGTCTTTCTTTAAAGCATGTATCTCTAGGATTTCCCGGGTGGTCCAGAATCCACCTTTCAGTGCAGGGGGCTTGGGTTCGATCCCCGGTCAGAGAACTCTGTGTGTGTGCTCAGTCGTGTCCGACTCTTTGCAGCTTCATGAACTGTAGCCCAGCAGGCTTCTCTGTCCATGGAGTTTTCCAGGCAAGCATACTGGAGTGGGTTGCCATTTCCTTCTCAAGGGGATCTTTCTGACTGACCCAGGGATCGAATCCACATCTCCTGCATCTCCTGCATTGGCAGGTGGACTCTTTACCACTGTGCCACCTGGGAACTAAGATCCCACACATCGCCAGGGTACTAAGCTCTTGTGCCGCAACTAAGGCCTGACACAGCCAAATAAATAAATAAACATTTTTTTAGTAAATAAAATGTGTCTCTAATAAAGGGATATTAATTATACTTGGTTTTATTTTTATCTATGACTTTAATAACCATTTCCAGCCTAGTTCCCAGGTGGTGTTTTTGAGCTGGGAGCAATTTTGCCCTCTAGGTAGGGTTGCCAAGTTTAGCAATTAAAAATACAGGCTGTCCAGTTAAATTTGGATGTCAGATAAACAGTGAATTTTTTTAGCATAAGTATGTCCCACATACATGTACATGTCCTGCATATTGTAGCTTTTCTGGCAATCCTACCTCTGGGTTTTGCATTGTCTGGAGACATGACTCAGGATGTGGTGCTATGAGAATCTAGTGGGTAGAGGCCAGGGATGCTGCTAAAGATTCTGTAAACACAGGATAGCCTCCTCCCACAACAAAAAATTATCAAGCCTAAAATGTCAGTATTGCTGAGGTTGAGAAATCCTACTCTAAAATGATGATTTCCAAAAGAAAAGAGACAGATCAAATAAACTATTAAAATATAGTATAAAATATTTAACATTTTATAATATAAAATCAATTTTTTGGCACTCAGCCTTCTTCATGGACCAACTCTCACATCTATACATGACTACTGGAAAAACCATAATTTTGACTATGTAGAGTTAGGCCAGTGGTCAGTAGTATTCCTGTGAAACAATAGGAACAGTAGACGGATCCACTTTAAGGATTGCCCACTCAGATGTTTTATTAGTTAATACCAGCTTTTTTCTTATATTAGTTAACACTAGCTGTTTTTTTTTTTTTTCTGTGCTTAGCACAATTCCTAGAACATAATAAGAGCACAACAATCTTTGTCCAGTGACTGAATGAAGGAGTTGGCCTGATACAGTGGTATCCTTAGAGTCAGATAAATCAGGGTGTACCTCACACCTGCCAGTGACCTGGGCCCCCAGTGACTTTGGCAGCAGAAGTCACATCTTCATGGCTTCCAAAGCCCTCTGAAGGAGGAACAGCTCCTATGGTAGCCAAGGAGAAAGTGGGTGAACCACAGAATCTAGACAGTAAATATTCTTAGTTTTGTCTACTTAACACTAGCTGTTTCTTTAGTCAATAGTTCTCAAACATAAACGTGCATCAGGGAAGTCCACTACTGGACTAGTCTACTACTGGACTAGTAGTAAACTACTGGAAGGTCTTGCTGGGTCCCACCTCCAGACTTCTCATTTGGGGTGGAGGCTGAAAATTTAGAGTTCTAATTTTTTTTCTGCACTACTTGTGGGATTTTTAGTTCCCCAACCAGGGATTGAACCTGTGCCCTTGGCAATGAGAGCCCAGAGTCTTAACCCTGGACCACCAGGGAATTCCCTTGGATTTCTAACGAGTTGCCAGGTGATACTGATGCTGCTGGTCTGGAACCATACTTTGGGAGCAATTTAGCCTTAGTCTTAGATGAATCCTCAGAATCTCCGTGGTTTAGCATAATCTTTCAGTTATCACATCAATCTCAAAATCCAGGATCTCTGGGTGACACAGTATTTTCCACTGGGTCTGGATATAGGTTCTCATGATCTGAGGATTTTTGAATTAGAAAAACAAGTTTTCTGTAAATTGTCCTTTTCCCTCCCCTACATTCAGTGGTGGAGCTGGGACATTACTACCCTCAGTAAAACAAACAAACCCCCATTTAGGAAAAGGAAGAACAGGAGATACAGTTGCTGTTTTTTTGCAATTGTGGAAAACAGCTGGACAGGCACTGTGCAGATATCTATCTTGGGGTGGAAAAAATTGTCCTTGATTAGACTATGGTCCTGCTCTTGGGTGGGATTCTGTTACCATTTTTCTCTATAATTACTGGTTCCTTCTTCTGCAAGGCTCTCCCTTTCCCATTATCCTTCACGGTCACATCTGAAGGCGACGTTGAAGAATGCGTCATCTTTAGGTGCTTTCACCGTGTGCTCCCTGCCCATGCAAATAAGGAGGCTTGAGGGTTGTTTTAAAATTTCCTGATAGAGAGAAAAACATATGGACACCAAACGGGGAAAGAGGGATAGTGGGATGAACTGGAAGATTGGGATTGACATATACACACTATTAATGCTATGTATAAAGTAGACAGATAACTAATGAGAACCATAGTTCATGGAACTCTACTCAGGGCTCTGTGGTGACCTAAATGAGAAGAAAATCTAAAAAAGAGGGGATACATGTAAACATATAGCTAATTCACCTTGCTGTACAGTAGAAACTAACACAACATTATAAAGCAAATATTCTTGTCTGCTCAGTCACTCAGTCATGTCCGACTCTGCGACCCTTTGGGCTGTAGCCTGCCAGCCTCCTCTGTCCATGAGATTTTTCAGGCAAGAATAGTGGGTTGGCAGATCTCCAACATCCCTCCAGGGGATCTTCTCAACCTAGGGATCAAATCCACATCTCCTGAGTCTCCTACAATGCAGGAAGATTCTTTACCGCTGAGCCATTGGGGAAGAAAATCAACTATACTCAAATAGAAATTAATTTAAAAAATAAAATTTCCTGGATAGGCAAAGGCTTTACAGACTAGGCTTGTGTGTTCTTTATCAATATAATTCCCTCAAAAACTTGGATGTTCTGGTCTATTTGCTTTCAGAAAGACTCAGGTGCCAGTAATTACTTCCAAAGTTTTTACCTGACCTAGGGTTGCCAGATAAAATATTGGGTTTCCGGTGTTCTTATTTGCTAAATTTGGCAACCATATCTAGATGCAGTTTTCAGGGTCATCTTCTTTGCTTCTTTACTTCATGATTTGTTCTTTCACCTTTCACCTTAAGGGTTGGCAGAGAAGACCACATCCTTAATTACCTAGTTGCGACACAGCTGTCATGTTATTTACTCAACAGTCTCACTGAGCCTTTTTCGCTCAAGGCTTTTTCTACCTTATCCTTTGATATTTGGAATCTAGAAGCAGTAGGATTTCCCAGCCCGATAAAGTTCATGATATATGGGTTTTCCTCATCCTCTTTGACCACAGCTTGAATTTAGATCAGCTCACTTCTAACCTACACCCATCTCTCTCAAGAATAATAACTTGCCAAGAGTAGAAAGTTATAACTCAAAATACACTAGCATTCAAACTCTTTCCAACCACTCTCCCCAGAGCAGAGATTCTTGACCCAGGGATTCGTAACTTGGATGGTGTATTAAGTCAAGTTCTCTGGAAGCAAACCCTGAAATGAGGATTCATGTGCAAGTGATTTACTAATGAGTACAGGTCAGGAAGCAACAGGTAGAACTGGACATGGAACAACAGACTGGTTCCAAATAGGAAAAGGAGTACATCAAGGCTGTATATTGTCACCCTGCTTATTTAACTTATATTCAGAGTACATCATGAGAAACACTGGACTGGAAGAAGCACAAGCTGGAATCAAGATTGCCAGGAGAAATATCAATAACCTCAGATATGCAGATGACACCACCCTTATGGCAGAAAGTGAAGAAGAACTAAAGAGCCTCTTGATGAAAGTGAAAGTGGAGAGTGAAAAAGTTGGCTTAAAGCTCAACATTCAGAAAATGAAGATCATGGCATGCGCTCCCATCACTTCATGGGAAATAGATGGGGAAACAGTGTTAGACTTTATTTTTGGGGGCTCCAAAATCACTACAGATGGTGACTGCAGCCATGAAATTAAAAGACACTTACTCCTTGGAAGGAAAGTTATGACCAACCTCGACAGCATATTGAAAAGCAGAGACATTACTTTGCCAACAAAGGTTCGTCTAGTCAAGGCTATAGTTTTTCCAGTGGTCATGTATGGATGTGAGAGTTGGACTGTGAAGAAAGCTGAGCGCCGAAGAATTGGTGCTTTTGAACTGTGGTGTTGGAGAAGACTCTTGAGAGTTCCTTGGACTGCAAGGAGATCCAACCAGTCCATTCTGAAGGAGATCAGCCCTGGGTGTTCTTTGGAAGGAATGATGCTAAAGCTGAAACTCCAGTACTTTGGCCCCCTCATTCGAAGAGTTGACTCATTGGAAAACACTCTGATGCTGGGAGGGATTGGGGGCAGGAGGAGAAGGGGACGACAGAGGATGAGATGGTTGGATGGCATCACTGACTTGATGGACGTGAATCTGAATGAACTCTGGGAGTTGGTGATGGACAGGGAGGCCTGGCGTGCTGCGATTCACGGGGTCGCAAAGAGTCGAACACGACTGAGCGACTGAACTGAACAGAACTGAACCAGGAATGAGGGAAAGTCAGAATAACAATAGAATGAAATTTTAGGCAAAGTTCCAGCCTCAGCTTGATCCCACTGGAGCATATGTTACATTCCCAAAGCAAAGAAACTGGGCTGCCCTACATCCTCACCTGTTAATGACTATGATTCACCCTTTAGGAACTGGAACACCCAAGTGTTTCCAAATTTCTACATCTGTATACAAAGGGTTATAGTAGCCCAAGGATGGTGCTCTGAAATAAATCTCAGGTGAAAACTGGTAAAGCAAAGGTAATAGAAACTGTGGAATTAGCAGATGGAACCCCTGAAAAGGATCTGGGGAGATTGGGCAGAGCACCAACAGTGTCCACCAACATGGGAAACAAATTATATCTTTTTTTAAAGTTTTTATTTTACATTAGAGTATAGCTGATTAACAGTGTTGTGATAGTCTCAAGTAGGACAACAAAGGAACTCAGTCATACATAAACATGTGTCCATTCTCCCCCAAATCTCCTCAAATCCAGGATGCCACATAACATTGAGCAGAGTTCCCTGGGCTATACAGTAGGTCCTTGCTGGTTATCCATTTAAAATATAACAGTGTGTACATGTTGATCCCAAACTCCCTAACTATCCCTTTTCCCCATCCTTCCCCCACCCCCATAAGTTCATTCTCTAAGTCTGTGAGTCTGTTTCTACTTTGTAAATAAGTTCACTTGTATCATTTTTTTTTTTAGATTCTATGTATAAGGGATGTTATACAATATTTCTCCTTCTCTGACTTATTTCACTTGGTATGACAATCTCTAGGCCCATCCATTTTGCTGCAAATAGTGTTACTTCATTCTTTTCAATGGCTGACTAATATTCTGTTGTATGTATTACACTCCTTTATCTGTCAGTGTACATTTAGCTCGTTTCCATGTCTTGGCTATTGTAACCAGTGCTGCATGGAACATTGGGGTGCATGTATGCTTTTGGACCATGTTTTTCTCCTGATATATGCCCAGGAGTTGGATTGTACAGTCATACGTTAGCTCTATTTTTAGTTTTTGAAGGAACCTCCATATTGTTCTCCATAGTGGCTGTATCACTAACCCTCAACTGAAAGTTAGCATTTCCTTTATTTATTATGAATGTAGGCAACAAATCACAGTAGTATTAGCAGCACCTGTGATTTATGTCCCAGGTATTTTCACATAATACTTGGATCATATAATATGGACTGTTTCAAAATTGGGAAAGGAGTATGTCAAGGCTGTATACTGCCACCCTGTTTAATTACCCTATATGCAGAGTACATCATGTGAAATGCCAGACTGGACGAATCACACCTGGAATCAAGATTGCCAGGAGAAATATCAGAAACCTCAGGTCTGCAGATGATACCACTGTAATGCAGAAAGTGAAGAGGAACTAGAGTCTCTTGATGAGGGTGAAAGAGGAGAGTGAAAAAGCTGGCTAAGAAGACTGAGTGCTGAAGAATTCATCCTTTCGAACTGTGGTGCTAGAGAAGACTTTGAGAGTCCCTTAAACAGCAAGGACATCAAATCTGTCAATCCTAAAAGGAAATCAACACTGATTATGAATTGGAAGGACTAATGCTGAAGCTAAAGCTCCAATACTTTGGCCACCTGATGAAAAGAGCCAACTTATTGAAAAAGACCCTGATACTGGGAAAGATTGAGGGCAGGAGAAGATCACAGAGGATGAGATAGTTGGATGGCATCACTGACTCAATCTATATGAGTCTGAGCAAATTCCATGAGATAGTGAAGGACAAAGAGTGATATACAACTTAGTGACTGAACAACAACAACATTTTCATATAATATTATAGTTGTTGCATACATGTTGTAACATATCTCAAGATATTGTTTATACTCATCACTACTTTGAAATTACGGTAGTCCCAAGAAATGCTGTTGGCAGAATGGAGACCCAGAAGAGCTAATGGTATAGTTTTATTCTGCATCTGGAGGCTTGAGGTCCAGGAGAGCCAAGGATGTAAGTTCCAGCTTGAGTCTGAGTCCCAAGACAAAAGACCAATGTCACAGCATGAAGACAGTCAGGCAGAGAGTAAATGAATTCTCCCTTACTCAGCATTTTTGTTCTAATCAGGCCTCCATTGGATTGGATGAGGCCTACCTACATTGGGAGGTCCATCTGCTTTGCTTGTCTACTGATTCAAATACTAATCTCATCCAGAAACACCCTCACAGACACACCCAGAATGTTTGATCAAATATCTGGGTACCTAGATACTTTGGTCGGTAGAGCATCAGAATTTTAATCTGAGGGTCCGGGGTTCAAGTCCTGTTCAAGCGCCTGCTGATGGGCTTCCCTGGTGGCTCAGATGGTAAAGCATCTGCCTGCAATGTGGGAAACCCAGATTCGATCCCTGGGTCGGGGAGATCCTCTGGAGAAGGAAATGGCAACCCACTCCAGTACTCTTGCCTGGAAAATTCCATGGATGGAGGAGCCTAGTAGGTCACAGTCCATGGGGTTGCAAAGAGTCAGACATGACTGAGCGACTTCACTTTCTCACTTTCTCTTTCTAGATACTTAATGGATTAAGATGCAAATATGTTACTGTGTCAAAGATATGACACAGTATATCTTTGTTTTTTGAAAGTATTTTGATAAGCATTTATCAATACACTTGGTATTCTTGTACACATTTTATTTTATACATTTAAAAATATTACTCTGGGGCTTCCCTGGGGGCTCAGTGGTAAACCATTCACCTGCCAATGTAGGAGACATAGGTTCAGTCCCTGGTCTGGGAAGATTCCACATGCCATGGAGCAACTAAGCCCGTGAGCCACAATTATTGAGCCTGAGCTCTAGAGCCCGGGAGCTGCAACTACCGAAGCCCACCAGCTGCCGGGAGCCAGCGTGAGGAACTCCACCCGTGGCAAAGGTCATGAGGAAGGAGGCTCGGCATATGCAAAGGCGGGATCGAGCCTCAGGAGTCCCCCTGGAAATTCTCGAGCATCTACCCCCAAAACCAGAGTCTGCCTACTTTACTGCTTTGTGCTCTCACCTACACCTCTGACTTTACAGGGGGCTGTCCCCCACCACCATCTCTCTCTCTCTGAAGAAGAGTTAACTTACAGCTCCAGTTAATAAAGTTCCTGGGCGTGACAAAAGTGTTTTAGTTCACAAACTCCTTTGGAAGTTCTCTAGCCTGCCTGAACAGGTTCTTCCGGCCACATGTGATCATTCACAGCCTCCCAACCGTGAGAGGCACGAGATGTTCTAAACTTTCTAAATACAGATTCCTTTGAGTAGTTAGAAGATTATTAGTATAGTATGGTGGGTTGATTAGAAATTATATTGGTGAAGGGTTTTCATTTATTGGGCCAATGTTTGCTGCTAAGTTTCCATATCCCTTACCTACTGTGTCCCTGGGAGTGTATTGATTAATATAGTTGGTGTATAGGAATGTAAGTAGTAGCTTTAATGTTTGTAACCTTGGACCCTTGAGTTAATTCTTTTCTTGTTATAGTCCACCACACCTTTGCCCTATAGGAATGCAACTTTATCTAATGCTTTCGGAGGGTGGCGCCTGACTTTAGAATAATCACCTTTAGAGAAAAATAAGTTTTCTGAAGAAAGGGTCATAAAATGTTGACAGGCCTCCTGGCCAGAAGATGATGTAAATCACCTGAACTTTTGTATATGATAAGTTTGCAGGAAGAAAGTCTGGTTTCGATAAGGATCAAGGACTGCTGACCTTGCATGACTCCACCCCTTCCCCCATTATCCTCTATGCACAACTTAAGATATAAAAATTACTTTGAGAATAAAGTGTGGGCCTTGCTCACCGAACCTTGGTCTCCCCATGTTGTTCTTTCTCTCACCTTCTGGCTGAATTCCCATCTGGAGCCTGGAGGCTCGCCAAGCCTACTAATTTTGCCTGGGCTTCTAAGATCTGACCAGGGAGGCCTTAGTGTCTCCTCTCCTTCGGGAGAACAGGAGGACCCC
The DNA here is from genome assembly GCF_032452875.1 of Bos javanicus. Lineage (NCBI taxonomy): Eukaryota > Metazoa > Chordata > Mammalia > Artiodactyla > Bovidae > Bos > Bos javanicus. The sequence continues at coordinate 61,349,946 of NC_083883.1, forward strand.
TGTGGCCTATGTAGGTGGTGCAATCTCCTTGTCTTGGAGTTTTATTGGTTTTCCACATAAACCAAGTTATTCAGCCTCTTTTCTCCACTGAATGTTTTCACTGAGCTATCCCTATTTAACCACTCTTTATATCTCTAATCAACACTTAATTAAGCTATTGTCGCCTGATCACCGACACCGTCTCCCCTACAAATTCCCTGGATCCACCGGGGCTGGACCCCGGCAACCAGCCTTACAGCTCATGCTCTACAACAAGAAAAACCACTGTAATGAGAAGCCCATGCACCGCAACTAGAGAGTGGCCCCCAGTCACCACAATTAGAGAAAAGCCCACACATCAGTGAAGATCCAGCACAGCCAAAAAACTAAATAAAATTTTAGAATATTACTCTGAAAAGGGGTCTGTCAGCTTCACCAAATTGCCAAAGGGGTACATGGTACCAAAAGGAGAAAATGAAGGAAGGATGGAAAGAAGAAAGCAAAAAAAGAGAAACAGATGAAAAGATTGAACCTCTCTGCCCTGGAATTATAAATTCATTAAATCACACAGTCATCCTTCTAAGTTATTTCAAGTGACACCTTATCAAATCTTTTGTTAGTGCATAATATGCATCTCTATTTTCCTAGGTTTGTAATATCTGTTTTCTTACTTCCCACTGCTGATTCACTAAGCTCATCACAAATTTTAGGGTTTTGTTATGACAGCTATAGAGTGCTCATGAATGGGATATATGCCCTTTTAAAAGAGACCCCAGAGAAATCCCTTCCCCTTTCTACTATGTGAAGACACAGTAAAAAGATGGCCTTCTATGAACTAGGAAGCAGAGCCTTACCAGACACAGAATCTACCAGCACCCTGATCTCGGACTTCACAGTCCCTGAAGCTGTGAGAAATAAATTTTTGTTGTTTCTAAGCCACTTAGTCTATGGTCCTCTGTTATAGCAGCTGAGCAGATGACAGTGGCATTTCATCCATTTCAAGATACTATAGATCTGTATTGGTTAAGGTAAAACTGCTGTAATAAATAAATGTTTGATTTCAGTGGCTTAACAATAAAAACAACATTTTATGCAGTGTTCAGGATTCATGGCACATGGCTGTCCTTGGTGATTCTCCTGGGCAGCTCCTACCCAAGTTGTGATAGGTACCCAGATTCCTTCCATCCTACTATTCCATCATCTTTACCAGATGGATTCCCCAGCCAGCTAGAAAGAAAAAGAGAAACGAGGATTGTGCTCAAGAGGCTTTTATGGCTAGAACTCAGTCACATGACCCCACCTAATTGCAAGGGAAGCTGGGAAATATAGTAGCACTGTATATCCAAAGAGAAGAAATGGTTATTGTAAGGTTGCCAGATAAAATACAGTTACATTTAAATTTCAGATAAACAATATATATATATATATATATATATATATTTTTAGTATAACTATGTCCCGTGTAATATTTGGGCATCTTATACTTTTTACATGCCAGATCTAATAATCCTAGTTTTGATGATCAGCTAACAGTCTTTGTCACAGGAACAGTGTCAGACTGACCTTTTGAACTCCTTAAGGCCTTGAGTTAATGGAAAATTCAGAAGGAGGAAGAAGCCTGAAGAGACAGCAATTCTAGACTTCCTGGTAAGTGGGTTTGGAACTAGTGTAATTTATTTTGGAAGATGAAAAAGTAGGACAATCTTTGTATCATGTCTTCATGGAGACAATAAATTATATTACCAGTGGCCTTATCCCAGGATATTTATGAATTTCCATTTAGCATATACTTGTACAATGGACCAACTGAAATTCCCAAAGCGGGAAGTATTGAGTGTTTTTTAGACAATGACTATGATGCTACAGATAGGTTAGAGCACACGGATGGGGGAGATACTTAAAGTCCCTGCTACTATGGTAGATAGAGACTAGAGTTTGTGATTAGTCTGAGTTTGAGAGGATTATAAGCTATTTGCCTTTAAAACCAGACAAATACAGAGTGCTTGGCAGAATATGCAGGAGAGAGGACATGATATTAATTTCTTCTTTGTGATCCCCATCCCTGGAGAGTTTGTGTAATGTACAGAAGGTAGTTTCTAACTCAGACCCCTGAGACTTCTAAAAAATAACAGCACTCTTCTTGAAACATCAGTTTGGTTCAGTCACTCAGTCATGTCCAGTTCTTTGCGACCCCATGGACTGCAGCACACCAAGCTTCCCTGTCCATCACCATCTCCCAGAGCTTGCTCAAACTCATGTCTATCAAGTTGGTGATGCCATGCAACCATCTCATCTTCTGTCATCCTCTTCTCCTCCTGCCTTCAATCTTTCCCAGCATCAGAGTCTTTTCTAATGAGTCAATTCTTTGCATCAGGTGGCCAAAGTATTGGAGCTTCAGCTTCAGTCCTTCCTTTAAATACTGAGAACTGATTTCCTTTAGGATGGACTGATTTGATATCCTTGCATGGATTGTGGCAAGTCTTGATATACAAGAAAATTCAAATACCCCAAGCCTGGACAAGCCATCAGAGATATGCCCATGTTATAATAACCTATGGGAAAGGCCATTTAGCTTGTTATAGAAATAATGATTTCTAGAATGTGAGGGTATTGTCTGTAATGACCTTTCCATTCCCGGGAAAAAATAAAATTTTAAACAAATTGCTAAAGTCTTACAAAAGAAGCAGATATTAGAAAGGGACTAGATATCAACAAAATGTTCCAGCAATGGTGCCCTAAACATTGTTGATGACCCCAGGTAGGAAATGTCTTTATAATGTGGTGAAGTGTTTGTAGGTTCTTAAAAGCAGTTGGGCAAAACAGTTTTCTCCATTTAAAAAAATCATAATTATATATGAAAAAACATTCTTTACTAACACTGTACATTAGTACAGTTCTGTGAGTTCTGAGTCATTGAACTACCACCTAAATCAAGTTATAGAACATTTCTTTCCATCTCCCAAAAACTGCCCTATCTTCTTATAATCGGTCCCTCCCCTGAGCCTTGTCAGTCCCTGGCATCCACTGACATGTTTTCTGTCCCTACTATCTCTGCCTTTTCTAGAATGACATATAAATGCAATCATATAGCATGCAACTTTGTTTCACTTCAGATAATGCTTTTGCAATCCATCTACTTGGTTGCATGTATTAGGATTTGGGACTCTCAGTTCAGTTTAGTTCAGTTCAGTTGCTCAGTCGTGTCCGACTCTGCAGCCCCATGAACCGCAGCACGCCAGGCCTCCCTGTCCATCACCAACTCCCGGAGTCCACCCAAGCCCATGTCCATTGAGTTGGTGATGCCATCCACCTATCTCATCCTCTGTTGTCCCCTTTTCCTCCTGCCCTCAGTCTTTCCCAGCATCAGGGTCTTTTCAAATGAGTCAGCTCTTCGCATGAGGTGGCCAAAGTACTGGAGTTTCAGCTTCAACATCAATCCTTCCAATGAACACCCAGGACTGATCTCCTTTAGAATGGACTGGTTGGATCTCCTTGCAGTCCAAGGGACTCTCAAGAGTCTTCTCCACACCACAGTTCAAAACCATCAATTCTTTGGCCCAGAGAAATAAAGTCAGCCACTGTTTCCACTGTTTCCCCATCTATTTGACATGAAGTGATCATTAAGACCAAAAAAAAAAATTATTTTTCAGAATATAGAAACTCATCAGATCTCTCTGTTCAAAAAGTTTTTAAGACTAGACTTAGTAGAAGGGGAGCCTCCAGATTCAAAATTTCTAAGATAGCATACACATTTGGGGGCTTTGCTCCAAAAATTTATCTCCAATGGATGCCATGGAGAAATCAAGTCATCAGAGACACTGCTCTTAGTGAAGGGCAGCTGCTACTGCAAAGTCGCTTCAGTTGTGTCCAACTCTTCGTGACCCCACGGACTACAGCCTACCAGGCTCCTCTGCCCATGGGATTTTCCAGGCAAGAGAACTGGAGTGGGTTGCCATTGCCTTCTCCAAGGGAAGGGCAGAGATGTAGGCTAAAGCTGTGAACATTGCCTCCATGATTTCTAGAATTAAGCACACTACTTTTGAAAGAGGAAAAGAAGACATAATCCTTTTGAATGCGCCATCAAGACTCACTCTAAGGTGCCTGCAATCAACTGGGAATGTCAGCAGCTCTGAACTTTGGAAGTTATCATCAAAGACTTTTAAGGCCAGAAGGAACTGCCCAGCTATGTCTGTGCTTCTATTTGCTCTGGAAAAGGTGGGTATTTATAGAAGGATGAACCATAAAAGCTAAGGCATATTTTGAAGTTTTCAAGAAACAAAGGTGAACCCAGAGAAAAGAGTATCCCAACACTGATAGAAACTCTGTCTCAGAGGACCCAAGATGGAGAAAAGAGGCTGGAAGGCTCACAAAACAGTAGAAAACAGCAGTCTGGGGGCTAGTCATATTCAAGCTAGACTCTGTCCTACTTGTCTGCCAAAAAGTGGTTGCTGTCCCCTCTTTGACTCCTATGGCGGGAACCAAGGAGAGTACGGGAAGGTGAGCCCATAAATATAAATAAAGAGCTGTTTCTTCTCTCCTGTGGGGCCCAGAGACTTAGGAGATGGTCATAACTCTGAGGATGAAGGCTTGGCTGGAATTTCGGGCTAGAAAAACAATGTCTCTTTCTATTTGGAGCTAAATTTAGAAGTAACTTGCCAGGCTTCTAAAGAGGAAAAGAGTAAAATTAGCCAGAGCCTTGGGTCCGTAAAGGGGCAAACACTTCAGCACATCCTGATTCTGGGTCAAGGGCCAGATTATGGCCCATAAGGCAGCAGTGCAGGCGGCTAGCAGAGCTTGTTATGAACAAGCATCCTGCCAATGCCTTGGCAGAAGCCAGGATAGAGGACCAGCCAGCACTCTGTAGAAGCCAGCTGCCATTTACTGTCAGCATTCCATTTCATGTGAGAGCAGCAAGAAATTCTGTGTACTGATTACCCTGCATTCTCTAAGCATCCTAGACTACTAGGATCCAGTATCCACACTCTGAGGAAAAATGAGGGCACTAGTAAACCCCAAGCTTGGGGACTAGGGAAGTGGAGTCTCTGGTTACATAGATTTTTGTAAAGTTAGTCGCTCAGTCATGTCCGACTCTTTGCCACCCCATGAACCATAGCCCGTCACTTTCCTCTGTCCATGGGATTTCCCAGGCAAGAATACTAGAGTGGGTTGCCATTTCCTTCTCCAGGGGATCTTCCTGACCCAGGGATTGAACCTGGGTCTCCCACATTGCAGGCAGATTCTTTACTGTCTGAGCCACCAGGGAAGCCCTATTTTTTTTTTGTTGGTTTTTTTTTAAGCATTGTGAGGGGTACAGAGCTATATATGACATTTTAAAATTTTTTATAAAACCATGTCATATACAGCTCTGTATCCCTCACAATGCTTTTTTTTTTTTAAAGCTTCTCATTCAACTAAATCTGTATTCAGTTCAGTCGCTCAGTCGTGTCCAACTCTTGGCGACCCCATGGACTGCAGCACGCCAGGCTTCCCTGTCCATCACCAACTCCGGAGTTTACTCAAACTTGTGTCTGTTGAGTTGGTGATGCCATCTAACCATCTCATCCTCTGTCATCCCCTTCTCCTCCTGCCTTCAATCTTCCAGCATCAGGTTCTTTTACAATGAGTCAGTTCTTTGCATCAGGTGGCCAAAGTACTGGAGCTTCAGCTTCACCGTTAGTCCTTCCAATGAATATTCAGGACTGATTTTCTTTAGGACTGACAGGTTGGACTCCTTGCAGTCCAAGGGACTCTCAAGAGTCTTCACCATAGTTCAAAAGCATCATTTGGGTGCTCATTATTACAAAGCACTGTTGGGGAGAACAAGGTCACATATCAATTCCTTTTACTCCAGTTACTCAAAACAACGTTACTATCAGTAACACACTTATGAAGAACTAATCAAAATGATCTGTCCACTAAAATGTTCCATAATCTCTTTGAGAAATTATTCCAGGGATTTCCCTGGTGGTCCAGTGGCTAAGACTCTGCATTCCCATTCAATCTCTGGTCAGGGATCTAGATTCCACGTCACATGCTGCAGCAAAGAGTTTGAATGCTACAACTAAAGATTCCACATGTTGCAAGAAAGACTGAAGATCCGAAGTGTCGCAACAAAGACCCAGCACAACCAAATAAATAAGTATTTTTAAAAATGATTTTTCCGAAAAGATTTAATGAGAGTCTGTTTACTAAGTGCCAGGCATTGGACTAGGTTCAGGCTCAGAGGACAGAAGAATAAACAGGTAGTCTTCTACCTCAAGGAATGTGGCCTAATGGATATATAAACCATATAACCATTTTATTTAGATTTACATATATGAAATTTGGGGGCTTCCCTGGTGGTTCAAGGTGGTAAAGAATCCACCTGCAATGCGGTAGACCTAGGTTCAATCCCTGGGTTGGGAAGAACCCCTGAAGAAGGGAACAGCTACCCACTCCAGTATCCTGGCCTGGAGAATTCCGTGGACTGTGTAATTCACGGGGTTGCAAAGAGTTGGACACAACTGAGTGACTTTCACTTTCATATGAAATTTAGAGCCTTGATTGTAAACATCATAAACGATGGATTGGCTTTATAAAAGGAAGGCTTTATAAAAAGGCTTTAGAAAAGTAAGAATAATGAAATGTGCTCATGCACATTTAATGCCACACAGCACAGTATCTGACACATAATAGGTATTCAGTAAATGTTTATTCATTTGCCAAGTAATTGTATTTGAAGATATTCTGGTTAAAAATTATCAGAGGGATGTCTGCTAGTTATTTTTTTTTTTTTTTTAAAGCACAGATATCAACATGCTATGGTCTGGCTTTCACACTGAAGGGATTTATTTTCTACTCTTTCATCTTTGACCTGTAAAAAGGTTTTACATACACTATCAGAAAGGGGAATTCTCATTTACCTCTGCATTTCTAGGGGAAACTTTTATAGGGCAGTCCAGTAAAACTGGTATAAAGAATTAGACTGTTAGTCAAAGGTCTGTGCAGTAAAACTTCTTTGAGATCTGCCTGCTCCAAAATACCCTGATTATGGATCTGCCAGTGTCCTTGGAATTATGTCCAGTAGAATCTTGCCTTTGGATAGGATACTATTTTTAAAAGTTTCTAGAAGTGTAATTCTACTAGAGAACACATTGATAAGTTCATACTTCTTAAAACATTAGCAGGGATTAGCTTATCAAATCAATTTACAGGATAATTAACTATCTCTGAAGGGTGAGTTTTGCTATAAATTAAATCTCATTAAAACAGACAAAATTTCAACATAAAGAGATGACATTTGGACTTTTAGAGACTTTCAGAAAATTATTAAATAGATTTTCCTGAGCTAGGAAAAGAAAGAGCAATCTTAAAACAATAACGACATTACTGTGGGTTTATCTATTGCTTTTCCTCTGAGAGATGAAGGTATATGTTTCTTATTTCTATTATTTTGATTCATCAGCCTCTAAGGTAATCTATTTAAAAACATGTTGTTTAAACATAAACCCTGAAGACAATTTAAATGGACATCCAGAAGTATTCCAATTAAAATTGCATTGAATGGGGCACTAAAAAGAAAGTCCTGCTGGCATAACATAAATTCACTTATATTTTTAAAACTCCTCTGAAAAGATATGCTCTTGTTTTCAGAGACGTTGAGTCCAAAATTTCGCATTCACCTTTTCAGCGAACTGTAGTGAACTCTGTTATTACCCAATGAACTAACCTGCAGGCACAGGCGTGTGGATTATAGTGTAATGCCAGAATAGCCTGTTCTCTACCAAGTGAAATTTCAGGGGTTATAGACAGCTTCTCCACAATGCTTTTTTGTTCTCTACCAAAGTCAGTGATAGATGAGATTGGAAACCTCACCTTTTTGTCACTCTTACTTACAGTAGAGCTGAGGTGGCTGGATTTAGTCGCTGAGTAGTATCTGACTCTTTGTGACCCATGGACTGTAGCCTGCCAGGTTCCTCTGTCCATGGGATTCTCCAGGCAAGAATACTGAAATAGATTGCCATTTTCTTCTCCAGGGGATCTTTCCTACCCACTGATCAAACCCACATCTCCTGCATTATAGATGGATTCTTTACTGACTGAGCCACCAGGGAAGCCCTGAGGTATAAGATCCAAACTGTCTTAGGAAATGCAGTAAGTTGAGCTAAAATTTACATTCGAGTGTGAAAGTTTGATATAATGCATTTAGAGGAGGGGCAGTGACAAATGGCTTCTGGGATCTTAATTCCCTGATCAGGGATTGAACCTCAACAGTGCAAGTGTAGAGTCCTAACCACTGCACAACCAGGGAAGTTCCTCACAGTGCATTTTTGATAAGGGAGAGGATGGAGCCTGGGAAAGTAATGTATTAGTTTGTGTCTTTCCTGGTGAGAAATGTCGCTGCTTTACAATCTGCATTGTGAAGTTGAACATACTAACCTTTATTTGTTTAGTTACCTTCCAAATGCTGTGATGTGTGTCCTGAACAAGTAGACTAAGTTGACAGGTGGAGCAACCTCAGAGGTCAGGCCTCACAAGTATATCTCATTTGACTTGAACTTCTACTTTGCTTCTGCCTTTGGCTATCCATGTCCAGACATGGGAAAATGTGTATAGTAGACAGAGGAATTTCAGAAGAAAACCAGGCTTACGTTCAGGATAGGAAAGTAGATTTTATTGTTTTATCAAAAGGAGGACTCTTGGCGACATCTGGAATATATTCAGAAAATAAATGGATTTATCTTGGTGTTGACCTTATAATAAATTGCATAGGTCTTCTAGAAATTTCTTTAAAAATAAAGCTCTTTATTTTTTTTATTAAACTTTTTGTTTGTATTGAATTATAGCTGATTAACAATGTTGTGATAGTTTCAGGTAGACAGCAAAGGGACTCAGCCATACATACACATGTATCCATTCTCCCCTTAACTCACCTCCCATCCAACCTGCCACATAACATTGAGCAGAGCTCCCTGTGCTAAACAGAAGGTCCTTGTTGGTTATCCAAAAAGTGGAACCCTTGACAGAAAGAAAGAAAAATTTTCAAAAAATTGGAAATTTGTCAAAAGTAATTGAACTACTAAGTATAAAATCATTAAGCACAAACATACTTCTTTACATTAAAAAAAAAAAAAACTTATTGAAATTAAAATGTGAAAACTTTCAGGAAAATTTAACCTGGTTTCTCAGACTTTTACACCATATTATAGAAAGCCCTTGGTTAAAAGTCAAGAGTTGTGATATTCAAGTTCAGACTGTTGCATTAACTACCTGAATGAAGTTGAGAAATCCATTTAAACCTGCTTGCTTTCAGTTTCTTCATCCATAGAATTAAAGAGGCTCAGTGATCTCCAACTCTTTTAAGTGCTATCATTCTGTGTTGTCAGTCACTGGTCATAATTTTAGCTCTAAATCCTTTCTTGGAATCTTCAATATTTATTAGAAGATATTTCCTATAGTTTCAACTAGCATGTGCATTTAACAGGCTAACTTCTTGCACTTCACAACTGCATAAGCAAACAGAAAAAACAGTGAATCTTCACTGATACATACAGGCATCATATTGTCTTTCTATGCAAAATTAGGAATAGACTAATGCTATTTTTATTAGGATCAGGTTTCCTCAGAATGGCCCGTGGCAAGGCTTTTAAAACCACGAGGTTCATTATAAGTAGCCTCTCACCTCTTTCTTCACCTCCTCCTACTTGCTAATATAGCCTTTAGCATAACCCCAAGTAGTCCCCTTTCATAATACTCTGCAGGTGCCCAATGCCCACGGCTCTTCCTAACCTCATGTTCCAACTTTATGTTCACCCTTTTATACAGTACCTCATTACTAAATTCGTTTCTGTGCACATGTGTGTGATCAGTTGCTCAGTCGTGTCCAACTCTTTGAGACCCCATGGACCCACAGAAATCAACATGGATGTTTATTATTCCTAATTCAGTTCATATGATGAGGAAAACTATCTGATTAAGAGTTAACATTACATTTTGAATATATCTGCAACTTAGAATAATTGGTGGACTTTCAGACTCACCAGCAATGTAAAAGAATTTTAGGGAATCAGGGGAAATTTGGGCAAGGACAAATGTCAGAAAGGGTCTTTCTGCTTTACAACCTTTGTTACCCAAAGTATGGTACTAGGAAAAGCAGCAATGGAATCGACTGGAGGTTTATTAAAAGTTAAGAATCTCAGGTCCTCCCAGCCCCACTAGGCAGAATCTGCCATTTTTACAAGATAGGAGGAAGAGATGGTGGTTTCTTTGCACATTAAAGTTTGAGAAGCGTTGGTTTACAATATTTCACATAGGTGAACACTTTTCCTCTCTAATTTAAAATAAGCCAACCCTTGCTTGTGAGAATCTGTATTCAAATGAAGACCCATTTTATGCTTCTAAGCAGACTTCCTTCTAATTCTAGACTTGACCTCTAATATAGACTCCCTACAATACTGACCTAGAAAAGGTCAGTTTTAATTCTAATCCCAAAGAAGGGCAGTGCCAAAGAATGTTCAAACTACCATACAGTTTCACTCATTTCTCATGCTAGTAAGGCTATGCTCAAAATCCTTCAAGCTAGGCTTCAGCATTACATAAACCAAGAACTTTCAGACATACAGGTTGGATTTAGAAAAGGCAGAGGAACCAGAGAATAAATTGCCAACTTTTGTTGGATCATGGAGAAAGCAAGAGAATTCCAGAAAAACAACTACTTCCGCTTCACTGACTATGCTAAAGCCCTTGACTGTGTGGATCACAACAAACTGTGGAAAATTCTTAAAGAGATGGGAATACCAGAGTACCTTACTTGTCTCCTGAGAAACCTGTATATGGGTCAAGAGGCAACAATTAGAACCTTACATTGAACAGCTGACTGGTTCAAAATTGGAAAACAAGTAAGACAAGGCTGTATATTGTCACCTTGGTCATTTAACTTATACGCAGAGTACATCATATGAAATATTGTGCTGGATGAATCAGAAGCTGGATATAAATATCAACAACCTCAGTTATACAGATGATATCACTCTAATGACAGAAAGTGAAGAGGAACTAAGGAATCTCTTCATGAGAGTAAAAGAGGAGAGTGAAAAAGCTGGCTTAAGGGTCAACATTAAAAAAACTAAGATCATGGCATTTGGTCTCATCACTTCATGGCAAATAGAAGCGGAAAAAGTAGATGCAATGACAGATTTTCTTTTTTGGGCTCCAAAATCACTGCAGCTGGTGACTGCAGCCCTTAAATTTCTTGAAAAGAAACCTATGACAAACCTAGACAGCGTATTATAAAACAGAGACATCACTTTGCTGACAAAAGTCTGTGTAGTCAAAGCTATGGTTTTTCCAGTAGTCATGTTCGAATGTGAGTTGGACCATAAAAAAGGCTGAGCACCAAAGAATTGATGTTTTCATATCATGGTGCTGGAGAAGACCCTTGAGAGTCCCTTGGAGAGCAAGGAGGTCAAACCAGTCAATCCTAAAAGAAATCAACCCTGAATATTTATTGGAAGGACTGATGCTGAAGCTGAAGCTCCAATACTATGGCCACCTGATGCAAAGAGTCGACTCACTAGAAAAGACCCTGATGCTGGGAAACATTGGAGGCAAAAGGAGAATTTTTGAAAAAACAGAATGGACTTTATCTACATGTGCCATAACCTTTACAGAGTCTGTTGTTGCTATCTTTGTATGAAAGCCAGCTGGGACATTTCTGTAATATTCAGGTTCAGTTCCTTCAAGGTGAGCCTACATTATGATGACAGATTAGATTTTATGCCAAGATATATAAGATTCCCATGAAGTTTATATAATTTCCATGAACTTTATATAATTATTTATAATAAATTATGGTATTTCTATAAAAGTATAACATAAAGAAATCTTCATGTTATCTTTTAGTTGACAATGCTCCCCATGTAATTTAATATAGAAAATAAGTCTAATTCATTTAATATCTCTCTTTGAGATGCTTCAGGACAAAATCATTTTCTTTTCCCTTAACAAAATGCATTTCCATTCTTGCTATCTCCTTGTACTGAGAACACACATTTTACTTTCCTTGTATACTGAAATGTTTCCCTTATGGTTTTTAGTAGTTTTAATTACATTTATAATTTTTAACTCTTAAGAAACCTTAACCCCTCGAGAAGCAAGCTATGCAAACTGTCATATCAGCACTTCCTGATCAGCAAATTTGTGAACATATTTTATAACCTCTAGCAATGTACATTTTCTCATAGCAATCTTCCTTCAATGTTGTATAAGCTATAGGTCTAATAAATCCAAACATCTTTAGATTTTCTTTTAACAAGAAGATAAAAGTAGGTAAACTTAGACTTGCTTAGGAATGAATATTTCAGTATTTTGTCTTAATTGGAAATGATCTGGATATTCAATGAATTCTCATTATTTAATTTAACTTAGCAAAACTCTTAAGTTTAAAGTAGGGTTTCCCTAGTGGCTCAGTGGTAAAGAATCCACCTGTTAATGCAGGAGACACATGTTCCATCTCTGGATCAGGAAGATCCCCAGGAGAAGGAAATGGTAACCCACTCCAGTATTCTTGCCTAGGAAATCCCATGGACAGAGGCATTTGGCAGACTACAGTTCACAAAGAGAGTTGGACACAACTTACCAACTAAACAACAAAGTTTCAAGTTATTAAAAATTGGAGAAACTATTTTTTGGCACACAGACCGTAATATATAATCATTCTTTTTTTAACTTGAAGTATAGCTGATATACACTACATGTCACAGGTGTACAGGAAAGTGATTCACAAATTTTAACTAGGCCCTCTGTCTAGCATCTTTCCCCTAGGTCCTCTCCACCTAGGAAACGTACCAGTACCCCTTGAAGACTCCAAGTCTTAAGAAAACAGCCCAGATAAAAGTCTTGGACTGTCACTTAATGCAAGAACATCTAGGTATCAGGAAAAGCTCACAAAAGCACATGAAGGGTTCTGTGAAGCCAGGGGGTGCTCAAGGGCCTGTGCTTGGTACCAAGCACTGGTCCAGCGCTGACGCAAGGTAACCTCAGATGGGCTTTCCTGATATCCTGCCAACTACACCAAGCAATGTCGATATAATCTGTGATAGGAATAGAAAAGCAAAGTGTTTTATTTGATTCAGACTAAGGACTATAGCCCAGGTGATAGCCTCTCAGGTAACTCTGAGGAACTGCTCCAGAGCAGATGGTTTTCAGCAGTTTCCTATCTTGTCAGAACAAAGAACATCAAACAAGGGATACATTCTTTCAAAGTTTCGAAAAGATCGTCATATACACAGCCAGTCAGTATGGCCTTGGCATCTAGGGAGGGAGTCTTACCATCAAAGGAATACCAGCACTGGCATCCCAGGAAGGGAGGCATTTGATGTTTACTTTTAACATGCACAGTCTTTACTTCTGGTCAATGCACCCTTTCCTTTAAGAGTTAAAGCAGATGCACAATGTATGTTTGATAGGCCATAAACAGGCTGTTTTAGTTAACAAAAAATTCAAGTTAACTCATGGATGAACCAGACTGACTTCCTCATTTTCCCCCATACCCCATGTGAAAATTGCTTTCATCAATAGTTTGAATGAAAGAAGCTATTTGGAAAAAAAAAAACAAAAAACTCTCAGTTGAAAGTATGCCTGTCATGGAATTTCAACCTATTGTATCAGAAAGTGATAATTTAGAAATCTGACTATTCCTATGTTTACATTTAAGAATATTTAAATGTGACCCCAACTTAACTTTTCAATCTACTCCTTCCCTCCTCCACTGTGTTCCTGAAACAATGATTGATGTGAGAATGTCCAGAGGGAAAAAGAAGTCACAGAATGAACTACATGGATGGCCTAAAAACTTGCTAACAGATGCAGTGAGCAGAAGAGAAAACTAAGATTTGTCCCGTTATAGTAAAAGATTGGATAGAAATCCCTATTTAGATCTGAGAATCCTAAGGAGATTCTTTACTTCAGCTTGTAAACAAGGGGAAAAAAAAATACCACAGAGAAGGATTTATCAGTGACTCTTGTCGGTCTCAACATAAGTTTTGTTGAAGGAAAAACTTGACTTTGGTGAAATTTCTGAACTATGCAAAAGACAAAATAACAAAAGATTCCAACTAAAAGTATAGTTTAAAGTAGACTTGGATTGCTACTTCTCCACCTAGCAAGAGTACCTAGCAGGCATCTAGAATATTAAAAGATGTTGTTGTAATTAGTTCCTAAACTCACATTTTAATGATTTTCTTTGTCTAGTAAATAGTTTTAAAAAATAAATTTCTGCATACAGAAAGGAATACATGCTCTGTGAAGTCGTCTGGTCCTGGACTTTTGTTTGTTGGGAAATTACAGTTGCCATTCAGCTGTAATTATTGAAACAATGTGTTGTTGACAAAAGGATTAACAAATAGGCCAATGGAACTAACAAGCCCAGAAATAGAACATGCTTTGGGAACTTGATATACAATAGTTTTCAGATGAGAAAAGTGCTTAATTGGACCTATTTTAAAAATTCACCTTATATCAAACAAAAATAAATTCCAAGTGGATGATTAAAGACTTAAATGTGAAAAACAAAACTTGTAAAATTTCTAAAATAAATTACAGAAAACCTTCTCTGTGATACCATGGCGAAAGAATTTAGACCTGAAAAAACCGAAACCATAAAATTAAATACTGCTACTTTCTGTCCATCAAAATACACTTAGGAGCAGTGGAAAATTCAATAAAACATCTAGAAGACTTTGTAATGTATATAACTGACAAAGTATTAGTACTCATACTATTTTTAAATTCTACAATGAAAATCTAATGGAAATACAAGCGAAAGTCTTGATGTTATGAAAGAAGAAACACAAAGGGCTAACGAATGTATAAATGCTCAAAGTCCTTAGCAATCAAAGTTGGTCTAAAACTGTAATCATATTTCATACCATACGTACCATTCAAAACATAAAGAATGATAAAGGTGTCAATGACAGGCGCTTGCATTCACTACCAGCGAAAATTGATACAATCACTCTGGAAGGCAATTTGATATTTTTCTGGTGTTTTGTTGCTTCATACAAGCCACCCCGAATTTAGTGAGCTAAATAGTAAATTTAAATTCAATGTTAAAATAACATTCCAAGACTTCCCTGGCAGTCCAGTGGTTAAGGCTTCGTGCTTCCAATGCAAGGGGTACAGGTTTGATCCCTGGTTGGGGAATTAAGATCCCAAATGCTATACATATGGAATTTAGAAAGACGGTACCAACGATCCTACATGCAGGGCAGCAAAGGAGACAGAAATGTAAAGAACAGACTTGGACTCCGTGGGAGAAGGTGAGGGTGGGATGATTTAAGAGAACCACACTGAAACATCGGAGAAGGCAATGGCACCCTACTCAGTACTCTCGCCTGGAAAATCCCATGGACGGAGGAGCCTGGTGGGCTACAGTCCACGGGGTCGCTAAGAGTTGGACATGACTGAGCGACTTCACTTTCACTTTTCACTTTCATGCATTGGAGAAGGAAATGGCAACCCACTCCAGTATTCTTGCCCGGAGAATCCCAGGGACTGGGGAGCCTGGTAGGCTGCCGTCTATGGGGTCGCACAGAGTCAGACACGACTGAAGTGACTTAGCAGCAGTAGCAGCAGCAGCACACTGAAACATGTATATTACCATATGTAAAGTAGACGGCCAGTGCAAATTCAGTGCCTGAAGCAGGGCACCCAAAGCTGGTGCTCTGGGACAACCCAGAGGGACAGGGTGGGAAGGGAGGTGC
The DNA here is from genome assembly GCF_032452875.1 of Bos javanicus. NCBI lineage: Eukaryota > Metazoa > Chordata > Mammalia > Artiodactyla > Bovidae > Bos > Bos javanicus. Next base: position 61,365,665 of record NC_083883.1, read on the forward strand.
GAGGGGCGACACTTGTATACCTGTGGCCGATTCATGTTTATGTATGGTAAAAACCATCACAATATTGTAAAGTAATTATCCTCCCATTAGAATAATTAATTGGGAAAAAAAAGATCCCACATGCTGAGTGGTGTGGCCAAAAAAAAAGAAAATTCCACAGTTCCTATGGGTCAGAACATTGGAAAGGGCTTGCTTGGGTGGCTCTGAAATCATTCCTTCAATTACAATCGGTCATCTGGGGTTTGGAGTTAAGGGAACTGCCTGGAACTACTCTCGTTTATTTATTTGTTTTGCATGGCTTGTGGTATCTTAGTTCCTCGACCAGGGATTGAACCTGGGCCCATGGCAGTGAAAGCAGAGAGTCCTAACCAGGGGACCGCCAGGGAATTCCCTGCAATCACTCTTCATGTTGTCTCAGCACCCTTCCCTGGATCTCCACTTGGGTGGTAGATTGAGCTCACAGTATGGTGCCCTCAGGTCTCTGGGTGGTCAGTCCTTATAAAGAAGCTAAAGTCTTTTAAGAGTAAGTATTTGAGCTAACAATTGAGAAGGTGTTTGGCCCTTTATAAACTAGCTTTCAAAGTCACACAGAGTAACCTCTGCCATTCTCTATTTGAAAGTCATAAAAGTTCACCCACTATCAAAGAAAGGGAATACAGATTCCACTTCTTGATGGGAGATATGTCAAATTCACATTGTAAAAAGAGCATTTGGATGGAAGATATGTTTGTTGCTATCTTTAGAAAATATTATGTGCCATAGGCACCATTTGCTAAAATTGAATTCACTCCAGATATTTGATGTTGCTGTTTTAGTCGCTAAATTGTATTCTTGTGATCCCATGGACTGTTTAGCCCGTCAGGCTCCTCTGTCCATGGGATTTCCCAGGCAAAAATACTGAAGTGGGTTGCCATTTCCTTCTCCAGGGAATCTTTCCACCTCAGAGATCCACCCCATGTCTCCTGCATTGGGAGGCAGACTCTACTGCTGAGCCGCCTGGGAAGCACCCCCCTGGATATTTACCTTAGGAAAATTCCTTCCCACATGCATCTGAAGACACAACATTTTGTAATCACAAAGAAACTGAAAACAATCAAAATGTCCAGCAATGCTGGAAAGGATAAATATACAAAGGTACTCTTTGTAAGTGAAAGTGGATGAACGCCATGCACGCATGTGAAAGAATTACAGCAACAACTTGAAACTGAAAAGGCAAATATATATCATTTATATCAAGGCCATTTATTTATGCTACTTTATGCTATATTGTTTAGGAATATCTACATTTGTGGTAAACTAGTAAATTATAGAGAAAAAACAAAGGAATGGGTAACATAAAATTCATGAAATTTCCTGGAGGGAAAACAAGCAGGAGAATAATCTTAGAGGGGTATACTGGGGCTTTAAGGTTAAGGGCTGTTTTATTTCTTAAGCTGAGTGGTAGTTGCTTCATGTTCAGTTTAGTAACAAACTATTAATACTAGATTTTGAATTTGAATTAGATTTCAAAATAGTTAATAATAATATTTAAAATATGTGTATATATTCACCATACTTCTCACAAAATTTCAAAAAATATACATTTATATAAAGGGCTTTGCCACAAGTATAAAGAAACTTCTTTTCCAAGAAAGTACGTTAGCCAAGTTTAGAAATAGAAAACTTGTTTCTCCTCTGATGATAGATCTTTGAAGCATTTTTACAAAACATCATTCACCTGATAGACTGGTATGCAGTATTTGCATTCATTTTGAAGATAAAACATGAAATTTCCAATACATTGAGAGGAGACATGGGGACAAACGCTTAAATTTTTTGATGAATGGGACATTCAAATTTATTCTTTCTCTGTAAGGAGATTAATTTGGCAGGAAAGTTGAGAAGCTCTGCGTCTCCTGGCCAACTTGATTACACTTCATTTCCTGAATATATATTGTATCTTTTGGCATGCTTTTGCTCCTGCAAGATGGAGGAGATGACAAACCAACTTGTGCCCAGAACCACCAAAATTTTGATTTGCATTCTGTGTTCCTACAGAAGGGAAACAATCCTCTAACATTTATGCAAGTCTGCCTTTGACCTAAAATTTGAAGACCTAGATCCATTGTTTGATACTGATCCTGCAACTGTACCAACTCAGCCAATAAAGGTGGTTGTTTCCAGTTAATAGCCGTTTGGTAAAATTGATTGTTGCTTAATATTATTTTTGTTATTTAAAATTCATGCAGGGAATTTTAAATTTCCAACAGATGGCTATTTACTATATTGCTAAAACCATCATAATCTTTGCTTGAATTTTTAGTGGTAGTTTCTACAGCGTTAGATTCCAGTGGATCTTACATAGTTCTGGAGAATGACTTTTTATCCTTAAGTAAGTTTAATGTCCTTCTACATCTCCTTCTGAAGCAACATACCAGAAGATGAATATCTCATTGCCACACATTTCCCAGTCCAACTCTTTGTCAGTGAAGCTCTCACACCTACCTAAATTGTTCATCGTGCCAAAGGATGTACATTAGCGAAGCACACTGAGTTAACTTGCTCTCTATTGCTCATGCTTTAGGTGTCCTGAAGGCAAACACCTCGACTCTTCGTACCTATCATTCCTGCTTATTTTTGGATTTCTTAAATCCACAACTTCTTGAGAAATCTCTTGAAGTGTACCTCCCACTTCTTACCAAATGTGATTCGGTTAAATTTTTTGGTTTTGAATTTAACCGAATCACATTTGGTAAGAAGTGGGAGGTACACAATTGCCTGATATGCTATATGCATTTTCCAAAATTTCCTTTATACTCTGTTTTAAATTAAAATTTTGAATCTGTTAAAAAAAAAAAAAAACCTATTCATTGTTGCCTATAATCACTGTGATACACACTACGTGGCGAATCAGGAATGGGTAAGACCATCTCTGATCTTCAGGAACAATAGAGAATTGTGTGTGTGTTTGCTTATGTTTGTGTGTGTAAGCAAGAAATTGAAGTAGGTGGTTAAAAAGTATATAGATTACTGTAAACAAAGCAGGTCACACATGCTATATGTAGGCCCACCCATAACATTTTTTATACTTTCTTCTTAAAATTTTTATTTATTTATTCACTTATGGCTGTGCTGGGTCTTCATTGTTTCGCATATTTTTCTCTAGTTGCGTGAGCAGGAGCTACTCTCGAGTTGGTGCACGGGCTTTTCTTTGCTGTGGATTCTCTTGTTGCAGAGCATGGGCTCTAGGGTACGTGGGCTCAGTAGTTGTGGCCCACGGGCTTAGTTCATCAGTGGCACGTGGGATCTTTCAGGATCAGAGATCGAACCTGTGTCTCCTGCATTGGCAGACGGATTCTTTACCACTGAACTACCAGGCAAGCCCTACCAATAACATATGTGGGATTGAGGCTGAAAGAATAAATTGAGGCCCACGTGCCTATGTTTAAGTCTTTAAAAGTTATCAAGTTAATACAGGACTATTAAATAAAATATAACTTCTTATTAATATATCAAACAAATACAACAGTCAAATGGGAAAATATATGTAAATACATTTTATTTATACAAAATTATAGTTTTTATATGAGTGAAAGAGAAGTAAAATGTGAAATATTATAGTTTAAATGCTATTGCTTGTATCTAGATTTGAAGGACTGATGATCCAATGATATTTGGATGGGGAGTAAAATTAAAACACATGTAATTCATATATCATCATGGATTTATTCTAACTTTCATCTTGCCACCATCAGCACAAGCATTAATTATGTTATAATCATTCAGGTTTTCATTCTTTAGGTCCTCTCTACAGTAATGGGCCTCCCAGGTGGGGCTAGAGGTAAAGAACCCGCCTGCCAAAGCAAGATATGTAAGAGACACAGGTTAGATCCCTGGGTTGAAAAGATCCCCTGGAATAGGAAAAAACAACCCACTCCTGTATTCTTGCCTGGAAAATTCTGTGGACAGAAGAGCCTGGAGGGCTACAGTCCACGGGTCTGTAAAGAGTCAGACACGATTGAATGACTAAACACACACACACATCTACAGTAATGATCCAAAGCATTAGTACACAAAATGTAGTAGAATTTAAAGTGCACAAAAATTGAATGTGTTAAATATATTTTAATTAAGAAATACATGTAAAACATGTAAAATAAAATTTATTTTGTTTTAAAAGTTATTTCACTTATAAAATATTCTATTAAAGCTAAATGGAAAAATAAAATATAGTTAATGAATATCACTATTTTAAGTCAAACTATTTAAATAAAGATAATATTTTAAAATGTTTTTCTTTTTGTCTGATAATTCTTCAGTATATAGTTTGAAGAACTTACATTTGTGTACATTCAAGTAATCACCACCCAAATCAAGACACTGAATATTCCTAACACACCAGCGGTCTCCCTCATGCCTTCTCTCAACGGACAACTTGGCAAAAGGTAACCACCATTCAGACCTCTATATTAGTTTCTGTTGTTGTTGTTCAGTCGCTAAGTCGTGTTAGACTCTTTGTAATCCCATGAACTACGACCCCATAAACATGGCAGGCTTCTCTGTCCATCACTATCTCCCTGAGTTTTCTCAAACTCATGTCCATTGAGTCAGTGATGCCATCCAACCAACTCATCCTCTGTTGTCCCCTTTTCCTCTTGCCCTCAGTCTTTCCCAGCATCAGGGTCTTTTCCAGTGAGTCAGCTCTTCGCATCAGGTGTTCATAGTATTGGAGCTTCAGCTTAAGCAACAGTCCTTCCAATGAATATTCAGAATTAGGTATTAGTTTAACCTGTATTTAAAAATAACTTTATTTAGATAAAATCCACCCATTTAAAGCGTACAAGTCAATGGTTTTTAGTGTAGTCACAGAGTTGTGCAACCGTCACTACAATCAGTTTCAGAATCCTTTCTTCACCCCCAAAGAAACTCTGTATGTCTCAGCAGTCACTCCTAATTTCCATTCAGTTCTCCCAGCTCTGCGTAACCCCAGTGTTCTTTTTGTCAATACAGGTTTACCTATTCTGGACATTCCATATAAATGGAGTCTTATAGTATGTGGTTTTCTGTGACAATCTTAGTTCTCCTTAGCATAATATATTCAAGTTTCATCCATGTTGAAACTTTTGTTACTACTTAATTTCTTTTTATGGATGAATGATATTTCATTATATGGATATACCATGTTTTGTTTATTGATTCACAAGTTGATAAACATTTAGGTTGTTTCTACTTTTTGGTCATTATGAATAATGCTGCTATGAACATTTTTGTACAAGTATTTGTGTGGACATTTATCTTGGATATATACCTAGGAGTGGGGGTCACAATGGCAGTAATACTACTTTTTTGCAAAGTGGTTGCACCCAGTTAAATATTTTTGCTATAAAGTCTATTTTATCCAATATTACTGTCACCACTCCAGCTTTCTTATGATTGCTTTTTGTATGGTATATCTGTTTCCATTCTTTAAATTTCAACCTATGTGTATCTTTGATTCCAAACTGTGCTCCCATAGATAGCATATAAATGGATCTTGCTTATTAACATAGTTTGTTCAATCCATTCACACAACGTTATTATTATTGATATAGTTGAATTTATGTCTGAGATTGAAATTTTTGTTTTCTGTGTTTCATGTCTTTTTTGTTCGTCTCTTTCTATTTTACTCTTTTTTCATTAACTGAATATTTCCTAGTGTAACATTTAAATTCCTTGAATGATTTTTCCCCTATATTTTTGGAGTTATTTTCTTAGTGGTTTTTCTAGGGCTTTCCATATCATCTTAACAGACCAGAATCTTCTTTAGATTTATACCAACTTAATTCCAGTGAGATTAAAAAAACCGATCTGGTGATTCAGGAAATTTTGAGGGTGTTTTCTTTCTTAAAACAAAACATTTATTTATTTATCTTTGGCTGCTCCGGGTCTTCGTTGCTGCTCGCAGCCTTTCTCTAATTGCAGAGAGCAAGGGCTACTTTTTGTTGAGAGACACAGACTCCTCGTTGCAGTGGCTTCTCTTGTTGTGGAGCCTGGGTTCTATGCAGGAGGACTTCAGTAGCTGCCCGACGTGGGCTCAGCAGTTGGGCTTGTGGGCTCCAGAATGCAGGCTCAGTAGTTGTGGCTCACGGGCTTAGATGCTGTGTGGCATGTGAGATCTTCCCAGACCGAGGATCATGTTCTCTGCATTGCAAGGCAGATTCTTAACCACTGGGCCATTAAGAATCCCCTTGAGGGTGTTTTCTTATGTGTGTATATTGCTTGAACTATTGATATTATTATTCTATTATTTTATGGCAGTGCCTAAAATGTACTGTGCTATTTAGAGCTAGAGGCAATCTATATAGCCGCAGTCTACTTAACAGGGATTGGTAGTTCTCTCCCTTATTTCTAAAGAAATCTGTTAGTAGATAAACAAGTGATGACAACATGCAAGATGACTGAATCACTAAGAGAAGGAGTGAAGTTGTATCTGACCTTTCTTTAGTTGGGGATCTGCCCACAATCCTATACTTCAGTTGACTTCTTTAAGTTGACCTCACTAATTTACTCAACATGTTCATCAGGTACTCTTTTACATACTGTGCTGGGTACTTCCAGAATACATAAACAAGAGAGGATTCAGCTCTCCAAGACTTTTCAGGGACATACCAATCGAGGTCATGCTGATTTACACTCTTGCTTCATTGTTCTTACTTTAGTCATGAAACTTTAACTCTGGATGAGTCTATATTTTCGCTATGCCTGAGTGCCAGTTGAGAAATTACACATATTTGCAATGGAATAAATATTTACTGCTTGTTTGGTATCATTAAGGGAGATGTGAGCCTTTGAAGAACTGAGATATTTTGTTTTAAAACTCGATTTGATTCATGTTTAATTTCCCTTTCTGGCTCCCTGTAGACCTCAATGTCTTCTTGTAATAGGGCTCAGTCCTCAGGCTCGGACCAACTGTCCTTTTCTTTCCCTGCATGAAAAAGTTTAGCAGCATCCCTGGGTGGTAGGACATTACATGTCTTTTTGTACTTTTCTGTATTTGATTTTATTTTCTGCAACATGTACATATTATTGATATAATCAACAAAAAAATATTAAAGTTAGGGAATTCCATGGCAGTCCAGTGGTTAGGACTCTGTGTGTCCACTACAGAGGGCACGAGTTCGATCCTGGATCAGGGAACCAAGGTCCCACATGCGCAGTCAAAAGAGAGAAACTTAAAGCTATTTTATTGTAAAACTAAACAAAACTTGATTATTTCCTGTTCAGTTTCTTTAGGTCTCAGTTGGAGGCAAACTAGTTCAGCTTAAATATTAATCTGAGTAAAGCTTATTCTTCCTCCTTCTCCAGGATGCATTTTATTATTTCAGTCAGCGTTAACTTTGGCCACCCAGTCTGCTAAGTTGGAAATCCTGAATACATACTGAACCACCACATCTAAACACTCCCTAGTTCTGTCAGTTGTCTCTCTAAATACCTCTCAAATATGCCCCTTTTTTTTCACTACACTTATTGCTGCCCCAGTTTAGGCCCTTATCGTCTCTCACCTCTGTTACTGTGAGGCCCTTTTAGTTGGTCTCTCCACTTCCAGTTGCATTTCCTCTTGTGTATCTGTGTGTTCAGTTGCTCAGTCGTGTCCGACTCTTTGCAACCCCATGTACTGTGGCCTGCCAGGCTCCTCTGTCCAAGGGATTCTCCAGGCAAGAATACTGGAGTGGGTTGCCATTTCCTTCTCCAGGGGATCTTCCAGACCCAGGGATCCAACCCATGTTTCCTGCATTTGCAGGCAGGTTTTTTTTTACCACTAAGCCACTTGGGAAGCCTCATACAGTCTATCAGGACTCTTTCCTACTTAATGTCCTTCACTGGCTCCCCGCTGTCTATGGGAGTCTGAGTTGGAATGTCTCAATATGGTCTACACATTTCTTAAGTTCCAACACCAGCTTTATCTCTTGCCTCTTCTTGGTAAGTACCCTACACTTGAACTATACTCAGCTACTTTCCTGTCTCCTTGCTCTCATCTTGTTAGCTTTTGACCCTCTTTTCCTTGGAATGTCCCTTCTCCCTTGCTTGCCAACTAAACTCCTCTTTCTTCCTACTGATTCAGAAAGCTAGAGTCAAGCAGACTTTCTCTATTCAAACTTCCTTCTCCTAAAGTAGCAGACTGTGATCATTCTTTCATCTGCTCCCACTGAATCCAGAAGATAATAACATCAACAATAATGATAAACTTCAGTGTAGACAAGTATAAAAAAAAATAATATTTATTGAGTACTTCTATAATCCAGTGTCAGTGCCTGGGGCTTTATAGGCATTAACTCATTTTGGTGACTCTGTAAGGGAGGCACTTTTATTACCTCTTTTTATTATAATACATATTTGTCTTATTGTCTTGAAATGGCTTAGTTATGATCAATTTCCCCAATATATACTTGTTTTTATTCATCTTTATATCCCTAGCAACTAATAGAAGTTCTGTATATGTGGTTTTTGGAACGTGATGAAGCCAACATTCACATTTAACCAAGGGTTGACCCCAAGGAGTGAGTGATATGAGATTTTCAGGCCAGTGGTGGGAGGGTTTGGGCAGAGGCTTTCAGGGTCCCTCTAGTCATATTGGGCTTCCTTGGTGGCTCAGATGGTAAAGAATCTGCCTGCAATGAGGGAGACCTGGGTTTGATCCCTGGTCTAGGAAGATCCGCTGGAGATGGCAACGGCTACCCCCTCCAGTGTTCTGGCTTGGAGAAGAGCCTGGCAGGCTGCAGTCCATGGGGTCACAAAGAGTCAGACACGACTGAGTGACTTTCACTTCACTTCACTTCAGTCATATTAAATGACCTTCCCCCTTGGATTAAACGGCATCCTCCCACTCGCTTAAGAAAACCACCTGGGAGTCACCTTGTTTACTACTTTTCTTCACACCTGCACTTCAGGAAAATAACTTGAGATCCTTTCATTTCTATTTCTATAGCAACCAACACAATCCAGGTCACCATCATATATCCCATGGACTTGTCCAATAGCTCCTTATCATTCTCTGATTTTCCCTGTCCCATTTCTACACTTTGCAAGTCATTCTCTCCAAAACATCTTGACTTAAAAAATAAGACAAGGACTTCCCTGGTGGTCCAGTGGTTAAGAATTCACCTGCCAATGAATGGGACACAGGTTAGATCCCTGGTCAGGGAAAATCCCATGTGCTGTGGGGCAACTAAGCCCACTTGTTGCAACTACTGAAGCCCATGCTCCAGTGCCTATGCTCTGCAACAAGAGAAGCCATCTTGGGACGTTCCTGGTGGTCCAGTGGCTAAAGAGTTCATGTTCCCAACACAGGGGGCCTGGGTTCAATCCCTGTCAGGGAACTAGATCCCACATGCCTCAACTAAGAGTTCAAATGTCAACACTAAGACCCAGGGCAGCCAAATAAATAAATACTCTTTTTTTAAAAAAAAAAAGAGAATCCATCACAATGAGAAGCCTGGACATCATAACTAGAGAGTAAGTCCCTGCTCACCACAACTAGAGAAAGTCTGAAGCAATGAAGACCCGGCACAGCCAAAAATAAAATAATAAATGAAATTATTAAAAACAAGACATAACGCCCCAAAATAAAAACAACATGATTAGGCTTCGGCTTCCCTGGTGGCTCAGAGGGTAAAGCGTCTGCCTACAATGCGGGAGACCCGGGTGCGATCCCTGAGTCGGGAAGATCCCCTGGAGAAGGCAATGGCAACCCACTCCGGTATTCTTGCCTGGAAAATCCTATGGACTGAGAAGCCTGGTAGGCTATAGTCCATGGGGTCGCAAAGAGTTGGACATGACTGAGCGACTTCACTTTCACTTTCTTGACAACCTCAGTCTCATACCCTTCACACAGTGCTTCAAGCCTCCTGGTCTTTGGTTCCTCAAATAAGCCAAAGTTGCTCAGCATCTGCATTCCACACCATATCCTCTGTCTAGCATGGTTTTCTTCCCCTACTTGGCATAGCTGGCTCCTTCTCATTTAAGTCTCAGTTCAGATCATCTCCTCATAAAGTCCTTTAGTGACTCTTCTGTTTTGTTTTTCTTTTTTTGGCCACACTGCTCAGATTGTGGGATTTTAGTTCTCTGACCAGGGATTGAACCCATGTCCCCAGCAGTGAGAGCTTGCAGTTCTAACCACTGGACCACAAACAAACTCCCTATTTTATTTTCTTCTTAGCATTTATCTTTGCCTGCAATTATCATATTTACTTTTATAAAAAAATTTATATTTTGCACTAGACACGTAAGTGCTGGGTTTCTGTTATATTCACTACTGTATCCCTAGTGCCGACAACAAAATGCAGTATTTTTTGAATGAATAAATGAAACAGAGGAAGAAAACGAGTCAAACAAGTGTGTATATAGTGGCGAGCTGAGTCTCAAAGAAAGGAGTCGCTGTGTTCCTACTGCTCTTAAACTGATAGAAGGGGAGAGGTGAAGGACAAACGCTATTGGGATCTATCAGATTCTACTGTCATCCAGTTGAGACAATTAGCAACTGCAACAGTAGAAGTGAAACCATTTGGGAATTGTTTTAGCGGCTCCAAAGAGCTGCTTGGATTGGGAAATGCCAACTTACTCATTTTTGCCTAAAAAAATTCCATGGGCAGAGGAGCCTGGCAGAATCTAGTCCATGCAGTTGCAGAGTCGGATGTGACGGAGCACATACACAGCAAAGAGCTCTGGTACCACAGTCCTTTAGGTCTTAGCAAGAATTCTGCTTGAGGAAAAATGATAGATAAGAAGAGACTTAGAGAGGTGCAGGACAAAAGCCATTGGGATCTATCAGATCCTACTGTCATCCAGCTGACAATTAGCACTGGGCAGGGTGTGTGTCTCGTGCCACCACTGTCTCACTGTTTGGAGGCATAGCTTGTGCTTCTGCTGCATGGTTTTGTTGCTAAGTAAATCGGCTTCTCTTGAGTAATCATTAACTTAAAGGGGGTCTCTCATATTTTTTCTACTTAGTACTTTTAACTACTTTCTAGTTAATTCCTACTGGGATTAACTGTTTAATCCCCTATTTTGTCCTTTCATTCTGTTCCTATCAGAAGGCGTAAACTGGGTGGGTCTGCCAACAACTGGGAGTCATGAATTGATTGAATGCTGAGGCCAGGTTCTGCTTTGGGGTGAACAACGCTGGCTGTTCTGCCATAAGGGTGGTGTCATCTGCATATCTGAGGTGATTGATATTTCTCCTGGCAATCTTGATTCCAGCTTGTGCTTCTTCCAGTCCAGCGTTTCTCATGATGTACTCTGTGTATAAATTAAATACGCAGGGTGACAATATACAGCCTTGACAAACTCCTTTTCCTATTTAGAACCAGTCTGTTGTTCCATGTCCAGTTCTAACTGTTGCTTCCTGACCTGCATACAGATTTCTCAAGAGCCAGGTCAGGTGGTCTGGTATTCCCATCTCTTTCAGAATTTTCCACAGTTTATTGTGATCCACACAGTCAAAGGCTTTGACATAGTCAATAAAGCGGAAATAGATGCTTTTCTGGAACTCTCTTGCTTTTTCCATGATCCAGTGAATGTTGGCAATTTGATCTCTGGTTCCTCTGCCTTTTCTAAAACTAGCTTGAACATCAGGAAGTTCACGGTTCACATATTGCTGAAGCCTGGCTTGGAGAATTCTGAGCGTTACTTTACTAGTGTGTGAGATGAGTGCAAATGTGCGGTAGTTTGAGCATTCTTTGGCATTGCCTTTCTTTGGGATTGGAATGAAAAATGACCTTTTCCAGTCCTGTGGCCACTGCTGAGTTTTCCAAATTTGCTGGCATATTGAGTGCAGCACTTTCACAGCATCATCTTTCAGGATTTGGAATAGCTCAACTGGAATTCTATCACCTCCACTAGCTTTGTTTGTAGTGATGCTTTCTAAGGCCCACTTGACTTCACATTCCAGGATGTCTGGCTCTAGGTCAGTGATCACACTATCGTGATTATCTGGGTCGTGAAGATCTTTTTTGTACAGTTCTTCTGTGAATTCTTGCCATCTCTTCTTAATATCTTCTGCTTCTGTTAGGTCCGTACCATTTCTGTCCTTTATCGAGCCCAGCTTTGCATGAAATGTTCCTTTGGTATCTCTGATTTTCTTGAAGAGATCCCTAGTCTTTCCCATTCTGTTGTTTTCCTCTATTTCTTTGCATTGATCGCTGAAGAAGGCTTTCTTATCTCTTCTTGCTATTCTTTGGAACTCTGCATTCAGACATTTATATCTTTCCTTTTCTCCTTTGCTTTTCACTTCTCTTCTTTTCACAGCTATTTGTAAGGCCTCCCCAGACAGCCATTTTGCTTTTTTGCATTTCTTTTCCATGGGGATGGTCTTGATCCCTGTCTCCTGTACAATGTCACAAACCTCATTCCATAGTTCATCAGGCACTCTATCTATCAGATCTAGGCCCTTAAATCTATTTCTCACTTCCACTGTATAATCATAAGGGATTTGATTTAGGTCATACCTGAATGGTCTAGTGGTTTCCCCCACTTTCTTCAATTTAAGTCTGAATTTGGCAATAAGGAGTTCATGATCTGAGCCACAGTCAGCTCCTGGTCTTGTTTTTGCTGACTGTATAGAGCTTCTCCATCTTTGGCTGCAAAGAATATAATCAATCTGGTTTCGGTGTTGACCATCTGGTGATGTCCATGTGTAGAGTCTTCTCTTGTGTTGTTGGAAGAGGGTATTTGTTATGACCAGTGCATTTTCTTGGCAAAACTCTATTAGTCTTTGCCCTGCTTCATTCCGTATTCCAAGGCCAAATCTGCCTGTTACTCCAGGTGTTTCTTGACTTCCTACTTTTGCATTGCAGTCCCCTATAATGAAAAGGACATCTTTTTTGGGTGTTAGTTCTAAAAGGTCTTGTAGGTCTTCATAGAACCATTCAACTTCAGTTTCTTCAGCGTTACTGGTTGGGGCATAGACTTGGATTACTGTGATATTGAATGGTTTGCCTTGGAGACGAACAGAGATCATTCTGTTGTTTTTGAGATTGCATCCAAGTACTGCATTTCGGACTCTTTTGTTGACCATGATGGCCACTCCATTTCTTCTGAGGGATTCCTGCCCACAGTAGTAGATATAATGGTCATCTGAGTTAAATTCACCCATTCCAGTCCATTTCAGTTCGCTGATTCCTAGAATGTCGACATTCACTCTTGCCGTCTCTTGTTTGACCACTTCCAATTTGCCTTGATTCATGGACCTGACCTTCCAGGTTCCTATGCAATATTGCTCTTTACAGCATCGGACCTTGGTTCTATCACCAGTCACATCCACAGCTGGGTATTCTTTTTGCTTTGGCTCCATCCCTTCACTCTTTCTGGAGTTATTTGTCCACTGATCTCCAGTAGCATATTGGGCACCTACTGACCTGGGGAGTTCCTCTTTCAGTATCCTATCATTTTGCCTTTTCATACTGTTCACGGGGTTCTCAAGGCAAGAATACTGAAGTGGTTTGCCACTGCCTTCTCAATTCTGAAAGAGATGGGAATACCAGAACACCTGATCTGCCTCTTGAGAAATTTGTATGCCGGTCAGGAAGCAACAGTTAGAACGGGACATGGAACAACAGACTGGTTCCAAATAGGAAAAGGAGTTCATCAAGGCTGTATATTGTCACCCTGCTTATTTAACTTATATGCAGAGTACATCATGAGAAACACTGGACTGGAAGAAGCACAAGCTGGAATCAAGATTGCCGGGAGAAATATCAGTAACCTCAGATATGCAGATGACACCACCCTTATGGCAGAAAGTGAAGAGGAACTCAAAAGCCTCGTGATGAAAGTGAAAGTGGAGAGTGAAAAGTTGGCTTAAAGCTCAACATTCAGAAAACGAAGATCATGGCATCCGGTCCCATCACTTCATGGGAAATAGATGGGGAAACAGTGGAAACAGTGTCAGACTTTATTTTTCTGGGCTCCAAAATCACTACAGATGGTGACTGCAGCCATGAAATTAAAAGACGCTTATTCCTTCGAAGGAAAGTTATGACCAACCTAGATAGCATATTCAAAAGCAGAGACATTACTTTGCCAACAAAGGTCCATCTAGTCAAGACTATGGTTTTTCCTGTGGTCATGTATGGATGTGAGAGTTGGACTGTGAAGAAGGCTGAGCGCCGAAGAATTGATGCTTTTTAACTGTGGTGTTGGAGAAGACTCTTGAGAGTCCCTTGGACTGCAAGGAGATCTAACCAGTCCATTCTGAAGATCAGTCCTGGGATTTCTTTGGAAGGAATGATGCTAAAGCTGAAACTCCAGTACTTTGGCCACCTCATGCGAAGAGTTGACTCATTGGAAAAGACTGATGCTGGGAGGGATTGGGGGCAGGAGGAGAAGGGGATGACAGAGGATGAGATGGCTGGATGGCATCACTGACTTGATGGATATGAGTCTGAGTGAACTCCGGGAGTTGGTGATGGACAGGGAGGCCTGGCGTGCTGCGATTCATGGGGTCGCAAAGAGTCGGACACGACTGAGCGACTGATCTGATCTGATCTCCAGTGGATCACATTCTGTCAGATCTCTCCACCATGTCCCGCCCATCTTGGGTTGCCCCAGGGGCATGGCTTAGTTTCATTGAGTTAGACAAGGCTGTGGTCCTAGTGTGATTAGATTGACTAGTTTTCTGTGAGTATGGTTTCAGTGTATCTGCCCTCTGATGCCCTCTTGCAACACCTACCGTCTTACTTGGGTTTCTCTTACCTTGGGCATGGGGTATATCTTCACGGCTGCTCCAGCAAAGCGCAGCCGCTGCTCCTTACCTTGGAGGAGGGGTATCTCCTCACCGCCGCCCATTCTGACCTTCAACTGGGATAGCTCCTCTAGGCCCTCCTGCGCCCGCGCAGCCACGGCTCCTTGGGCGTGGGGTTGGTCCTCCCGGCCGCCGCCCCCGGCCTCGGGCTTGGGGGCGTGGGGTTGGTCCTCCCGGCCGCTGCCTCCGGCCTCAGGCTTTGGGGCGTGGGGTTGGTCCTCCCGGCCACCGCCCCTGGCCTCGGGCTTGGGGGCGTGGGGTAGCTCCTCCCCGCCGCCCCTGACCTCGGACGCGGGGTAGCTCCTCTCGGCCGCGCCCCCCCCCCCCCACCCCACCCCCGACCTCGGACGTGGGGTGGCGCCTCTTGGCCGCCGCCCTTCGGGCATGGGGTCCTCCCGGCTTCTGCCCCTGACCTCGGACGTGGGGTAGCTCTTCTCGGGCGCGCTTAGTTCGCCGGTCGCAGCCGCCTGCAACTTAACCTATGTCCCAAACCTCTCTGCACCATTTTTTAATTGTGAAATTCCCTTTTAAATTTCTTAATTGCCTCGTTATTTCATTTATCTTACCGTATCCTTATCCAGTTCCCGGAAGACACAGTTAAGAACTGTTTAACTGTTTAAAAAGTATTAAGGCATCCCATGACAAACGCTTCGGGCTAGTGCGGGCGGTGGGGGTGGTGGTGTCGGTTCAAACTGCAATGGTCCACAGTTCTACAGGCGGATTCCTCGAGTCTCTATAAGAGGCAACCAAAAGGAGATCAGCCCTGGGATTTCTTTGGAAGGAATGATGCTAAAGCTGAAACTCCAGTACTTTGGGCCCCTCATGCGAAGAGTTGACTCATTGGAAAAGTCTCTGATGCTGGGAGGGATTGGGTGCAGGAGGAGAAGGGGACGACAGAGGATGAGATGGCTGGATGGCATCACTGACTCGATGGACGTGAGTCTGAGTGAACTCCGGGAGCTGGTGATGGACAGGGAGGCCTGGCGTGCTGCGATTCATTGGGTCGCAAAGAGTCGGACACGACTGAGCGACTGAACTGAAACTCGCCAGTCCCGCGCTATCAGGCAAAAGCTGCCTTTTCAGACGGGTCCCAAATTGGCTCGGTCCCATTTCTGCAGCACATTCGATCAATGGGGCAGAAATGGAAAGCAAGCTGCTGTCGTGAGAGTCACAACCTGCTTGCGAGAAGCTAACCAAGTCAACTGGCCAAGGTTAGCCGGGAGCTCTAGCCCTGGGCACCTTGCGCGCCCGGGAAGGGGCGGGGCGGCCGTGGGCGGTGGGCGGAGCCTGGAGCGTGATTACCAATGAAATCCTCAGCCGGCGCTGGCCGTGCGCGTGACGCTGCGTAGCGGGCTCAGAGGCTGGAGGCGGGGGAGGGGTCGGGAGCTTTATCTTCGTCTGCGGTTGGGCTGGCTGTGTTGCCGGCCTGGGGCATCAGAAGAGCTAGCGGCACGGAGCCGACCAGCCTGCCATCGGGTCTGGGACAGCTTCTCGGCTTTGCCTTCCGTGGTGAGGTTCCCCGGCCACCGGCCCATGCTTCCCTGTCCCCCTCCTCCCTTCCCGCCTGGGTCCGCCCACCTCTGCCTAAGAGGAAGGGGAGAGACGTGTCTGCTGCAACTCCGGCCCCGCGGGCCTGGCCTTGCCCCGGGGCTGCGGGGGAGGGAGAGGCTCTGTGGGTTCTGGTCATTTTGGGGGTTGGGGCGGGCGGGAAAGTTACCTGGGGGCGCAGGGGTGTCTGGCAACCTTTTAAATCTGAGGTTTGTTTGGTGTCCACCCTCAAATTCTGTGGCCTTTATCAAGCCAGTGGTAAAGAAAGTTACGAATTAGAAAACATTTTATTCCTGAAAAAGCGATACCACGAACTCAATCAGATTCAGCTTCAAATTGACTTGGGGGAAGAAAGTGTGGTAAATCTGGGTGCCAAAGAGTTTAATGTAGCTCATATTTTATTTTGCAGTATTAGGATGTAATTTTCTGACATTCTTAAATGTTAATAGGCATGCAGTTTAAGTGATATGTATATTCAGGAATTATTTGTAAGCGAGAAACAACGATACATTCTATATTCCACGTTTGTATATGGGTTAAGTGTATTGGTCACTTAATATTAAAGTGGATGCTTAGCTGTTTAAGCTACTATTTTTTCAGAGTCTGTTGAGTAGAATTCAACTTGAAGCATTTTCCCCCCCATTGTTTTAATTTGGACAGTATCGATGTATGGCTTATTAGGGAAGTTGTAGATTGTCTAGGCATGAGGACGGATTTTGCAAGGAACTTTAATGCGTAATTATTTTAAAATGCACGTGCGTCGCTGCATCACCTGCTGAGAGCTCGCCAGGATTTCACATTCTTAGGATAAAGATCAAAACACTACTGCCATGCTCATTTCCAGTTCAGTTTGAGCCGGTGTTCTCCTGGCTCTCTGGGCTCAAGCCATACCAGCTTTATTTTTGTTTTTAGAAAGTTTCTCTTTATTATCTCCTAGTCTTTAGGGGTTTACTCTACCTCTAATTCTCTAATTTCCTCCAGTATCAGCCCAAATATCTCGGGAAACCCACCCTGTCCTGGTTAAAACCTCCCAGCATTCTGTTTTCCTTTGCTTCAGTTCCTTATCAGTTGTAATGAGCTGCATTAGTTACTTCAACGCTTGTTTCCTCTACTAGCATTTCATGAAGGCTGGATTGGTCCATCTTATTTAGGTCTTAATTCTCAAGACTTAGCACCTTGCACAATGAAAAAGTTGGAGGACAGAGGAGAGGACTTTTGAATGAAAAATATTCTCTAGAGAAGGTTATCTGTTTCCTTGGAAAAGGAAAAGGTTTTTAACAAAGGCTCAAAGTTCAGAGCGGAGAAGGCAATGGCACCCCACTCGAGTACCTCTGCCTGGAAAATCACATGGATGGAGGAGCCTGCTGGGCTGCAGTCCACGGGGTCGCTGAGGGTTGGACACTACTTGAGCGACTTCACTTTCACTTTTCACTTTCATGCATTGGAGAAGGAAATGGCAACCCACTCCAGTGTTCTTGCCTGGAGAATCCCAGGGACAGGGGAGCCTGGTGAGCTGCCGTCTATGGGGTCACACAGAGTCGGACACGACTGAAGCGACTCAGCAGCAGCAGCAGCAAGTTCAGAGTGAAGTCGCTCAGTCCTGTTGGACTCTTTGCGACCCCATGGACTATAGCCCACCAGGCTCCTCTGTCCATGGGATTTTCCAGGCAAGAATACCAGAGTGGGTTGCCATTTCCTTCTCGGGGATCGTCCTGATCTAAGGATGGAACTCGGGTCTCCAGCACTGCAGACAGACTTTACCATCTGAGCCACCAGGGAAGCCCCTTAACAAAGAGTAGTTAGAGAAATTTATTTTTGGAATTTACCACAGGGTAAGTGCTTATACTGATCCTATAGATCAGAATGAGAATTTGTGTTCTTTAGTTTTGCTGATTGACTTAATGACCTAGTTCTTTGATATGTAAATACAGAGTTGTACTGCGGCCAGCCTTTAGGAGGAAGGAAGAGCAAGTTTCTGTTTTGAATTGCTACATTGATCTGTAAAGTGTTTCTCTTTACCACTACTCAATCTGGGAGTGTTGTAGCAAAGTCTTTACCTAGAGTAGGTGTTCAGTGCTTTATAGATTTACAGGTTTTTTGAAAGCTTAATTAATAAGAACACTGCAGACGGGCTAACTGAGAACACTTGAATACTTCTTTCTGGCACAGTACGTTTCAGTGGTTCAGTCCAATTTTTTCTGTTTTGCTTGTGTAAGACAAGTTAGATACTACCACACTGAACATACCAAAACCATTGAATTGATTGGATTCTTAAGGAATAATTGTTCAGTGTGTTATGTTTTTAAAATAGCTATTTAGTCAGCTTTATGTCACTTTGGGTGTAAATGTTTCTGTTGCCACTTACTGGCATGTGACTTTGAGTTGAGTAGTATTTCCGAATCATTTGCATCTTTTAAACAGAAATGTTAAGTGAGGTATGACCTGACGCTGCCACCCAGCCCTGTAAATGTTACTGGCATGGTAAACAGGAGTGCCTGGTTCCTTTCTTGCTGGACCTCTGGTGAGTCTAGTCTTATGATCATGATTTTTACTTCCTCAAAACTCATTTTGCAACCCAATTCAGTATATTTTTGTCCTTCCTGAAACCAACTGCAAGTAAATCGTACCTATTAATGTCCCCAGATTGTGAAATAGCCTATGTCCCACCCTCTTTTTGTTTGTTTGTTTCTCCTCTCTTTTTAAGGTCTTATGTAAATTTTCCATGATATTGACCGTAGGTTACCTCTTGAATCCTCTAACTTGATTTGGAACATTCCTTGCTCCTGGTTTTCCTCTCATCTTTCCTGGGCCTTTGTTTTATACAGTTCTTTAATTGCCTTGTAGTATTGGGAAAATCATAAATCACTGTTAAAGTGGGATAATAGTGGGACTTCCCTGGTGGTCCAGTGGTTAGGACCTTTTCCCTGCCTGTGGCCCAGGTTCAACCCCTGGTTAGGGGGCTAAGATCCCGCAAGCTGTGTAGCTCGCCAAAAAAAAAAAAAAAAAATCCTGCTGCATAGGTTGTTGTGAGGCTTAAATTAGCCAAAGTTATGGCAAAAGTTAGCTTTATTATTTTCTAAGTAATCTCTTTTCTTGACTTATGGTTTCTCCTGAGACTTCCTGCCTGTGCTTGGCCTATACTGCTGCTTGTATACCAATGAATCGTACATCTGTTTTCAGTCCAGTTGTGTATGTTCATCTTCCTGTCGACCGTCATCACTTGACTGACTCATAGGCGTATCATATGAACTTAACTACTCATTTCTCTTCTCCTGTAGTTACTTAGCTTAATGGCACACTCGGAGGCTTAGTTCAGAAACTCTTTTGGGATCTGTATTTCCTGCCCTCTGGATGTAGTATCTTCTAGGTGGCTCAGTGTTAAAGAATCGGCCTGCCAATGCAGGAGATGCGAGATACGGGTTCTGTCCTTGGGTCTGGAAGATCCCCTGGAGAAGGGAATGGCAACCCACTCCAGTGTTCTTGCCTGGGAAATCCCATAGACCTAGGAGCCTGGTGGGCTACAGTTCATGGAGTCACAGAGTCAGATAGAACTTAGTGACTGAGCACGCAGGCACTCTGGATGTCGGCACTTGGGTGTCTCGTAGATGCCTCAGCTTAATGTTTGTAAATTAATCTGGTCTCTCTTATCTCTTCTTCATAAAATCATTTGTTCTTTTAAGAAACGCATGTCATTTGAGCCTTACTTTAGGCTTTTATCATTTTGTGAGAGCTCATTGTTCTTCCTGTGGTCCAGGAGGGCAGAATTTCCCCCTTCACCCTTCTTGAGTTCTTTTCCCCCCCGCTAGAATTTGCTTTTTTTATTTTGATAAAATAATACATAACATAAATTAACCTTTTACAAAAACTTTATATTGGAGTATATAGTTGATTGAACCCCTCTTGAGTTCTTGATACAAGGTAGATTAACAGGAGAAAAAGAATCTTTGATTCATGGGCATGGATCTCTCATAGAAACAGGACCTAAGAAGTGAGTGAAGGTGGCGGCTCTTACATATTTTAGACCAACAATAAATTAAGAATTGACTGGACAAAGAAACTTAGGTTTGGGTGCTTAGTTAATAAGAATCTTAAGCAAAGTTTGGGCTTGGGTAGTAAATTAGCAAAGAAGTGCCGGGTGTTTTCCTTATATAGGCCTCTGGGCCCTGCATTCCCCATCTCTGGTGATAAGGATGTCTTTCTACTTCCGCATACAGGGAGGGCACCTTTTACATGGAGATTTTATTTCCTGCTTTTAGGAAAGCAGGACAGAGAGGAGGGTCAAAGTCTGTCTTGACAACGGCTCTTTCTTCAATACAGTCAGTGTGCCATTGAGGCATATTTGGGGGCAGCCTGCCCTGGGCCCCAGCACTGCCAAGCTCTCCTTTCTCTTAACACATCCTCCACCTTGCTGCCTTAATTCTTACTAAAAAACAAATACTACCTCAGACAGATATTAAGTCACTCTCTTGTTTAAAAGCCTCTATCAACTCCTTGTTTGTGTTAAGTTCCAGACTTCTTAGAATCCTCTGAGGGCCCTTGACTTTTTGTCCTTGCCCTTCCATTTCCCTTGTGTTCCAGTCTTTTCCTTTCCTTCCTTTTAGATCTAACCTAGATTTTACCTACTTCAGGAAACCTTTCCTAATTGCCCCTAAAGTCTATTGGGCATCAGACTTATATTCTCTTCATTATGTACGTACATCTGAGTTACTATTCTGTAATACTCCTGTAATTATGTTTTTATATCTTCCTCCCACTGATTTTTCATTCCTTGAGGGTTCAGACTGTTGGCAGTCATCGTTGTATCCCAGGGCCTGGTGTGTAGTAGACGTCAATAAAATGTTTGAAATAATAGATCTATCACCAAGGTCTGTACTTGTTCGTGTTTTCATAGTGCTTTTCATCTGGCTCCGTTTTGATGCCTGGCAAACTTCTGTTTCTTCTTTGAACTCTGGCTCTAATGTCACCTTTATGAGGACTTACCCAACTTCTCCAAGTGTTTGGTTATGCCTTTTCTTGTGTGTGTGTGTGTGTGTGTGTGTGTGTGCGCGCGCGCGCGCGTGCGCATGCACACACAGAAGGGTGCTAGAACAGTTAATGGGGTAGACCTCTGTATTATTTACAGTAAATCTCACATCATTGTAGAAAGTGATGCTTAAAATACCTGAATTTTCAGATACTTGACACCTATATTTTGTGTCAAAAGTTTAAAAAATTGTTTTTCAGTATACATTAAGATTTTTTTCCTTGCCTTCTGTGTTTAAATGACCATAGCCTTTTAAAAAAAGTGCCAGCGTCATTAAAGCATGAACTTCAGGGGCGTTCTGTCGGCCTAGTGGTTTGAATTCACTGCTGTGGCCAGGGAAGTAGGTCTGCTTTGATGCAGTGATGTGTTGGGGGACTCATAAGAAATGTAAGCCGTTTAACCTTCAGAGGAAAAACCTGTGCTTGCTTTCTCCTTTCTTCCTACTTTTATTTATTTATTTTTTTTCTTCTTCCTACTTTTAAAGTTTTCTTTATTGTTGTCTCTAATTTTGCTTCTGGATGTCAACTACTTTTTTCTTTTTGAAAATGGGGACAGGATTACCTACCTCAGGGTTATTGTTAAGTTTAAAGGAGGTAATATACACAAAGGTCTTACCAGAAAGTAATGTTTATTCTAATTATTTGAGTTATTTCAGGAGAACAGTCTCTCAAGTTTGAGAGGTTTTCCAGTGAAGTAAAAATCATAGCATTTGTTAGCAGATTTTTTTCATAGCCTAAGTTTGTTTTTGGGTCCAGAATGGCAGATGTTGATGAAAAATCTTAAGCTCTAGAACAGATTATTTTTAGGTATATCCATACAACTTAAAAACCCCAAACTAGTTGCTATATTTATCTTTTAGTATTAAAAGGTGCAGTTAGAAATGAACATGAGTTTCAGCTCTCATTCTAGCCTCTTGATGATTGTTTCATGAACATGTGAAAGGAAGTTGTTTTATTTTCTTACTGTGTGAAAATGCTTGATATCTATTAACTCATTCAACAAATACATATTAAGTACCGACTGTTCAAGCAGAGTTCTAGATAGTTGGATAAAGTGATGAAAAGACAGAATTCTGCCTTTCATGGGGATTATTCTTTTCATGGTGTAGACAGGCAATTAACACTATAATGTATTAGCCCATACATGCTCTGAAGAAAAATAAAGCAGGGGAAATAAGACTAAAGTGGGTGTGAGTGTTTATTTTAGTTGGGGGTAGGTAGGGAGTCCCTGGGGAGGGGACATTTGAGAACTTGAACAAAGTAAAGGAGGAATCTTTGAGGGTTCTGTGGGAGATGAGCCAGAGAGCGGCAACAGCAGAGACCTTTAAGTGGGAATAAGGTTGGATTTTCAAAGAAACAGCAAAAGGCCAAAGTGACAGGAGGAGAGCAAGTGAGAACTGTAGTAGAAGGTGGAGGGTAGGGAGATGAAGGCCAGGGAGGGGAATGGCAGATCATGGGTGGAGGAGTTACTCGACAGTGGTGAGGACTTGAAACAATTCGGTGCTTAAAGGATTTTGAGGTAGGGCAATGATCTGCTGAGATTTACCTTTTAAAAAGTTTACTCTGGGCCCTGTGTGACCAGAAGGGAGAAGATGAAGAGGGACCAGTTAGGCCACTACAGTGAGAAGGGTCGGTGGTTTAGGTTGTGCTGAAGGTGGTGGATGGGGTAAAAAGATGTTAGAACGGGATATATATTTTGAAGGCAGAGTAAAATGGCCCGCTGTTGGCTTGGTTAAGGGAAAGTAAAGAAGGATAATATGGGGTTTTTTGTTTTTAATCTGGGCAAAGACTGACTGCTAGTTCCAGTAACTGAATTAGGAAAGATGGAAGAATGGAGTTGGCCGGAACATCAGTAGTTCACTTTTGGTCCTGTTAAAGTTTGAGATGCCCATAAGACATCTACCTACATAAAGGGGTCCGGTAGGCCTTTGGATAGGAGTCTGGAGCTCAGGGAAATCTGGGTCTGGTGAGGAGAGAAGGGTATCATAGTGAGTGAACTGGTGGTGATCAGAGGGTTAGCCACTGGAAATTAGAATTATGGACATGGTGCACTTGTTGGTATCAGTAAGTTCTAGGGGAGGATTTGACTGGGACGTAAGAACAGCTTTTTGGAGAAAGAAGGAAGTCTAGGAACTTGGAGACCAGGAGCTTGGATCTAGGAACATGGATGTTGAAGTAAAAAAAAGTGTGGAAGAGTTACTGAAAGGGAGACAGGAGGAGTGAGTGATGTATTCATATTCTTAGTAAACGAGGGGAGTGATCAGGAAGACAGTACATACAAAGAGAAGTATCAGGTGTGATAATCTGACTGACCTATTTTAAGGAAGGGAAGGAGGAACAGTAACTTGGAAATAACAGGAAATGAGGAGGATAACTTCCTCTCCTGTGTTGTTAATAATAGAAGGGCAAGAAAAGACAGTGATCTCACATACAAGGGCAGTGATTCATGCCAGCACCTAGAAACCACTTAGAATTAATGACAGTTTGAATTTTTAACTTTGCAGTAGCTGAAGTAGTTTGCCTGTGTCTAGATTGGTAAGAGTGGATTCACAGTCCCATCTAAATGAATAGTCAAAAATTCATCTCTCTCCTTCATCTCACCTGGTTACAAGGCGTTCCCTTGCTTACACTCTTGCCCTCCTGTGGTCTGCTCTCCACACAGAGGCTGAAGGGATCCACCTTTGTAAGGAAGGAACAGTTGAACTGAGCGTTACTGTAATTTCCTTCCGTTTTCTGCCGCAACAGTCGTGTACTGTTACTGACATGGATAGCAGGAGGGACTCAGTTCAGACATCTTGTCATAATCTTGGATTTGGTCAAAATTGAGATGAAGCTTAGGTGACAGTTTTCCTTCCTAAATTCTGTGTGTATGACAGTAACAGAATTTATTAATGTTTTCTTGGAAGCCATATGATGCTTGAGCTGCATTTGAGAAAGTGTGTAATTATGGAACTCTGCCGTCATCTAACACCTATTAAGAGCAAACATGTAGAATTTGAGGGACAATGCAACTTTATATTTGTGTCATGTAGCATACAGGGCATAGATATGTAGGGATTGCATTCACTTAGTTAATTTTTTAAACTAGGTTGTTAATACACAGCAGAGTGCCAACATTTTATTATCTTTTTGTGTGTGTGCAGTAGTAGTTAACTTTCTAGATGTAGGATTCAGGGGTTGGAGGATTTACGTGAAGATGCAGTGTAATAGAGCAGAGACATTGACTGCCTCTTGGTATTGTGATACCACATCTTGAGTTTTCCCTGCTGTCTTATGGTTCTCTTTTCCTGCTAATGGAGGAAACTGAGGGCAAAGATACTAGTATAGACTATGACATAAAGGTCTTTATGAAGAGTTGCTGTTTTCTTCTTTGGCTCACTCCATTGATCTGTGGCAGTGTAATTGTGCAAACTCAGTACTTGTGCTTTAGCTTGTGAAGTTAGGCCTTACTCGCTAGGTTGATGGTTCCCAGTCTCATCACCAAGGACTCCTTGTAAGTTTTTGCTACAGTGTACTCAGGCTTAGATTTTTTTCCCCTTTTGATCAGTTTAACAGCATTTGTTTGTCAAACTTGGTTGTTGTTTTTTTTCTTTAACCTCTTTTACTGATTTCTCAGGGAGTTGATACAGTCTCAAGCCACAAGCAAAGTGACATAGCCTGTATTGCTTGCTTTATGTGACAAATGTAAAATTGTCTATTTCAGTTTATATTTGAAATATCCAAAGTAGCTTCCCCAGACCCTTAGTCTATGGGGCCCCCATCCCCAATCAAGAACAGTTGTCAATCTTATTGTTGAGTAGAAGGTGTAAAGCTGTTAACCGTGAAGGTGGTGCTCATTGGTGTTCTTCCATTGTAGATTTTCCTCTTTATTCTCTTAAGTTTAGAGAACTGTATCGTATTACTCAGAATAATTGGTTGTGGTATTAACTGATACATCACTTTCTGTATTAATACTTCCCACTAGATTTGGGGAATTCAAAGAGAAAATCCCATTTAGTCCCGGTCTTTAAGAAGCTTATGCTGAGTGGAAGAGGCAGATAGTATTGCCCACTGAGTGTATTAGTGTGACAGGACACACAAGGTGCGTTTGGACCACAGGGGAAGGTGAGGTGATCAAAGAAACCTTAGTGGAGGAGATGAGTCAGGGCCACCTGCTGATTAGAGTAGAGGCTGGGGAATCCAGTAGTTCTGGTTTTGAATCCCTTTTCTGCAGTTTTGAATCCCTTTATGATTTGGAGTAAACTAAATCACCTCCCTAAACTATGTTTTGAGACAGGAAAGAGTATATAGGAAGACATGGTGACCAAAGACAATACTGTGGGAATAAAATAGTTGTATTTACTTTAAAGATTATATTGAAATTAAAATAATAATACATGTAAAACATGTAAGGACTCAAAAGTAAGAGTCCCTATTTTTAATTCCACACTGTTAACCCCTGTATAATTCCTTTTTGAAACATCTTGGTTCTTCTTGCATCTTTTCTTTCTCTCTTCTTTGTCCCTGATTTCTTTTCTATCTCTTGTTGTCTTACTAGATAGAGGGCATCGCTCAGAGTTTAGTTGTCAGTTCTCTAATCTTTCGCGTTGAAGAATTAGATGTTCTGGCTTCCTCTGTCAGTGTTACACAAATGATTTTAAATTTACCAGTAACCCTGACCTCTTCCCTAGGTTTCTCTTCTTAATTGGATCTATTGTTCTCCTAAAATTTCTACTTGATATGTCGGTCTCCAAATTGTATCCATGATCCCTTGGACTGTAGCCCACCTGGTCCCTCTGTCCCTGGGATTTCCCAGGCAAGAATACTGGAGCGGTCACCATTTCCTTCTCCAGGGGATCTTCCCGACCCAGGGATCATGTCTCCTCCTTGACACGTGGATTCTTTACCACTGAGCTCTACCTGGAACTATTCCATAATTCTGCTTCATTTGATTTCAACAACAACAACAACAAAAAAAAAAATAGAAGGGAAGTGATCTAGATTTGTCAGATTTTTACTTTGCCAAGCATTGGTATTTAAGAAAACAATCAAATTCACCATGTACTCCATTTTGTATGTAAAGGGCATTTTAACATAGCTGTTTTAAAAGACCATAATCTTACGATTTTAAAATAATGTAGTGAATACTTTATTATGTTTTGCTTTAGACTGCCAAAAACTTCTGTATAGTTAAACACTGCTTTGGAGTAAGCATATTATAGTCTTGATATTGATCTGCCTAAAATTTGATTTTGATTATGTTTGTCAGTGCTTAAAATGGCCTGCTGCTAAGTCACGTCAGTCGTGTCCGACTCTGTGCGACCCCATAGACGGCGGCCAACCAGTCTCCCGTCCCTGGGATTCTCCAGGCAAGCATGCTGGAGTGGGTTGCCATTTCCTTCTCCAGTGCATGAAAGTGAAAAGAGAAAGTGAAGCCACTCAGTCCTGTCCAACTCTTCGTGACCCCATGGACTGCAGCCTACCAGGCTCTTCCATCCATGGGATTTCTCAGGCAAAAGTACTGGAGTGGGTTACCACTGCCTTAAAAAAGTCCTAATTTGTTAGGTCTTTACAGTTTGACCCCAGCTCTTTTTTCAAATCTTTTTCTATTATCGACTTAAGAAAAAAGAATCCAAACAGCAGGTGATGTTTTTAGTTTGGATCTGATCCAGGTTCTGATCTGACCCTGCCATTAGCTTTGTGGTCTTGGACAAGTTACTGTCATGAGAAGAAGCAAATAGTCCTGGAGCTGCTCTGGTGCAATCAACTAGGCTTTGGAGTTTCTGGGCGAGCCTGGCACTTGACAGCCAGGTCTTCAGGGTATTCTGTTGAACATAAATGGTTTCACTGAACATGAGCTTTAGACAAGACCATTCTGTCAACATGATGGATCAAGATAAGAATAAGATTATGTAATCATCAATGCTTGCCCAAGTCACAAAGAATCTAGCATCTGTCTCCCCAGTCTACTGGGAATGATTGTTGCTGTTTTGCCAGTCGCAGCTTTAGCCGCCCTCTACTCTGCCTCCTTATAGAGAAGATTTGTTGGTATACCCAATCATCAACCTGTCCTCACTTTCTGATAACCCTCAAGCCAGAGTGAACCCCTGCTTCTTTGGACTCTGCCCAAAATCACTTAGTCAGATCCCAAGCCCTAAATAAATCGCTTCAAATATTCTCTCCCTGGGATGCCCCACAGTTTCCCATGATACACATTCCTAATAAACTAGTCCAGCTGTTGGTATGTTCCTGGTGTATGTGTGGAAGGCATTGACCATAACTACCTGGAACCTTATTTTTTCTCATATGTGAACCAGGAGTAATAATAGGATTTTTTTTTTTTGACAGAATTTTGAAGATTAGACAGAAAACTTAAAGCACCTAGCAGAGTCCTGGTAATTAGTAAAACTCAACAGAAGCTTGTTTCTTGTCCTCTAACGAAGTAGTCTGATCAGTCATGGGCCCCTGAGCAGGGCTTACAAGGACCTTGCTTTCACCCTTTCTCACCCATGGAGTCCTCCGTTCTCATCCTTCAAGACACAGGTCACATACCTTCTTTCCTATGAAACCTTTGCACCTCTTAATGATCTCTTCTGTCTCTGCACTTCAGGTATGTATCATTCTTACCACCCACTTGACTATTTATCGTGTTCTTTCCTGTGGCATCTTTTAACTTACCCTTTACTTAATTCTTAATTTTTTATGTACTTATGCCTTGTTTGTTCAACCTTTTTTTTTTTTTAAGAATGGGGGCTCTGTTTTGAAACCAGCCAATGATTTTTATCAAGACTGATTTCTTCATTATTTGTTACAGTATCTTGTACTCAGAAAATGTTTAAACGTGATTAAAAGTATAACAAAAGGAAGAAAATATATCATTCGTCACCTCCCCTTAAATATGGTGATATTATGAAATTTACCTATGCCATATCCTTAGTTTAAAGCTTTTTACATCTTCTTTCCTAGACAGCATGGTAGTGGGTGAAGAAAAGATGTCTGTACGAAAACGGCTATCGAAGTCCAGTAACCATGCTGAGGAAGAGGAAGAAGGCCAGAGAGACTTTGCAGAGGAGTCCCAAGAGGCGCCTACTAATGGTGAGGCTTTTACTTTTTCTGAGGTGAATTAATGAAATCGGGAGCAAATTCAGTGTTCCTGAACAAGGATTACCATCTCTTTAGCTCTTAACTCCCCACTCCAGTACTCTTGCCTGGAGAATCCATGGACGGAGGAGCCTGGTAGGCTGCAGTCCATGGGATCACTAAGAGTCAGACACGACTGAGCGACTTCCCTTTCACTTTTCACTTTCATGCATTGGAGAAGGAAATGGCAACCCACTCCCGTGTTCTTGCCTGGAGAATCCCAGGGACGGGGGAGCCTGGTGGGCTGCCATTTATGGGGTCGCACAGAGTCAGACACGACTGAAGCGACTTAGCAGCAGCAGCAGCAGCAGCAGCAGCTCTTAACTGGCTGTGGTGTGAGGCATGCGGGATCTTAGTTCCCCAACTAGGGATCAAACCTGCATCTCCTGCAGTGGAAGCTTGGAACCCTAACCACTGGACCACCAGGAAAGTCCCTCTTAAGCTCTTAAAAATGGATATGCTGGCAGGCACTGTAAAGTGCAGAGGAGAGAAAGAAATTAAGAGAATAGAAAGGAACACTTCGGTTTCGTTACCAGTCAGAGCCGCTTTTGATACTGCTTGTGACACTGGTATGTGAATCGCTGCACCTCATAATAGAGGTGAGCTTTACTGATGAAAGTGGAGTTTGCAGTGTATGGTTTAGTTTTATGTGTTTGATAACAAAGAAACTAAAAAATAAGCCCTTTTAAAGTGATTCATTGAACATTTTGTGGGTATCTACTATGTTTTAGACATCATTCATTCATCTTATTCAGTTCTTCAACTGCCTGATTCCTATCAGTATTTACTGGTGTTCTGCTAAGTGGTGCAGCTCCAGCAGTGATCGGTACAGATGTGTTTGCCCTTGTGAAGCTCCAAGTTAAGTGCATGAGAACCCCTCTCTCCGCTTTAACATAATTAGATTATTAGAAATAAGTGCTACTAATTACTCTTTTAATAGCTGACATTAGCATAATGAGCATAATTAGCAGGGTACATAACCTAGGTAAAAATCTTGGGAGAGACAGATGAGGGAATTGTGTTAGTTCTCATGTCCAGGTTTGGTTAACATGAATGCAAAGAAGACTGACACAGTACTTGTTTGTTAAGGTCAAGGTTTATGCTTAAGACTGATAGACTGGTAAACACAACTTCACTTGTTGTCATCTATTGCATCAGGCTATTTATTTTTGCTGTGACATTTGTATAGGTTTGATTTCAGTGAGGATTTGAAATTTGAAGCTTGTTTGGTTAACAGATAGGTGTGGAACTTTTTGAGATAGGTTATCTTTGGCATCCTAAGACTTTTTTCATAAAGAAAAGCTTTTGCTTTTCCTGTTCAAATTTAATTGTAAATTAAATGCAGCCACTGGATCAAGAATATAAATGTTGTTGCTTAAGTTTGCATAATGAAGTTTATTGATTGTTGGACTCTTAATTAGCTATTTATGAAATACTTATATTTGCACATGAGCTAGTTTTAGTGTGGCTTTAAAATGTGAAAATTGTGCAAAATGGTGAGCCAACATTGGTTAGAAACCTTCCCCTTCCATGATTTAGGGACTGGGTGCTAAATCACATTATTTTTATTGAAACTTTCTGCTATCGGATGATTTTCTCTCTGTGTCTCTTTTTTTCTTTTTTTTTAAATATAAAGACAGAAAACTTAAAGCACCTAGCAGAGTCCTGGTAATTAGTAAAACTCAACAGAAGCTTGTTTCTTGTCCTCTAGTGAAGTAGTCTGATCAGTCATGGGCCCCTGAGCAGGGCTTACAAGGACCTTGCTTTCACTCTTTCACATGTATAAAATACTTTATACATGTATTTAAACATGCATAACTTCTACATGTTTTCAGCACTCCTTATTGTCTTAGTTCATTAAGTTTTAATCGGTTCAGATTTTAGTGCAGATAATGAAAATTGAATTATTTAGCCTGAAACAAGAAGTCTGAGCTTCTCCTTGTTTTAATGTAAGTAATGCTGATCTGAAAATAGTGTTTCTCCATTTACTTTAACAATGATTCACTTTGGGGGAGTAAGCAGGCTCCTCCGTCCATGGGATTTTCCAGGCAAGAGTACTGGAGTGGGGTGCCATTGCCTTCTCCAGTTGGTTCCTGCAGGTACCCTTTATCAGGTTGAGAACATTGTCTATCTATTAATTTACAGATAATACCTATTTTTCACTGCCTTTTATTTTGCTACATTGTTCATTTGATAGCTGATTAATGAGTAAAGGTAATATGATGATAAATGGGGCTTCCAAGGTGGCTCATTGGTAAAGAATCTTCCTGCCAATGCAGGAAATGCAGGTTCAGTCCTTGGGTCTGGAAGATCCCCTGGAGGAGGAGATGGCAGCCCACTCCAGTATTCTTGCCTGGAAAATTCTATGGACAGAGGAGCTTGGCAGGCTACAGTCCATGGAGTCGCAAAGAGTTGGACATGACTCAGTGACTTGAGCATACATCATAATAACTACTAATAGTTTATCATATACCAGGCACTATTTTAAGTGTTTAACAAATATTAACTTGGTTAGTAGACTTCTAGTTATTTGATTTTAGGGTTCTTTGTGATACGTACATAAATGTTTGAACAGAGAGAACAACCTGCCTTATGTAAAAATTGAGAGTCTCTTGGCAAAAATAGATGAAAAAAAGTGAATATCATTGTTCTTGTGTAATTTGGCACCTTCATTCAGTTTATGCATCTAATCATAAAACTGACTGGTCTAGGTAGAGCTTTAATCAACTAAGTAGATTGAGAACACATTTTTTCCCCTTAGGGTAAAACCAAAACATGTTTGTTTTAGAAAGTACAGATAAACAGAAGTTCATGTGTCTATGATTTTTTCCTTGGCTGTATTCCTAGAAATGGTTTTTATTTATTTTGGCTGAACTGGCCCCATCAGGCAGCATGCAGGGTCCTAGTTCCCTGACCAGGGATTGAACCTATGCTCTCTGTAGTGAAAGCACCGAGTCTTAAGCACTGCACTGCCAGAGAAGCCTCTAGAAATTGTTTTTAGGTCAGTGGGAATAAATGCCTGTAAGATTTTGGGGCTGAGTATTGCCAAATCGCCCTCCGGAAATATTGCACTCCCAAGTAGCAATATGAGAGTGCTTATTTTATTTCTTCAGCCTTTCTTCAGTCATGGATGTTATGTAACCTTTTGAATAAACTCTATGGCATTTGAGAGATGACAGATTCCACTTTACTTGAAAAAAGGCTTTGTACAATGAGGCATAATTACCAGCAGCAATAAAGTTATTGAATATTAATTAGTACTTTTTATAGCTTTTAAGGTCAAAAGAGTGAGTTAACAGTCCTATGTTAAAAAAAGGAATTAAATAAATACAGTGACTAAATGGTATAGGAGACCACCTGCAGTGGGAGTAGGGGGGACAGTGCTTTAGAATGAAGGGGAGTGTCTCACAGAGGAGGTAGAATTTCACTTTAATCTTTGAGGAGGAGACTGGGAAGGGGCTTTTAAGAAAGCCAGGTAGAAAGGAATGGGTTTCAAAGGCATAGACTTAAGACTGTACAGTGTTATGTGTGTGGTGTTTTGTTCATTTTTGTAGAGGATTGTGGGGTGAGAAGGTAGTTCAGAGATGGATTTGTGCTGTTTTTATTTTTCTTTTACAGACAAGAGGACAAAATTGGAAAGGCAGAAGGAAATAAGCGGATAGGGTTTGGAGTCTAACTATATATGCAGTCATTGACTGACTGCTTACTGGGTTGGTTCCGTTAGTGAATAGGTTGTTCAATAAAGTTCTTGGTGAAAATGAAAAATATGTCTTATTTTTACTTAAAACTGAACAAACTTCTTGGCCAACCCAGTACCTATATGGATGACTTATAGCCGTCAGACATACTTAGATTTTTTTTTCCTTAGGCAAAACCAAGGAGAGCAGCTGTTAAAGCATTCTTTCACTAAGTTCAGAAAGGTATTCGTTTATCTTCTTGCTGATGGTGCTGGCAGCTCTTCTGTTGCAGATCCGAAGTAGATTTAGGAACTCCCTGCTATATAATACACTAGCTGGGAATTTTTTAATCTATGACAAACCTTCTAACATTTCTATTAAAAGTTATCTCTGTTGATTTTAAAATAAGATTATATGATATTGTAAAAGTTTAATGGTAATAGGACCAAATCCTCTCATTGCGTATATGGGCAACACATACAGTTGATGCAGGTGTGGTGACAAAAAATAAATCAAAGTTAGCTCTGGTTGAGTAGTGTAGTTCAGGGTTATTTCAGTTGTAGGATAGAAATCTGTTTATAGCTTAAAAATTATAGACCAGGTGAGATTGGTATGTCCATTTATTGCCTTTGCAGTTTACCAATATTATACCTTTAAGATATAGATGAACTTACTTTTGTCCTCATGATAGATTGGGGCTATTTCCTCTTCAGTTGTCCTTGTTGAAGAAGTAAAAACAGTTTGATTTAATTAAGAAACAAATGGCTGAACTGTGCTTATTAATTTTAAAATTTTAAATAATGTATGTTCTTTTTTAAAAAAATCAAATATTGTAGAAGGTTATAAAGTAATAATTCTTCCCTTAAGTAATTCTGTTTTGCTTTTCTGTTTTTTCCTACTTGTGGAATCATATTGGGGATCTTTTCTGCAATTTGCTTTTTCTAAACTTTTAAATTCAATATATGTAAGTGAAGTTGTCTTAAAAGTATCTGTGTAGCACTTCTGTTGCACAGTGAAAATTGCTCAGTCCAACTTTTTGCAGCCCCATGGACTGTGGCCTGCCAGGCTCCTCTGTCCATGGAATTCTCCAGGCAAGAGTACTGGAATGGGTTGCTATTCCTTTCGCCAGGGCATCTTCCTGACCAGAGATCAAAGTGGGTCTCCTGCATTGCTGTTAGGGGCTTTACCATCTGAGCTACAAAAGAACCCTGTTGCATAAATGCTTAGTAATTTGACTTGTCCCTTTTGGGTGGACATCTGGGTTGCTTCCACGAATTTAGACTATAAAAAGTACTGCAGAGAACATCCTTGAAACCATGTCCTTGCTTACTTGTACTTGTAGGATACATTCTTTAAAGTGAAATCGCAGGATCAAAGAGTTTTTTCTTTTAAAATTTAGATATTACTGTCTTTCTTAAAAATGTTATACCAGTTTATCCTGCCATCTATATTGTTTCCCTGTACTCTTGTTAATATGTCTGCTAATCTTTTTTTAAGCTTGCTAATTTGAAGGGTGGAAAACAGTGTCATATAGCATGAATTTGTTCTTATGACTTATGAGGCAGAAAACTTTTTTCATATATATACTATATTTTTTCTTCAAAAGCCCTGTCCATTATTTTTTGCCCATTTTTGTTCCCTATCAGATGGCTGTTATTTTTCTTTTGTTTTTGTGAAGAGTTCTTTCTATGTTAAGGCAGTTCCTCCCTTTGACTATCATACACTATGAGTATTTTTAACTTTATCTTTTGACTTTGCTGATAGTGTGCATGTGTAGTTTTTATGTGGTCACATAGCTCTTGTATTGCTTTTAGATGTCTTGTCATGCTTAGAAATCATCCAAAATTATGAAAAAGGAAAATGGATGATTTTTTTTTACCTTTATGGGTTTTTTAAGATTCAATGTTTGATCCATCTGGAATTTATTTTTAATAATAAGTCAGCTGGGATCTAATTTACAGTTTTTTGAAATGGCTACCCAATTGTTTCAACATTATTTATTAAATCTCCTTTTCTGTATAATACTTATCACCCTCATTTCTAGTTCAGATTCCATTTCGCTGCAGTAGGGTAGATGTGACTAGTAGAGAATTTTGAAAGGTTTTTTGAGGTCAATGGAGCAGTAGAGGATTTAGATGGATTATACTTTTTTTTTTTAATTTCCCCTTTTGCTTCTAAGATTGATAAATGATTGATTCTTTCAAGGACTACTCCTAAACGCATCCATCCTATGGACATAGGGATGGCTTTCCCATGATGGTTTTAGATTATATATATCTATGTGGAGAGCAAGGTAAAGTTGGGATGACGGTTTCTGTGGTATAGTCAATGAGAATTTTTTAGAAAATAACCAGGATTTTAAAATGAGTCTGAACTTCTCTAGGAAGTAAAAACTTGCTAGTCAGTGCCTACGCATTAGCTAATTCTGTACTTTACCACAAAGATACAAAGAAACACTAGCTAAAAGAAGTGAAACTTGAAACATGGTTATTAGTCACTACCATGTAGTCCTTAGTCATCTTTAAGAATTTAATCACTATAAGTAGCACTTGATTTTTTAAATTGTAACTAATGAATTTTTAAAAACTTTTACTTTGTTTTGAGCTATAGCCCATCAACAATGTTGTGGTAGTTTCAGGTGAACAGGGAAGGGATTCAGCCGTGTGTGTGTGTGCATGTGTGTGCGTGTGTGTGTGTGTGTGTGTGTGTGTATGTATGTATATATATATGTATCCATTCTCCCCCAAGCATTCCTCCCATCCATGCTGCCACATAACATTGAGCCGAGTTCCCAGTGCCATACAATAGGTCCTTGTTGGTTATCCATTCTAAGTATAGCTGTGTGTACGTGTCCTTTCCAAACTTCCAAACTGTCCCTTCCCCGGATTGAAATTTCCCCCCGCAACTGAAAGTTTGTGAGCCTGTTTCTGTTTTGTAAGTAAGTTCATCTGTATCACACTTTAGATTCTACATCAAGTGATACCATAGGATATTTATCTTTCTGACTTAGTATGATAAGCTTTAGGTCCAGTCATGTTGCTGCAAATGGAATAATTTCATTCTTTTTTATGACTGATCAATATTTTTTTTTCCTGATCTCTATGGCTAGAGATCAGAAGATGGGTTTTACTTCAGGCTTATTTTTTTTTTTTTTTTTTATTTTATTTAACTTTACAATATTGTATTGGTTTTGCCATATATCAAAATGAATCTGTCACAGGTGTACATGTGTTCCCCATCCTGAACCCTCCTCCTTCCCCCAGGCTCATTTATTTACTGGTCATGAGACTGTGGGCAAGATGGTTAGTGTCTTTGAATCTGATTTCTTTGTTTTGAAAATAGAAATGACACCAGCTGTCCTTTATTTATCTATTTTTGGCTGTGCTGGGTTTTTGTTGCTGCACGGGCTTTTCTCTAGTTGCGGTGAGCAGGGCCTACTCTCCAGCTGCCATGCGTGGGCCTCTGTATACCGTGGCTTCTCTAGTTGCAGCTTCTGGGCTCCAGAGCACAGGCTCAGCAGCCATGGCGCATGGGCTCAGGTGCGCCTCTGCACGTGAAATCTTCCCAGATCAGAGATCAAACCATGTCTCCTGCATTGGCAGATGGATTCTTTACCACTGAGCCACCAGGGAAGCCCCTAGCTATCTTTTTATCTCACTGGGTTGTTATAAAGAATAAATGTGATGAGGTATAATCAACATTTTATAAATATTGAAATTTTGCAGCAAGTTTTTATTTTTTTTGGCCCTACCACGTGACATGCAGGATATCCATTCCCCAAGCAGGGGTTGAACCCAGGCCTTGTCAGTGAAAGTCCAGAATCCTAACCACTAGGCCTCCAGGGAACTCCTTGCAGCAAGTTTAACAAGGATGAGGATTTGGAAATTTGGAGACCATAGTGACTCCAGAAAAGAAGGAGTTACAAAAACAGGTTGGGGATGAATTACTAGTGAGAAAGTGAAGATAGAAAGTATAAATCACTTTTCTAGGACATGTATTGAAAAGAACAGCATGGGTCACAAAAGATGAGGTTCGTTGGAAAGAGCTGCCATTTGTTTCCAAAGGGCATTGTTTCCAAAATTTCAGTTATTTTTAATTTTGCCATTATCTCTGTACTCTATTTACTATTATAAAGATCACTGAAAAGTCCTCCTCCTAAGCAATAAATTCTGTAAAGTCATAGGCTTGTTTCAGTTACATATTTGTTTCTAAAATGATAAGTAAACATGTACTATTGGACAAAAATTCACAGATTTGATTTTGAGTACCACTGATGACATCCATATAATTTCAGCAAAATTTTAAAGACTGCATTGTCTCTGAGTGTAATGTGGGTGCTATAAACTACTCAATGTGTTGAATGATTTGAACAGTTTCTCAAAAGACTTAAAAAGGATCAAGGCAATAGTTTAAAGGGTTAGTCTTGAAAAAGAGATGGGCTACCCCTTTCTCTGACACAGGAGTAGTGGAGAAGAGGATTAAAGATAGTGAACATTAAAATACAAGATATTTTAGGAGTTGGTACCTAAAATGATCAATTGAAGGTAAGGTTGCCTGGTAAGGTTGGGACTTGAAAAAGGTGGAAAATGTTTGGATCTATGCTTGTGATGAATGTTACAGAAATTCATCAAGAGGCAAAGACAGATACTACATTTTTTATTGCAGGCCTGGTTAAGACTTAACAGCATCAGTTTATATAGTGGGCCTATTTTCTATATTATTTCTGCAAGGTGTGGCAATTCAGAATCAGAAAAAGCAGATAGCAATATCTGGGATTGGGATATGGCTTGGCAGGTTCAGGAAATTGGTGGTGGTGATGAGGGAAGGATGGAAATAATGACAGAGGGTTAGTAACTCTTGGCTGGGTAAGAAAACTGGGAAAGCAAAAGAATAATTTCCATGAGAAGAAAATCTGTTTCCTTATGTTTCTTTTTAGAGCAATGAAATCTTTTC
The DNA here is from genome assembly GCF_032452875.1 of Bos javanicus. NCBI lineage: Eukaryota > Metazoa > Chordata > Mammalia > Artiodactyla > Bovidae > Bos > Bos javanicus. The sequence goes on from NC_083883.1 coordinate 61,402,739, forward strand.
TAGAAACTGTCCAACAGACTTCTCATATCTCATTGGCCAGAACTAGGTTATAAATTAGGCTGTCTTCCTTTTGCCTCTTTATTCTTTTCTACCCTACTTACAGTCCATAGCGTCAGCCTCCCAGGGCACAATCAATCCAATGGCTCCCATGCCCTCTTGTTTCTGGTAGGGTTTGGTCATGGTTGGGTTGGACAGCCCTGATAGGAGATCCAAGGGCAGAGAGTAAGGAGTGTTTTTGTAATGTCAGTTTCCTTTGGGCTGGGTAACCATCACTTCTATTCAGTTCTTTCCAAAGTGTTCTCTTTGGCTTTCCTTGGCTTTTCAGGATAGTAGCAGTTTTTGGTTGTGTGTTACTAGCCCTAAAATCTACACCATCTTTTGTTGTTTTTCTTAAATTTGTTGACACATTTATAAAAAAGTTCCTTCTAAACTCTTCTCAGTAACTATAAGTGGGCCATGTCTAACTGAGTACTCGTGCCCATTCTTGAAGCAGTCTCTGGCAAGGGGAATGAGACACATACCCTTGTGAGGGAAGCACCAGCCTTGTTCACCATAGTCCCATGAGATTATAAAAAGAAACTGTGCGTGTATGTCAGCCAGACTTAGAGTAAATTTAGCCATCTAGAACAGAAGTTGTCATACACAACCACTTTCATTCATTTATGCCTGTAGCGCTTCTGGACCATATGGCCCCCCAAACCTAAAGTTCTCTCTGGCCCATTACAGAAAAAAAATTGCTGATCCCTGATCGAGGACTATACTGTTCAGTATGGTGTGGTTGAACACTTGAACTGTTGCTAGTCTGAACTGATTTAATATTATAGTTGTAAAATACATACCACATTTCAAAGACTCACTTGCATCTGTTTTTCCTTTTTCATGTGGCTCCTAGGAAATTTTAAAATACATATGTGGTTCACATTTATATATCTGTTGGACAGCTTTGATCTAGACAGTAACTGGTAACCTAGAAAGTAAGGAATTAAAAGCTGCCCTTTAGCACAAGCCTCTGTTAAGTACACTAGGGCTTCCTAGGTGGTACTAGTGATAAAGAACGCACCTGCCAGTGCAGGAGACGTAAGTACAGTATTGTAAAGCTGAGAGAGCTTGGCACCTGGAGGCATTTGACTCACGGTCAAGTCCCAGAAGACCCAAGTCCTTACAAGTCTTCATGCTGTTTCCATTGCCTGAGTACCTGTTCCATTCCGAGTACCTGTTCACTGTGATTTTTCCTTATCATTTGAGACTCAAATATCAAATATTGACTTCCTCTGCAAAAGCTCACTCCACCCTCACGATTGCACAGCCCTTCTGTGTATTGTAATTATCTGTGTTTGCATATTTCTACTGAGAGCCTAAAGGAGGGGGCAGTTGAAATACATGCCTAATACCCTGAATGTATTGGGTTCTCAGAGGATTTTTACATCATGAGTAAATATATAATTGAATGAACAAGTGAGTTACTAATTTAATAAGTTTGGTTATTTGTCTTTTCCTTCTGGGTAACACTGGCAATAAATTTGGCCTAGTCGTATAAGTATAGGATTTTACAGGAGTCAGATTTAGTGAAAAGTCGTGAAGAAGCAGCCCAGGTAGAAAAGCATAACTTTCTGGAGCTGTTTAGTATAGGCCCCATTGCTCTCATTTACATTTTAATATCAATAAAAGTATTATAATAGCACAGTACAGTAATCTTTTATTTAACATAAAGATTATGTATAGTACAGTCTTTTTCTCTTTTTAAAAGGTGCTAATTTTAGGAAGGTCTTCATTAAAACTGGTTCAGATTAGATTTTTGATACTTCAGGGAGTGCGTTTTTAAATATTCAGTTCAATGTCGTAGATTCTACAAGTGTGAGGTAGTATTAATGAAGATAAATGTCTCAAGCCTGACTTCTTAGAAATCAGTAGGTTAGGAAAAAAAAAAGTCGAGAGTAGTGTTCTTTAAGGATTTATCTTTAGGTCTACTGGTAGGTATTAACAGTTAATGATCAGTTAACAGTGATATTAATGATTTAGACAGATATTTCAGACACTGCAAGGCACTCAGACCTTGTTTATCACTACTTCCGAGTCAACATTTTAGAAATTTAGAAGCCTTGAGTTTACTCAGGTGGTTGGTTGTCTGTATATAGATCCTTAAATCATTGGATATTCGCTTTTATGGCATTATTCTTTTGATTTTTATGACACTTAAGTTTTGGTGGATAGCAGGAAAGTAATTTTCTTCTGAATGTTATATGAGGTTAATTTTAAGGTGAAAGAAAATGAATTTTAAATGTATTTTTCTCTGACTTTATAGAACGTTACTATTACTTGGAGTGGGGCCTTCAGAGATTCTAGTCTAACTGGGAAAAAGTTTCCCAGCTTTCCAATCTCTGACTCATCAAACCAATTTGAAATGGTGGTGATGTTATTTATGGATAGACACATTCCTTTTGGAAGTGATGCACAGTAGTGAGAATTAATCTTTGGTGTCTTCTTCCCCATCTCCTTGTGGTCATTAGTTGAAGGAAAGAAGCTTCTGTATTCATTTATTTGTGAATCCATGGTCTGATCGTAGTAGAGAGCTAAATAAAAGTATTTTTTACAACTGATAGAAAAGTGGATATTTGTTTCACCTTCATATTTCTTGCCTAATAAGGTACCAGTTTGATACCAGTTTAATAAGGAACCATATCATCAAAACTTATCATCTTTCCACTCCCAGTGCCATTGTTTTGACTTATGGCAGTATTATTTCTTGTCAGGATTTATTGTATTTCACTTCTGTGATCCTTTCTTTCTCTCCTGCCAGAGAGTGGACTTTTCTAATATCAGATCATTTATTGTTTTGCTTAAAATTCTTAATTTCCTCAAAGCTGTTGTGATACAGACCGTTCATGGTATGACCTCCAGCCTCCTTCCCAGTCATAAATTCCACTGTTATCAACGATTAAAGGTATTACTTCACTGCCTTCTGGCTTCTTCTGTTGTTGGTATTGATGAGTCAATACCAGCATAATCGCAGTTCTCTTGAAGGTGATATTTTCTTTCTTGTTGCTTTCAAGGGCCTTTTGTAGTTTGCTTTAAAATAAACCTTTGTGTAAAAGATAAATTAAAAAAACCTCTGTATTATACAGTTTTACTATCATATATCTTTACCCAGCTTGGGATTCTTTGATCTTCCTTTGAGGACTGGCATTTTTTAACACTTGTGGAAAGTTTTCAGCCATTACTGCTTCAAGTTTTTTCTCTCATTTTAGGGCTTTTATTAGATGTATTTTGGACCTTCACATTCTCCATGCCTTTTTTCCAAGGTGATTATTGTGAAAAGATATAAATAGAGGATTAAATAAGTTTTATTTCAGTCATAAAAATAGTAGACCAATAAAATTGACGTAGAAGACTATGTAAGACATGCAGATATTAACAGTCTAACAAATGAAAACAGTGTGCGTAATGACTCCATTTTTATAATATGTATATTTATAATATTTAATATTACTATTTGATATTTACCAAAGTAAAAGAACAGATGATATTTACCAAAATATTAGTTACTCAAACACCATAGGGTAGTGGGTGATTTTGTTAGAGTTTTGTGGGGGCAGGGGGTTTGGATTTTTAAAATTTTTCTATAAATGAAAACAGGGAGTCTGTTCTCATTTCTCTTGTGTGTTTACCTAGGAGGTGGAATTTCTGGCTCATACGGTAATAACTCAGTATTTACTTTTTAAGGAAGTTCCAGACTTTTTCAAAAGCACTACCTTCTCAGCAGCAGTGTGAGAGGGTTTTAATTTCTCCGTATCGTGGTCAAAATTTTTCCTCCTCACTTAAACTGTTTTATTTGTACCAAGTAGTTCCACTCTTACAAACTTCATTTTTACAAGCATGTATTAACACTTCTCTAATTGCGTAACGGAACACTTGTCACATCCAGTCCTTCTCAAAATTTCGTGCTGGTGCAGCTCTTTCTAGCTTTGCTGAGATAATTGACACATAACATTGTATAAGCTTGAGGTGTACAGTGACCAGCACTTACAGCCATCCTACTGGGTGTAAAAAAGCAATATTTGTGGTTTTGATTTGCATTTTCTTGATGGCAGTGATATTGAACATCTTTTCAAATGGTATCAACCATTTGTGTATTGTTTTTGGAGACATGTCTATTCAGACACTTAAATTGGACTGTTTGTCTTTTCCGTTGAGTTGTAAGAGTTGTTTACGTGTTCTGTATGCAGGTTCCTGATCAGATTTGCAAGTATTTCCCCTATTTTGTGTCTTTTAACTTTCTTGATAATATCCCTTGGAGCAGAAAAGATTTTTTAAAAATTTTAGTGAAATCCAACTTATCTGATTTTTCTGTTGTTGCTTGTACATTTTACTAGTCATAGTTACAGGATCTATTCAGAGAATCTGCTAAGTCGCTTCAGTCGTGTCCGACTCTGTGCGACCCCGTAAACGGCAGCCCACCAGGCTCCCCCGTCCCTGGGATTCTCCAGGCAAGAACACTGGCGTGGGTTGCCATTTCCTTCTCCAATGCGTGAAAGTGAAAAGTGAAAGTGAAGTCACTCAGTCGTGTCCGACTCTTAGCGACCCCATGGACTGCAGCCTACCAGGCTCTTCTGCCCATGCGATTTTTCAGGCAAGAGTACTGGAGTGGGGTGCCATTGCCTTCTCCGTCAGAGAATCTAATTTCCTGTTACTGTCAGAATTGGATTTTGTAGCATCTTATGATTAATACAGTTGTAAGCATGGTATGTACCTATAATAGTGTTCTTTTTACAGCTTACCATTTTTATGTATAAATTTCCTTCTATTTATATTGCCTATGCTTCCTTTTTAAAAGTTGTGTTATATTTTGTGGTTTTACCAAAGTTTGTACTTGGTCATGTTTTGCTTGTTTTTTAAGTTCATGATTTAAATAATGCTGATGGGTAGCTCTCCCATCTACTTAAAAATTACATTTTTTTCTTTACTTAGGTCGGGTTGATTTAAAACAGTTGATATCAAAGAAGATAAAGTTGACAGCAGAGGCAGAGGTAAGTAATACTCTCTTCCAGAAACAAAAATGTAGATTTTAGAGTAAACGGTTTTATTCAGTGCAGTTTTTAATGCTAAACTGTTTAAAGAACTATTTACTTTTCTTATCAGTTGACATTATCCTGTGATGAACAGGATATGCAGACCCTTATGGCAGAAAGTGAAGAGGAACTAAAAAGCCTCTTGATGAAAGTGAAGGAGGAGAGTGAAAAAGTTGGCTTAAAGCTCAACATTCAGAAAACGAAGATCATGGCATCTGGTCCCATCACTTCATGGGAAATAGTTGGGGAAACAGTGGAAACAGTGTCAGACTTTATTTTTTTGGACCCCAAAATCACTGCAGATGAAATTTAGAAGCCTTGAATTGAATTTAGAAGCCTGGTGATTGCAGCCATGAAATTAAAAGACGCTTACTCCTTGGAAGGAAAGTTATGACCAACCTAGATAGCGTACTTAAAAGCAGAGACATTACTTTGCCTACAAAGGTCTATCTAGTCAAGGCTATGGTTTTTCCTGTGGTCATGTATGGATGTGAGAGTTGGACTGTGAAGAAAGCTGAGCACTGAAGAATTGATGCTTTTGAACTGTGGTGTTGGAGAAGACTCTTGAGAGTCTCTTGGACTGCAAGGAGATGCAACCAGTTCATTCTAAAGGAGATCAGTCCTGGGTGTTCATTGTAAGGACCAATGTTGAAGCTGAAACTCCAGTACGTTGGCCACCTCATGCGAAGAGTTGACTCATTGGAAAAGACCCTAATGCTGGGAAGGATTGGGGGCAAGAGGAGAGGGGGACAACAGAGGATGAGATGGCTGGATGGCATCACTGACTCAATGGACATGGATTTGGGTAAACTCTGGGAGTTGGTGATGGACAGGGAGGCCTAGCATGCTGCAATTCATGGGGTCGCAAAGAGTCGGACGCAACTGAGCGACTGAACTGAACTGTGATGAACAGGAAAATAAGATCTACCATCTTGTCATTCTGCCTAAGAACCAGATTATCATTTTTTTCCTCTGCTATCATACATCTTTTACCAGTGAAATTCAGTTTTAGTGAACATGATACAGTTGATGCTTGTATAAGTGCTTGTGTAGGTACTTTATGAAAGTATCTGTCATGGTTCATAGTGAATAATGGGCCGTCAATAAACATTGAATCTGAAACTAGAGATTCCCTGTTAGGGATATAGAACAAATAGAAATATCAATTCGCAAACCACAGTAAGAGATTTCAGGAATTCCTTAGTGATGCAGTGGTTAGGACTCAATGCTTTTGCTGCTGTGGCCTGGGTTCAATCCCTGGTCAGGGAACTAAGATTCTGCAAGCTGCTCAGTACAACCAATAAATAAATAAGTAAACAAACAAAGACCTTTCAGGCAAGGGAAACAGTTCTACAAGTTTGAATTCACCAGCGCCTTCAGGAAATCTGGAGAACAAAGAACACTTAAAAAAAATGAAGGACTTCTCTGGTGGTACAGTAGATAAGAATCCGCCTGCCAGTGCAGAGGACATGGGTTCAGTCCCTGGTCCAGGAAGATTGCACGTGCTTCAGAGCAACTAAGCCCATGCACCTCAACTACTGAGCCCATGTGTTGGAGCTGCTGCAGCCTGTGAGCCTGGAGCCTCTGCTCTGCAATGATGCATAGCCCCTGCTCATGGCAACTAGAAGAAGCCTCCATATACCAACAATAACCCAGTGCAGCCAAAAACAGTCAATTAATTCATTAAAAAAATCAACTACTATGTGTGCCTGAATGTAAGTTGGCTTCAAATGCAAGGCAGACAGACTCCCTTTCTCCCAGTAAGATTACTTCCAAAATTGATTAGCCAACCTGAATATATAAATATCCAGTGATGTAGATGAAATAGCCCTGTTTTCATTTATTAATTAGTCACATGTGCATGCATGCATATACACATTTATATTGTTGCTAAATTGTGTCTTTGCTGTCCCGTGAACTATAGCCTGCCGCCTCCTCTGTCCGTAGGGTTTCCCAGTCAGGAATACTAGAGTGAGTTGCCATTCCCTACTCCAGGGGATCTTCCCAACCCGGGGATCAAACTCATGTCCTACACTGACAGGTAGATTCTTTACCACTGAGCCACTAGGGAAGCCCCCTAAAAGGGGGGGTCTGCCTTGTATTTGAAGTCAGCTTACATGCATGTGGGCTTCCCTGTTGGCTCAGTCAGTGAAGAATCTGCTTGTAGTTCAGGAGACCCAGGTTTGATCTCTGGATTGGGAAGGTCCCCTGGAGAAGGAAATGGCTACCCACTCAGGTATTCTTGCCTGGAAGATTCCATGGACAGAGACTGACTGGCTATAGTCCATAGGGTCGCAAAAAGTCAGACATGACTGAGCAACTAACACTTTTAACTTTTTTCACTTGCATGCATTTATATAGAATACTTTAAATTTAGATATTTTTATCTTATTTTGTAAAACAGTATATGTAAGATAAAACCAGATATATAAGATAAGCAGGGCATAGCTTGAGCAGAGGTATGGAGGTAGGCAACTTAAACTGTATCTTGGAAACGACACTTGATTGACATCTGTGCCTCTGGTGGGATATGATAAGAAAATAAAATTTGGGCTAGATTGTAAGGCATTTTTTTCCTCTTCCTTCATGCCCTTATTCATGAAGCTCTTTCTGTGTGAAATTTTCTTTAACTTCCTACCTTCACTAATCAAAATCCTATATATCCTTCAAATTCTCCCTCAAATGCTGGTGCTTCTGAAGTTTTCTGAAACCCCAGCTTGAAATGTTATCCGTCCTACTTTATACGTCTAAGTTCTTAGTTTATGCCCGTAACATATACTCTATAATTGTTACACACTGCTTTGTTCTGAATGAATCGCCAAAATTCCTCTGGTGAACTTACAGGCAATTTAACTTAAGAGTGTTTTGATTGGCAGTTTGGTATCAAATGAGATTGAACATCTTGCCATTATTAAGGAATTGGAATGTTTTTGAGGGAGATGTATTAGGAATGCTCTACCCATATCAAAGTTGAAGAAACTATTGAGTTTGAAGATGAGACCACGTTGGAAGCTCCTGTAATATTTTTAATAGTGACGGGGGAGCCTGGTGGGCTGCCGTCTATGGGGTCGCATGGGGTCGGACACGACTGAAGCGACTTAGCAACAGCAGCAGCCGCAGCAGTGACTAAACGGGCAGGGAGGAGAAGGGAACCCGTTTAGAAGTCCTGTTGTGTGCTAGGCCTTAAACTAGGTGTTTTATATATGTAACCTTATTTACTTAAATTCTCCCTTTCATAACAATAATGTCTAACTGGTTATATTTTTTTGTTGTTTTCTTTTATTGATTACACTCACTAACGTGAAATGACCGTTAAGATGGCAGGTATGTGAATATTTTTCAGAGCCATGAAATTTACTTGTTCTTTTCCCTTGTGGGTCTTAGAAATAATTTTAAAGACAAATGAAAATAAACAATCTTTCTAGTCATTTGTTACTTGGTGTCATGTTCCAATCCAGTTGGCACACTTTTCCCTTAGTGTTTAAAGTGAGAACACTGGACTAGTTATCTACAAGTGCCCCTTCAGCTCTAATAGTATGTATCATTGTGATGTATGTAGCTAACTTAAACTTTGGCTCCTAATTCTCTACTTCCTATTGTAAACAGAATAGATAATCTATAGATTGTATTGGGCAACTCTTTCAGCTCCGTGTAACTAGTTGTCAGATATAAATACAGTATGCTGCTGCTAAGTCACTTCAGTCGTGTCCAACTCTGTGCGACCCCATAGACGGCAGCCCACCAGGCTCCCCCGTCCCTGGGATTCTCCAGGCAAGAACACTGGAGTGGGTTGCCATTTCCCTCTCCAATGCACGAAAGTGAAAAGTAAAAGTGAAGTCGCTCAGTCGTGTCCGACTCCTAGCGACCCCATGGACTGCAGCCCACCAGGCTCCTACATCCATGGGATTCTCCAGGCAAGAGTACTGGAGTGGGCTGCCATTGCCTTCTCCATTAATACAGTATACCTAGTTAAATTTGAATTTCAGACAAACAACAGATAGTTTTGTTAATCATCATGCAATATTTGAGACATGACCTAGTCTCAAAGTTAGTTGTTTATCAAATTCAAATTTGTTCTTGTTGCTTAGTTGCTAAGTTGTGTCTGACTCTTTTGTAATCCCAAGGACTATAGCCAGGCTCCTCTGTCCATGAGATTTCCCAGGCAAGAATACTGGAGTGGGTTGATATTTCCTTCTTCAGGGAATCTTCCCAACCTAGGAATTGAACATGTAAAGATGTTAAGAAGATTAAGCAAACTCTTTAGTCCTAAGGGAAGAAAAATGAGAGCGATGATGGCATTAGTGGGTTGAACTGATTGAATTTCTTAAAGTCACTTCTAGATCTAAATGCTGTCATAAAAACTTTGAAATACTCAATTAAAAAAAATCTGGTTTCCTTTGATGTGCAGAAGCTTTTAAGTTTAATTAGGTCCCATTTGTTTATTTTTGCTTTTATTTCCAATATTCTGGGAGGTGGGTCATAGAGGATCCTGCTGTGATGTATGTCAGAGAGTGTTTTGCCTATGTTCTCCTCTAGGAGTTTTATAGTTTCTGGTCTTACATTGAGATCTTTAATCCATTTTGAGTTTATTTTTGTATATGGTGTTAGAAAGTGTTCTAGTTTCATTCTTTTACAAGTGGTTGACCAGATTTCCCAGCACCCAGTTCTAATGAGGTGGATGAAACTGGAGCCTATTATACAGAGTGAAGTAAGCCAGAAGGAAAAACACCAATAGAGTATACTAACGCATATATATGGAATTTAGAAAGATGGTAACGATAACCCTGTATACGAGACAGCAAAAGAGACACTGATGTATAGAACAGTCTTATGGACTCTGTGGGAGAGGGAGAGGGTGGGAAGATTTGGGAGAATGGCATTGAAACATGTAAAATATCATGTATGAAACGAGATGCCAGTCCAGGTTCAATGCACGATACTGGATGCTTGGGGCTGGTGCACTGGGACGACCCAGAGGGATGGTATGGGGAGGGAGGAGGGAGGAGGGTTCAGGATGGGGAACACATGTATACCTGTGGTGGATTCATTTTGATATTTGGCAAAACTAATAAAATTATGTAAAGTTTAAAAATAAAATAAAATTAATTAAAAAAAAAATCTGGTGCTAGTGGAATCATAGGGCATTGTGTAACTCTCAGTCATGACCTTTTAAAAGCCTCGTAATTGTGTTGTAACAAGCCTTTAAAGATCTTGGAACAGTCCAATTTATTTCAGTTTAGTCACTAGCTGTCTTTTAAGGAAGTTTTCTGGAGGTTTGGTCAAACCAATTTTGCTTGTATCTCATTGGCAAGAACTTAGTCTCCTGGCCACACCAAGGTGCAAAGGGAGACTGGGAAATTTATTTATTCTGGGATTTAAGTGCCCAGGTAGCAAATTAAGGGACCTGATACTAAGGAACGGGGTGGGAAATGATAGATTGGCAACAGTCACTGCAGCAACTGTCTGTTGTAGTTCACTACCCCTGGTCTTCTGATCATTTCTTACCTTCTTCTGGCTGTGTAAGTGTGACTACATTCTTCTGTTTCCCTTTCTGCCTTTTCTTATTTTATTTAAATGCATAAATGTGTTAGTCTTTAGTCTACTTGGAACCTTGAAAAAGTTCATTGTTCTTTGTGATCTCATCACTTAGTTACAAAATGAAGAAATGTCCCTCCCGTATACTGCCTTTGGGGGTGTTCAGTAATTTAGTTCTGTGAACAACACTTACTTGGTCCCTTGGTCTGTCGTGTACTACGTTAGGAGCTGAGATTTTGGAGAAGTCATTTCTCTTGGTAGCTGGTACTACTACATATAAAATGGATACGCAAGAGGAGCAACAACTGAATTAGATACCTTTGAAGTGTTCATTGAAAGCTATAAAGTGATGTTACTATTAGTTGGTATATGTGATGAGAAATTATGTGATGTTAGAGCTCTGTTGAAAAGATTACAGGTCATGGTTACTCTCTGTTTTGTAGTTAATGAGAATCCAAAATATCAAAATTAGTAATGTTCTGCATATCACTGATTGAGGTACTTTTCTTTTCAAATATTTGTTTTCTATTTTAGTGCCAAAGAAAAATCAGTGGCATATTAGATTAAATACTTTCTTCCAAAAGAAAAAAGAAAGCACAAAGTTTAACAGATTTTATTTTAATGTTGTGATACCTTATAACAACAGGAGGATTGTTTTAAGCACAGGAGGAATATATTTTCTTAATGTAGGTTTTTTCCTGATTGTAGAAGTAGTATAGGCTCAATGTAGAAAATTTATACGAGACAAAGTATAAAAAGGAAACACAACCCATATACCCATCACTTGGAAATAATATTTTGGTTTATTTCCTCCCAATAATTTGTTTTCCTTCTTGTATCATACATGCAGATCCAAGTAGACACATGTGGGCATTTGTGTCATAGATACACTGGCAAAATCAGCATCAATCTATATAATCAGTTTGTGTATTTTTCTTAACATCATTTTTTGGGCTTTTTTGTGTGTGTGTTAAAATATTCTTTGAAAATGTGATTAAGAAAAAAATTATTTCATGATAGTCATTTGTATGGATACATCATTTGGTAACTACTGGGAGTGTAGTTTTACTCCTTTCTGATTTTCTGGCATTTAATAATGGCTAATGAAGTGAAGGAGGTAGGCAATGATGATGAGAAGCAGTAAAGTATACCATTTGAATAGTTAAGATGAGGGAACTACCTAAGTAGATTGAGGTTAAAAAGTGTATTTCAGGTCAGTTTAGGCTGATAACAATGTGATATCAAGAATATTAGAGTCTTACTTACATTGGGAGATAGCCCAGGATGAATTTCATTTTAAACAAAAAGGGATTAAAATTCAGAGCTCTGATTTCATTAGTTCCTGGTTTACCTTGAACTTTGTCTTCCTTATTAAGGACTGTGTAATAGTTATACTCTTTTTTTTTTCCTTTGGAGGAGGAATTTATTATAATGCACAACTTAGGACTGTAAACTTATGCTAAACAACACCTTTTTACTATATTACCTGCCATTTTCCGGCTACATGTACGTACATCATTGACTTTTTAGGTTTTACTTTTTTGACTTACGTTAATCATATAGAAAATATTTTATATAAAGTATGGTGGAAAGCAATGTAATGTAATGTGAACTTAGGTCATAGACTGGAGTTCTGATCCTAGTTCTGTAGCCTACGAGTGGTGACCTTGGGTAAGTCACATCACTTGTTCAAGCTTAGATCTCTCATGTGTAAAATAGGCATTCCGTTACATACTTCAGAGATTGTTTTAAGACTAGAAATAATACATAAAAGCCCCTTAGAAAGTATCTAGCATAAAGCAGTCATTTAATTAACAGTCATTGCAGACAATAATGATTTTTACTCCCTTCCACTTAATAGTTTCCACAAAGAAGTCAGGGCTATGTATTATTTTTTTTTAGTATCTACCTTCTGCTTTATATTAATAATAGACATTGAATAAAGTGAGCAGTTGTATGAGTAGGAGTTTTGGTGGCAGGAGTTGATTTCAAAAACTGTTAGGAAATTTGTTTATCACCTGTTGTCTTGGCAGTCGCTTTGCTAAGAGCTGGCTGTACAGTGGTTAACAAATAGACATAGTTTTACAGCCAAGTGGGGAAGGTAGACATTAAGACACCAAAAAAGAACTATATAGCATTTCAGATTGCATTAAGTGCAGTGATGGAAAAGAATAAGATGCAGTAACTTTAGAGTGAATTGTCAGGGGAGACCTCTCTTGGAGAGTCAATTTAAACACTGTATTAACCTCTTCTATTGTGTTCCCGGCTTTGCCTGAAACGGTCAGGTTTCTGGTTCCATGCCACTGTGAGGTTAAAAGATTCTCTGTGCAAAGCCAGGCAGTGAATCAAGAAACAAGTAATTCATGAACTAGTGATATGACCTTATGGAGTCAGAGTATAATTTATTTTTAAATTTCTTTTGTACTTACTAAGTTACCATTTTATTAGAAAAGGATATAATAACTCAGGAACAGCCAGGTGGGAGAGATGCACAGGGCAAATATGGGGAAAGGCCGCAGAGCTTCCATGCCTGCTGAGGGTGCCATCCTCCCGGCATTGTCATATGTTCACCAGCCCGGAAGCTCAGGAATACAATATTTTGTGCTCTGGGCTCAGAGTATATATTTTTACTTGGTGTTTCTTTCTCTCAGCCTGCTTTTTTTTCATACCTCTGTAACTGTTACTTTATCCAAAAACAACCCTACTCTTTTCTAATTTTAAGATTTAGTCAGTCCAAAGTAACCTCTGTTTGGAAGGCTTTTAATTGTAGAAGTGTTCTCCTTCTAAAGTGCAAATCTGAATATGTTTGTAAACTTTGTGCTTATTAAAACATCATGGTTTCTAGTTGTCCTTAGGATAAAATGAAAAATCCTTAAAATGAGTGAATTCTGTGGCAGTCCAGTGGTTAGCACCTCTCACTTTCACTGCTGAAGGTGCGGGTTTGATCCCTGGTTGGGGAAACTAAGATACTACAAGCCTCGTGGCTGTGGCCAAGAATTAAATCTTAAAATGGCTTAAAGGTCTGTCATGAACCCGTTTGCTTCTCCAGCTTCGTCTGTGATCACCAGTGCATGTCTTCACTGTGTTCTAACAATAGGATCTTTGTTTCATGGTGGTGGTTCTGGATTCTTAAAATCTTAGAGGTTATCTTCATCAGCTGCTTGTTTTAAAAAATGAGGTTCTTTGATAGATTAGAAAAGCAAGGTGCTTAGATAGTTTCTAGTTAATGGTCTGCCTCCTTCCATCACCCTTCTGTCCATCTGTTGTGCTGGGACCATCATAGTCCTTGGCTGGCTGAAATGAGTGTTAATAGGGATGAGATTGAGAAGATAAACAAATTAGAAAGCCTATAATCATCAGTCTCCTTTTCAGATTATTGATAGACATTTTTAGACAAATTTATTGTGGTCATGTTTTGAAATTCCTATTAAAACCAATTTCGTGTAATAGAAGAACTCGGAAGAAGGCTGAAGTGGAACACTCCTTGTACTATGTTTTTCTGTGTTTCCTCTTACAAAAGGAATGACAGTAATAAGCAGTCACTCTTTATTTTTCATCAGTACTTGGATATGTGAAAGAAGGAGGCTAAAGAAACTTAATAGTGTCCATAATAGAGTTCTTCCTTATGTCCCAGTGGCAGCAGCTTCTATCAACTTTAATTTCTCAGAGAAAGAGGACAAAGGCATTGTTGATGAAAAAAATTAGAAAGTCCTTTTAAAAAAGAAATGAACATTTTTATTCGAGCCAAGTTGAGGATTATAACCTGGGAACAGCCTCTCAGAAAGCTCTAAGAACCTTCCCACCTACGAGAGGTCATAGACACTTATATTTTGAGTCAGAGGCTGTACATTAAATGACATTATTGACAGCTTACACAGTCCCCGTGGAAACTGTGGGTCATTGGGGCCCTTTACAAGGTTATCTCTGAAGGAGTTTTGGTGGCAGGTTGTTGTGAAGGAGTTGTGACCCTTGAGGAGATTAGGAAGGTATGTTATCTCCTAAGGAGGTCAGGTGCATAATATATGCTAAAGGGGAAGGAGAAGGTTTGGACAGGCAGAGAAAAGATTTGTTTGATCTGTCTTGTCTTGCCATAAAATATACATTTTACATCATCAGCATTAAGAAATGCCTTTATCAAACCCAAGTCTGTGTGCCTGGTACACTGTGAAACCAAACAAACTGAAATGCAGAGTTTAGAGCAGAGAAAGGTGTATTGCAAGGACCAAGCAAGTGTTACTCAAAAACTGGCTTCACTCCCTGGTGGGTGTTTGTTGAACCAAAAGACACAACTAGGGCAAAGAATGGGAGAGTGATTTATTACCTGGAAAACTCTGGGGGTCTTTCCCCAAACAGTGTCTCTCCAACAGTAAAATTTGGAAAGTCTTAACCTAAGGGTACCTGCATACTCATGAAGGGGTTTGAGCTGAAGAAAATTGAGCATAAAATTAGGCCAGAGGTCAACAGAAGCTTTCGTTGATTGGAGGTCAATATCATTATTCCAGCTTCTACCTTGGTGAGTACCTTAGTTCTTGCTGAACTGGAGGATTTATTGTGTATCCCTTGAGGAGGAACTAGGATTGATTAATCACTGAACAATTGTTTTTTGACTCTTTTTTCCTTTGTTTCATGCATTCCCTTACTTCCATTAATATCTTTAATTACTGAGACCTGTTCAAAGGCAAGCATTGTGACCAGGCTTAGATCACAAAATTTCTTGAGGCCAAAAATGGCTTCTCTTTTGTCAAGAAAACCATGTCTAGTTTTCTTTTTCTGGGGATTTTCTACTGTACCTGCCTGCCCAAGGAGAATGTGTGGCTCGTGCTCAAAAGACCTGAACTCCTGGTGGTTTTCAGGGAAGAATTTTTAAAGGCAACTTTTGGGGTGACAGGGCAGCATTTAGGGAGATAACTATAGAGAGTGTAACTTTCTTCTGATTGATTGGTAAAGAGGTAACAGGGTGCTATTCTAGGAATCTCAAATCAGCAACCTTCTGGTTGGACCAGTCTGCGGTGTGAGCCTAAAGTTACCATCTTCCACCTGGAATTGTTTCTGAAGAACAATTTGAAGATATGTATCAGTTAGTTAAGTGTTGAATAGTAGTAGAAGTGTTAGTCATTCAGTTATGTCTGACTCTTTGTGACCCCACGGACTGTAGCCTCCCCAGGCTCCTTTGTCCATGAAATTCTTCAGGCAAGAATACTGGAGTGGGTAGCCATTCCCTTCTCTGAGGATCTCCCTGACCCAGGGATCAAACCTAGGTCTCCCACATTGCAGGCAGATTGTTTACCCTCCGAGCCATTACATTACTCCTCAGAATATCCCTTGAGGAGGAACCAGGATTCTGTTTTACTGTTGAACTATGTATCTTGACTGCTTTTTCTTTGTTTCTGCATTGTTGTTGTTCAGTTGTTCAGTCGTGTCCGACTTTTTGCGACCCCTTGGATTGCAGCACGCCAGGCTTCCCTGTCCTCCACTATGTGCCAGAGCTTGCTCAAGCTTATGTCCACTGAGTCGGTGATGCCATCCAACTATCTCGTCCTCTGTCATCCCTTCTCCTCCTGCCTTCAGTCTTTCCCAGCATCAAGGTCTTTTCTAATGAGTTGGCTCTTTGCATCAGGTGGCCAAAGTATTGAAGCTTCAGCATCAGTCCTTCTAATTAATATTCAGGGTTGATTTCCTTTAGAATTGACTGGTTTGATCTCCTTGCAGTCCAAGGGACTCTCAAGAGTCTTCTCCAGCACCACAGTTCAAAAGCACCAATTCTTCAACGTTTAGCTTTCTAAAGAAATGGTCCAACTCTCACATCCATACATGACTACTGGAAAAACCATAGTTTGACTGTACAGACCTTTGTTGACAAAGTAATGTCTTTGCTTTTTAATATGCTGTCTAGGTTGATCATAGCTTTTCTTCCAGGGAGCAAGCATCTTTTAATTTGCATGTTTCTGCATTAGTAACATCTAATTAGTATGAATCCATTCTTTGGAATGCAGAGAAGGTTTAGGAGGCTCAAACCTTTTTCCTGCAGACAAGAAATAGGGAACACAGAAAGGTTTTTATACCTGGAAGGGCCCCACAGGGTCCTGCTCAGTTTCACTTCCACTGAAAGAGTAATTCAAAATGTAAAAGTGATTTGTTTGTTTCAGGAACCTTATTCAGGGACCCTGAAGCCCAGGATATAGTCTCTCAGTGACTCTAAGGGGAGTGTTCAGAAGAAGCAGGTGAGAAGTCAGATTTGTGTGTGTGTGTGTATATACACACACACACACACACACACATACATATATGTGATTTATATATATATATATATATATATATATATATGATTTTTGCCTGGAAAAAACATACAGTCAAGCATAGAAAGATTACTGACAATCAGCTTACTGTCTAGGAGTCTGTATATCCAAAGCACAGAGTTTTTCTCCATTCTGAATTCCCCTGGGGGCAGCGGGGGACTATGGATGGGATGACTGCACTGCCTGTGGCTTGACCCTTATAGAGCTGGAATGGTGGGCAGCATTCTTTGTTTACAGTAGAAGTTTTGGAGTATGAGGGGAAAAGGAAGGTGATCGAGAATGGTCTGATTGCCAAGGAAGGTGAGGATAAGGAGATTGCTGTAGGCTTTGGGAATTGCAAGTTTTTTGGCATGTGTGGCAACAGCTGATGTGTGGGTGAGACTAAGGCACAAGAAGAGTTCGTGCCTTGAAAAGCTGACTGAGTATGTTTGAGTTGGGTAGATTAAGACCTGATTTCAGTAGCTTTTACGATGTCTTTGTACAAACACACATTGTGTTCTCTCCCCTCCCCCAGCCCCCATGCTTCTGGGCTTACTTAACCCAGTACTTAATTGAGAAGGGTACTGATTCCAGGGTATGATGAAATGGCTTGATTCCTCATTACCACATCTCAAGATTCCAGGCTTCTTTTTGTAATGCTGAGTAAGATTTCAGTGAACTGATATGAGTAGGGGGTAAAGTGTTAAGACCTTAAATGGTTTAGCCCCTCTTCTGCCATCCTCCCCTTCTTTTCTGACCTCAACTCTTATCACTCTTTTGCTTCAACTGTGATGTCCTATTTCCCAAACATGTCAAGGCTGTTCCTGCCTCAAGGCTTTTTACATGTATGCTTTTTTCTTTCCGGTACTTTTCCCACATATAAATCAACTGCTGCTAAGTCGCTTCAGTCATGTCTGACTCTGTGCGACCCCAGAGATGACAGCCCACCAGGCTCCCCCGTCCCTGGGATTCTCTAGGCAAGAACACTGGAGTGGGTTGCCATTTCCTTCTCCAATGCATAAAAGTGAAAAGTGAAAGTGAAGTCGCTCAGTCGTGTCCGACTCTTAGCGACCCCAGGGACTGCAGCCTACCAGGCTCCTCCGTCCATGGAATTTTCCAGGCAAGAGTACTGGAGTGGGGTGCCATTGCCTTCTCCAATAAATCAACTAATTTGTGCTTTTACCTTATACAGATCTTCTCAAATGTCATCTTAATCTTTGAGGCTTTCCCTGACCTCTCTATGAAAAATAACACCCTCTTTCCCTGAGTCCCTCTTTATTTCTTGCCTTAACACCATCTGGCATCCTGTATGTCCTGTTTACCCTCATTGGAATTTTAAGTTCCGTGATGACAGGGACTAGGTTTTTTTCATTGTCATATCTCACCAGTGCTACAAACATTGCCACAACAGTGCCCAGAACTGTCCCTAGCACTTAGTGGATTGAATGAATTCTTTCCTTTCTTCTCTTTCAGTATATTTCTACGTTGGACAACATTTTTGTAGTTGGAAAAAACCCTTGATTTATTAAGCAGTTCAGTTCTTTTAGGTTAGTGCAAAAGCATTTACAGAGTTTAATGAGAAAAGAACCTTTTTTTTTTTTTTTTTTAAGTGCCACTTTTTTTGGTGTTTTGTTTTTGGTTGGGGAAGCATCATACCTATTGAAAAATTTGAAAATGAAGAGGGGCATGTAATTGAAATGAAACAAGCAAAAGAAAGTAAAAATACTATTTGAATAACCTTAATGTGAACAAGGAACAACAGACTGGTTCCAGATAGGAAAAGGAGTTCGTCAAGGCTGTATCTTGTCACCCTGCTTATTTAACTTATATGCAGAGTACATCATGAGAAACGCTGGACTGGAAGAAGCACAAACTGGAATCAAGATTGCCCGGAGAAATATCAATAACCTCAGATATGCAGATGACACCACCCTTATGGCAGAAAGTGAAGAAGAACTAAAAAGTCTCTTGATGAAAGTGGAGAGTGAAAAAGTTGGCTTAAAGCTCAACATTCAGAAAACGAAGATCATGGCATCCGGTCCCACCACTTCATGGGAAATAGATGGGGAAACAGTGGAAACAGTGTCAGACTTTATTTTTCTGGGCTCCAAAATCACTACAGATGGTGACTGCAGCCATGAAATTAAAAGATGCTTACTCCTTGGAAGGAAAGTTATGACCAACCTAGTTGGCATATTGAAAAGCAGAGACATTACTTTGCCAACAAAGGTCCGTCGAGTCAAGGCTATGGTTTTTCCTGTGGTCATGTATGGATGTGAGAGTTGGACTGTGAAGAAGGCTGAACGCCAAAGAATTGATGCTTTTGAACTGTGGTGTTGGAGAAGACTTTTGAGAGTCTCTTGGACTGCAAGGAGATCCAACCAGTCCATTCTGAAGGAGATCAGCCCTGGGATTTCTTTGGAAGGACTGATGCTAAAGCTGAAACTCCAATACTTTGGCCACCTCACTCGAAGAGTTGACTCATTGGAAAAGACTCTGATGCTGGGAGGGATTGGGGGCAGGAGGAGAAGGGGACGACAGAGGATGAGATGGCTGGATGGCATCACTGACTCGATGGACAGGGAGGCCTGGCGTGCTGCGATTCATGGGGTCACAAAGAGTCAGACACGACTGAGCGACTGATCTGATCTGATCTGATCTGAATGTGAACAAGTAATTTTATAAAACTCTTTATTTCTTCCAGGGGACATAGGTTCTCTATGTTTTGTCCTTAAAACTGTAGCAGGAAGGGGAACCCTTTCTAGGGCCCAAGAATGGGCCCTTGTCTAACACTGGGAGGTGAATTGTCTTGAGAAGACACACGTGCTGACAAAGCAAGAGACTTTATTGGGAAGGAGCACCCGGGTGGAGAGCAGGAGAGTGAGGGAGCCCAGGAGAACTGCCCTGCCGTGTGGCTCGAAGTCTCAGGTTTTATGGGGTGGGATCAGTTTCCAGGTTGTCTCTAACTCAGGGTTCTTCCTCGTGGTACGTGTAACACTCAGCCAAGACGGATTTGAGTGGGCATTCTGGGACTGTGTATTTTATATTTATTTTAGACTAGGAAATGATGTTAGACAAAAAGCAAATTCGAGCGATTTTGTTACTTGAGTCAAGAATGGGTCATAAGAATCAGAGACAACTCACAGTATCCACAACACATTTAGCTCAGGAACTGCTAGCGGATGTACAGTGCGGTGGTGGTTTAAGAAGTTCTGCAAAGGAATTGAGAGCCTTGAAGATGAAGATTGCAGTGGCTGGCCATCAGTAATTGAAAATGACCAATAGAGAGCCGTTATCGAAGCTGAGCCTCTTAAAACTACACAAGAAGTTGCCAAAGAACTCAACCATTCTTTGGTCCTTCCGCATTTGAAGCAAATTGGAGATACGTGAAAAAGCTCGATAAGTTTTTGCCTAATGAACTGACCACAAATCAAAAATATCGTCATTTTGAAGTTCCATTTTCTCTTGTTCTGTGCAGCAACAACAAACTGTTTCTTGATTGGATTGTGATGTGGGACAAAAAGTGAATTTTATATGACAACCAGCAATGATGGCTTAGTGATTGGACCAGAAGAAGCTTCCAAGCACTTCCCAAAGCCAAACTTGCACCAAAAAAGGTCATGGTCACTGTTTGGTGGTCTGCTGCTGGTCTGATCCACTACAGCTTTCTGAATTCCAGGAAAACCATTACAGCTGACAAGTATGCTCAGCAGATCAAGGAAATGCACCAAAAACTGCAATGCCTCCTGCCAGCATTGGTCAACAGAAAGGGCCCAATTCTTCTCCATGGCAATGCCCAACTGCATGTCACACAGCCAGTGCTTCAGAAGTTGAACTAATTGAGCTACAAAGCTTTGTCTCATCCACCACATTCACCTGACCTCTTACCAACCGACTACCACTTCTTCAAGCATCTGGACAACTTTTTGCAGGGAAAACACTTCTACAACCAGCAGGAGACAGAAAATGCCTTCCAAGAGTTCATCGAGTCCCAAAGCACAGATTTTTACGCTACAGGAATAAACTTTTCTCATTGGCAAAAATGTGTTGACTGTAATGGTTCCTATTTTGATAATAAAGATGTGAATGAGACTAGTTATAATGATTTAATGTGGTAAGTTTTCATAGGTGGCTCAAATGGTAAAGTGACTGTCTGCAATGCTTGAGACCTAAGTTCGATCCCTGGGTGGGGAAGATCCCCTGGAGAAGGAAATGGCAACCCACTCCAGTACCCTTGCCTGGAAAATTCCATGGACCGAGGAGCCTGGTAGGCTACAGTCCATGGGGTTGCAGAGTCGGACACGACTGAGCGACTTCACTCTCTCACTTTCTCATGGCCTGTGGGATCTTAGTTCCCTGACCAAGAATGCCCATGCCCCTTGCGGTGGAAGCAGAGTCTTCACCACTGCACCGCCAGGGAAGTTCCTGCACTCTTGTTTCTTCAGTGCTCCTCCCTTGTTTCTGCATTCCATTCCTTTGATGATTAGCCGCCATTTGAACCTTTGTAAGGAAGGTCAAGGAGGCTGAATGAAGCCTATTTCCTTTAAACAGGAAACTAGGGCACAGAAAGACTTTTGTGCCCAGGAGCCCCATAGGATCCTGCTCAGTTTCACTGTCCTGAGGGCTGGGGTTTCAGTGTATTCTCACTGCCCAAGACCTCTCCCACCTTCCCCCAACCCAACATTTGAGAACCCTGGGAGAAAGTAGTTTGAAAAGCTTTCACATAGTTTCATTAGATACATTAATATGTTAAGGCTTTGCTTTTAAAGGACTTGGTCAAACTGTTAAGAGTCCAGGACTTTCCTGATTGTCCACTGGTTAAGAATCCACCCTGCAGTGCAGGGGACATGGGTTTGATCCCTGGTTGGGGAACTAAGATCCCACATGCCATGGAGCAACTAAGCCAGTGCTCCTCAACTCCTGAGCATGCGTGCCACTAGATAGTCCATGCGCTGCAACGGTAGATCCTGCGCAACGCAAAGGAAGAAGATCCTGTGTGCCACAACCGGATCCTGTGCAGACAAATAAATATTAAGCCCAAATCGAAACATTCCAGAAAGCAAAAACAGAATCCAGAAAAAAGGCCACTTCAGATATTTTAGGTTCAACCTAACTAATATAATTAGAAGGGAGAGCATTTTTTTTTTCTTGTAGAAATTAGTAAGTAATACTTTGTTTTTCTTTGTATAGATGAGTCCTGCCAGTTTAAAAATACCACAATTTACAATTTGAGCATCCACAGTAGGTGGCCTATTGTAATTTGAAGAAATTTTTTTGGCCAGTGCTTTTTGAAAACTCTGAATTTATAAGTTTTGAAGTGTTAAAATGTTTAACAATTCTGTTATAAATGTATGTGTTATAGAGTAGATAAATATATATCTATGGAGGTAGGAATAAATATTGTATAAATGTTGGTTTCATACAGTAAAGACACGACTTATAAACACTGGGTACTTGGTGCTGAAGGGGTTGATTGAAAAGAAGGGGACTTAAAATTGTATAATGGTGACATAATATTGATTTTTACTTTGTTTTCCATATAAAAATTTGAAGAGAAGAAAATACTGTTATTTTTAGCATTTCTGTCATTTTGGTTTTATATGTCATTCAGAGGAGTTCATTTAGTAGACATAAATCATGTTGCTTTTTCAGTAGCAGTTTCTGAAACTATAAGTCAGATGTATATAGAAATCACTTTTCTGTTTTTACTCCTGTGAATTCACTTAACATGGATTTCTTTTCATCAGCTCTGTTTAAGAGTACCCTTTAGGGAACCGGGTTGGAGAACTAAGATCCCACATCCCGTCCCGTACAGCCAAAACAAAACAAAACAAAACAACCATAGAACCCTTTAAAAAATATTAACAACTCATAAACTAGTTAGTTCCTAATGGTTTTCTTTGTCTTAAAATTCTAGGAATTGAAGCCCTTTTTTATGAAGGAAGTTGGCAGTCACTTTGATGATTTTGTGACCAATCTCATTGAAAAATCCACATCATTAGACAATGGTGGTTGTGCTCTCAAATCCTTTTCTATTTTTGAGGGAGACAACAATCACAGAGCTAAGTAAGTACAAATAATTTCTTTTAATGCACACATATAGTCTAGTACAGCTCAGTGGGTACAATGCCTGGGTTCACACCCTAGCATCACCTTTTGTTAGCTGTATATTGCTGTTTTAACCTCTTGAAGGGTGGGTTTCTTCATCTTACTATGTGGATTATAACAAACAGCATACCTCATTTAAGACTATGCTGACTCATAAAATAACCTGGCCAACGCTTGCTGAAATCTTTACCTTTAAACGAAACAGTGACCCTATGAGGCAGATACTTTAACTGTCTGCATGTTATAAATTTGGGAAACTGAAGCACAGAGCAGTTAAATGTCCAAGATAACACAGTGGGAATTTGAACCCAGAGTCTGTCTCCAGCATCAGTACTCTTCTCTAGATCATTATCCTGCCTCCCTATTGTACTCTGTACAGTACTTGTAATAAAGTACAATGCACGTAGTTATTCCTTTTGGTCTGTCATCCAGAGCCATAGAGGGAAGGGAGGGCTGTCAAAGGCCAGTGTGTGCTAATTGGCCATTTTGTGCTTTCCTTGGTTTTATGCCTCGTTGGTCTCTGACAGTCTGCTGTTCTGGAGAACAGTTTTGATCAGGAGAGTCACGAGAAGTGCTAGCGGTACTACAAGACACCCTGAAGAAGATGATAGAGATAGATGTTAAAATGGGAGGTTTTAGTAACTGGAGGCACTTTTTTAGATCATGAGGCTGTTGGGGATTGTTGGAAGACCTTAGGGGTTGTTGTTGTGAGTCATGAAAGTTGTGTCCGACTCTTTGCGACCCCATGGACTATACAGTCCATGGAATTCTCCAGGCCAGAATACTGGAGTGGGTAACCTTTCCCTTCTCCAGGGGATCTTCCCAACCCAGGGATCAAAACCCTGGTCTCCCCATTGTAGGCAGATTCTTTACCAGCTGAGCCACAAGGGATCATACATATCAGTGCCGTTTTGGAGGACAGATCAATAGTAGTATGTGAACTGAGTAAAGTATGGCTGGAGTCTTGTCCTTAGGAATATTTAGGAGAAGGAAGAGTGGTTGTCAACCTGTCATTCCAGGAATGCATCTATCTCCATAGGGGCTGGGCGGGCATTTCCAGGAGGCTTTAAGTGCTGCTCTGGTTAGGTTTGCCTAACATCTCTTCCTTCCTAATCAGATGTGTCTGCACCTACTTCATAGCATTGTTCAGAAGGAGCAAATGCGTTAACATGCATAAAACCCTAACACAGTACCTGGGTCATAGTGAGAAGGCAGTTAATTAATATTACAAGCTATAGTTGGTAGTATTTATTCCTTCTCTTTAGCCATATGTTTAAATTTCTTGTAATACTTGCAGTACTCATATTTTATTTTAATTTTTGGTCTTCCCAGAGATCTGAGAGCACCTCCGGAACATGGAAAGATTTTTGTTACAAGGCGATCTGTCTTAGAGTAAGTATTTTTAGTTGTTTTGGTTATTTGTTTGAATTTTTAAAAATCAAGCTATTCTGATTGTTAGAATCACTGTGTAGTCTATGAATGTTTGTTTGTTCTGTGTTCATATAATCCATTAGTTTTGATACTTCTTTTTGTACATTTGCCATCTCTTGTTCCTCCTTTGGAGAAGGCAGTGGCACCCCACTCCAGTACTCTTGCCTGGAAAATCCCATGGACGGAGGAGCCTGGTAGGCTGCAGGCCATGGGGTCTTTAGAGTCGGACACGACTGAGCAACTTCCCTTTCACTTTTCCCTTTCATGCATTGGAGAAGGAAATGGCAACCCACTCCAGTGTTCTTGCCTGGAGAATCCCAGGGACGGGGGAGCCTGGTGGGCTGCTGTCTCTGGGGTCGCATAGAGTCGGACACGACTGAAGTGACTTAGCAGCAGCAGCAGCAGCAGCTTCTCCTTTGATTTTTTTGGTTCTGTGTCTGGTTTCAAAGGAGAAGTTGTACGTAAGAGTGGTTATTGGTCCTCTGATAAATTCCTTGAAGTTGTGCTTCAGAGAATTGGTTACCCAAAGAGCTGGAACAAAACTTTCCCAATTAGGTAAACCACTTTTGAGAGAGTATTGCTGCCTTCTTGATTCATAAGTTTTTTTCATCTCTCTTTGGCTAGGCTTTGAGACTTGATAGTTTTCTCAAATTTATTTATTTTAAAACCCTAGTTGTACAGATTTTTTTTCCTTAATTATTAATATTTATTTATTTGGCTGTGCTGGGTTTCAGTTGAGGCACATGGAATCCTTAGTTGCAGTGTACAAACTCTTAGCTGCAGCATGTGAGATCTAGTTCCCTGACCAGGGATCAAACCCAGGCCCCCTGCATTGGAACCTCAGAGTCTTAGCCACTGGACCACCAGGGAAGCCTCCTTATTTTGTTTATTTTTAATTGAAGGATAATTACAATATTGTGTTAATTTCTGCCATGTATCAATATGGATCAATCATAGCAGTTATGTAGATTTTATGGGGGAAAAATAGGCTATGTAGACTAATTGTGGCAACCTCATTTGTGAACTGAAAATTAAAAGTGCATTTTGAGTAGGTAATGAGCATTTCTTTTGAAATGCTCTGTGAGTAGGTAATTATTATTCATTTCTTTATAAGAATACTGATACTCATTAGTAATGTTTCATGATTACTGTTGAGATAGTTTTGGAACATGGATCAAGCATCTTCTGAACTACTTTGAAGTAAAGTCTTTAATATTTGGTGTTTTAAAATGCTGATTAATTTTATTTGAACTGTATTTATAGTGAGCTGTTTGAGGTGGACCACATCAGAACAATATATCACATGTTCATTGCCCTCCTCATTCTCTTCATTCTCAGCACACTTGCAGTAGATTACATTGATGAAGGAAGGTAAGACAGCATACCTGTTTAGTGGATGCATGGGGTGTTGAGAGTTTTCCCTGTATTTATATTCTGGGAAAAAAAAAGATTCAGTTAAATTGCTTCAGAAAATCCCAGAGCAGCTGGTTCAAGAGTGGGATTCCTCTCTCTTGAAAAGTACAACCAAAAAGAATATTAAAAGTTTTATTACTTTTAACTTTTTAAATGGTCTGTTTTAATAGGCCATATTAGTTGTTTCTAGGTAATTTTCCTTTAGGAAAATTTGGAAAGAATTTTGTATATATAACATCAATTTTTCTACTGTGGTATGTGTTATATTTTGTTTCAAAAAATCGGGTAGCTTATTGGAATTTAATGTTTGAAATTTGAGATAATGATGTAATGTATATTAGATTTTCAGATTGTACTATTTCTTTCTGAAAAACCATCATTTGTACATAACTGATTGCTGTTTGAACAGTTCAGATATTAACTTTGCCATAGAACATTTCAGAGTTTAAAATACATTAATGTGAGAATCTACTCATTGGGAAGTTCTGAGTATTTTAGATATCATATGTTCAAAGACCATATTATCCTATGGCTTTTAGAAAATAAATAAATTGTGAAGTGGAGGCTTAGGAGCACAAATGTTATATCCATGACTCTGTTTATTAGTATTGTTTCCTGAAGTTGAGGGTTTGGGGTCTGAAAGTTTTGAATTTTATGAATAAGTGTGTATTAAAAAATCCACTTCTGTGTTCTTTGTGTTTTTCCTCCCCAGGCTGGTGCTTGAGTTCAATCTCATGTCTTATGCTTTTGGGAAACTTACTGTTGTTTTGTGGACGTGGCTCACCATGTTCTTATGTACACTGACAGTTCCTTATTTCCTGTTTCAACGCTGGGCCAGAGGCTATCACAGGACTTCTCACCCAGTGGTCCATTCTTTCATACACTGCTTCCTTTTTGTGGTCTTCCAGATTGGAGTTCTAGGTTTAGGACCACTTTATGTTGTGTTAGCATATACACTACCACCAGCTTCCCGGTGCATTGTTATATTAGAACAGGTAAGATTTTGAGTGTGCCTAGTGCAATGATTTGCTTAGTTAATAATAATAATTCAGTTACTTTTGTTTAGTAGTTGGATACATTTTCATATCTAGTTCTTTAGGCTCTTAATTATAAAATTAAAGTGTTAGCTAGATCATCTTTTAAAATTTGTTCTATCTTCAGTGTTCTCTAATTCTTGATAATTGAAATAAATTGAACTATTCTGGGTGAATTCAAATTCAGTTTTTGAACATTTTTTGTAGAAGCCATCTAAATTAGAAAATTTTTTTGTCATTAAAAACTCTACTTTTAAAGTGTCAGATTGATTGTTTTGTCATATAACCATCTAAAAGATTTATTTTGCTTGTATGCCCTTCAGAATTTTCTGACTTATATTGGCCATCTGTAATGTAACAATGGATTGGTTCAAAATGGGGAAAGGAGTACCTTAAGGCTTTATATTGTCACCCTGCTTGTTTAACTTATATGCATAGTACATTATGCAAAATGCCGGGCTGGATGAATCACAAGTTAGAATCCAGATTGCTGGGAAAAATAACAACAACTTCAGATATGCAGATGATACCACTCTAATGGCAGAAAGTGAAGAAGGACTATAGAGCCTTTTGATGAGGGTGAAAAAGGGGAGTGAAAAAGCTGGCTTAAAACTCAGCATTCAAAAAACTGAGTTCATGGCATCTGGTCCCATAATTTCATGGCAAAAAGAAGGGGGAAAAGTGGAAGCAATGACAGATTTTCTTTTCTTGAGCTCCAAAATCACTGCAGGTGGCAAGTACAGCGATGAAGTTAAAAGACACTTGCTCCTTGGAAGGAAAGCTATGACAAACCTAGACAGCATATTAAAAAGCAGAGACATCACTGCTGACAAAGGTCCATCAAGTCAAAGCTATGGTTTTTTCAGTGGTTATGTACGGATGTGAGAGTTGGACCATAAAAAAGGCTGAGCAGTAAAGAATTGATATTTTCGAACTGTGGTGCTGGAGAAGACACTTGAGAGTCCCTTGGACTGCAGGGAGATCAAACCAATCGATCTGAACGGATATCAGTCCTGAATATTCATTAGGAAGGACTAATTCTGAAGCTTCAATACTTTGTCCACCTGATGTGAAGAGCCAACTCACTGGAAAAGGCCCTGATGCTGGGAAAGATTGAGGGCAGGAGAAGAGGGCATCAGAGGTTGAGATAGTTGTTTGGCATCACCGATTCAATTGGCATGAGTTTGAGCAAACTTCAGGAGATAGTGAAGGACAGGGAACCCTGGCGGTTTGCAGTCCATGGAGTGGCAAAGAGTTGGACATGACAGCCACTGAACAGCAGTAACAACAATGCTCTTCTTGGTTGTCTGTAATGCTCTGTTTGATGGAAAGGACTATTTCAGGAGACTTTCTTTGAACAGGCTTTTAATTTTTCAATTCATAATATACATGTAATAGAGGTGTTAAATGCAAAATAATTTGAGTAATAACATATCCCTCTTTAGAGGTCTTCACTGTTTTAGTCCGTTAAGGTGAGTTTGAATTGGCATATACAAAATTAATAGCTCTTTATGTGATTATAATCTTGTGCTGTTCAGTGGTTGCTTATAGGAGATAAGACGGTGATAGAAAAGTCATCTTTCCTTCCCTCTCCTTTGCAGATTCGTTTTATAATGAAGACCCACTCATTTGTCAGAGAGAATGTGCCTCGGGTACTCAATTCAGCCAAGGAGAAATCAAGTATGTAATTCCAGAATTCAAAGGATTGTTCATAGGGTATTTCAACCTTAGGGTATTTACTGGGATTGATTGTATATTACATTCTGTAGACATTATGTTTGATTTTAAATATAAGGATCCAAAAAACAAAAAACCCAACTTGTTAGGAAGGAGAAATATATATATATATATATATATATATATATATATGGTCTGTATTGATTTGGAAGACTTTCTTGCTGTTTCCTGATTGTTTCTGTTTTACCTTTGTAGCAACCCAAATTTAAAAACACTGATTATTAGACTCTTAAACTTTGCGTTATTTGCGTAGAATTTTGTTTTTTTTTTTAATTTATTTTAATTTGAGGATAATTACTTGACAATATTGTGATGGTTTTTGCCATACATCAGCATGAATTGGCCACAGGTATACAAGTGTCCCCTGCATCCTGAACCCCCCTCCCACTTCCCTCCTCACCCTATCCCTCTGGGTTATCCCAGAGCCCTGGCTTTGGGTGCCCTGCTTCATGCATCAAACTTGCCCTGGTCATCTATTTTACATATGGTAATATACATGTTTCAATGCTATTCTTTCAAATCATGCCACCCTTGCCTTCTCCCACAGAGTCCAAAAGTCTGTTCTTTACATATGTGTCTCTTTTGCTGTCTTGCATATAGGATCATCATTACTGTCTTTCTAAATTTCATATATATGCCTTAATATACAGTATTAGTGTTTCTCTTTCTGACTGACTTCACTCTGTATAATAGGCTCCGGGTTCATCCACCTCATTAGAACTGACTCAGATGCGTTCCAATGGGAAATGAGTAATATCCTATTTTATATGTACCACGACTTGCTTATCCGTTCGTCTGGCAGTGGACATCTAGGTTGCTTCCATGTCCTGGCTATTGTAAACAGTGCTGCAGTGAACATTGGGGTATATGTGTCTCTTTCAATTCTGGTTTCCTCAGTGTGTATGCCCAGCAGTGGGATTGCTGGGTCGTCTGGCAGTTCTATTTCCAGTTTTTTAAGGAATCTACCACTGTTCTCCATAGCGGCTGTACCAGTTTGCATTCTCACCAACAGTGTAAGAGCGCTCCCTTTTCTCCACACCCTGTCCAGCATTTATTGTTTGTAGACTTTTGGTGGTGGCTTTTCTGACTGCTGTGAGATGATACCTCATTGTGGTTTTGATTTGCATTTCTTTAATAGTGAGTTATGTTGAGCGTCTTTTCATGTGTTTATTAGCCATCTGTATGTCTTCTTTGGAGAAATGTCTGTTTAGTTCTTTGCTCACTTTTTGGTTGGGTTGTTTGTTTTTCTGGTGTTGAGCAGCACGCAGCTGCTTGTATATTTTGGAGATTAATTCTTTGTCAGTTGTTTCGTTTACTGTTATTTTCTCCCATTCTGAAAGCTGCCTTTTCACCTTGCTTATAGTTTCCTTCATTGTGCAAACGATTTTAATTAGGTCCCATTTGTTTACTGTTTCTATTTCCATTACTCTGGGAGGTGGGTCATAGAGGATTTTTCTGTGATTTATGTCAGAGAGTGTTCTGCCTCTGTAGAATGTTAATAGATTCATTATGCCTATGTGCTTTCTCCTTCCAAATCAAGGAGCCACAGGAATAACTTAACTTAAAAGAATTAAAAGTGAAGTCACTCACTTGTGTTTGACTCTTTGCGACCCCATGGACTATAGCCTACTAGTCTCTTCTGTCCATGGAATTTTCCAGGCATGAGTACTGGAGTGGGTTGTCATTTCCTTCTCTAGAGAATTTTCCTGACCCAGGGATTGAACGCAGGTCTCCCGCATTGCAGGCAGGTGCTTTAGCATCTGAGCCACCAGGGAAGCCCACAGAGGGATTGGTAATATTCAGTTAATTTAGGGATAAGAAGTCATCATTTTTGACAGAGCAAGAGGAAACATCATGAGCTAAGGAGAGGTAGCTATTTGTCTTCCCTATTATGTGCTTATTTTCCCCTTTCAGTTTTGCTGAAAGAAAATGAAGAGCCTCCAGTCTAACATAGTTTCCTTTTTCCAGGCACTGTTCCAGTACCCACAGTCAACCAGTACTTGTACTTCTTGTTTGCTCCTACCCTCATCTACCGTGACAGCTATCCCAGGTAATGGCACTAGGAAGCAGAAATGGGATAGCACCAGAATGTGCCAGGAGTGAGGCAGTTAGGTGGGCCAGTTCATGCAGGAGTACAGAGCAGGAGTCCCACTGGCGTAGGAAATCCCAAATGGTGATTCTAGCAACCTGATTGGATTGTAGTAATTCTCAACAGAATTATACATGTATTTCCTATGTCAAAAATGATGTTCTGTGTGGGGAAAATACTGTGAGGATCTTTTTTAAAGTTCAGTTATTTACTTTATTGAGAAAGTTGTTTTGTTTCTTCCTTTTTAGGACCCCCACTGTAAGATGGAGTTATGTGACTATGCAGTTTGCACAGGTAAATTTTTTTGTGCCTGAGGTTTGTTGATTGGTAGATGGGGATTTGAATACAATAATAACTTAATATATTTAAAATGTTGGTAAATTTATGTCTACCAGGAGCTCTAAAACTCTTACTGAAGTCTTATATATGTATATATATGTATGTGTGTGTGTGTGTGTGTGTATATGTATGTATTTTAATATTGTGGTAAAATCACATAGTGTACAACATACTGTTTTAACCATGTTTAACTGTACAGTTCAGTGGCACCAAGTACATTCATGTTATTGTGCAACTCTCACCATCATCCATGTCCCGAAATTTTTCACCTTCCTAAATTTCACCTTCACCCATTAAACACTAACTCCTTGTCCCCTCTCCTTACCCTAGCCTCTAGCATTTACCAGTGTTCTTTCTGATTCTATGAATTTGACTATTCTAGATATCTTGTGTAAGTGGAAACTCTTCCCAGTACAGTAACTGGTATTTGCTTTGCCAACACATCAAAAGTAATTTTCTATAATCAAACTTTTTACTGTAATTAAAGTAATTCTATGTGGTTACTTCCGTTTGCATCTACACTAATTTTCCCCTCCCTTTCTGTTTTTTATTTTATTATTAATATATATATATATGTATATGTAGATGTGGTCTGACACTCCCCCAACCCCTTATCTGTATCATAAATCCCAGAAGAACAAATTTTAAAATCTTGTGTCAGTCAAATACCCATTTATGAAATAGGTTTTTTTGTTATGGGTTTCATGTAACAGGAAAAGCAGATTTCAAAGTCTGATCTTTTAAAAATGCCATTTGGTAAAGGCTAGAGAATGGGTATGATAGATATTAGCCTTGAGTACTATCTCTGAAGGATTAAAGTTCAGCAATCTTATACACTCATGTTAAATGGTGTGTGTGTGTGTATATATATATATATATATATATATAAACATTAGTGTATGGATCACGTATGTATCTTTTGAAGGAAAAAAAATCACTTTTTATCTTTCCTGATCAAGCCACCATTATTATAATGATCTTTGTTATGTTCCAGGTTTTTGGTTGCCTTTTTTATGTGTACTACGTCTTTGAAAGAATCTGCACCCCCTTATTTCGGAATATCAAGCAGGAGCCCTTTAGCGCTCGTGTTCTGATCTTATGTATATTTAACTCCATCTTGCCAGGTAATGTGGGTACTGGTTAATATGGCCATTCATGAAATTGCAAGGAAAGCAGAAAGCTATTGCATATGAGCACCTTTGACTGACCTGCTTTTCACTATAAACTCATCTACACATCTATACCCATCTCTGATCTCTTTCCATATATCCCACAAATGAAGCATACTTCCTGTCTCTGGCTATTGTTTCCATTTGTCGTCTCACTTTCACTCAAGTTTTGCTTTCTCTGACTGTAGTGAATGCACATAGTCCATATTTATGCTTTATCTTCTCATTCACTGTTCAGTCACTGTACTCCGGCTCCTGATTGGACCAGGCCATTGAAATGGCCTTTATTAAAATCACTGACCTCCTCCAGTAGTTGGTTTAGCCCTTAATCTGTTTGATCTCCATGAAGCATTGAATGCTGTTGACCGCATGTTAAAGTCTCTCTTGCCCCTCTTATTCTTTCTGGCCATGCCGTACATAGCAGTGAACAGCTTAGTTTCCTTTACTTACTCTTTCTCTTTTCTCTACCCATTAAATGGTACTGTTTCCTGTCGTCATGTTCTCTCTTCCTTTCCCTCTCCCTGAGACATTTTCTAGTACCACTCCCTGCTTGCCCTTCAAGATTTACTCCAATAAATCTATCTGTCCTTCTGATAGAGTACGTGTTACTTACGTATATCTTCCCCACTAGGCTACAAATTCCGTAAGCTCAAGGATTGTGTGTTATAGCCAGGTCAGCCAGTCATAGTCTCTCCTACACAGTCTTACACATAGTAGACAATATTTTTGAAAGGGATGGGCATATAAATGAATATTTAAAAATACTGTGTAATGTATATAAAGTGCTGATGAACTTTGTTTATAGTGGAGATGCTATTTAGTATTTGGTATTAAAAAATAAACAGGCATTTGCCTGGTAGAGAGGTATTAGAAAGTTGCTTCCAGGTTGTGGGATGGATTCAAAGGCATGGAGTATTTTAGAATGACAGAAGTCTACTACCAAGTTAAGCCATACATTTAAGCATTTTCATTAAAAACAAACTGGGTCATTTTCATCTATAAAACCCACTTGGAAGAAAGTCATTTCTTTACTGGGTTGAAATAGCTTTCAAAAAATACCATATCGTTTCTGGAATGGATAAGGGGAATAATAACTTTAATTTTACAAAGTAATTTAGCTAAGCAAATGACAATATGTAATTAACTTACTAGTATATGAGCAATTTAGAAAGACTCTAATATTCATCTTATTTTTAGGTGCGCTGATACTGTTCCTTACTTTTTTTGCCTTTTTGCACTGTTGGCTCAATGCCTTTGCTGAGATGTTACGCTTTGGTGACAGGATGTTTTATAAGGTAACATGTACTTGGACCCATCATTCTCCTTTTCACGTTTTGTTTCCTCGTTGTTAAGTATTTGAATATTGTTGGCTACTAGCTTTTTAACATAAATGTTGTGAAGTCATTTTTCCCCACAGGTTTTACGAATATTAAGTCAGAAATTTTGTTGCTGATAAAGGTGGCATAGTCTTGTCTTTTCTGCTACCTCTAACATCTGCTGCCTTAGATCCACATTTGCTTTCTACTGGATCCCATACTGGTGATTATAGTGGGAAAGCATGTGTCCAGAGGGCATTCTGAGACTTTGCTGACTTTTTATTTGACTATTTATTTCATTTGAAATTGGCTGTCTGGTGCTGTAGGAGTGATGTCAGCAAATTGTTCTACGTAAGATTGTTCAACAGTTCATGAAGGAAGTAACGTTTCCCTCCTTTGTTTTGAAAGGCTTTAATTCTGCTTCAGATAGTATTCTTATGCTTCCAAAGTTGATACTAAGTTGTAGGCTGAGGCAGATTGGTTCATAGTGTTCTGCCCTAAGTTGCTTCAGTCGTGTCCGACTCTTTTTGACCCCGTGGACTGTAGCTTGCCAGGCTTCTCTGTCCGTGGAGTTCTCCAGGCAAGATTCCCTGAGTGGGTTGCCATTTCCTCCCCCAGTGGTATTCTGTAATCCTACCCAAAGCCCTCTAGAGTTTTGTTTGTTGATGTTTTGACAACATTCTAGGCCTACCCTAATGTTCTCTCAAAAAAGCAGTGAGTGTATAGGTTTTAGATGTCTTCTTCCACTGGTTTGATCTTAGAGGGAACAAGATACGCCTATGCTGTCTCACTTGTTGTGCAGCTTACATTTTGCTGTTTATGATACCAGCAAACTGATCTTGAGGGTTATCACACAGTCAGAGTCTGTGACCTTCAAATTCTCTCATTGTGTTTTAGCAAGGTAAGTGATTGTTACTTAGATGAACATTAGGTTACTTAATGATTATGTGGTGTGTCTTCCATCATAACTTGTTTGATGACGATGAGACACAATGAACCTGGGAACTTAATCATCCGTTGAATTAGGATTAATGTCACATTGAACACTAATAACCAAAATGCCTTTGAAGATTTTTCTGCATCAGTGTTTGACCAGCAATTTATCATCACACTCTCTGCATGTCTCATTATGTGCGTATGTTCTCTGGGAGGATTCAGGAGGTTTTGCTTTGGCTTTGTTTATGTGTTTACACCTTTGCTTTTTTTCCTCAGGATTGGTGGAACTCTACATCGTACTCTAACTATTACAGGACCTGGAATGTGGTGGTCCATGACTGGCTATATTACTATGCTTACAAGGACTTTCTCTGGGTGAGCAGTGAGGTTTAGTTGAAATTGTTGAAGAAACAGAGATTCTTTTCCAAAAAGTATTAGTATTGTACAGCTGAAAGAAATTATCCTTAGTTGTCCGCAATTTTCTTGTGAGCCCGTAAGGTCTCAGAAGTCTTCTGCTTTGAGTAGTCCTGCATAGAGGACCAGTGTATACAGGTGCTAGGATTAAGACCATGTCTTCACTCTGGATTTCACGGCTGCAATGTAAGAACGTGTGGAGGCATTTGGAGAAGCTGAAATGATCCACCCATAATGGTTGATTTTTTTTTTTTTTTTTTTAAGGAGTCTCATTGCTAACAGATAATCTCCAATCTCCCCCTTACTTTCTCCATTTGTTTTTTGTTTCTGTTCCTTTTGTTAAAAGTGGAGAAAGCTCCTATGGTCGAATTTACAACTCTCCAGTATAGGTTATTAATGTATGTCTTCCAGACATTCTTTACAACAGAATTTATTTAGACTGACTTAAATGTAGACAGTTAACACTGGTATCTGATTAACACTGATGTCTGGATTGTAGGTTTGAATTGTTAAGTAAGGGCACTATTGGCTGAATGACAGTGTGTTGTGGTACAAATGACAGTGTATGTGAATGTCCTTCACTTGTAAGGGTAGTTTGACTTAGGGATGAGGCAAGTCCCTTGTTTCTGAATCTTAGTTTTGTTACCTGTACAAATGGTACCTGCCCAGTCTACCGTACAGTGTTACTCTGTGTCCATTTATAAATGAAAACTAGGTTTTGTCAACCATAGTGTGTTACAGATATAAGTTATTAATGTTTTTGAAGATATGCTCAGTCTTTCAGCATTAGTTTTGGAAATGCCTCATGTAGTGAAATAAGGATTTTTAAGCACAAATGTTTTTTGTCATTATTTTAGTACATGTGTATTACTCCGAGGAGTAAACTTAGAAAAGCAAATACAGATCTGATTAAATGGGTGCCTTTAGTACGTTTTCAGTGTGTCTTGTGCAGTGCACGTTTGACGACTTACTTTTTGAAAGTTGCCCTTATGTTTTTCCTTTCACTGCAGTTTTTCACGAAGAGGCTCAGGGCAGTGGCCATGTTAGCTGTCTTTGCTGTGTCAGCCACGGTGCACGAGTACGCCTTGGCTGTGAGCTTGAGCTTTTTCTATCCAGTGCTCTTTGTGCTCTTCATGTTCTTTGGAAGTGAGTGTCTTGGCATCTCGTGAGTACTGAGTATAATGCTAAAAGAAAAACAGAACATTGATGTAGAAAACTAGATAGTAGTCATATCAAGGTAGTGTTTGTCAGATGGTAAGAACATTCATTTTGAGTAATTATACACAATTCTGTTGCAAGATGTTTACACTTTGATGTTGGGAAATGAGCTAAATAACCTCTTGAAGACTCATACAAACTATAAAAAACCTTGCCATTCTTAACACAGTGTTCACCCTCTGAAAAAAACTAACCCTTTTTTTGGGTGGGGTGGAGAGGGACAAGTTAGAATATGAATGCTTTCATGGAATATATATATTTTCACCTATTCAGAATACTGATTGATTTCTAAATAATCACTGATTAATAAGTTTTAACAATGAAGCTTCGTTTCTACTTATATGACCAGTGGCCAGAATAGAACTGTATGTACACAGTTGAAGCTGTTTATGGTAACTGAATGATTATAGCAAACATCTGAGTCTCCTAAACTCCTGGTAGATTGTTTTGATGACTGTATGTAACTTTTGTTGTTTTCATAACTTTAGTGGCTTTCAACTTTATTGTCAACGATAGTCGGAAAAGACCAATTTGGAATGTCCTGATGTGGACTTCCCTCTTTGCTGGCAATGCAGTCCTCCTGTGTTTTTATTCTCAAGAGTGGTATGCACGTCAACACTGCCCTCTGAAAAATGTGAGTCTTCAATCAAACTGGAGTAGAAGAGTAACCTATTTGTCCTCTGATTATGAGAGTTGTGGGCAGGATTAAGGGGAAGGGAGTAGTGGAGACGGTGATTAATTAATGTTAAGGGGAGGGAAATGTGGAATAAAAGCAGTAACTTATCTAATCTTACTGTACTGTCCTTGAACTTTTCTTTTGTTTTCTTCCCATGAACTCTCCTAGTTCTTGGTTCTGTCTCTCTTTTTTCCCTCCTCATCTGATTTTTCTTTAGCTCCTTCTAATATTCTTCCTGTGCCCTGAAAATGCAGGTCTTCTCCAGGGTTTTCTCAGTGGCATGTATATCCATTCAAACCCACAAATATTTATCTTTTACCTCTTCCTTCCTAAAGTAATAAACTCTTCATAACAGTGTTCTGGAGAAGGCAATGGCACTCCACTCCAGTACTCTTGCCTGGAAAATCCCATGGGCAGAGGAGCCTAGTGGGCTCCAGTCCATGGGGTTGCTGAGGGTCGGACACGACTGAGCGACTTCACTTTCACTTTTCACTTTCACGCATTGGAGAAGGAAGCGGCAATCCACTCCAGTGTTCTTGCCTGGAGAATCCCAGGGACGGGGGAGCCTGGTGGGCTGCCGTCTATGAGGTCGCACAGAGTTGGACACGACTGAAGTGGCTCGGCAGCAGCAGCATTCAGGGATTGAACCTGCGTCTCTTTCGTCTCCTGTATTGGCAGGTGGATTCTTTACCACTGCACTACCTGGGGAGCCCATAACTAAAGATACCCGAAATCAAATCAGTCCATTTCCCTTCTAAAGCTTCTGCTGTCCACCCTGATTTTGCTGTGCTGCTCTCAACCCCTCCTTATTTCCTACGAATCCCCTTTGTGCATTTGAACCAGTTGCTCTGAACTCTGTCTCTCGTCAGTCTCCTGCTCACTCAGATTTCACCTGTCAGATTTTATCAAAATCCAGTTTGGATGCAGTGTCATCCGTGAAGCTTTTTCCAATTCTTGTTCCATCTCTTTTCTATTTCTGAACTTTCTCCTCTTCCTCATTTAGATAATTCAGTAATTTTAAACTTTGTATTATTATAGTAATTTGTGTATATTATCATCCTTATCCCACCACCATTTAGATTTTGGGTGGTGCTCATAAAATAAAACACAAGATACAGAAAAAGGGTAATGTCTATTTGGAATTTGGTCAGGAGTCCATGCAGCTTTGTAAATTTTGCTGGACTTAGCCTCATGTAAAGCTTCTAAATCAAGTAAATCTGTGCTGTAGATAAAAATGATGAACTTTTTTTGAATTAGTGAGCTGCTTATAGCTTAAATGCTGGAAGGCATTTAAGACATGTACAGTACGTGGGCTTCCCTGGTGGCTCAGTGGTAAAGAGTCTGTCTGCCAATGCAGGAGACATTTGGGTTCGATCCCTGATCTGGGAAGATCTCACATGCTGCAGAGCAGCTAAGCCTATGTGCCATAGCTATTGAGCCGTTGCTCTAGAGCCTGGGAGCCACAACCACTGAGCCCACGTGCTGCAACTCCTGAAGCCCATGCACCCTAGAGCCTCTGCTTCACAACAAGAGGAGCCACCACAATGAGAAGCCTGCACGCTGCAACTAGAGAGTAGCCCCACTCGCCGCAACTAGAGAAAAGCCCAGGCAGCATCAAAGACCCAGTGTAACCAAAAATAAACAAATAAATACATAATAAAATTTTTAAACAGACAGTACAATACGTAACAGCACCCCCTTAATCTACCCCATACCTCATATGTACAGAGCATACAAATAAACTACTCTTCTTTTTTTTTTTTTCCCCTTGCAGCCCACATTTCTGGATTATATCCGGCCACGTTCCTGGACTTGTCGTTACGTGTTTTAGAAGCTTGGATATTGTTTCCTTCCTTGACACTGAAGATTGGGTATTACCTGACTTGGAGCCAGCATCTGTTTTCAGCCATCATGAAGTTATCTGTGTTATTTGGACCACTTCAGGCTTTACAGATGGCTCACTCCATTCCTAGGTCACCTGAAAATGAGCTGTTAAAAGTTTACTGGAAGTTTGGACACTTTTAAGCAGTCAATTTTTTTCCTTTTTGGGAAAAGGGAAACTTGTAGCTGATGTAACAACAGATTTTTGCTAAGTCATATCAGCTTAAATCTCAGAAATTTGGTTTTGTTTCTTAACTCCATCTAATTAGAGACCAAACATCATGTTTTTTTGGCCACTGAATTAGCCAGAATGCTGCTGAAGAAATCACTTAAGTACCTGTGGCTTAGAAATTTTTTCATGCACACTATTGGAATGTATGCTAATAAACCATGCAATTGGGAAAGAAAATAATGTGGAATGTTTTCCTGTTTCTAGTAGAGAAAATATCTATTTTTCCAAATATAATCTTATTACATATCCTAATTTGTATTTTTAAGTTCAGGTCTATTCAATTTTTATCTTGTTTTTGCTATACTATGTAGTCATGATATCTGTGAAGCAAAAT
Organism: Bos javanicus; assembly: GCF_032452875.1. Taxonomy (NCBI): domain Eukaryota; kingdom Metazoa; phylum Chordata; class Mammalia; order Artiodactyla; family Bovidae; genus Bos; species Bos javanicus. The sequence goes on from NC_083883.1 coordinate 61,441,942, forward strand.
TATCCCTTACACCTTGAATTCTTGAGTTTGCATCCATAATATTATATATCGAGGGGGACAAAAGCAGGAAGAGAAAAAGGAGTGAGGCCGGACAAAGAAAAATATTTTCTAATGTATGAAGCAGTTTTGAAAAAGAACTTGCAGAATCAATCACGTGTTTAAACTATTTTATTGTAGAACTTATGTGGAAGATAAATTTTTTGTTGTTGTTTAAACTTTCAGGTAATAATTTCTTTGAAGTTATTTAGAAGTAACCATTGGTATAGTTGTTTTATCTAATGAATACTGACCTCCGTTGTTTTGCAGACTAGTGAGTCTGTATCATAAGTATTAATCACAACCATTAATATTAAAGGGAATACTAAAGATCCAGAGAAGCTGGCTTCTGCATTCACTCAATTATTCTTAATGGTAGTATACTTTAGGTACAGTAAATAATAGATGGTCATTTTCAAGAAAATGTACTTTATTGTGTGATGTTCCCATGGTATAAGATGCCTAAGGCTAATAATACAATGTGGTGTGCAGGAATTATTTTGGTTGTTTATATGAGGTATGATTATGTCTGTAAAGATGGAGCTTTGGAGACCATGTAGGTCCACCCCAAAGAAGGGAGACTTAATTACTCAAAACTGGGAAAGCAGCCAACTTGAGAAGCTATTGTCTTGGTATTCTAGTAGCCCTATTGCTGTCTAGAAAGTTGTGAGAAGTCTTTTTCCAATTGATGTAACGTCAGTCTGAACCTCACAGAAAGGTACGTAAAATTTCTTAAAAGTCATAACTGTTGTGTGTGCTGCAAGTGCCCAGCTAAGGCCCCTCTTCTATTTCCCGTATTTTTGGTCCAGCTGAGCTTAGGCAAATCCAGCCTCAACAGACAAAACCGTACCTCAAGGAAGGTTATTTTTAAAAGGTACTCCACATGTTCCTAAGCAGTAATTATCTGTACAGTGGTATTGTAGTTGTAATGGAATAACATTCCAATAAGACTGCTTTAATATAGCTCACAATTTCCAGCATTTTTCTAAAAATTAAAATGAGTCTATCACTGGAACTTAGAACTACATTTTAAATACAAAGAGGGAGCTGAGAAAAGCACACTGGTTTAAGATGTGGTTATGAATAAGCCAGTCTACTGAAGCGAGAGAATGGAATTCTTAGGTCTGTATTTTTTGTTCAGTACTGTGAATGTACACTCCATTGAGAGGACTTTTGCTGTGTACTCATTCTGAATACTGTATTTATTAGACTGATCAAGGCTGGGTTTTGTTTGTTTGTTTTTAAACTCTCATCCTCCCTTTGTTTATTAGTCCTTTTTTTTCTACCCAAGATTTTAAAGTGACAACAAATAATATGTATATAATTATAGACTGTTTAGAATGATTAGACTGTCCTAAGATATTTTGAGAAATACTTAAAGGAAAAGCCACTTTCTGTGAAAGACATTAGTTTAACAGCCATGATCTTAATATTAGCTGCTTTTATTGAAAGTCTTGCCTTTAGAGAACTACTTACACTCTTCTAAACAAATAAATTAAACTAAAACTTCTTACTAATGTGTTTCAGAAAGATTTATTGAGTTTGTTTTTTCATTCCCTTCTTTTGTTAATAGCGGTGGAAATGATTTTCACTTATGGAATGATACTTTTTTCCTTTTGAAAAGTAATGAGGTTAACATTTCTTTCCTATAAAGTATTAATTAATTAATTTTCTATAGAGTATAATCATTAGTTTGAGTGTGTTACCTAAGAGAACAACTAAGATCTCTAATGTCATACATTTGTCAGATGCTTTTATTGTTGGTTCTGGATAGGGAAGGAAAATGGAGGGTGCTTTTATTGGTTTTTGGTGGATTAATTACTGCAATTGCCTAGGTAAAGTTGCTTCCTCATGTTAGAGCTTAATTAGAAAACCAAGGCTGCAATTCATTTAGTATGGGCAATTTTCATCATAATATAAAAACTATACTTGCCTGAAAAATTGAATCCTGAAGTCTTTATAGGAAACATAACAGAACATTGTGTGTTGTAAAAGTTCGTTACATGGGCTACATAGGCTAAAAAGATGTAAGTTATGAATTGTTGAAGCCTTTTATACAAAAATATTTTTGTTTTGTGTAGAATTATGTAATTTTGAATAAAGTTCATTGTTCTCTCCGGGGGAAAATGACGAAGATAAACTAGCATATCTGTGGTAAGTAGGTGGCCTAATACATAATACAGTGTAGTAGTTTAAATACGTTAGTTTTGAAACCTTTTAAGAAAAATTAAATTGTTAGGCTTAAGCCCAGCATATAAAACATAAAATATAGCTGCTTCTGGTTCAGATCGGGATATAGGGCTGGAGCCCTTCTTGTTTGGTTATACCCATTTCCTGCTACTCAGAATACCCCATTTGTAAACCACCAGTGTGGCAAAAACAAAAAAGTCCATGTACAGACTTGTAATTAAGATAACCTCATACTTACCAGCAGTGGGACCCAAAGTTGCTGAATTTATCAGAGCCACAGTTTTCCTTCTCTGTAAAATGGGGATAATAACTACCTCACAGGGTTGCTACAAACAAGTAGCCCTGGTAGAAATAGGGCCTCATTATTTTCTTACTCTCCATAAATTTCAAACCTAAATCCTTAGTATTATTTCATTGGAATACTTAAAAAAAAAAGACCCGGGCAAGGAAAATGTTTCCTGCACACTCCCAAGAATATATACTTTTCTTTTAAATAGATTCGCAGGGTGATGTGCATTGGCTTTGCACCTTGATATAATAGACTCTCGTGTAATAGAATTGGTAACAAGATTGCTAAAAGCATTCCTGTTGCCAACTCCAAAATTACTTTCAGATTTATCTGTTTAGTATTAGGGTAGGGTGGCAAACTTCTAAGAGGAAATTTTACTTGCCTGAATAATTGAATCCTGAAGTCTTCATAGGAAATATAATGGAACATTATATGTTGTAAAAGTTGGTCACATGGCCTACTTAGCCTAAAAAAGGTACAAGTTATGAATTTTTGAGGTCTTTTATGCAAAAAATACTTTTGTTTTCTGTGGAATTATGTAAGTATTTCTGCTTTTACCTAAGTATTAAGTGTTTAGAACTAGTGTATATAATACTTAGAAATCGTGGAGGTAAAGGAGACTTATTAGGCCTTTCTTGTGCCAATATAAGAATACTTCTAGTCTTAGAAGGTAGAATAAATCTCTAAATGGAAGACAGTTCATACTTCTGTTAATAAAGCTTAAGTGACTTATTTACTAATGGAAAATTCCATGTAACTTACATGGTTTATGTAGTAGTTGTGTGTGTGTGTGTTTACTGTCAAAGAAAGCTCTGCCTTGGATATTCTTCACATCTCCAGGCTTTTATGTTGATGGCTCAGAAATGGAAGGAACTGGGACATAAATGTTTTGAAGAATAAATGAATATTATTAGTGAAGCTTATGTAAGGATTCACTGAAGCCTCTGTCAGGTCACAGAGTGCTGGAACCCAGTTTTTAAAGAAGGTAGAATACGGCTACACTGGTTGAAACAGAGGAGTCCTCCTTGCTTGGTGCACTGGTGCTCTTCCCCACCCTGAATTTAATGCCCAGTTTGAAAGTCAATAGATGCTAAAATTCATAAGCTTTAGGTTAGTAGGAAAGCTGTGCAAGCCATATAATCTAAATCCTTAATAAAGTTTGTCTTCCCTGTAAAGACTTACTCTGAATAGCTAATTTAGATTTGAGAAAAATAGAGGCCTAATTTCAGAAGTGGTAGTTTTTAAAAAAAATCTAAAACTATCTTTGTACTCCATTTTTTCTAAATGCTTTCTTCCTTATTTCTACATTATTACATTCACACTTCTGCAGTGAATATGCCCCTCCCAACAGAAGGCCAGCCTTTATGCTAGCAGATACATCAATCACTGTGCTTTGTGGTGCTCTTTAGTTTATCTTAATGAAGTAGCCTAAACATCCAAGGTGTTTAGAATTAAAAGGGGCCATAGAGATTATATTGTTTTTATTTTCAACCCTTTGCTCATATTTCTATCAGCTGTTAGCCCCAAACCCAGAGATCTAAGCATATAAACACAGAAGCAATGAAGCAATAGAACTGTCCAGTTGATTCTGAAACATCACGTATTGAAGGTGTTTGTGCCAGGCACTATGCTTGGTATTGAGAAATACGACGACTGAAAAGAGAGGTTTTCTGCCCTTCTGACATTGGTTTTTCAGACTAGAGGCATATACAAAACTGTTAGGTGTCATTTTGGGGGGGCTCCAAAGAGCTCTGGTACCATAGTCCTTTATATCTCAACACTGAAAAGAATTTAGCAAGAGGCAAAGTGAGAGATTTTGAGAGAAGTGATTTATTAGAATAGGACACTGTGAGGTTTACAAGTGGACAGGTGAGAAAGGCTGTATCCCAGAACTTACTGGGGCTACAGTTTTATAATCAGAGTAAAAGTGGGGAAGGGGAGAAGAACTTCTTTGACCTTCTTGAGTAGACAGACATTATGCTTCCATCGTCAGCTCCTCCTCCAGGTTGAACAGTGGAGTTTTCTTGTCCCTACATGACCAAACTAGATCTACAAGCTTACTGTTTTTTTATGTGTGCAGAGAGTATGTCCTAGGGACCATCAGCTTACTGAGCTCACTGGGCAGGGTGTGAGTCTCACACCACCATTGTTTTATTATTTGGGGGGCATGTCTCATGCTTCTGTTACATGGTTTTGTGGTTAAGCAAACCTGCTCTGTTGAGTAATCATAAAGGGGTCTCCCCCCTTCTTTTTTTCTATTTACAACTCCCTAGTGGTACTAACTGTTTAATCACCTGCATGTCCCTTTACTCTGTCCCTATTTCCCTCCTCCAGTTGTTTAACCTTTTGTGCTTAAAAGTGGGTAAAGGGCAATCGATCATTAGCTACTTCTGGATGAGACGAGACGTAGGTCAGCCTAGTGAAGGGGTAACATCTGGCTGTCCCTTCTCTGTTGGGAGAACTGTAAGTCAAATGTCATTCTGGTTAGCAGCATCCTTTTTAGTTACCCCTCTTAGATGTTAAGCATTGGAGGATGAATCTACAAAAAGATTGAAAAGAAATACAGCAATAAGCATTAGAAAAGTCATTAAATTCTTAATTAAATTACATGGTGGATTTTAACATGAGAAGAAAACTTTTCAATAGCTAACTATTGCTCTGGTGAAAGCTTCTGTATTTATGGAAATGGCTGTTCCAACCAAGGCGATTATCCCAGGGGAAACACACCCAAGGGTGAGGAGAGACCTTTGTACTCCAGGTTAACCAAGGGGGTAATTTTCCGTTTAGCTATTACCTATAGCTATGCAAGTTATCACTAAGTGCCCCTATGGTTCTGCCTCCAAGAGACATTTCTGATAAAAATCAAGAAATGCACTTTTTTCAGTGTCTGATCTAAATCTGGCAGATAAGTTGAGGAATTTTTCTGAGGACCCTGATCATTTCACACAGGAGTTCACCTGGTTAATCAGATCTTTTGATTTCACCAGGGGGAATTTACAGATTTTTATCTCACTGCTACACCCCTGAGAAAGAATAGCATATGATACTGGTAGCCAGAATCCATGCTGACGAAATGACAGCCCAAGCCCAAGAGGGCCATTCAGTACACCAGGTGGGGAACAAAGCTGTCCCCAAGGCAGATCCACGATGAAATCACTAAATTTATTGATAGGGATAGATGGGGTCATATGATTGTTTTTAATAAGGTATAAAAAAGTTACAGTGAAGCCTGCTAATTAGGAAAAAAGTGGAAGAAGTACAACAGGGACCAGATGAAAATTCTGCCCTTTTTCAAGGGAGATTAGTGAAAGCTTTTTAAAAGTATACAAATGTGGATCCCCCTTTCCCAAGGAACAGGCCCTTTTGGCTATGCATTTCATACCCAGTCTGCCCCAGACATCAGACACAAAATTTAAAAAACAATTGCTGGTCCTCAGACCCCTATGAGCTATTTGGTCCAACTGGTTTATTTGATTTTTCAATAACAGAGATCTAACCAAAAAGGTGGAGTGCACCCAGAGAGATAAACAAAAGGCCCAAATGCTGACAATGGCTTTGTCCACTTAGGACAACCAAGGGGAGACCAGGCTTTCTGTGCTGTTTGGCCATGGTGGGCCACAAGGCCCATGGGTACCCAGACAAAATCATTGTGCCCTGGGTGGACAGAAGACATCGGGAGCCAAGATTGCAATCGATGGGCCCTTTGCAAGCAGCCAGGGCTTTGGAGGGGCTTCCCTGGTGACTCAGATGGTAAAGAATCCGCCTGCAGTGCAGGAGACCCAGGTTTGATCCCTGGGTCGGGAAGATCCCCTGGAGAAGGAAATGGTTACCCACTCCCAATATTCTTGCCTAGAGAATTCCATGGACAGGAGCCTGGTGGGCTGCAGTCCATGGGGCCTCAAAGACTAGATAACGACTGAGTGACCAACAGGGCATTGGAAGAGGAAATGCCTCAGATGCAGAGAGTGATGGGGGTCCCTCAGCCTTCGATGCTTTCACAGTCAGAACGCCACTGGGGTCCAAGTCCACGAGTGGCTTTGCCTAGAGATGCCATCTATATAACTAACACCAAAAAACAGTTCTGTCCCTCGAGGGGCAGGGAAGCCATTTTCATCACCAAAGGATGTTAACAAAAAATAAAGAGATTAAATCTATACTGAGAAGACCCTCAAATATAAAACATTCTAGGCCTAACTAAAACAGATTGAGGCCTTAAGTGATCCTCTTCCAGATTTGGAAACTGCTTGGGGTAAAACGGTTTGAATCTTCAAAATCATGGTCATAATTTCTTTTAATGATTTTCTAATGCTTACTGCTGTATTTCTCTTAAATTTTTTGTAGACTCATCCTCCAATACTTAACATCTAAGAGGGCTAAAAGGATGGTGCTAACCAGAATGACATTAACTTGCAGTTCTCCCAATAGAGAATGGACATTCAGCCAAGTTTTTACTCCTCCTCCAGGCAGGCCTATGTCCCTTCTCACCTGGAAGTAACCACCTTTCAATCATTGCCCTTTACCCGCTTTTAAGCATAAAAGGGTAAACACCTGGAGGAGGGCGTGATAGGGACAGAGTAAAGAGACATGGTCTTCCCAGGTGGCTCAGTGGTAAAGAATCAACCTGTCAGGCAGGAGATGTGGGTTTGATCCTTGAATTGGGAAGATCTCCTGGAGAAGGAAATGGCAACCCACTGTAGTACTCTTGCCTGGAAAATCCCATGGACAGAGGAGCCTGGTGGGATGCAGTCCATGGAGTTGCAGAAGAGTTGGAAATGACTTAGCAACTAAAGAACAATAAGTGATGAAAACTAATCCCACCAGGGGGTTGTAAATAGAAAAATTGTGGGAGGCCCCTGTAAGTTAATGATTATGCAATGGAGCAGGTTTGCTTAGCAACAACACCATGCAACAAAAGCATGAGACATGCCCCAAATAATAAAGTAATGGTGGTATGAGACCCACATCCTGCCCCCTGAGCCCAGTAAGTTAATAATCCCTAGGACATGGTCTCTGCACACATGAACAGTAACTTGCAGACCTAGCCTGACCATGTAGGGACAAGAAAACTCCCCTGCTCAACCTGGAGGAGGAGCTGATGATGGAAGCATGATGTCTACTCAAGAAAGTCAAAGAAGTTCTCCTCCCCGCTTTTCCTTTGATTATAAAACGGTAGCCCAGCAAGTTTTCCTGGTGTGAAATTTCCCACCCACTTGTAAACCTCACAAGTATCCTATTCTAATAAATCATTTCCTATCTATCACTTGTGTGCACAGTTGTGTCACACTCTGCGACTCCCCAGACTTCTGCCAGGCTCCTCTGTCCATGGGATTCTTCAGGCAAGAATACTGGAGTGGGGTGCTATTTCTTACTCCAGGGGATCTTCCTGACCCAGGGATTGAACTGGAGTCCTTTGTGTCTTCTGCATTGGCAGGTGGATTCTTTACCACTGGGCCACCTGTGAAGTCCCACATCTATCACTTGCAGTTGTGTCCGACTCTGCGACCCTATGGACCGCAGCACGCTATGCTTCACTGTCCATCACCAACTTCCGGAGCTTGCTCAAACTCCTGTCCATCCAGTTGGATGGTGATGCCATCCAACCATCTCATCTGTCGTCCCCTTCTCCTCCTGCCTTCAGTCTTTCCCAGCATCAGGGTCTTTTCCAATGAGTCAGTTCTTTGATTCAGGTGGCCAAAGTATTGGAGTTTCAGCTTCAGCATCAGTCCTTCCAGTGAATATTCAGGACTGATTTCCTTTAGAATTGACTAGTTTGATTTTGCAGTCCAAGGGACTCTCAAGAGTCTTCTCCAACACTTTGCCTCTTGCTAAATTCTTTTCTGCACTGAGACATAAAGGACTATGGTACTGCAGCTCTTCAGAGCCCCTGACATGACACCTAAACAGCTTCATCTAAATGCAAGGATTCCACCAGCACTACTTGGCATTAAGATTCCGTCTTAATACAAAATGATCCTGAATCTGGGCAGCAGAACTCCGAGGCTTTCCAGGGGACAGACATCCCACCCCACATCCCCTGCCTCCTGTTTGTAGAAAAGCTTTAGCCTTCTAGGCCTTCCCCAAGTTCCAAAGAGCAAATTCAGAGAAGTGAGAACACTTAGAAACAAAACAAGTGAGATAAAATAACAGTTTAAGCAAGTCAAGGACACTTAGTTCCTACTCAAAGGCTATGGATAAATATTCTGAGCCATATCCTCCAGTTGTTTTATAGATAATAACCCCACCACCAGTGGGAAGACAGTGAATGCTCATGAAAGCACATAGACCCCAGACCGTTTGAAACAGTAAGGTTGATGTTGAAATAACACGTGGTTAACTCGCCACTAATCCGCAATGAATCAGAAAAATGTCTACAAGCTGATCAGGGGCCTGTGGCCAGTTTCTCACCTTGCTTTTGAAAACCTCACTGAGAGCCATCAGGGAATTCTGGTCTTTTGAGCCTGCTCTCCTTGCTTAGCACCTTTCGATAAAGTGTATTTTCCTTTATCATAATCAGATGTCAGTCAATTGGCTTTGCTGTGGGTCAGGTACAGCAGAGCCGATCATGGTGGTGTTGAGAGGGGGGTTTCAGCATCTCTCTTCCAATGTATTTATCACATAACTTCCTGTGAACAGGTTTTTAAGCAGTAAGACCCAACGATTTGATCGGGTTGTCTCTGCCTGAGGTGCAATTTCCCCACCGACCTCCAGCTAAAAAGTTCTGTACCTAGGAATGCCTTCCGCCCGCAGGGAAAGTGGGGGTCGTGGTAGGGGTTGGGGTATGAGGGGAGCGGATGCAAGTGGCTCTGAAGTATCCAAGGAAGACTCGATGGAAATGCCAAGGACAGAGGCAGCATCCGCAATAATGCCTCAGTTGATAGGATTGATGGGAACTCAGTACTTGTTGATCACCCCATTTCCCCTGAATTTGGCTTCTGGAAAAACTGAGGAAACAAAAAAGTGGAATGAAGGGACGGCGAAACACTCGCTCGAGTCGGACCCCGCCTTTGGTCCCAAGGTGAGAGAGTGGGGAGGTCGAGGGGGTGGGGCGCGGGGCGCGACACTGGCTAGCGCCTGCGCCCTGGCGCCCACCTGCTTCGGAAGCCCTGGGATCCACTTTCTGACTCCGTGAGAACGGCTAGATTAAACGTTTTTATTCCTCATGCAACTGAAAGTGAGTTAGGATTTAAAACACATCCGATCCCCGAGAGACTGTTTCTTAGCCGTCTTCGTCGTCCGCCGGCACCGCCGAAGGCAGCCGCCATTGAGGGTTGCCAAGGCGCGGGGTCCTGGGTTTCCATGACAACACGAAGGCGTCCGGGAAAAGGCGTGGCGACAAGATGTCTGGCGGGAAACACAATTTACGGGTACGGGTTGCAAGTGTCCGTTTCCCATCACTTCTGACGGCAGAAACGAGGTCGAGCTCTGCCCGACCTCGAGTCGGTGAAGCTGCGAGCGCTAGGGCGGCTTGTGGGGAAGCCGGGATCCAGCCGACTCGCCTCGAGCCAGGGGCGCCCTTAGGTGGTGCCGGTGGTCGGAGAGGTGGGTCCAGGGTGTCCTTCCCGGCCTGGGCCCAGGTATTTTAGTTGCATCAGATATCTTGGGAGAGCCCAGAAATCTCCCCAAAGAAAACCCAAGGTAGATGAATTGTAAACTCCAAATTTAACATGAACACTAAACGGGTATCCCTCCCTCCCTCCCCTTCTATGTCTCTCTTTTTTCCCTGCAGGTCTGTGTTGCAGTTCTGCCAAACCCAAGTACTGTATGCCGGTAATATGTTTGTAGATTAGCTTTCCGGAGGGGTATTTCAACTAATTACAGAGAGTGCTAGGCCTTGCTTATAATGTCAATCCCGAAAACACCCTCCACGTCAACACCTGAGGGCAAAAACTTGAAAATCTCTGCATCCAAGGAAGAGACAGGTAACGTTCGTCAAGGCATAAGTAATCATGACCATAATCAGAAATCACAACCATTCACTTTTTTCCTTAATCTGAGATTTCAGATACTTTTATTAATTTTGTTTTGCCAATATACTTGTTTAAATAAAATCAAAAGCCTTGCCTTTTATAATATTTTGCAGTCCTACTCGGCATAAGGATTGTAATTTTTTTTTTTTTCAAATGCTGATGAGTTTTATATTGTTCTAAATTCAACCTATTTTAAGTACCAGTGGTGGTTTGAAACAGTACTTTCTGGGGTTTTGGGGTTTTTTTTGTTGTTGTTAAGGAACTAGTTTGTATCAGGTTTTAGTAATTACTCTGAATGAAGGTACTTGTATAAGATTTTCCTTCATATATAGATGTGCAGATCTGTTCTAGAATAAGAATCTGCCAGACTCATTTCTCCCCTTGTTATGTTAAAGCCTCCTCCAGCTTACCTACATCTTGTTTTTAGGAGAGACTCTGCTAAAATCTACTTACCTTTTTTTTTTTTTCTTATTTCTTCTGATATTCTGGCTCCATCCCAAACTCGCAAGAGATAAAGATTTGGTAATATGAACTTTAGGTGTTCTGATGTTCATTAAAGCATGATACATCCTTACAAAAATTAAAATAAACCATGCTATGTGAGAAGCATAGATTAGTGGAGAGTTCTTTAAGGAGAGTGACAGCCCAGCCCTCCTTGACTAACTACATAGGAGACTTTTCCTATATTAGGTGTTCACCTTCTCTTTATATCATCTGCCCTCATTGAACTCTGCAGAACATTCTTTGTACTGAGTGTTACCTTACTAATTTGGTCAGATTATTCTACTCCTTTTTTTGTTTGTTTTTTTTTGAGCAAGCTCTGGGAGTTGGTGATGGACAGGGAAGCCTGGCATGCTGCAGTTCATAGGCTTGCAAAGAGTTGGACACTACTGGGCGACTGCACTGAACTGTTTCTACTCTTTTCATTTCTAACAATCGCAATTCTACTGTTAAATCCAACTCAAATCCCTTCCACTCTGTAAATGTTCCAATTGAATTTTCACCTTTGAACTTAGAAAAAATTACTAATTTGACAGTTTTGAAGAGATTTCTTTTGTGATTTTCATATCAGAGGGTAAATAGACATTCCCATCATCTTTATGCTGTCCCAGTTAACTGATCAAGTTAAGTGAGTTGTTTTCAGTTTTGAATTTGGAGTAATGGAGGTTTATCATTGTACATGAGTTTTTTAACTCATGTCTGATCTGAGTGTAACAGAGCAGAATGAGCGCAGCCCTTAGCAGCCAGCCATTACTGTGCCTCATTATTCCACACCCTGTTACTAGGCAACAGGTCTTGCTCAGCCGAGGCTTGGTGCCTTAGTGCGCCCCGCTTGCAAGCAACCAACTTGCAACCAATGAAGGGTTGTCAATTGTCCTTCTCAGCCGTTGGTCAACACCGCAGTGGCCCGCTGATAACTGTCAATGAGGGATCATTGGGGAAGTGATTCAATCAAGGATCAGTGGTGTGGTGGTCATCAGGTGGAGAGTGAGGTAAGAGACAGATACAGGTCTTCTCCTGGAGGCTCTCCAGCTTACCCAGTTTTGGGCCTAGGTGAGCTGGAGGGTCTAGGGAACAGCCTGTGGGGCTCCAGAGCCCTCATTAAGGCCCTCCACTAGCCTTGGTCCAGGCCTTGAGGCAGCAGTGAAATTCGCCCTTCCCTGTCTCTGAGACCTAAGAGCAATGGCTGTCTGCCTGGGTCGCAATCTGTGAGACCTGGTCTCCCCGACTTGGGCGGCCTAAGGAAGCAGAGGGCCATCTGGGTTGGATGCCTGGCTCCCTCATGGATGACAGCTGGGCAGGGTGTGGGAACCTGCCAACTGAGCTCTGTCTCCTCTTGGCCGGGACGAGGACCTTGGAGGGTGAAAGTTATACCTTGGAACCTTGCTCTTTCTTGCCAGGACAGAGAATACCATTCATCTGGTAGAGATTTACAGGAACATCACTACCTGACCATGACCGGACCTTAAGAACAAAGAATCTGACACTGAGAAGTCTGCAACAACTAACCACGCCCATCCCTCCCCTTTTGCTTTTAAAGGGACTTGTTGAAAGCTTTCAGTAACTTTGAGATTCTTAGGGTATGAGCCACCCATCTCCTCATGTGAATCTGTAATAAACCTTTCTCTGTTCCAAACGTTAACGTTTAATATTGATGGGCCTCACTGTGCATAGGACACACACGATTTGTGATTTCGGTAACATGAGTAGGGCAAACAGTATGAGTTGTTTTTTTTTCTTGACTAGATGATTCAGTGTTTTAAATATTGTTGCTATTCTTGACAACCAGAAGCAATGGTTCTCTCTGTCAGCAACATATATATAGGATTGATGAGACAGCCTGGAAATCTCTAACTGACTAAAACAAAAAAACTACAGTAAGCTTTTCTTTCCCATTATTTTCTTAGGACTTCCTGAACTAAAGGAGAAAAAAATTTTGGTGGATCGGTCACAACCCCTTCCTACTTCCCTTCAAAATGAGTTCATCCCTGAGGAAGTTCTGCTTTCTCTGACCAATGCGGCCAGTGCTGGTCCTTGTCCTGAAAACTTACTGCCTCCTAAGAAAATTAAAACTCCAAAGGTGTGTGTGTGTGTATGTGTGTGTATAAAGTACTTAGGAACATTTATCTTGACATCCAGTTCATTAAGTACTTATTTAATATGTTTTATATTCCAGATTGTCTTAAGGATATTTTAAAATTAATTCCTAGATTGAAAGCTAAAATATTTTGCATGAATACTTTCAAGGAAATACTTGAGTATATCCATTAACCTGTTTCTGTGTGATTTACCTAAATGATCGTTGCCACTCTTAGTCTTGATGTTTTTCTTTTTAAAAAAAAAAGTTATTTATTTATTTGGCTGACTCGGTCTTGGTTGCTGCACATGGGCTTTCTCTAGTTGCAGAGAGCGGGGCCTACTCTCTCCTTGCAGCACACAGGCTTCTCATTGCAGTGGCCCCTCGGTCATAGCCGAGCGCATGCTCTAGGGTGCCCAGGCTTCACTGGTTGCTGCATGTGGGCTTGTTAGTTGTGGTTCCTGGACTCAGTAGTTGTGGAGCCCGGACTTCGTTGCTCCGAGGCTTGTGGGGTCTTCCCTAGCCTGGGAAGTCCTTGTGCCCTGCATTGTAAGTCAGGTTTTTAACCGCTGTACCACCGGGGAAGCCCGGAGTCTTGATATTTTTCTTTCACTATTAAGTTGTTCTAGTTTCAATAATAATTCTTCTTGTTATCCAATAAGAATTATATTTTTTCTAAACAGTATCCAAATGCCTTTAATGTATTCAAAAAAATGATTAAGAATAGATTTCATTTGACTAGAGCGCCCTCTGCTGTGTATTCATGGTTTTTTTTTTCTCCCCAGGGTACTCTTCCTCGCTCTGTTGACCACGTCTGGCATAACCCTGTCCGAAGAAATAAGTTCAAATACCTGATTGACCATCCAGTTTCCCTAACGGGAGCTGGAAGGTAAAGAAGGAAAATAGTGGGGTAGATGCAGATGAACAGAGTCATTATCTCATTTTGTATGATTTCCTTGGGAGGAGCAGAACTGGAAAAATCACAGACTCATGGTTTTAAAGCTTGAAGTATCTTTAATGAACCAGCATACAATCTGAAGAGGGCAGGGTCTACCTTTTGTGTATGATTATTCTCAGTAGGAGGCAGCGGAAGCTGGCTCTTGTGACGTTTGACTCATTTAAGTTTGCTTTGCTGTGCCTTTGTGTACTTGTCCCCTCACTCTCCTGTCCCTTGTTGTACCCTAGCAGGAGGGACAGTATCAGGCAGAACGTCTTTAGGGCCTCTTTTATTTGCACTTCTGAGAAAAACTAGGTAACAGTTTTATGACATGCAAAAACTTGAAAAATAAGTGCTTGTTAGCCCCTGGTTTTCCTCAGAGCAAACCCTAAACCTTTACACGTGTGTGTGCTCAGTTGCTCAGTCATGTCTGACTCTTTGCAACCCCATGGACTGTAGTGCATCAGGCTCCTCTGTCCATGGAGTTTTGCAGGCAAGAATCCTGGAGTGGGTTCCATTTCCTACTCCAGGGGATCTTCCAGATCCAGTGATCAAACCCAGGTCTCTAGCGCCTCCTGCATTGGCAGGCAAATTCTCTGCCACTGCACCACCATCAAGGAAGTGATCAAATCAGCGAGTTATATTTGTTGTTTTTATATCATTCCTAAAAATATCCAAATTGTCAATATTTTCCCTGTGAAGATTGTGATCTAATTTTCTGTGTGTGGTTCATTTATCAATTTACTCCCTCCAAAAAAAAAAAAAAAAAACTTACTCCTGCCATGCTCCTTATTGGAATACCACTTAATAGTGAGTTTACAGTTACTAATACTTGGGTAGATTATTTGTTTTTTCTGAGTTCAGTTTCTTATTTGTAAAAAGGGAATAATAGACTTACTCTATTTTGTGTACCTGTCAGGGATATAGAAAGCACAAATGAGATAATGAATATACAGTGAAAGTGAAGTTGCTCAGTCGTGTCCGACTCTTTGCGACCCCATGGACTGTAGCCTACCAGGCTCCTCTGTCCATGGGATTTTCCAGGCAATAGTACTGGAGTGGATTGCCATTTCTTTCTCAAGGGGATCTTCCTGACCTATGGATTGAACTTGGGTCTCCCTCATTGTAGACAGATGCTTTACGGTCTGAGCCACCAGAGAAGTCCTCATATATTTCCTTGAGCCCCTTTTTTGGGTGGGGAGGCAAGAATAATGGAGTGGGTTGCCATTCCCTTCTCCAGGAGATCTTCCTGACCCAGGGATTGAACCCGGGTCTCCCACATTGTAGGCAGACGCTTTACCGTGTGAGCCACCAGGGAAGTCAATGAATGTAAGAGCACTTGTAAAACTGTACACTGCTGTTACTGCTGTGTAAATATAAGGTGTTATTCCTCAGTTATGTCTCAGTGCTAGAAAAAGTGGCAGAAATTTAGGCTATGGACTTCTGTGTTCTGGGGCTCTGGTGTCATAAGTATTGGTACTTTATTTTCTGCCAGTGGACCATGACTTTAATTATTAACATTTAATAATTAGTAGTTATGAGATATTTGAAGTACTTTGAAAAATTATTAGCTCTGAGTGCAGCAATAATCTGACATTAAAATGTTAATGTCAAATGTCATCTAAGTAGGAATTTTTTAAAATGTGAAGATCTGTAGTGTGGCAAGACAGGACAGTGGCCTCTCTGAAATGTCCTCACTGGAGTCCTTGGACCCTGTGGATACATACCTTACGTGGCAAAGGTTATCCTGATTTGGCATTGGCAAGAGACAAGAGGAGGGTGATGATAATATCAATAAGTGTTAGTGACAGATATTGAGGACAAAGGATGGGACAGAATCAATTATGGATGCTGAGATTTTTGATGAGTAGAGTGGTGGTGCTAACTGACAGAATTAGGGATTACAGAAGCATGACAAGTTAGAATGGGGGGAGAATTATTTAGTCGTATCTAGAAGTTCGGAGAAGGCAATGGCACCCCACTCCAGTACTTTTGCCTGGAAGATCCCATGGACGGAGGAGCCTAGTTGGCTGCAGTCCATGGGGTCGCTAGAGTTGGACACAACTGAGCGACTTCCCTTTCACTTTTCACTTTCATGCACTGGAGAAGGAAATGGCAACCCACTCCAGTGTTCTTGCCTGGAGAATCCCAGGGATGGGGCAGCCTGGTGGGCTGCCGTCTATGGGGTCGCACAGAGTCGGACACTACTGAAGCGACTTAGCAGCAGCATCTAGAAGTAACAAGTATGATAAGGTGAGATTTGATAGTATAGCCAAGGGAGAAAGTGTAGGGAAAGCGCAGAGGAATGAGGCTAGGATGTTGGAGAACATATCCATTTGGTAGGCAGGAGGTCACAGAGATGTCCAAAAAGGAGTGGGTGGGACGAGGGAACCAAGGGAGTCCAGTCATACAGAGGGCAGGGGAGAGAAGAGTATTTTTAGAAAGTGAGGTGATCAATCCTGGAAAATACCTGAGAAGAACAGTGGAAGATGAGAACTGGGGACTTAACTGTAGAAAGTCATCCTCAGCTTTCTGGAGAATGATTTTAGCAGAGAGATGGGAATGAAGTCAGAATTGCAGGGAAATTTTAAGAAGTCAATTTAATGTTGAGCAGAAAGTGTGAGGTAGATCAAGGTAACTTAATGACAATGCACAGTCAAGGGAAGATTTTTAGAAGCAGAAATGACCTGAGTTATAGACCAGAGGGAATATTCCAAGAGAAAAGGAAACACACAGAAATTATAATTGATGGAATGAGATCCCCAAGGATGTGGGCAAAGATGAAATGAAGGACTAAAGTGGAGGAAATAATCCTGGGGAATAGAATACATCTTAATCTGAGGTTGAAGGAAAGGAGAAAGAAGTTTGAGGTGGAGAAGAGGATGGATGTGGGGGAAAACCCTAATGCCTCAGCCTTCTAAGTAAAATAGGAGGTAAGGAGACCAGTTTTGTGTCCTTTTTTACCCACTAGAAGGATGTGTGTGGGCATTACCCACTTTTATCCAGTAGCCAAACAAAAAACTTATTTTGTAAATTTTTATTTTTTAATCTTAGGGATATTTCTTTCCTGTATGATGTTAAATATGTTAAAGGAGAGACGAGGGAGAGTGTGGTTTGTCCCCCACGAACGGACCAGGCACTGCAGGCACGTGATGGTATCATTGTCCCTCATAAGGTAAATGAAGTATTTGACAAATAACTTCCTCTCCCTCTCTCTACTTAAAAAAATCCTCAAACTATAAAGCCATGTGAAACTCTAACGGCCTGCATTGTTTAAGTTTTCTAATTTTTTCATGGCACTTTCTAATTTTTTCTAGAAAAGGGAATTTACTGGGAGAAGATCAAATGTATCTTAAGCAGTTTTCTAAATTACAACTATTTAATCTTGAAAATACAGTATAGGAGCCTAGGTTTTTTGTTTTTTTTTTTTAAGAAACCCACAGTTTAAAGTTGTAGAGTACTTGAAAGTAACACAACATCATAAATCAGCTAGATTTCAATTTAAGAAAAGGCAGAAAAAAAAGTTGTAGAATTCTTATTTTTGGCAGGTTGCTAAGGTAAATCTGAAATAACTCTTGAATTTTCAAGTCAATAGATTTCTTTGTTATCTAATACTAAAACCAAGATTGTTCTTTAATTCATGGTTAATTTTTTAACCTGTTTTCTGCTAAAAGTTTATTATTCCTTGCCATGACCCATATTACTAAGTGTTATTTCTCTAATCAAAATCTCTTAATAAATAGTATCCTTTGGGGATAGGTATTAGGATTTATATGACTCATCTAATGTTTTTATTCTTGTTCTTTCTTTTTAAGCCAAAGAAACTAACAGATACATTGATTCCTGAAGAATTTCATATTGTGTCAAATACCGGAGTTTCAGGTTTAGAGTGTTTCGATGAGTGAGTACTGGGGTATATGCTGCATATCTGACAAGTTGAGCTGTTTTCTGCTTCCCAGACATAGAGGAACCTGAGGCATTCACTCACGTTCCTAGGCAGTTGTTTGGTTGCTGAGTTGTGTCTTACTCTTTTGTGACCCGTGGACTGTAGCCCGCCAGGCTCTTCTGTCCATGGGATTTCCCAGGCAAGAATACTGGAGTGGGTTGCCATTTCCTTCTCCAAGGGATCTTCTCAACCCAGGGATCGAACCTGTGTCTCCTGCATTTGGCAGGCAGATTCTCTACCACTGAACCACCAGGGAAGCCTTTTTCTAGTCAATATCTACAATGAAATGAATAAATGTTTGGCTTACCATGCTAATAAAATTTAAGGACGGTATCAAAAACTAATGAAAAATGTCTTACTTAAAAGAGTTTGAAGCAACAAGAATTTACTGATTTACTGTATGGTGCAGGGAACTGTGCGATTATAAAATATTCAATATCCTGTAATATCTTCAATATCTTGTAATAACCTATAAAGGAAAATATTCTGAAAAAAAATATATATATATAACTGAGTCACTTTGCTGTGCACCTAAAAGTAACCTATATTGTAAATCAGTTATATTTCGATTTTTAAAAAGTTGAGACTTTTGTGACTAAATTGTTTTCTTTTTCCTGTTGTTTAATTTTGAATGAAAAAAAATTAGATCTTTGTTCTGAGTGCTTGCTTCTTCTTTAGAAATGGTTTTGAGCAATAACAAAGGAAAGTAGCCCTCTAAGTTGAAACCTCTTAATGCGCGCTCTAGGGCTTAACTCCACACTTCAAACTAGTCATTTCCAGTTTTCTTTGATTCCTGCTTTATGAGGTTGAAAAAGGCTTTATTTTCTGAAACAATACTTGAATATTTCATAATTTGAAATTTGAAAAACTAAAACTTTGGACTAGTTTTTATAGTAAAATATCCAGAAGCTGTCATTCATTTCACCGTATCCAGTACATATGTTATATGGCATTTCCTTATAATGGTGGGTTTCAGAACAGTATTTTGCCAAAGGGAACTAAATGCAACTCTTTTGGGGGATGACTTTTAATTTTTTATGTAATTTTAAATTACATAAAATGTTACAAAAATAAGACAAGGAATGTTATAAAAATGTTACAAAAATAAGATAAGGAGTACATGTCTTACAAAAATAAGACATGTACTCTCTCCTGACTCACTGAGTAATTAATTACGTTTTGCCTCATTTGCTTTAATACACACACACACACACACATACACACACTCACTCTTAAACTATTCAAGAGTAAGTTGGAGGCCCTCATGACCTTTTGCCACCGAATACTTCAGTGTGTGTTTCCTTACAAAGCACTAGTTATAGATCCTGTTGATGACTTTTTAGCTCCATCATTCTTGTATGTACTAGCTGCTGTTTTACAATATAGATTCATGGATTTCTCCCTTTTTTTGGTGAGTCATATTTCTTTGCTATCATTGATGTTCACGTTTTTCCTGATTTTGCTAATGCCAGCTCCTTTGAGCTGGCTCTTGTGTTCTTTAGGCACGTGCCCATCATTCTTTGAATGTTCTCTTATTTTCAGGCTCAGTGAGATTTTCAGGTTCGTCTTGGATTTCCCAGCTCCAGCTCTGAAATGAGCTACGAGTCACTTCTTCGAGAAGTACTGTTTTCCTTTTCGTGGAGAAGAGTTCTCAGCAACCAAGATCTGGGTGCTAGGCATGCTCATTGCTCCCAGGGTACCATTGCTTCTAGTCCCTCTCACACACTCACTTTTGAAACTATTTTGAGCCTTTATAGTCCCTGAATATTTTTTACGAATCTAAATTCTGAAAATGGACCTTATTAACCAACTGTGTTCCAGTAGGGGGCAGAAACAAAGTAAATGTTTTTCAACTGGAGGAAGAAAAAAGATACATAAATAGTAATAAATTTGAAGAATTGCCATGTGGTTCTCATTGTGATACCCACTTAGGTATAGGCACGTACTTCCAGGTGACAAATGTGTGTGTTGGGCATCAGGAAAACTGGGTTTGGTTTCATCTCTAGTTCTTATTAATTTTGTAACCTGTTTAGTCACTTAACTTTGTTGACTTCAGTATTCTTAGAACATTCTTCCACCTTTGATAGGTCATTTTTTTTTAAATGAATCAAAGAAATTTTTGTATTGTGATATATTGGAAAATGTGATTAATGCTCTTTTACTTAAATGTTTTAAATCTAAGTATTATTATATCTGTGTCTGTAGATGTCTAAGGCCATTTAAGTATGATCTTGTGTGTAAAACAATGGACCTTTCTGATTGTCCCCAAGCTTCTCAATTCTGTGAGATCTAAAGTTTTTCATGTTTTGTTATGTGATAAATAGGCCAAGCATTTACCTGTCTTATTTATTGCAGCAAATATACTACTCTCCTCACAGACAGCGAAAATAGGCTATTGCTCTTCCCATCCATGTAAGTACAGTTTATTTTGAGAATGTTTCTAAGAAAGAATAACTATATATTTTTTCCTTTTTATTGGTAGTTTATTACACAAAAATAATAAAATTATCATAGAAACCCAAGACAATGATTACCTACATTTCTGTCATTTATTCAGTGCTTTCTTTGTCCAACTGCATATTGATTCTTTACATATTTATAATAACATCAAAGTGCTAGAAAACACTTTTTTAAAAATTACCATTTTAAATGTTTTTTTTGTTCCTGTTTTTAAATTTTATTATGGGAAGAATATTTAATATGAGATCTACCCTCTTAATAAAATTGTAAGGGTGAAATACAGTGTTGTTAATTATAGGCCCAGTGTTATACAGCAAAGCTCTAGAACCTTGCATTATTGAAGTATTACGGCCTTGATTAGCAACTTGTCATTTCCTTCTCCCCACAGCCCTTGCAGACTGCTGTTAAACTCTCTGATTCTATGAGTTGGTCCATTTCACATGAATGGAATCAAGCCCTGCTTGTTCTTCTGTGACTGGCTTATTTCACTTAGCATGATGTCCTCTTGGTACATTCATGTTGTTGCAGAGTACAGTGTTTTCTTTAAGGCTGAATAATATTCCTGCATGTGTGTGTATACTTCTTCTTCATTCATTCATTGATGGACGTTTAGGCTGTTTCCACTTCTTGGCTATTGTGAATAGAGCTTCAATGAACATGGAGTGCTAATCTCTCACCGAGATCCTTTTTTTGGGGGTAGGGGGCCCCACTTTGCAGCAGGCAGGATCTGAGTTCCTTGACTGGGAATCAGACCTGTGCCCCATGCAGTGGAACTGTGGATTCACTGGGCCACCAGGAAGTCCCTCTCTTTGAGATCTTGGTTTCAAGTCTTTTAAGTGGGATTACTGAATATCTATAAAATACCTTTATATTCTACGTTTAACTATTAGTATTTCTCTGTTTTGCTGTAGGCTTTTTTTTCTTATCTATCTTTGTGTATCTATCTATCCTATCATTTTCTTTTTGATTGTGAAGTATCTGGTATTAACACCTTGTTCAGTTCAGTTCAGTCACTCAGTCATGTCCGACTCTTTGCGACCTCATGAATCACAGCACGCCAGGCCTCCCTGTCCATCACCAACTCCCAGAGTTCACTCAGACTCATGTCCATCGAGTCAGTGATGCCATCGAGCCATCTCATCCTCTGTCGTCCCCTTCTCCTCCTGCCCCCAATCCCTCCCAGCATCAGTCTTTTCCAATGACTCAACTCTTTGCATGAGGTGGCCAAAGTACTGGAGTTTCAGCTTTAGCATCATTCCTTCCAAAGAAACCCTAGGGCTGATCTCCTTCAGAATGGACTGGTTGGATCTCCTTGCAGTCCAAGGGACTCTCAAGAGTCTTCTCCAACACCACAGTTCAAAAGCATCAATTCTTTGGTGCTCAGCCTTCTTCATAGTCCAACTCTCACATCCATACATGACTACTGGAAAAACCATAGCCTTGACGAGACAGACCTTTGTTGGCAAAGTAATGTCTCTGCTTTTGAATATTCTATCTAGGTTGGTCATAACTTTCCTTCCAAGGAGTAAGCGTCTTTTTATTTCATGGCTGCAGTCACCATCTGCAGTGATTTTGGAGCCCCAAAAAATAAAGTCTGCCACTGTTTCCACTGTTTTCCCCATCTATTTCCCATGAAGTGATGGGACCGGATGCCATGATCTTCGTTTTCTGAATGTTGAGCTTTAAGCCAACTTTTTCACTCTCCACTTTCACTTTCATCAAGAGGCTTTTTAGTTCTTCTTCACTTTCTGCCATAAGGGTGGTGTCATCTGCATATCTGAGGTGATTGATATTTCTCCCGGCAATCTTGATTCCAGCTTGTGCTTCTTCCAGTCCGGCGTTTCTCATGATGTACTCTGTGTATAAATTAAATAAGCAGGGTGACAATATACAGCCTTGATGAACTCCTTTTCCTATTTGGAACCAGTCTGTTGTTCCATGTCCAGTTCTAACTGTTGCTTCCTGACCTGCATATAGGTTTCTCAAGAGGCAGGTCAGGTGGTCTGGTATTCCCATCTCTTTCAGAATTGTCCACAGTTTATTGTGATCCACACAGTCAAAGGCTTTGGCATAGTCAATAAAGCAGAAATAGATGTTTTTCTGGAACTCTCTTGCTTTTTCCATGATCCAGCGGATGTTGGCAATTTGATCTCTGGTTCCTCTGCCTTTTCTAAAACCAGCTTGAACATCAGGAAGTTCACGGTTCCTGTATTGCTGAAGCCTGGCTTGGAGAATTTTGAACATTACTTTACTAGCATGTGAGATGAGTGCAATTGTGCAGTAGTTTGAGCATTCTTTGGCATTGCCTTTCTTTGGGATTGGAATGTAAAATGACCTTTTCCAGTCCTGTGGCCACTGCTGAGTTTTCCAAATTTGCTGGCATATTGAGTGCAGCACTTTCACAGCATCATCTTTCAGGATTTGGAATAGCTCTACTGGAATTCCATCACCTCCACTAGCTTTATTCGTAGTGATGCTTTCTAAGGCCCACTTGACTTCATATTCCAGGATGTCTGGCTCTAGGTCAGTGATCACACCATCGTGATTATCTGGGTCGTGAAAATCTTTTTTGTACAGTTCTTCTGTGTATTCTTGCCACCTCTTCTTAATATCTTCTGCTTCTGTTAGGTCCATACCATTTCTGTCCTTTATCTAGCCCATCTTTGTATGAAATGTTCCCTTGGTATCTCTAATTTTCTTGAAGAGATCTCTAGTCTTTCGCATTCTGTTGTTTTCCTCTATTTCTTTGCATCGATCACTGAGGAAGGCTTTCTTATCTCTTCTTGCTATTCTTTGGAACTCTGCATTCAGATGCTTATATCTTTCCTTTTCTCCTTTACTTTTCACTTCTCTTCTTTTCACAGCTATTTGTAAGGCCTCCCCAGACAGCCGTTTTGCTTTTTTGCATTTCTTTTCCATGAGGATGGTCTTGATCCCTGTCTCCTGTACAATGTCACAAACCTCAGTCCATAGTTCATCAGGCACTCTATCTATCAGATCTAGGCCCTTAAATCTATTTCTCACTTCCACTGTATAATCATAAGGGATTTGATTTAAGTCATATCTGAATGGTCTAGTGGTTTTCCCTACTTTCTTCAGTAAGTCTGAATTTGGCAATAAGGAGTTCATGATCTGAGCCACAGTCAGTTCCCGGTCTTGTTTTTGCTGACTGTATAGAGCTTCTCCATCTTTGGCTGCAAAGAATATAATCGATCTGATTTCGGTGTTGACCATCTGGTGATGTCCATGTGTAGAGTCTTCTCTTGTGTTGTTGGAAGAGGGTATTTGTTATGACCAGTGCATTTTCTTGGCAAAACTCTATTAGTCTTTGCCCTGCTTCATTCCGTATTCCAAGGCCAAATTTGCCTGTTACTCCAGGTGTTTCTTGACTTGCTACTTTTGCATTCCAGTCCCCTATAATGAAAAGGACATCTTTTTTGGGTGTTAGTTCTAAAAGGTCTTGTAGGTCTTCATAGAACCGTTCAACTTCTAGCCAGTATTAACACCTTGTGAAGGTGAAGGTGAAGTCGCTCAGTCGTGTCTGACTCTTTGCAACCCCGTGGACTATAGCCTACCAGGCTTCTCCGTCCATGGGATTCTCCAGGCAAGAATACTGGAGTACATTACCATTTCCTTCTCCAGGGGATCTTCCTGACCCAGGGATCGAACCCAGGTCTCCCACATTGGAGGCATCTATCCTATCTATCATTTTCTTTTTGATTGTGAAGTATCTGGTATTAACACCTTGTTAGCCAGTATTAACAACTTGTAGCCAATAGTAACAGCATGATGTTTATCACTCTACATTTTTCTGTGTTATAATCTTACACAGTAGGTATATAAAATTTTTTTTTGAGGGAGGAGAACAGAACATTATTTTCTTTTATGAAAAAGAGGATCATACTATTTGTATTATTTTGGTTTTTGTTTTTTTGTTTTGTTTTTGTATTTTGCTTTACTGTATTATTGATATCCCACAAGATTAGTACATACAGGTATAATGCTTTAAAATGCCATTAATATTCCATAGTATGTACATTTTATTCATACATATTATGTTCCTTTTGCCTTTTGAGCATGACCTTTTGTAACATTCATTATATAAATCTGCCCTCTTAATCTTTTAGGAAACCTAATAAAAGAATAGAAGTAGTCCAACTGAATGATGTGATGGACACTATGCTAGAGAGGGCTGGTGTGGAAAATCAGGAATATACAGGGCCAACCAAGGTAATTGCAAACATCAGTGAAAACTAGTGGTTAAGAGCATTTGCTCTGGAGGTGAAATGCTTGGATTGGAATCCTGACCCTGCCATTTATTAGCTGGTGACCTTGGGCAGGTCATTTAATGTATTTGTGCCTTGATTTCCTCATCTGTAAATTACAGATAATAATATTTACCTCATAAGGTTGTTGTGGAGATTAAATGACATGATGAATGTAAAGTGCTTAGGACAGTGCTTGACATGTGGTAAACACTGTATAATTGTTTATTATTGTTATTGCATTTTAACCAAATATAAGGCACCATTGATTATAAAACCCTTATTTTATGTTCCATTAAAAAACACGCCAATTAAGCCATGCTTTCTTACCACTTGTACTTTTATTTTGCACCTAATGAAAGAGCTTTTTCAGTCTTACATAGATATAGATTTTTTTTCTTTATGGGGCTATTTCTCTTCTGTTTTGTAAAGTTTTATTTTTATAGAATTTGAAATTTGTAGACAAGTTCAGTATAAGGCACTCCAATGTAATCTTCACCCAGATTCATTAATGGTTTACCTTGTGCCCTGTTTGCTTTATCATTCTCTTTCTCTTTCTCTATACATCCTCTATGTATATGGGTTTTTTCCTGAACCATTTTAGAGTAAGCTGGCAACTTCATGCATCTTTATCACCAAACATTTTAGGGTATGTTTCCTATGAATAAGGACATTCTCTTACATATCTATAATATAGTTATCAAAATCAGGAAATTTAATGTTGGTATGATAATGTTATCTAATACAGGTCATTTTCAAGTTTCAAATTTTATTAATTGTACCTGTAATGGCTTTTATAGCTATTTCCCCCTCTATTTCAGAATCCCGGGTCACACAGGACTTTTAGTTGTCATGTTCCTGAAACTGTTCTCTGGTTTTCTTAACTTTGATATCTACAGAATGTTCCTCAATTTTGGTTTGTCTGATGTGTAATTATTCAATTCAGGCTTTGTATTTTTGGCAGGTATAACATAGTAGTAATATTGTGACTTTGTCAGTGCATCATATAAAGAGGTACATGATTAGACACTTTATTAATGTATCATTTTTATATATATTTATAAAGAAAAATGTAAGTGAACAAATTAATCTAGGTATTTCAAAAACTTACACTAGAACTTCAGAGTGCTTACCCCCTAAGATGTCTTTTACTGGCAAGACTCTAATAAATACTGATTGTCTTACTAATCTTTTGCCAGATGCACAAACTGCTTCATATACTAAAGAAGGAACAGACCATTTATAACACAGTATTTCATGAACTGATTCGACAAGTCAGTGTGGACTGTGCAGATAGAGGAGAGCTACTGTCCAAAATCAGGTTCGAGTTGTCACTGAAGTATCCCAGTTTCCTCCTGAATTTTGTAGAGTAAAAGTATATTATCTGAGAACTTCTTTAAGTTGATTTCTGTTGGGATGTTTGACACCTCCTCTTTTAGGATTGGGAATGAAATGTGAAAAAGTAGAAAAAGATAGATTCTGAAGACAGAGCAGTCTGGTTTTAAATCATCATCTAGGTGTATGACCTTGGTAAAGATCTGTACCTTAGTTTTCTTATCTGTAAATGAGGATAATAGCTATGTGAAAATTTTCATTTGTCTTTTTGTTCACTTGTAAATGCTATTTACTGAGTGTCTACTATTGGTCAGGCATTAAGATGCTTCATAGAATTGTGGTGAGGTTTAAATGAGAGCACAGAAGTAAGTAGGTGCTCAACACAAATGATTATTATAGATTATGGTTATAAATACTATTAGTACTATAATTCTTCTTCTTATGACTATAGTGCTTTCCAAAAGCTGAAAGGAATAGTGGAATACTGGGTTCTGATTACATATCTGCAGCTTACTTGCCCTGGAACCATAGGCAAATGATTAGATCTCTCTGATTATCTGTATCTCCTGAATGGAAATTAACAGTATACGTTTGCCCTATTTGTCCACTGTCTGCTTTGTGGAAACAGAGTGTGCCTCTCTGACAGTACTCATTAACTAGAAGCAAAGCCATTAATAGGAGACTGATCGAGATTAGAATACTAAGGAGTAAGTAGTTGGAACACCACCAAGAGCTGCAGAATGCCAAATCAGAATGAGGATTGGGACAAATGAAGGCTGAGTTGTCACTCTAAGAACAAAGTCAGGAAGGACGGATGAGGAATCAATTGGAGAGGAACTAGATGACTGTGTATCCAAAGTTTCTTTAGTGAGAGACTGATGTGAGTGGAACTCTTCCAGCTGATTTTAGGAGTTAGCTTTTACAGGCCAAAATAGGGTGGGGCCCTGTTCCAGGAAGTCTAGACAGAAAGAGATAGGGAAATCAAAGCCAGAATTGTTTAACAAAAATTGAGTCAGACACTAGGGAGACAAAAATACTAACTTCCAAGTGCCAGCAATAGGATCAGAATAGGGCTTGAAATGGGCTTCCCTGGTGGCTCAGAGGGTAAAGAATCCTGCAGTGTGGGAGACCTGGGTTCAATCCCTGGATTGGGACAGTCCCCTGGAGAAGGGAATGGCAACCCACTCCAGTATTCTTGCCGGGAGAATCCCCATGGACAGAGGAGCAACAGTCCATGGGGTTGCAAAGAGTCGGACACGCTGAGCAAGTAAACACAGCACACAGGGCTTCAAAGCTAAGCATTTAGAATAGGGTAGAGTTGGAGTTAAGTATACAAAGTAGGTGGGGATAAACAATGAGGTTTCAGGATGATTGCTGGAAACATTCATGATGTGTTTGAGGAATAGTGAAACACTTTGTCGGTTCAGCGTCATCTAATGTCCGCTCTTCTGTTGTGGTAGGAGTTTTTTTTGAAGAGCTAGGGCTCACCTTCAATGAGGAAGACATCTGTTGTCCTCAGGCTGGTATCTTACAGAGTCCTCCCTGTTTCACAAGATTTGGGGAGGATCCAATAGATATCCCCAGCAAATGGTAACATGTCGAATGCCCCAGAAATACTCTGTATCAGCCCCTAGCTGTTTGCTTGTCCGTTTCTTTGTCACTAGTTTCCTGCTTTATGTCTTTCTGATCAGCTTGTGTGTGTGTCTTTTCATGCAACTCAGGCCTGTTGCTGTAGCAGGAGGGTTTCATATGAAACAGAGGTTCATAATAGCTGTTTTTTATAAGGGGAAGAATAACTGACAGATTGGTTATAAGCTGAGTAAGACTCACAGAAATAGGGCTACCACAGTAATTATTTTTGGTTGACACTATCTATGTTTATCTCTGCATGCAGGCACCTGACTTTTTTTCCGGTTGTTATTTTTTCCAGGATTTTATGGGAATTTTCAAATATACACATAAAAATGGAAAGAATTTTACTGTGAGCACATACATCTAGATTCTGCCATTAATATACTTTTCTTCCTTTATCGCTTATCTGTCCATCTAGCCATCCTGGTATTTATCCACCAATTTTGTGTACTTAAAAGTAAAAGGCAGACATCAGTGTATTTCCCTTAGATACTTCAGCATGTATATCATGAATCAGTTCATTATCTATTTGCCATTTTGTTTCTTCTGAGTCTCATTCATGATGGTTTAATTGCATAAGTGTTTTCCAATCTTTGCTTGCTTAATTTGGCTAATCTTAACCATGAAATCCTTAGGATGTAAATGATGGATGCTTCCTGAAGAGATGATTTGCATTTTTTCTCTTCTGGAATCCTAGCTTCCTCCTACTCCCAGGTTGCCTGCTTTGAAGAAAGCCCAAGGCTTGGTCTCTGGGGCCCAACATTAGCACTTGTACTGGGCTACCTCTAATCTTGCGTTTTCCTAGTGAATAATTTTTACTGGTTACACTTCCCACTCCATTGTTAGCTTACTGTATTTAGTTTGTTGCTGTTGTGTTTTTTTTTTTTTTTTTCTATTTCTAGAGGCTTGTGTTTCTTTCTGCGAGTGAAATAATACTTCAGAAAGTATGCTTTATCATGGATATAATTGTGTGTGTGTTTTGTAAATAATTAATTTATTTTAATTGGAGGATAATTACTTTACAATATTGTGGTGGCATCTGCCGCACATCAGCGTAAATCAGCCATAGGCACACATGTAACCCCTCCCTCCTGAACCCTCCTCCCCCTCCCTCCTCACCCCATCGCTCCAGGTTGTCTCAGAGCACGGCTTTGGGTTCCTTGTGTCATACATCAAACTCTCACTGCCTGTCTGTTTTACATATAGTAATGCATATGTTTCAGTACTATTCTCTCAAATCGTCCCATCCTCTCCTTCTCCTGCTGCTGCTCCTGCTGCTGCTAAGTCGCTTCAGTCGTGTCCGACTCTGTGCGACCCCATAGACTGCAGCCCACCAGGCTTCCCTGTCCCTGGGATTCTCCAGGCAAGAACACTGGAGTGGGTTGCCATTTCCTTCTCCAACGCATGAAAGTGAAAAGTGAAAGTGAAGTCGCTCAGTTGTGCCCGACTCTTAGCGACCCCATGGACTGCAGCCCACCAGGCTCCTCCATCCATGGGATTTTCCAGGCAAGAGTACTGGAGTGAGGTGCCATTGCCTTCTCCACTCCTTCTCTTACTGTGTCCAAAAGTCTGTTCTTTATGTCTGCATCTCCTTTTCTGCCCTGCACGTAGGATTGTTGGTACTGTCTTTCAGATTCCATATGTATACGTTAATATATGATATTTGTCTTTCTCTTTCTAACTTACTTCATTCTGTATAATAGGCTCTAGGTTCATCCTGTAGTTGTGTTTTAATGGAAAAGCCCTTCAGAGTGTGTTGTTCCTATATCGCCATGAGGGAAAATCCTAAAAAAAGTGTTTTAAAAATTGATGCTTCCCAATGAATGAGCTGCACACTGAGCTGATGAACTCCCTGTCACTTTAAGTGTGTAAGCAAGGGGTAGATAATTCTTTTTGTCAGGGGGTGAGAGATTCAACTAAATGATTATTCCAACTCAAAGATATTATAATCCTGGGGTCTCAGTGTTTAGAATATAATACCTAGATCACTTAAAATAAATGAAGACTTCTCAGTTATGGTATTCATAGTTTATCATCTAGAATCATTTCCAAATATTTTGTTTGATGTTGTTCAGAAGCAAGAGAAATTACTTACTGTACTTAGGGACTTACAGTTGGTGTCCTTTAACATTTTGGTCAATTTGAGAAAAGTGGTTTTACTCATGAATTTAATTTATAAAAGTCCCACTGTATTCAAGATACTGTCAGATGTTGTAAATGAATAAATATGTAAGACGTAATTTTTATCCTCATAGAGTTTCTAAATTAGAAGAAGAAATAAAAGAAGTCGTTATTTTGTTTTACATCTCAGACATTATGTTCCAAATAACTATGGCTCTGGTTAAAATTCTCCATAGTTCATTCACTCGGCATTCAAAATTCATTCAGGAGCATGGCAAGAATTCACAGCCTAGTTCTTTTTCTAGCTTGTTCTTCTCACATAGCTTTTATGAGTGTCTGTTCACTATTTCTTTCCTTAAAATTATTTTTCTATCTCACATATTTTCTGGCTCCTTTTCCTTTCTGCCTGATGTCTTGTTTTCCTTTTTCTCACGCAGAGAGCGGTACGTACAAATGCTTGACCAAATTGCCCGGCAGATGATTGACTTCTACAAAGACATGGTAACTCAGCGAGTGATGGACCAGCGCATTTTAGAAGAATTGTACAATTTTAAGAATGTTATTGAGGAACTGACCAGGTAACAGCTGTGCTTATCAAAGCTTTGTCTCTAAAGAGAGTAAAAGATACCCAGGGAAAGTAGAATGATTAAAGGACTCTCTTACTCTCATTTCATTTTTTGCAACAGAAAGGCCTAGATAGAGATGTAGAGACATGGGTTACATAGGTTAACACAAAACTAGGGCTCTGTGTGTATGTATTTGATAGGGAAAAGACTCTTGTTCTTCCTTCCAAAATAGAGGTGCTTATCTTAATCTGGTTTACAGAGCAGTGCCATGATTATGGATATTAAAGTTCAAATCCCGAAGAGAATAAGCAGTATGTATAATAGCTATCACATTTTGTGATCGGCTAACCTTGTGGCAAGATGTTAGTGGCAGGAGTGAAGACAATAGAATAGACATGCCAGAGGGTAGGATAGAGCAGCCTTAAGGCCTTGGCTGCCAGTGTCTGCCTTCACTCCATTCTAGAGAGCTCTCCACATCTTCTTTCTGCCTCTTCTAGCCCGTCTGATTCCATGGCTAAACCTGGTTAGAGTTCACTTGAATGAACACTAGATTTCTTGCCTTGGTTTATAGGGTAGAAAAACTGGGAAGAGATATAGACATGATAACTGAGAAGATTCCTGAGTATAAATCTGATTTCCTAGGCAGAAACTTTTTCAAAATCTTCAGCTATGACTGTAAAATTGGCTTGCTCTATTTCAGGGAACTGTGTCTGGTTCGGGCACATGATATAAAATTAACAAAGGAAGCAGAGAAGGCCCACAGAGATTTGGCACAAGCTCTTTTAGATGCTGAAAAGAATGCCAGGTGAGTTACCAAATGTTAGCCATTATGTCATATTTGCTTCATGCCTTCTTTCAAGAAATAAAATTTTTTAGAAGAATTTGAAGGTTTTTAAAATTACGGCAGTTCCTGAAGGAGTTAATATACATAAAGCTCACTGTATATGTTAACTCTTTCACATACTGTTGTAATACACATCTTGTGTCTCCTTGTATGAAAGTTTTCCAGGGATGTAAAACCTAGAAGTGGAATTATGGGTCATGGCATATTCTAGCCTTGTCTTGCTCAGTTCAGTTCAGTTCAGTCGCTCAGTCATGTCTGAGACTCTGCGACCCCTGCGTGAATCGCAGCACACCAGGCCTCCCTGTCCATCACCAACTCCTGGAGTTCACCCAAATTCGTGTGCATTGAGTCGATGATGCTATCCAGCCATCTCATCCTCTGTTGTCCCCTTCTCCTCCTGCCCCCAATCCCTCCCAGCATCAGGGTCTTTTCCAATGAGTCAACTCTTCCCATGAGGTGGCCAAAGAATTGGAGTTTCAGCTTTAGCATCAGTCCTTCCAAAGAACACCCAGGACTGATCTCCTTTAGAATGGACTGGTTGGATCTCCTTGCAGTCCAAGGGACTCTCAAGAGTTCTCCAACACCACAGTTCAAAAGCATCAATTCTTCGGTGCTCAGCTTTCTTCACAGTCCAACTCTCACATCCATACATGACCACTGGAAAAACCACAGCCTTGACTAGACGGACCTTTGTTGGCAAAGTAATGTCTCTGCTTTTGAATATGCTATCTAGGTTGGTCATAACTTTCCTTCCAAGGAGTAAGCGTCTTTTAATTTCATGGCTGCAGTCACCATCTGCAGTGATTTTGGAGCCCCCCAAAATAAAGTCTGCCACTGTTTCCATGGTTTCCCCATCTATTTCCCATGAAGTGATGGGACCGGATCTGGCTAGGTGTTACCAGATACTCCCCAAGGTAGTTGTACCAGTGTATCCTCTAATCAGTGTATGGGATTTCCCTTTTGCACATATCTTTTATAGTCTTATAAATATGAAAATGTATCCGGTTTTTGTTTGCATTTTCCAAGTTAGTAGTTAGTAATGTGCGTCTAGTTCTCTTTTAGATGTTAGTGACTCTACTGAGGTCCTAATGTTGTTATTCTATTTCAGGGGCTTAGCTGACTTTTTCTGTAAAGGGCCAGATGGTGAGATACAGTTTCTAATACAACTCTGCCTTTGTAAATGTGTGCCATTGTAGTGCACAAGCGGCCAAGGACAATACCAGAACATCACAGTGTTCCGATAAAATTTTATTTACTGACACTGAAATCTGAATTTATAACATTTCCATTTACTACAGAATATTATTCTATTGTTTTTTAACCACTGAAAACTGTTAAAAAGTAATCAAATACATAAAAAATTTTTAAAGTAAAGTTCTTAACTCATGGGGTATACTAAAACAAGCGATGGGCCAGGTTTGACCCACAGGCTGTAGTTTTCTAACTTCTATTCTATTTCACTTTCTGTTAGAGTTCTGATTACTAGGAAGCTCTTGGGTATGTATCAAAAGATACATCTGATTGCATTTTAATTTCTTATTTAGTTGATTTAAAATATTATCATAGAAACAGTACATGTGCCTTTTAAGAAAATCAATAAATACAGACAATCAAACATAAATTTAAAAAAAAAATCACAATTTCACTCCCTATAGATTACTACTGTAAATACCTTAGTGTATATTCTTATGGATCTATTTTTCTATGTATATGTGCATATGTGCATTGTTTAAACCAAAATTGTATTGTACATACTATTAGCCTGTTTTTTCAGTCAATAATCCATACCTGTTTCAGCAAATTTTTACCTCATATATTACCCAATTCTTTTTTTTTTTTTAACTTTATTTATTCGGCTGCACTGTGTGGCGTGTGAGATCTTAGTTCCCTGAGCAGGGATTGAACCTGGGACTCCTGCATTTAAAGCATGAAGTCTTAACCCCCAGACCACCAGAAAAGTCCCCACCCAATTCTTATTTGAACGTTCTTAATTATTCCCGAAATTAATTTTACATTGGGTTGTCCAAACCAGTACCCAAGCTAGTACCACACATTGTATCTTATTCTCTGTGCCTTTTAATCCAGCATTATCTTTTGCTTTTTTTTTAACATGTTAAAGAGTGACCGTATTTTCTAAATGTCAAGAAAAACACAAATTTATACAAAATATAAATTCAAAAATAACTTTCTGACTTGTAATCTGTTTTATCGCTTGCTAGAATGAGGGGTACCTTGATCATCTTTTGTCCGCTGAATGTACTACTGTTTTCTGTAGCTGAGTCATCCTTGTTATCTTAGTAAATAACTACCTTATACTCTGTCTTTTATCCTCTGATCTCTGGTACTACCTCTCTATTCTCTTTCTGAGCTGATGACCTTGCTTTCTAAAATACAGAAGGAAATTGAAGAGAGAGCTCAGTT
The DNA here is from genome assembly GCF_032452875.1 of Bos javanicus. Classification (NCBI taxonomy): domain Eukaryota; kingdom Metazoa; phylum Chordata; class Mammalia; order Artiodactyla; family Bovidae; genus Bos; species Bos javanicus. Next base: position 61,475,529 of record NC_083883.1, read on the forward strand.
CTCTCTACATCTCCCCACCCCGCTACATCTGTGTTCATACATTCGTGCTTTCCTTCTCACTATGGATAAACTGTCTCCTTTCTAAGGTCAGTCTCTCCACTTGTGTCCTATTACATCCGCTCTTAAGTACTCTTGATATTTTCAGCAAATGTTCCCTCTTTCTCCTGTATCATTAATATTTCCCTCTACTTTATCAGTCACATCAGTATATAAATATGCCGTAATTGCTCTCATCTTAAAAACAATAATAACAAAAGAAAACCACCCTTCCCTAGACCCAAAAGCCATACATAAAAACTTCCAAGTCTCTGAGCATGACAAATCCCCTTCCAGCTGTGGCTTCATTTCTCTGTTCCCCTTACAACAGACTTCCTCAAAAGGTTGTCATACTCCTTTTCTCCACTTTCTGTCCTCCCATTATCACTTGAACCCACTCCAGTCAGGCTTTCAACCGCACCATTCCACCAAATTGCACTTGTCAGAGTCACCATTGACTTCTGTATTATTATATCCAAAGGCCCATTCTCGATTCTCATTTAGCTTGACTTACCAGCAGCATTTGTCATAACTGACCAGTTGCTTTTACTTAAAACAATGTATTTTAGTATATTATGCTGTCCTAGTTTACTCCTTTACTCTTGGCTCCTTCTTATTGATATCCCTTACAGGTTCCTTTCATCTCGCCAATGTCTATTTATTTATTTATTTAATTGAAGTATAGTTGATTTACAGTGTTGTGTTAGTTTCTGTTGCAGAGCAAAGTGATTCAGTTTTGTGTGTGTGTGTGTGTGTATCAGTTCAGTTCAGTTCAGTCACTCAGTCGTGTCTGACTCTTTGCGACCTCATGAACTGCAGCATGCCAGGCCTCCCTGTCCATCACCAGCTCCTGGAGTCCACCCAGACTCATGTCTATTGAGTCGGTGATGCCATCCAACAATCTCATCCTCTGTCGTCCCCTTCTCCTCCTGCCCTTAATCTTTCTCAGCATCAGGGTCTTTTCAAATGAGTCAGTTCTTCACATCAGGTGGCCAAAGTATTGGAGTTTCAGCTTCAACATCAGTCTTTCTGATGAACACCCAGGAATGATCTCCTTTAGGATGGACTGGTTGGATCTCCTTGCAGTCCAAGGGACTCTCAAGAGTCTTCTCCAACACCACAGTTCAAAAGCATCAATTCTTTGGCAGTCAGCTTTCTTTATAGTCCAACTCTCACATCCATACATGACTACTGGAAAAACCATAGCCTTGACTAGACGGACATTTGCTGGCAAAGTAATGTCTCTGCTTTTTAATATGCTGTCTAGGTTGGTCATTACTTTCCTTCCAAAGAGTAAGCGTCTTTTAATTTCATGGCTGCAGTCACCATCTGCAGTGATTTTGGAGCCCAGAAAAATAAAGTCTGACGCTGTTTCCACTGTTTTCCCCATCTATTTCCCATGAAGTGATGGGACCAGATGCCACGATCTTAGTTTTCTGAATGTTGAGCTTTAGGCCAACTTTTTCCCTCTCCTCTTTCACTTTCATCAAGAGGCTCTTTAGTTCTTCTTCACTTTCTGCCATAAGAGTGGTGTCATCTGCATATCTGAGGTTACTGATATTTCTCCTGGCAATCTTGATTCCAGCTCGTGCTTCCTCCAGCCCAGTGTTTCTCATGATGTACTCTGCATACAAGTTAAATAAGCAGGGTGACAATATACAACCTTGATGTACTCCTTTTCCTATTTGGAACCAGTCTGTTGTTCCATGTCCAGTTCTAACTGTTGCTTCCTGACCTGCATACAGGTTTCTCAAGAGGCAGGTCAGGTGGTCTGGTATTCCCATCTCTTGAAGAATTGTCCGCAGTTTATTGTGATCCACACAGTCAAAGGCTTTGGCATAGTCAGTAAAGCAGAAATAGATGTGTTTTTTTGGAACTCTCTTGCTTTTTCCATGATCCATCGGATATTGGCAATTTGATCTCTGGTTCCTCTACCTTTTCTAAAACCAGCTTTAACATCTGGAAGTTCATGGTTCATGTAGTGCTAAAGCCTGGCTTGGAGAATTTTGAGCATTACTTTACTAGGGTGTGAGATAAATGCAATTGTGTGGTAGTTTGAGCATTCTTTGGCATTGCCTTTCTTTGGGATTGGAATGGAAACTGACCTTTTCCAGTCCTGTGGCCACTGCTGAGTTTTCCAAATTTGCTGACATATTGAGTGCAGCACTTTGACAACATCATCTTTTAGGATTTGAAATAGCTCAACTGGGATTCTATTGCCTCCACTAGCTTTGTGTGTGTGTGTGTGTGTGTGTGTGTGTACATATATATATATATGTATAAGCTGGAGATAGAATATATATATAAATATACTTTTTCATATTCCTTTCCATTATGGTTTATTATAGGATATTGAACATAGTTCCCGTTTAATACAGTAGGATCTTGTTTATCTGTTTTATATATAGGAGTTTGTATCTGCTAATCCCAAAGTCCCAGTTTATCCTTACTCCATTCCCTTTTCCCTTTGGTTAACCATAAGTTTGTTTTCTCTGCCTACATCTCACCAATTTCTAAGTGTTGGCGTGCTCATTCTTGGATCTTTCTTCTTTCTATACTCATTTCCTAGGAGAATCTATTCAGTTTCCTGGCTTTAAATGCCATCATCTATATACTCTCAATTCACAAATTTCTATCTCCAGCTTCACCCATGTACACCAATTTTTATCTCTAGCTTCAGTCTTTTCTTTGAATCCCAGACATGTATTCAACAGACTTAACGTTTTTGCTTAGATACTTAACATTTCCAAACTGAAGTCCTGTTCTTCCCCCTCAAATCTGCTCTTCCCACATTCTCTTCCCCTTTCAGTTAATGGTAACTCCCTCCTCCTAGTTGCTCCAGCAAAAAGTCCTGGCATTATCCTTGATCCCTTTTTTCTCTCACATGTCTCCATTAGCAAATTCTGTCAGCTCTCCTTTCATTATATTTACAGAATCGTCACTACTTTAACTACTACCATCTTCATGTCTTGCCTGGGGTATTACAATAAACTTCTAAATGGCCTTTTTACTTCTGGCTTTACACTCTGTGAGTCTGTTCTCCACACACTAGCCAGTGTGATCTCTTAACACTTGACTCAAATGATGTCATTTCTCTGTTCAAAATTCTTCAGTACCTCCCTATCTTACAGTAAAAGACCATTTTAAAAAAATCACAGGACTCCTCCTACCAGAATTTCTCTGACTTCTACTTTGTTCTAAATCTGCTTGTCTTTGTGCTGTTCTTTAAACACACTAGGGTGGCCTGCTTTAGGTCCTGGAGTCCTTCTCCCCCAGGCAGCTGTATGGTTTCTTCCCTCCTTCTTTTGAACCTTTGCTCAAATGTATTGTCAATACGGTCTTTCCTGATCCCTCTATTTAAAATTGTAATACACTTCATATTCTTAATCCCCTTTATCTGACTTATTTTTATCCACAGCACTATCACTACTTAATATAGTATGTTTTACTTTAATTTATTTATTAGCTCTTCTAAATAAACTTTATAAGGGCAAAGTTTATTTTTAGTTTTTGTTTAGTTTTGAATATTACTTGGGATATAGCAGGCACTAAACAGATATTTGTTGAATGAATTAAAAAAATAAACTAGACCTTCTTTTGTGCTAATGTCCATCATAAGAACAAAACATCTTCTAAAATCAAAGAGAAGGGGAAGAAAAGAGAGGAAAAAGGTCTCACTTTCTTTAAACATTGATGGTTCTGAAGTAGGATGGTTCATGTTTTGCATGTGATTAGAAATTACAGGTAATATTTTTATAATGATTATTTTGTTGAAAATTTGGAAAATACAGACACACATAAATAAGAAAATAAAGAACATTCACAATTCTTTTAGAGTTAACTACTATTACTATTTCATTATGTTTTTCTTTTTTCTATGTATTTTTTTTAAATCATAAAGCTGAATATAGACCATTATAATTTGGGTTTTCTTGTTTTATGTTTTACACAAACATTTTTCCTACAGTATTAAGTATTAATTATTAAGTCTTATATTACTATATTATATATTATATAATATATAATATATTATTAATTAATGCTAATTAAGTATTAATACAGTATTAAGAACATGATCTTTAATTAGCAACAGAGTATTTTCATCAGAGAGCTACATTCTGTATTTTATTTGGCCAGTCCATTGTTTTTGGACATTAAAGTTATTTCTGCATTTTTTCTTTGGCTGTTATAAACAAGGGTCATTAATTTTAGTGCATAGCTAGTGCATTAATTTTAGTGTGTAGCTGTTAAGTTTATAGCTTGTTGAATTTTTACGTGTATATTCATCTGCATGTATGTGACATCTACGGTGATTAATTTTTTTGCAGTTTGAACAAGTCGAAGCCTCCGAATAGAAGGAGGCTTTAGGAGCTGATGTTAGTGGCTAATGGCTTTCAATGAAATCAGAAGAATTTTATGTCACTAGCTTTTTATTCTTTCGGAAAAGTTAGTGTCCTTGTTGTTGTTTAGTTGCTAAGTCACGTGCAACTCTTTTGAAGCCACATGAGCTGTATCCCACCAGGCTTCTCTGTCCATGGAATTTTCCAGGCAAGAATACTGGAGTGGGTTGCCATTTTCTTCTCCAGGGGATCTTCCCCACCTAGGGATAGAATCTGCGTCTCCTACATTGGCAGGCAGATTCTTCACCACTGAGCCACCAGGGAATAACTAATATTCTTTAGGAGGAAGTGTTTCAAAAGGTTTGTGAAAAGCTGCCAATCACTTTATAACTTCTGTGTTTGTATTTAATCTTGGAAGGGCTTTTAATTCAGTTAGAAGGAAAAGATATATTTTGGTAAACATGAAGAAAAAAGATTTAAGATAAAGGTACTTAATTAAACTTAAGCTTTTGATTGGTATAGAATTTCTTTAAATCTTATGCTAATTATATATAATTTAAAAATATAGCTCACAATTATTGGGCTTTGTGCCTTTGTATCTTCTTAGTAAAGAATTCTAAAAAGCTAAAAACAGTTATATTACTACTACATTTATTTAGAATTTTTTATTAAATATCTTGTTATTATACCACTGGAATACCATGGTGTGAAAATTCTAGAGAATAAAGAAGAATACGATGAAAAGTGTTTAGAGCAGGGAACAATATATTAATCTTTTTCCTTAAGACCTCTGTAAGATTTATACATGAAATGTGAATATTTTTCTTCTATTTCCCTGTATATTAATGTTACTAACATATCCAGCAGTTATGCCATAATTACTTTATGATGAGTTTTAAAGGAACAGATTGCCTGCTTTAGAACAAAGTTATTTTTTTGAGATATGTATTTATGTATGTTTTTTAATTTTTCTTTTAGAATTGTAGAAGAATATCATGACTTATATACATTACAAAGAGAAAGGATGGAGAGTGATATTAAACAGTTAATGGCGGAAAGAGATATCTGGAGCTCAGCTACATATGAATTATCTGTAAAGGTTGTTTCATCTGAAATCAACTTCCTTTTTGGCTAGATAAAGTTTCATTTTATAATTTTCAATAATCTAGACAAAAATTTTGTTTTATTTTAAAATTTTTATTGAAGTATACTTGATTTACAATGTTGTATTTAATTTCTGCCATACAGCAAAGTGACTCAGTTATACCTATATAGACATTCTTTTTTCATCTTCTTGTCCATTATGGTTTATCACAGGATATTGAATAGAGCTCCCTATGCTATACAGTATAGGACATTATTGTTTATCTGTCCTATATATAATAGTTTGCATTTGCTAATTCCAAACTCCCAATCCTTCCCAGCCTGACTCTCTTTCTCCCTTGGCAACCACAAATCTTTTCTCTATATCTCTGAGTCTATTTTTGTTTTGTAGATATGTTTATTTGTGTTTATTTTAATTCCACATGTAAGTGATATCATGTTACTTGTCTTTGCTTCTGACTTCACTTAGTACTATAATCTCTGAAAGGGAAAGTGAAAGTCACTCAGTTGTAATTCTCCAGGCCAGAATACTGGAGTGGGTAGCTATTCCCTTCTCCAGGGAATCTTCCCAACCCAGGGATCGAACCCGGGTCTCTGCATTGCAGGCTGATTCTTTACCAGCTGAGCCACCAGGGAAACCCAAGAATACTGGAGTGTGTAGCCTATCTCTTTGCCAGAGGATCTTCCCAACCCAGGAATCAAACTGGGGTCTCCTGCATTGCAGGTGGATTCTTTACCAGCTGAGCTACCAGGGAAGCCCTTGATAATCTCTAGGTCCATCCGTGTTGCTGCAAATGGCATTATTTCATTCTTTTTAATGACTAAGTAATATTTCATTATGTGTGTGTGTGTGTGTATATATATATATATGTATACATACCACATCTTCATAAAAATTTTTGTTAATTTTTATTTTTAAAAAATTAATTTGTATTGGAATATAGTTAATTTGCAATGTTGTGTTAGTTCTGCTGTACAGCAAGGTGAATCAGTTATATGTATACCTATATCCACTTTTTAAAAAATTCTATTCCAATATAGGTCATTGCAAGTTATCTGTCTTATATGTATTAGTGTGTATATGTCAGTCTCAATTTATCCCTTCCATCCCCTCTTTCCTCCTTGGTAACCATATTTGTTTTCTACATCTGTGACTCTATTTCTATTTGTAGATTGGTTCTTTTGTACACTTTTTTTTTTTAGATTCCACATATGAACCTCATGTGATACTTGTCTTTGTTTGACTTGCTTCACTTGGTATGACAATTTCTAGGTCCATTCATGTTGCTGCAAATGGCATTTCCTTCTTTTTAATGGCTGAGTAATATCCCAGTGTGTATATGTGTTTGTGTGTGTATTTGTGTATGTGTGTGTTTGTGTGTATGTGTGTTTGTGTGCATGTGTATGTGTGTGTTTGTGTGCACGTGTGTGTGTATGTGTGTTTGTGTGTGTACCACATCTTCTTTATCCATTCATCTATCATTGGACATTTAGGTTGTTTTCATGTAGACAAAATCTTTAGAAATGAAGATATATATTTAATTGATGAATAATGCAACTATTCTATTATAAACCTTGAAAAGGAAAAGTTGTATTTTTTTCTCTTGTTTCTTCTCTACTGGGTACCTGCCTATTGCCCAATTAAGGGCTCTTTTTCACCAGAACCTATGAGTATGAGCAGGTATTCTATTTCTGTTGTTTGTGAATGTGTTAAAACTTTCAACTTTAATTAGATATTAATAAACTAGCGAAAGTGGTTCTTTTTTTTTTAATGATGTAACTGTATTACGATCACTGGATAAGTCACTTTGGTTCTATTATTTAATACTTTGGTACCCAAGATGACAACTGAATTGAAATATGGCAGCCTGTAGACGATGACAAGATGCTTTAGGAAAATATTATAGCAATGTCCCACAATACAGTATTCAGTGTTTCCTGGTTGATTGCCTAATGTCACATCTGGAAATTACAATATTAACAGAAAATTATGATGCTAAACACATTCAAAATGTTTTCCCACTTTCCTCTGGAATAGTCAGATCTCATCTCTGACATGAAAGTTCTATTCTGATGCAGAACTTTAAAAGAGACATTGATATGTCCAGAGAAACAATTCTGACAGTAGGTATATGATATAAGAAACAAACCTGTAAAAGAAACAGACTCACAGATAGAAATGAACTAGTGGTTACCAGTGAGGAGAGCGAAAGGGGGAGGGGCAAGGTAGGGGCAGGGAATTGAGGTATGAACTAATATGTATAGAAAAATAAGCCACAGTTCAGTTCAGTTCAGTCGCTCAGTCGTGTCCGACTCTTTGCGACCCCATGAATCGCAGCACGCCAGGCCTCCCTGTCCATCACCAACTCCAGGAGTTCACTCAGACTCATGTCCATCAAGTCAATGATGCCACCCAGCCATCTCATCCTTTGTCGACCCCTTCTCCTCCTGCCCCATGAGTCAGCTCTTTGAGTGAGGTGGCCAGAGTACTGGAGTTTCAGCTTTAGCATCGTTCTTTCCAAAGAACACTCAGGACCGATCTCCTTTAGAATGGACTGGTTGGAACCACAAGAATATATCATATAGCACAAAGAATATTGTCAATATTTTAGAATAACTACAAATGGAATATAACCTTTAAAAATTGTCAGTCACTATGTTGTACACTGAAACATGTAATATTATACATCAGTTCAGTTCAGTTGCTCAGTTGTGTCCGACTCTTTGCGACCCCATGGACTGCAGCACTCCAGGCCTCCCTGTCCATCACCAACTCCCGGAGTTTACTCACACTCGTGTCCATTGAGTCGGTGATGCCATCCAACCATTTCATCCTCTGTCGTCCCCTTCTCCTCCGGCCTTCAATCTTTCCCAGCATCAGGGTCTCAATTATATGTTAATTTACAAGAAAAAAGAAACAAATCTGGGAACTAGTATGTTCAGTGGGAGAAAAAAAACAAGGGAGTTACCTCATCTAGAAGTATTTAAACAGTAGAGAACTAACTGACCACGGATAAGAGATTCCTATAGAAGAATACCTTGAACTAGTAGGGTTTTGTATTAGATCATCACGCTTGCTCCTTGGAAGAATAGGTATGACAAACCTAGACAGTGTATTAAAAAGCAGAGACATCACTTTGCCAACAAAGGCCCATCTAGTCAAAGCAATGGTTTTTCCAGTAGTCATGTATGAATGTGAGAGTTGGACCATAAAGAAGGTTGAGGGCCGAAGAATTGATGCTTTCGAACTGTGGTGCTGGAGAAGACTCTTAAAAGTCCCTTGGACTGCAAGGAGATCCAACCAGTCCATCCTAAAGGAAATCAACCCTGAATGTTCATTGAAGGACTGATGCTGAAAATGAAGCTCCAGTACTTTGGCCACCTGATGTGAAAAACTGACTCATTTGAAAAGACCCTGATGCTGGGAAAAACTGAGGGCAAAAGGAGAGCAGGGGGTGACAGAGGATGAGATGGTTGGATGGCATCACTGACTCAATGGACATGAGTTTGAGCAAACTCAGAAAGATAGTGATGGACAGGGAAGCCTGGTGTGCTGCAGTTCATGGGGTTGCAGAGTCGGACACAACTTAAGTGACTGAACAACAAGAACAATAGGAAATAACAGCTATAATGTCAACTCCCTGAAAATAAGGACTATGTCTCTTTTGTTCATCGTTATATACACAGTATCTTGAATAGTCAGTTATTCATTGAATGACTTTATAATTGATTTAGTATATCAGTGGTTCTCAAAGTGTGGTCCACAGACCCCGTTGTGAGGTCAAAAGGAGTTTCATTGTAACACTGTTGATATTTGCCTTTTTCACTCTCATTCTCGTGTGAATGTACAGTGGATTTTTCTTGAAGCTACATGGTATGGGATATTACAACAGATTGAATTCAAAAACAAATGAAAATACAGCCCTATTATATTAAGGAAACGTTAAGAGATTTGTAAAATGTGAAACTGTATGTTCTTTTCAAGTTTTTGTTTTAGAAAACATAGTTATTTTTCAGAAAAAAACTTAAAAATATAGTGGGTTTATTAATGTTTATGTGAATTAACAAATGTATATTTTAAATAATTTCAGTTAATTTCCAAAGCAATAAATAGCAGTTTATATAATCCATGTAAATAAAAGCTCTTTGGTGTTCTCAGTAATTTTTAAAAGTGTAAAGGAGTTTTGAGATAAAATTGTTTGAGAGCCTCTGCTGTATACCATGTTCAATTTGGTTCCAGTTCAGTAGTTTAAGAAAACATGGATTTGTGATTCAAATTAGTTCATGATTTAAAAAAGAAGTTGTAATCGAATTAATGATTCAATGAAAAATTGATAATGTGAAATTGGTTTGGGTTTAATAAATTACAATGGTTTGTTAATGTTTTAGGTTCCTAATTTTAGTACTTTCTAAAAATAGGTAATTGAAAGAAATAAAGTCCTGTTGGCTAAAAGACTTTACCTCAATGAAAAAAGCTGGAATAATTATACTAAGCATTTCATCGTACTGCTATCATCTAAGGTAAAGCTCGATTCACTTGAGTCATGGAAAAAGAGACTTCACCTATTGAGGGTTGAAACTGCAAGAAGCCTTTGTTAGTTTATAGATTAAATTTTAAATATAGTTTATATTTGTGCTTTATTGGGGGCAGAATGAAAAACCTAAGGAAAAGTGAATAAAGGCTCTTCTTTTTATTTGTCTTCTGATTCAAGCAACTTCAGTAATTTATCTAAGTTAACACTGTAGATGTTACTTACAGAGTTATAGTGCTTAAACAAAAATTTAACTATGTTCATTGAAATAATCAGATTATTGATGTATTCTATGCAATCTGATGGGCAAATTCAGGGAGCACATTAGGTTGCAAAGAAAGGAAGTAACATTTAGTATGTTTCTAGAGTCAAATCATTTACACTAGTCAATTAGTTTAATTCTTACAACAATCCTGTGAGATATATATTAGGGTCTTTATTTTTTGAAAAAGAAAAATTAATCTGAAATTAAATAGTATCCCCCAAGCCAATAAATGACTAGGATTTACATTTCGTTCTGTTTAACTTTGAAATTCCTGTTTTTTCGAATGTACTGCCCAGCCTGCCAAGTCCTGTGAGGAAACTGGGCTCATATTGCAAAGGAAAAAAATCTTGATTCTAATTTTTTTTTTTTTACTGTGGAAAAATTCACCACCAAAGGGACTATATAATAGCATCACTGATATTTTGAAAGAGGAATATCTGTTCAATTTTTGGATCCATTTTCTATGAATGTCTCTAGTATTAACAGTATTAATAATGGCCTGGTGCATGCTAGTAAGTATTTGTTACATGGATAAACGAGTAAGTGGTTCAATTCCATGCATTTTATCTAGGACACTTCAGACCTTGCACTATTGCAGAAGTTGACACAGAAATGGAAAATTTTAGTGAATAAATTTCAACAGGAAGTGGAGCGAAATGAAGAGGCTACAAGGGAGAGATTGCAAAGCGTGAAGGACGGCCTTGTCAAATGGCAGCAGTTCTTCAGAAATAATTCGTGGGTCTTCAAGAATCTTGTTTTTCTGATTATATGACATCATGTTTGATAACTCAGTCCAGATCTTTCTCTCTATATATCTCATTTCTCTTTTACCCTGTAATTACTCTGACATTGATTTTAGTGGGGTAACCAGCTGGCCTTACAAGGGCACAATCCTTCTAGGAGCCTGAATGGCTTACATCATATTGATCATACTGATCCCTGTACCAAACTGCTGTTGCTTCCATTGAAATCCAACTCTTTCTTTTCTTTACTCTCTTTTTAAAATGAAGTCAACATAATGTCTGTTGGCACACTTCATATGCGGATCCATCTGCAAATTCTGCAGCATAGTGCATGTGCAGAGAAGTGGAATCAATGACTGGCAGTTACTAGGAGGTTGGTTTTGATTGGATATCATACTTTGTAACAGAAATTTTACAGTGGAAGAAGCTGCCTATAAAGTAGTGAAGTGGAGGCTGGTTGACTAAATCATAGCCAAGGTTAGTGGGAATCTATACTTTAAATGCAGGCTGCACTCGATGTTTTCTAAAGTTTTTTTTTTTTTTTTTTTAAACTTTAAGATGCTTTGTCTGTTGAGGAAACACATTTAGGTACTATTTCCATGTCAAACTGAGAAGAGTAGTTTCAGTTTTTCATATCCTCTAAGTACTCTTGCCTGGAAAATCCCTTGGACAGAGGAGCCTGGTGGGCTGCAGTCCATGGGGTCGCTAAGAGTCGGACACAACTAAGTGACTTCACTTTCACTTTTCACTTTCATGCATTGGAGAAGGAAATGGCAACCCACTCCAGTGTTCTTACCTGGAGAATCCCAGGGACGGGGGAGCCTGGTGGGCTGCCGTCTATGGGGTTGCACAGAGTCGACACGACTGAAGTGACTTAGCAGCAGCAGCAGCAAGAGGTGTTCCAGTTAGTAGATTGGGAAGTGGCAGCCGAAGCTGGTGTATATCCAAGCTGGTTGCTGCTGCCATTGCCCAACTCCTGCTTGTTGACTCTCAGCTGGGAGAGGAGACCGGTGGCAATGGCTTTCTTCTCCTTTCTCCTCAGGAACAACTTTGATAGCTTTCTTCTTGTGGGGCTTCAAAAGATACTAAAGGAAACACTTTTTTATTTTTTAACCAGAAGTTGGGGCTCCTAGCCTAAATGTTGAGTCTTAATTATTCTTTAGGCTTCCTTTCTCTGTATATATTGCTTTGGCCGCTGTGTTCAGCAGGAATTATTCCTATGATGACCTAATTTTGGACGTTGAGGACCCAGAGGCTACCCTTCTAATACTGTCATGGCTTCTGACCCTGTAACTTGCTTCCTCAGGTCTGATTATGATCTGAATTTATATTGTATTTGTCAATTTAAAAATGAATGCCTGTGAGGGAGAGGCTGAACCTGGAAGGCATTTGGGAAAATCATTAGGGAGAAGTATATTATTAATTGTTATATTATGTGTGGATTCATGATTTTCTTTGTTTATATCTTGTCCTGAGACCACACTCTTGCTCTTTTTCCTTCTTTCAGTGAAAAAGACATTTTATCCCCCCATAAACAAAAGACACTTGAATCAATCGTTCCAGACTTCAAGCAGTGGCTAACGGTAAGACTTTCTAGAAAACAACTTGGTAATCAAAATGCTGTTTGCAAACTTGTCACTCCTTACCTACAACTGAATCATATCTCATCCTTTAAAAATGCCGTACTAGGTTTTATGAATGACAAGGAAAACATTAAAACTCCAGAGGCTTTAAAAGTACTCTTAAATATTCTGTTCTCAGTTCTGTTTTTTAGATTTTTGGGTCAAATAAAATTAGGTTGTCAGTAAAAAGATTAGGAAAAGATACTTGGGTGGCAATTAAGGTAGTTCTGATTCTCTCATCTAATTGTCAGACATAAACAACATCCGTGCCTCTCATGTGCCTGGCTTTTGTCTTAAGGACACATTGGACTTTCAAAATTAATAACATCTTTTTACAAATTGTGGTAAAATATACATAACATAAACTTACCATTTACATCATTTTTATGTACAGGTCAGTAGCCTTAAGTACATTCCCTTTGCTGTGCAACCATGACCGCCATCCATGTCCAGAACTTTTTCATCTTCCTGAACTGAAATTCTTCCTGTTAAACAGTACCTTCCCATTTCCTCCTCCCTCCAGCCCCTGGCAACCGCCATTCTACTTTGTCTTTATAAATTGACTACTCTAGGCACCTCATATAAATGAAATCATGTAGAATTAATCCTTTTGTGACTGACTTATTCTCTTCAGCATACTACCCACAAGGTTTATCCACATTGCAGCATTTATCAGAATCTGCTGCTTTCTTAAGGTTGAATAATATTCCATTGTATATATAGAACACACTTTGTTTATTAATAATGTCTTTTTAAAGTAACATTTTCAAACTTTGAAAATAGGTTTCATTTTGCTAGTCAAATTGCTATCCTGTTACAGTAGTCTGGTAAGGGAAATATAATATTCAGTTCAGTTCAGTCACTCAGTTGTGTCCGACCCTTTGCCACCCCATGAATCACAGCATGCCAGGCCTCCCTGTCCATCACCAACTCCCGAAGTCTACCCAAACCCATGTCCATTGAGTCAGTGATGCCATCCATCCATCTCATCCTCTGTCGTCCCCTTCTCCTCCTGCCCTCAATCTTTCCCAGCATCAGGGTCTTTTCAAATGAGTCAGCTCTTCGCATCAGGTGGCCAAAGAATTCCTCCAAATGTTAACATCAAACTCATGACCTAATGAAATCTCATCCAATCCCAAGAAACCATTTTCTTTTCTTTTGGAATGATTTGAGCAGAATTGAAAATGTTTGTTGTCATACATACAGTATAGTTAGTTTAGCGACTTTTTTTTTTTTTTTTTTTTTGCTGACAAAACAAGAGATTTTATTGGGAAAGGGCACCCGGGTGGAGAGCAGTAGGGTAAGGGAACCCAGGAGAACAGCTCTGCCACTTGGCTCGCAGTCTCCAGTTTTATGATGTTGGGGTTAATTTCTGGATTGTCTTTAGCCAATCATTCTGACTCAGAGTCCTTCCTGGAGGTGCACTCCTTGTTCAGCCAAGATGGATGCAAGAGAAAAGGATTCTGGGAGGTGGTCAGACATGTGGTGTCTCCTTTTGACCTTTCCTGAACTCTTCCTGTTGGTGATGGCTTATTAGTTCCATGTTCCTTACCAGGACCTCCTGTTGTAAAGCAACTCATGCAGATGGTTACTATGGTGCCTGGCCAGGGTGGGCAGTTTTAGTCAGTGTGCTTCCCCTAACAGAAGGAACCTAGATATTCCTGGGAAATTTGACTTTCGCCTGCTACTTCATAAGTGAGAGGTCAGCAAGTTGGTACAAATAATTAGACCAGCGACTTACATTTTTAAAATGTTCATCTGTTTGACATTGCATAGATAAAATTGAAAAAGTCATGCTTCTTTTTTTTAGTAGGAATAGTAGTAATTTTCATTCATTAACTTGTCAGGCTGAAGGTGCTTTCCATATGTTATTATACTTTTTCTTCATTGTATCCACCTGAGGCAGGTTCTGTAATCCCCCATCTTTCAGATGTGGAAATTGAAGATTAGAAATGTTAAGTAACTTGCCTTAGTTACCTATAAATGATAAATGGCCGAGTCTGTCTCTTAATTGCTCTGCTACAATGCTTTCCAATACTGGTTGCTAATAAGTGTGGGTGGTTTGTTTACACTATCTGAGTCTTGGAATAATGGCAAACTTTATATATAAATTGTAACTTATTTTTTCCACAAATACTTATTGATATTTCAGGTATATCACTTGTACTTCGGGTTAAACAAACGAAAACTTATACATTCTAGGAACTTTCCCAGTATAGTGGGGATCATATAAACAGAAATATTACATCCTTATCAAAGCAAGTAGTGATTAAACATGCTCAGCTCTCTGAGGCTTAATTGCCTCTCACTAATATTTTTACCTACATAGGATTGAATATAATTATTTCATCCTGGTAAACTATGGGTTATCTTATAGAGTATCAAAATTAAATTCATTTTAATTTTGATAATAGAATGTATGTCATATGAGGAAATGATATGACAAATAAGATATATAACTCCAGAATATTTGGGAGTCACCTGAGTAGACTTTGATGAAATCAGTGAATAATGTACTAATTTCCTCATCCCCCTTTCACTCTCCAGATGTTGACTGAAGACAGAGACAAATTTTCTGGGGATCTTCTAGTGTCAAAATACGATTCTCTCAAGATTATTAAACGGTTACAGGAAAACTGGACAGATATTGGGCTTGGGATATTTGGTCGCCATAAAAGTATGGAGGGAAATATACCACCAGAGCAGAAGCTCATGGAGGAAATTTTGAAAAATATAGCAAGACTCTACAAAGAATTTGAAATAAGAATAAATGGGGATAATGGTAAGGAAAAAACCAATGGTAATGATAATTAGATGGCTTGAAAGTATAAAGCATTTTAATACTAATTATTAGTTTCAATACAATTAATATTGAAAATCAAAATAATACATTTAGTTTTAAAAATCAAGCAAAATAAAGCACTAAGTATCACTTTATTGAGACATAAGTCATTACAATGCATCTATTTAAATATATCATTTGATGAGTTTAATGTGGCTCAGATCGTAAAGCATCTACCTGCAATGCAGGAGACCAGGTTTGCTCCCTGGATTGGGAAGATCCCCTGGAGAAGGAAATGGCAACCAACTCCAGTACTCTGGCCTGGAAAAATCCTGTGGACAGAGAAGCCTGGTAGGCTACAGTCCATGGGGTTGCAAAGAGTTTCACTTTCAGTGTATTCATAAACATGTGCAACGAGGTAGTAAATGGTTTAAAATAAATGAAGTCATTTATTAACAAGTCATTTTGAAAACTCCTAAAAGATTACTGATGAAGGCAGTGAAAATATTTTCATCAAGGACAAGAAAAAGTTGGTTTTTTTAAAAATTATTTCTCTTTATATATCTTTGAAATGGGAGTATTTTCATTTCTTATTTTGCAAATGAGTTTAGACAAAGGTAATCCCAGGGACAGAGGAGCCTGGTTGGCTACAATCCATGGGGTTACAAGAGTCAGACACCACTTAGAGACTAAACCACCACCACCACCATTTGTTTGGAAAGGGTATTCTGCCGTGATGTCACAGTGAATCAATCAAAGATTAGGATCTAGACTTGCTTCTTATTCAGACCAAAACTCGGAGAAGGCAATGGCAACCCACTCCAGTACTCTTGCCTGGAAAATCCCAGGGATGGCAGAGCCTGGTGCGCTGCTTTCTTTGGGGTCTCACAAAGTTGGACACGACTGAAGTGACTTAGCAGCAGCAGCAGCAGACCAAAACTATATGTAAACCTGAACAATGGATGAGGAGCCTGGTAGGCTGCAGTCCATTGGGTTGCGAAGAGTCGGACACGACCGAGCAACTTCACTTTCACTTTTCACTTTTCACTTTCATGCATTGGAGAAGGAAATGGCAACCCACTCCAGTGTTCTTGCCTGGAGAATCCCAGGGATGGCAGAGCCTGGTGGGCTGCTGTCTTTGGGGTCTCACAGAGTTGGACACGACTGAAGTGACTTAGCAGCAGCAGCAGCAGACCAAAACTATATGTAAATCTGAACAAAGAGCTAAAAAATGACTCAAGAACTATTATCTGTTCTTGTTTCTGTTTTAACTATCCTGTAATCATGAAGAAGCTGTTTTTCATCATTGTCTTCTTAACAGGATAACTCAGTAAATTAATGCCTTTAACAGAAACTGTAGTTCATGGTTTCTGTGTTTAATGCATTTCATTGTCCACCAAGAAGATAAGACAAAGTAAAAACTATCATCAATAAAAATAGTCCATCAGTTAGAAAAGCACTGATTAGATAGTTTTTATTCACTAAATATTTGTTTAGGAGCTACTCTTTGCAAGATTCTCTGCTAGGCAAGCTGTAGAGTAATAAGAAACTAAAAGAAGACATGCCCCTACCCATTGTGCTGCTAAGTCACTTCAGTCGTGTCCAACTCTGTGCGACCCCATAGACCGCAGCCCACCAGGCTCCCCCGTCCCTGGGATTCTCCAGGCAAGAACACTGGAGTGGGTTGCCATTTCCTTCTCCAATGCATGAAAGTGAAAAGTGAAAGTGAAGTCACTCAGTCGTGTCTGACCCTCAGCGACCCCATGGACTGCAGCCTTCCAGGCTCCTCCATCCATGGGATTTTCCAGGCAAAAGTACTGGAGTAGGGTGCCATTGCCTTTTCCGCCCTACCCATTAGGATCTCATAATTTATTATTGAAATAGTAGACTTACAACTACTTCCGAAAGTTAATGATTTTCTCACTTTTCCAGGTACCTCTAAAATTCTCCCAACTTTGATTAGTTCTTTTGAATTCTGTTCTTTCAAGTTGGAAAGCCTCCTGGAGTTTCCTGACCTGCTTCTTGAAGAATGGGAGGGACTTAATGAAAAAATTAATGAGATGAAGTCTCAGTTGGATTCATCGTTATACATTATTGGCACTGTTCCGCAGTACATAGATATGGATTCTGGCCTGTAAGTTCTCATAGCTATCTGCTGGGGAGAAAGGAGTCCCCATTTCTCAGTACTTAGCCTCAATAATGGGTATTTGGGATCAAATGAGAAACCTTGACATCCTGTTCCTCCCAGGAAGAAAGCCATCTGACTGGGGGCTGGAGGGTGAGAGAATGTAAGGTCTACATTATTCACGACTGGCTAATGTGAGGTGAGGTTAGGAAGGTTGTCAGTGAGTAGTCTTTCTACCAAATATCTCAGGGCTTTGATTCACCTTCCTCTGAGTTCTCAAACAGTTATCCACGCCAAAGTTTACTAGGCCCAGCCAAATGAAATTCTTTCTTTTATCTCATATTTACTTTTATACTCTTAAGTAAGTCACTTACCTTTATTTTACTTGCTTTTCCCTTCAGGGAACTACAAACACATATATTTAACATGATTCAACAGTGGCTTTTGAAGATAGGCGGTGAGATTAACAATGGTAACATGGAACTTCAGCGCCAAGTATGTACTTGCAGGAATTTATTAGATTGTTTTTTGCCTTGGCTGCGAGTTTTCTTCCAGGGAAAAACCAAGTCATGGCTAATTGAAGTAGGAGATTGGGAGGGCAAAATGGGAACTTACATAATTACTCAAATGATTTTCAGTGGATTTTTAAATGAGGTATGTTACTGCATTTGGAATGAAGTTTCAGCAATGATCATAAGTTTTTGAGATCCAGTTATTATCTTTACTCTTTACTCAGTATACTGAAAAAAATTTTCCCTCAATAGTGTTAATCATTTTAAGGATTTATGTTGGTGCCCTTGACTAGCTGAAGGGCTGACAGAAATGTGTTTCTAGGAAGAAAGACAAAATGCTACCATACAGTTGGTTTATAGTTATTAGAATAGGGACTTGCCCTGCCATTCTGAGGAACTGAACCTGTGGACTTCTTAACTATCACAACATGAAGTAGTAATTTCCGATGGATGTCTTAGTTTATTATATTTACTCCCACTTCCTAGTCTTAATTATAATCTAAATTTACACAGGAGACTCTTATTATAAGTATAATATGCAAATATTTGATGTTATAAAATTGATAAAATGAATTTAGCTAATTTTAATATTGCTTAAATTAGGAATTTGAAAGGCAGAGATCAGTGTGTTATATGGGAATGCTACTTATGAAGCATTATATCAGCCTGTGAGCATGTTGTAAATATAGAAACACCAAGAGTTGAGGAGCAAATATGTTAAGACTGGAAATATGGATACAGGGGATCACCAGACCCGTGAGAAATTTCTGATTTAGAACACAACCAGAAGTAAGAAGAAAAAGGGTAGGAGAGTGCCTGTCACATAGTGAGACTCAATAAATATTTCTTTGAAGTAAGAAAGGACATTCCAACATTGCTAATGTTTTATGGTGTTGCTACATTAACACCTTCTTTGATGAGATACTCAGTTTACTATTGGGGATTATCTCTGGGGAATCATAGTCTCAATTTTTAATGTTATGGAATTCAGTTTTTATAATATAGGATTATTTAGAAACTACCTTTATATACTTCTCCATATATCTCCATTTTGATGCTATATGATTATAATGTAGTTAAACTGAATATAAAACTTGCAAGATTATATATTTCTCAAGAAATTGTATATATCCATATTAATCTATATTAATTGGTATAAGTATTTAAAAATGGAAAATTTTTATCTTTATTTCATTCACCATTCATTTTTCTTTCTGATCCACTTTCTTCCAGATATTTTTTGTTTGTTTTTTTCTTTATATCTTTACTTCATCTAATCTGTGCTGCTTGGCAGTAAAACCGATCTTCAAAGATTTTTTACTGTGTATCTCTATCAGCAAAAAATCATTGAACAATTCATTTCTAACTTACATGTGAGACTTACTCTATTGACTTTTTTTCTACATTGTAAAATATATATGACTAGTCAAAAGAGATGAGATGAATAATATTTTAAAATTATTTTTAGTAATGATTTTTAAAAAAACTGATGTGATCAAACAGGCTTCATAATTTTTTTTATAAGCACAGGTTAATGCTTAGTGACAAAGCCATCTGAAGGTCTGCTTCTAAGTTCAGTTTACTTTGTTACTTTTTTTTTAAAGGACTGTCATTGCTAAAATAATAGCTTGCAAAGAAGCGATCCAAATTGAAGAAATTCATTATAGTAAAATTTTCCATCTGCCATAATGTCAGTCAGTTGTTTTTATAAACATGAGACAATGCAGCATTTCTTTTTTTAAACAAAAGATTGGCAATCAATTGAAACACTTTATTTGTAAGATTTTAAAACAATTAGAAACTTATTTCCAGATTTTCAAGTATATGAATTTGAGAGTTTTAAAAAGTGAGCCATATATCATTTTCAGCAACAAAATCAAACCAAGATGGAAATCCTTCCAACTGTCCATTTTCAAAATGACTGCTCTATAGCATAAATTTATTTTGTGTGGGTGCAGTTAAATCACTTCACTTGTGTCCAATTCTTTGTGATGCTGTGGATCATAGCCCACCAGGCTCCTCTGTCCATGGGATTCTCCAGGCAAGAATACTGGAGTGGGTTGCCATGCCCTCCTGCAGGGGATCTTCCTGACCTAGGGATTGAACCCTCATCTCCTACACTGGCAGGCAGGTTCTTTACCACTAGTGCCACCTGGGAAGCCCAAATTTCTTTCACTCATTGTTAACATCAATTTTATATATTAAAAATAATTTTGGCCATGCCATGAGGCATGGGGAATTTTAGTTCCCCAACCAGGGATCAAACCTGTGCCCCTTGCTTTGAAAGAATAGAGTCTCAACCACTGGACCAGGGAAATCCCAACATCAATTATATTTTGAAGGGTTGAATTGTGATTTTTTTTTTTTATTTTTTTAATATCAGCTAGGAGATGGCTGTTTTGCCACTTGTCATCCCTGAAAAGATCAGTAAATTTGAAACAAGCGTGCCTTTTTATAAAACACTTCATCTTAAAATTTCTCCTAAGAATTTGGTATCCGAATCACAATAAATCTGGTTTATTATAAAAATCATTTTCACTCTCCATCTAATTAAAGAGAATGATTCCGTATCTTTGTGAAAGTAAAAGATATTCTTCTGTGTTTAATTTATTCTAATTTTAAATTCATCTGTGAAGTATTGCATGACCTTGTTTCTGTCATTTAGTCTCTTTAATATAGGTTTGAAATGAAGATAACAAATATGACTGTTTATTTCATAAGCATGCTTTAAGGACTTATTAATATTTTATGTAAGCAAAAATGACAGTATCATTCAGGCCATTGATGTATGAAAGAAAAGTTTAGAGAATTAATTCTCTAAGAAGAATTAGTGTAGTTGAGAAGCAACAGGGTTTTTGTGGGGAAAATATCTTTGACTTGTGAAAGGTAGTAGTCATTTTAACTCTTTCTCAGGAAGAGTTGCCCTTCCCCTAACTCTGCTGCTACTGCTGCTGCTGCTAAGTCACTTCAGTCGTGTCCGACTCTGTGTGACCCCATAGATGGCAGCCCACCAGGCCCTGCCGTCCCTGGGATTCTCCAAGCAAGAACACTGAAGTGGCTTGCCATTTCCTCCTCCAATGCATGAAAGTGAAAAGTGAAAGTGAAGTCGCTCAGTCGTGTCCGACTCTTAGCAACCCCATGGACTGCAGCCTAGCAGGCTCCTCCGTCCATGGGATTTTCCAGGCAAGAGTACTGGAGTAGGGTGCCCCCTAACTCTGGTCCTCACTAAATCCCCTGATGGGCTTGATTTGATTGAAGGGTTGGATTGAGTAGATTAGATTCATTAGTTTGGTTTGACTGATTTAATTTGTATCAGCTCCTCACTAAAGCCTATGGTCCTCAATAAGGCCTGACACTGTTCCTCACAAAGACCTGACTCTGATCTAAGGATTTAATCGATTGGATTGATGTGATAATTGATTCGTTACAAAACAGTTCTATTTTAAACTTTATATGGTTTTTGCTGTTTGATTTATTTTAAGTGGGTCATTTATATTATAATCTTTTTTTTTTTTTTTAACAGATGGATGAATTGCATATACCCATGATTCAGTGGATGGTAAATTTGCTGATTTTAATGATACCTGACTTTCCTGATCCAGATATTCTCATAAGTCTGGAGAATAGTGCTGAAAAACGTGACCTTGGAATTGCCAAGTTAGAGCTAGATGCAATGGCCCTGGCAAAAAAGTTGTCCCAATATTCCAGCTATTTGAGCAGGTGAAACTATCTGGTTATTGTATTATTTCTGTTGAAAATTAAACATGGCATAAAGCAGAGGAAAAACACTATAAATCAACTATACTCCAATAAAAATTGAAAAAAAAAAGCAGAGGAGAGAAGGGCAGTTAGTAGTAGCAATAAGGGATTGTTTTAAAACCCTGAAAGAAATACTAGGTCAGTTTTTAAGCTAGCTTCAACACTGTCCTGTTGGAATGTGAAATTTTGGTGTTTTCTTAATTACTTTAGAATTCCTTTGAAAACAGTGTTAGCATAAGCAGGATAGGAAGTGTATATGTATGTGGGAGTGAGAAGTAAAACAAAAAAAAACAACAAACCAAACCAGCTGCATAAATAAATTACAGTTTTGCACCTATTGTGGGGGGAGTAAGTGTAATTTGCATATGTAATTCCATGCAAAATTGAATGTATACTTTTATATGTTTTACTAAACACCAACCAAAACATATTTTAAAAAAGCAAAAAGTAAGGAACTTTCCTGGTGGTCCAGTGGCTAAGACTCTGAGCTCTCATTGCCAGAGGCTTGGGTTTGATCCCTGGTCAGGGTCTAAGACCTGTGTCTTAGATCCTGTGGTCAGGAACTAAGACCCAATGCAGACAAATAAATTTTTTTAAAAAGAGGGAAAAAGCCTTATATCTGAAAAGCTAGAAGATTCCCATCGAACGAAGAAGATGTCTATAAAACTGTACTTTATTAACTAGGAAGCATACTGTCACTATGATTACTTCAGATTTGGGAAGTTGCTTTTACAATTTAGCCAGTTTTGCCTTCATTTCCATTCAGTGTTGCCAGTGGTTGAACATGACTTGAAAGGAGGGGAGAAGGAGGATGGGACTGAGAAACTGAGCAAGAAACAAATTATTCTGTGGTCAATCAGTAGCTTAATTATTATGGTAAACTTCCACTGTATTTGGATTTATAGGAGAAACCAGCAATAAAAAGGTGATGCTCTGTATGTGTGTGTGTGTGTGGTTTTTTTTTTTTTTTTCAGTTGTTGCAAAGAGCTGGTAGTAGCTATGGCTGTGAATAAAGCAAGTCACTTAGAAAAAAATCCTGATAAGGAGCTTAATGAAGTGGAGAAGATGAAGGTAATAACTCTATACTCCCCTTACTTTTGCTTTGTTTGTTTTAAGTAGACTTTTTGGGCATAATTGCTTTACAACAAACTGCACATACTTAAATGTGCAATTTGATAATTTCTAAAATGTACATACACTTGTAAAATAATCACTATGATTGAAAAAGGAGCATATCCAACAAGCTCAAAGTTTCCTTGTACCCCTTTATAATCTCTCCTTACAGCCTTGTCCTGTCCCAGGCAACGTCTGATCCACTTTCTAACCTCAAAGATGAGTTTTCAAGTTTTAGAATTTATGTCAATTGAATCATACAGAATATATACGTTTCTTTGTCTGACTTCTTTGACCAAGCAGAATTATTTTTAGATTTGCACTGTTGCTTTTGTCAAAATGGCTTTTTAGTGCTGAGCAGTATCTCATTGAATGGAAATACACCATTTATCAACCATTCTTTGCTGATGAACGTTTGAATTATTTCCATTTTTTTATTATTACAAGTAAAGCTTCAATGGATATGCACATACATATGCACCGCTTTCATTTGTCTTAAATAAGTATCTAGAAATGGTTAGGTCATATGGCTTGCGTTTGTAGCTTTTTGAGAAACTGTCTTCTACGTTCCTGCCAGCAGTATATGAATGTTCCAGTTGTTTCACACCCTCACCAAAATTTGATTCAGACAGTGATTTCAATTTTAGACATTCCAGTAAGTGGCTCGTGGCATGCCATTGTAGTTTTAATTTGCATTTCCTTCATGATCAGTGATGTTGAACATCTTTTCTTGGGATTATTTGGCATTGCATCTCCTTTGGTGAAAGGTACAAAGCTGCTAAGAGGGTAGATCTTAAAAGTTATCACAAGAAAAAAAAATGTAACTATTTGAGGTAATAGATGTTAACTGAATTTGTTGTGGTAATCATTTTGCAATACATAATATATCAAATCATTATGTTGTACATATTAAACATGTGCAGTGTTATACATCAAGTATATATCAGTAAAACTGGAAAAGTGCTAAAAAAATACAATTGTTTTATAATTTGGTTACTGGTTACTTGATATGTTTAAGTCGTTACAAGTGAAATAAAATTAATAAACTGTTCATGGAAAAAAGGCAAAATATCTGCTCAAATCTTTGGCCTTTTATTATTGGTTTGTTTTGTTATCATTGAATTTGAAAGTATATTATATATTCTGGATAAAAGTCCTTTATCAGATGTGTGATTTAGAAATATTTTCTCTCAGTCTGTGACTTCCTTTTCTTCTCTTAACAATGTCTTTGAAAAAGGGGAACTTCTTAACTGATGAAGTCCAATCTATCATTTTTCTTCTTTTATGGGTCTTCTTTTGGTATTGTTATCTAAGAAAAATTTTGTATAGTAACATCTGAAGATTTATAGTTTTAAGCTTTGTGGGTTCAGATCTGTGACCCATTTTGAATGACCTTTTCTGGTGCCAGATATGGGTTGAAGTTCACTTTTTGGCATTTGGATATCCAGTTGTTTAGCACCGTGTGTTGAAAAAAACTACCCTTTCTCTATTCAGAAGCCTTTTCATCTTTTTAAAAATCTGGAGGGCACAGCAGCCCACTTTAGTGTTCTTGCCCAGAGAATCCCCATGGACAGAGGAGCCAGCAGGCTACAGTCCACGGGGTCCCAGAGAGTCAGACACGACTGAGTGACTAAGCACAGCACATTGATCGTATATATGGATATTATTCTGGATATTCTACTATGTTCTATTATCTGTATGTCAACATTGTCACCATTATCAATTTTGTTTGGATTGCTATAGTTTTATAATGTTCTGAGATTAGTAATGTAAATCCTCCAAATTTGTTCTTTTTCAAGATTGCCCAGGCTATTCTAGGTCCTTTGCTTTCCATATGTGAAGTTCTTAGAATTAGCTTATCAATGTTTCCAAAGAAACCTATTAGGATTTTTCTTATGATTACATTTTATCTATTGATTAATTTGTGGAGAACTGACATCCTAACAGTATTGAGTCTTTGGGCCTGTGAAAATTATATATCTCTTCATTTACTTAAGTTCTTTATTTCTTTCAGCAAAGTTTTGTAGTTTTCAGTATATAGGTCTTTGTAAGGTTTATTCCTATGTATTTTATATTTTGGTACTGTTACAAATTATATTATTCTGTAATTTCAATTTCTTATTATTCTTTTGTAACAGAATTATCATTGATTTTTAAAATTTTTGATTTTATTGGAGTATAGTTGATTTACAATGTTGTGTTAGTTTCAGGTGTACAGCAAAGCGATTCAGTCATGCATATACATGTATTCATTCTTTTTAGGTGTTTGTTTATGTATTTTTGGCTGTGCCGGGTCCATGTTGCTGCACACACAAGCCTTCTCTAGTGGAGAGCAGAGCTACTCCTCCTTGTTGTGCACAGGCTTCTCATTGTGGTGGCTTCCCTTGCTGCAGAGCTCAGGTACTAGGCATGCGGGATTCAGTAGTTGTGGTGCCATGGACTTAGTTGCTCCGTGACACATGAGATCTTCCCAGATCAGGGACTAAACCCATGTCCCCTGCTTTAGCAGGCAGATTCTTATCCACTGGACCACCAGGAAGTCCCTATTCATTCCTTTTTAGATTCTTTTTTCTTATAGGTGATCACAGAATATTGAGTAGAGTTCCCTGAGCTCTATAGGATGTCCTTGTTCATTATCTATCTTGTATATAATAGTTTGGGTATGTTCATCCCAAGCTCTTGATTTATCCCTTCCCCCCATGTTTTCCCCTTTGGTAAGCTTGTTTTTGATATCTGTAAGACTTTCTGTTTTGTAAAAGTTCATTTGTATCATTTTTTAAGAATGATTAAAAAAATTTTTTTAATTAGATTGCACATATGAGTGATATGATATTTATCATTCTCTATCTGGCTTCACTTAGTATGATAATCTCTAGGTCCTTCCATGTTGCTGCAAATGTCAGTAATTCATTCTTTTTATGACTGAGTACTGTTCTATTATATGTGTGTATATATATATGTATCACATCTTTATTCCTCTGTTTATGGGCATTTAGGTTGCTTCCATGTCTAGGCTATTGAGCACAGTGCTACAATGAGCATTGTATCATGATTTTTAAAATATATTTATTTCATATCTTGTGACCTTACTGAACTCACTTATCCCTGCTAAGAAGTTTTTTTTTTTACCCTAGATTCCTTAGAATTTTCTATGTACATAATTATATCATCTGCAGATAAGGACAGTTTTATTTATTTCTTTCTAGTTTACCTGCCTTTAATTTCTTCTTCTTGACTTCTTGACTAACTAGAGTCTCCAGTACCAGACTGAGTAAAAGTGGTGAGAACAGACATCCTTGTTATAGTTTGGGGGAAAGTATTTATCCTGTCGTCTTTAAGTATAATGGAAGGATGGAAGGTGTAGGCTTTTCCTAGGTGTCCTTTATCATATTGATGAAGCTTTATTTTTATTCCATGTTTGTTAAAAATCTTTTTAGAGTCAGGAGTGAATGTTGAATGTTGGATTTTATCAAATCCTTTTTCTGCCTCTACTGAGACAGTCGATGAGTTGTCTTTTTTAGTCTTTTAACATGACCACTAACATTGATTGATGTTTTATTATTTATTTATTTATGACTGTGCTGGGTCTTCATTGTGTGCGTGGACTTTCTCTAGTTGCAGCGCACAGGCTGCTTTGGTGGAGCACAGGCTTTAGGACACACAGGGTCAGTAGCAGTGCTTGGGTTCTCTAGTTGTGCATGGGTTTAGTTGCCCCATGGGCATGTGGGATCTTAGTTCTCTGACCAGAGATCAAACTCATGTTCCCTGCGTTGGAAGGCAGATTCTTAACCACTGGGCCACCAGGGAAGTCCCTGATTGATTTTTGAATTGAATATTAAATGAACCTTACGTTCCTGGTATAAACCCCACTTGATCATGGTGTACTATCTTTTTATATATTACTAAATTCAGTTGGTTGAAGTTTTGTGTAGAATTTTTGCATTGATGTTCTTGAAGATACTGATTATATATTAGTAGTTTACTTTGTTTTTTAGTATTTTTGGTTTTGATATTAGGGGTAATGTTAGTCTCTTAAAATGAGTTAGAAAGTGTTTTTTACTCTTCTATTTTATAGAGCAATTTGTACAGAATTATAAATTATTTTTTCCTTAAATGTTTGATATAATTCACCAGTGAAGTCATTTAGGTTTGTGAGAAAGTTTTAAGTTACAAAGATAGAGTTATTCAGATACAAGGCTAGCCAGTTTCTCTACTGGGTATAAGGAAATTTCCTTACTGCATATAGGGCTATTATATCTTCTTGAGAGAGCTCCTTAGCTTTGGTCTTGTAAGGAATCTGTAATTTCATCTAAGTTGTCTAATTTATTGATGCAGAGTTGCTCACATTATTCCCCATTATCCTTTTAATAATTATAGGATGTCCACTCTTGTCCCTGTTATTGAAAATTTGTATTTTTTCTCTTTTTTTTCTCATCAGTCTATAAAAAGATTTGTCTATTTTTTTGATCTCAAAAACTTGATTTTGCCTTTACAAATTTTTTTCTATTTTTTTGTTTTGCTAATTTCCACACTGCTCTTTATTATTTCCTTATTTCTACTTATTTTGGGTTTAATTTACTCTTCCTTTTCTTGTTTTATAAGGTATGGTGACTCAGTTGGGTAAAGAGCCCGCCTGCAGTGCAGGAACTGTAGTTTGATCCCTGGGTGGGGAAGATCCCCTGGAGGAGGACACGGCAACCCACTCCAGTATTCTTGCCTAGAGAATCCCTGGACAGAGGAGCCTGGCAGGCTGTAGTCCATGGGGTCGCACAGAGTTGGTCACTACTGAAGCGACTGAGTACATGCACATAAAGTATAGCTGAGCTTATGATTTTGAGACCCGCCCATAAACAGTAGAATGGATATTGTATTATGCTGTATCAGGACTGGTGTATAGAATGTAGTCAGTTTTCTGTTCTTTGGTCTGTTTGATGTTTAAATGGCTGTTCTCATTAAATTCTGTGATTTTATGCTCTTCTGTATGTGTAATAGATCTCACAGTTTTTTAAAAAATGGATTATAACAAAATTTTATGTGTAATATCTTACTAATTAATTTAAAAATCTCTAAGAAATGGAGAATTTTAGGAAAATATACAGTAACATTAATTTTAGAAGGATAAAACTGGTCAGTTTTCAGAGAAGAAATTGATGCATTTGTTGAAAATGAACCTCAAAATTTTGCCTGGACTCCATAGATGTGTTCAGACTTTGAAGGAGCAGGTAATCCCCATGCCAGTTTAAGAGCATAGGTAATGATTGAACTTCTCCCCAGTTCATTTCATATAGCTGGCAAAGTTTTTTTTAACCCCAGTAAATTATAGGAGAAATAGTGTTAGTGTTAGTCGCTCAGTTGTCCCTGACTCTTTGCAACCCCATGGACTGCAGCCCACCAGGCTCCTCTGTCCATGAGATTTTCCAGGCCAAGGATACTGGAGTGGGTTGCCATTTCCTTCTCCAGGGGATCTTCCCAACCCAGGATTGAACCTGGGTCTCCTGCACTGCAGGCAGATTCTTTACTGACTGAGGTACAAGGGAAGTCAAATGAAACTACAAATGAAGTTTAGGAGAAATAAACTTCATAAGTATAGATGCTAAATCCAAATTTTAAAATAGCAATTCCATTCAGTAGAAACTGAAAATAATAACACTATGAATAACTGGCATACATGTCAGGAGAGTAAGAATATTTTAGTATTTGAAATATGTTTTTATAGGTATATTTTACTTCTCATCTAGGAACTGAAATGTCTTTTAGTTTTGTTTCCGGGAAGACCTCAGAGGCATTGTTTCCAGCAGATTTGTGTGCCTCTGAACTGAACGGTCTCTTGGATCTTGTAGCCCTTATACTGTGCATCTGAAGTGTGCTCACATGTTCTCAGGCCTGCTGCTACCCACCCAGATGTAGTGAATATCCTGGTTTTGGTAGGCTGGATCTGCCATAGATGGTAGTAGGGACTCATTGGCCTGTTTTGTTATACACCTTATTTCTCATTTACTTAAATGGGATAGAGCTATGTGATGAGACCACATTTTCAGATAAGGGCGATTTTAGAATGAAGATTCAGGGTACTTTGAGGTATATCTCCTCATTAAAGTTAAAGCTATAGAGGGGACTTCCTTGGTAGTCCAGTGGTTGAGATTTTGCCTTTCAATGCAGGAGGTGTGGGTTCCATCCCTGGTCAGGGAGCTCAAGATCTCATATGCATCAAGGCCAAGAAACCAGAGCATAAACAACAGAAGCCATATTGTAATAAATTCAATAAAGACTAAAATTAGTACACATAAAAAAAATCTTTAAAAAAATGTTAAAGCTATAGCAATATGGGGGAGATGTTATGGTGAGGGGATCTTGGGGACTTATATAAAGTCATCCAGGACATTCTCTGGTGGTCCAGTGGTTACAACTTGGTGCTTTCACTGCAGGGTCCTGGGTTTGATCCCTGGTCAAGAACTAAGGTCCTGCAAGCTGCATGGTGCTGCCAAAAAAAAAAAAAAAAAAACCCGTATTAGGTTTTATGAGAGCTTTGTGTAGTGGACCATTCACAGCCTGATTCACCCCAGCCCCTGACTGGAGGTCCATGACCTAACCATCTCTGAGAACCTATCCTTTCCACCAGGCTAATTTGGTCTTCTGTTAAGCTCTTTCTCATTTATTTACTATCCTTTTGCCAACAATTTCAGATTAATAAACTGGGAAGGTGTTATCAGAAAAGGCTGAGGATCTGCTCTTCCACCAGAAGACTTTAATTGGTCCTATGCTCGGGCCTTTTTTCCTCCCAAACGCATCTGTCCCCTCTTTAAGCCTGAGGCTGAGGCCGTTCAACAGGTGCATCAAGCTAGTTTATGGCTTAACAGCCATGCACCTGCCCTGGAACTGCCTCAGTACTCATTATTTTATTTTTAAATTAATGGTTAGTTCCCCTCTCATAAGGGTTATCTTCATTTCAAATTCATCCCCATCCTGACTACTACTGTCTTCCCCTCGTCTCCTGGACAAGGGTATGTGAATCTTTATGACATCAGACTCTGGAACTTATATGGCCTTATGCATATCCTACAAGGTGAAGAGTAGAAGATGATTCTCCAGAGAAGCTTTCTCTAGTGTGGGCATACTGTGATGCTGTGTGGCTTGTAGCACACCCCAGCCACATTCCAGCCCTTGAAGAAGAACATATTGCCAACCCAAAGGACTGATATTTGACCTTAATGATGGTTTCCCACAATCTGGTATTTCTTGGGCTCCTTCCTGATAAATGTGAGAGTTGCATGATGCTGGACTGGTTTCTGGATCAGGAGGCCTCTTAAATCAGCATCCTCTGGAGTTTGATCACTCTTACTGATGGTTCATACTCCACTTTACCATAATAATCCCCTACTTCATGAAGTCTTGGGAATGATCTAGTTCCCCAAGACCATGAAGGCAGTGCAGCAACTAAAGACCCTATTTGCCTCCCATCTGATCCTGGTGTATTCATTCAGACCTCACCCAGCTGGGCTGCCATCTTCCAAGAGGACTCAGTTCTTGGGATTCTTACTTCTATGCCTATTTCTGAAAAAAAGATGATCTCAGTGCATATCAGCTGCTTCACTTGGGAATGAGACTTGCTTATGCTTTCATTAGCTGTTTAGGAGCACTATATCAAAGAGTCCTGGCATCCAGTCAGACTACAACACTGGGTCCACTACAGCTGAAGCAGCTGCTGAAAACCTAGAATAAGCCAGATAGATGTCTTTTTTCAAGTGTGTTAGGTTGGTCATCTATAATGTGCCAGGCGTCTAGATTTAGAGTAACTGATGCCTTGGGGTTTGTTCATAATCTGAGCAATCAGGAGATTACCTGGAAAGATTTCTGAGATAACCTTCAGCAGGCCAAGACTGGTGGAAGACACACACTGACCAGCACCCGATAGTTCTGAGAACACGTGGGAAGGAACAATCCTTTCAATGCCAAAGAAATACCTACCATGGTGGAAATGAGAAGACTTCTGGCTGGTGCCCTTCAAACTGACTTCTGGCTGCAATTGATGCCATTCTTTCTTGTCGTGCCCTGTGTAATCTATCAAGATCCTGCTATCCACCTTGGGCCACAGTAACCTTTATGTTGCCCAAGATGCTACTGCCAATTTGAGGATTTGGGCCTCTGAAAAGAGTGTGACTTTGAAGAGTGGTGCTGGAGAGCTGCCTCTTGCAGTGTTCCAGCAGGTAAACTCAGAGATCTCAGCTTTGTTACCCTTTTGGGGGGACCTGGAGATGATGGATTCTTAACAACTGCATTACCACCGTAGACCCACCACTTATAGCCTGTGGCCTTTTGTTCTTCTGTTTTTGATCCTCTACAATAGACTTTACATTTAGGACCTTCTCCTTCTCCCCAGACATGAATTTTAGTCTTTCACTTCACATCAGAAGCATTTATTAACAGCCCTGAATCAGATGTTATCAGAATCAGAGTATTGATGGAAGGAGATCCATGTGTATTGATTGGCAACCGAGCTATCTCCATCTAGCTCATCAAAGGTGGTGTTAAAGGTTTTTTAGGGAAACTTCCTTGACTCTATAGGTAGCCTTGAAACTTTTATCAAAAATTCGTATTGGGACTTCCCTGACAGTCCAGTGACTAAGACTCTACACTCCCAATGCTGGGGCCTGGGTTTGATCCCTGGTCAGGGACCTAGATTCCCCATGCTACAATGGAAAGATCCCGCGTGCCACAACTAAGGCCCCATGCAGCCAACTAAGTAAATACATATTTTTTAAAGACTCGTAGTGATATTTTCCCACCAGATGTTCTATGGTAGTATTTTCAATGTCTCAGAAGTTTGTAAGAAAATGACTAGGGTCTGCTTTATAGAATGCAATTCAGCTGAAAATAGTTTATTTCTCATGGATGGTGAACTAACTCTGAAGAACTAAAACTTTTAAAAGGTCATTACTATTTTCAAAATTGACAAATGTTTTTGTTCTAGGTATGATAAAGTTAAAATATGCATCAAATTTTGCGGCTGGAAGGATCTTTAGGGGCAGTGGTATGATGAAGGCTCAGGCTGCCTCACAAGAGCTGACTGTGCAGACCTCTTCCCAACTCCGCATTCAGTGATAACATACTAAATTGATGACTACCATTGAAATTGCCCTATGAGAGTATATATTTTGGTTAGGGATCCCCCCCACAAATAAATATTTTACCAGCTCCCCAGTACATAGGGGTCATCTAGAGAAACCAACAGCTTCAT
This sequence comes from Bos javanicus, assembly GCF_032452875.1. Classification (NCBI taxonomy): domain Eukaryota; kingdom Metazoa; phylum Chordata; class Mammalia; order Artiodactyla; family Bovidae; genus Bos; species Bos javanicus. The sequence goes on from NC_083883.1 coordinate 61,507,697, forward strand.
CTGTTTTTAATAGATGAAGACTATTGAGAGTTTACTCAAGAAGCCACAACCAATTAGAAGAACTAAGGACTAGAACCCAATACTTTTATCTCCCTTGTTTGATCCTCTTTTCTGATATGCAGTAAGACATTGACCTAACTCTTTGAATGCAAAATTTAAACTTAGTGATGTTAACAGAGCTGTGGTAAACTTATTTGTCTGAAGAGGCTTCTATTCCTTATTTATAACACAAGGGTTTGGATTAGATTAAAAAAATTTTTTGGCTCTGATTTTTCACAATAATTCCACAATAAAAGTTTAATCACGAGAAAAATATGAGGCATATTACTGCTTTTTATGGTTTGCTTCAGAGAAGGCAATGGCACCCCACTCCAGTACTCTTGCCTGGGAAATCTCATGGACGGAGGAGCCTGGTAGGCTGCAGTCCATGGGGTTTCGAAGAGTCGAACTCGACTGAGCGAATTCACTTTCACTTTTCACTTGCGTGCATTGGAGAAGGAAACGGCAACCCACTCCAGTATTCTTGCCTGGAGAATCCCAGGGACAGAGGAGCCTGGTGGGCTGCCGTCTATGGGGTCGCACAGATTCAGGCACAACTGAAGCGACTTAGCAGCAGCAGCAGCATGGTTTGCTTCAAGGACCTAAAGTGGGTGATTATTTCCCCACATGGTAAAATTTCTTTTTTTTTTTGATGGTGTGAATGACCAAATCCCCTTCCCCAGAGAAATAATGCTTCCTAGTTCCCTCTGCTTTTTCCTCACTAATAAGGAATAATGCATCTTTTAAACACTGAATCCAAAGCTTAGCTGGTAGGAGATCTTAGTAAAGGTAGTTTTTCTGTTCCCTTTGTGGGAATAAGACCTGCTGTGGACCAATCGTGTTATCTTGATAGATAAGAGATGAGTTCCTTTTCTAAAAAAGTGCTTCAACTCTATTCACTCACTTTATTGGGGGCAGGAAAAGTAATACTTTTGTAATGGTTAAGAGCCCTGTCCACCTGGATTAGAATCTAAGCACAGTACGTAAATATATACGTGACCTTGAGTGAGATATTTAACTGCTCTATTCCTCAGTTTCCTCATCTTAAAAAATGAGGCTAGTAATAGTCTCATAATGAGGATCGAATGAGTTAGTAATGTGGATGCATAGAACAGACTGCTACATAAGTGTTTGCTGCTGTTATTGTCATGTAATTGACCCTGGTCAGTTGCATAACATTTATTGGGACAAGTCATTAGACCTTAGTAAATCCAACAGCCTTTCTGCCTCTAATTTTATAGCAGTTCACTACTTGTCTCATTTCAACCCAGATCCCAAACCCTGTTGATAAGAGATGATATGATTTAGGTCTATATTAATAGAAAATCACTTCTGCACAAATCTTTGAACTGAACTGATACAAAGTTAATTGAATGGAGTTATATTTAGAGGAATTACTCTTGGCAGTTCCTCAGTAGGAGTAAGTGAATAAATGAGTTGGTATAATCTGATTTTTTCTGTTTAGTGATTATCTTTTGTCTCTTCTCAGAAAGAATGTTATGATTGGATCACCACATCCTCTCACCTCCTTTCTGGTCTCAAAGGCAGAAAAATTAAGTTACTGACACATGAAGAAAAACAGCAGCTCCTTGGAGAAGAGGTATTTGCCGTACATTAGCACTGGTCGTCATTCACGCTTTTCCTGTATTTCAATAGATAAGAGCACCTTGACTTTTTCCAACCAATGTTTTGAATCCTCATTCATTTACTCTATGAGAATTTGGGTTCTGACCAAGAGCACTGGCAGCTCTTCTCTCTTCTAAAGAAGAGAGTCCTCACCCAAACATCTCTCTTCACTTTCTTGGAGGGTGATTTTGCCTCCTAGGATACGGCAACGCACTCCAGTATTCTTGCCTGGAAAATCCCGTGGACTGAGGAGCCGGACAGACTACATAGTCCAGAGGGTCACAAAGAGTGGGACGTGACTGAACGCGGCACAGCACGTTACAGAGGGGAGCTGCCTGCCACTCCCTGAGGCATCTCCTCAGACTTCTCTGCTGCCCACACCCCTCCTTCTCCACTTAGCCTCAGTCTTCCCATCAAGGTCATGTCTTCCTTTGGGTACTTAATCTCATGTGCATTGTCTTCTTTCTTTAGTATCTTTAATGCCTGCCTCTCTAATGATTCCATTTTATCAATGTGTTCAGTTCAGTTCAGTTCAGTCGCTCAGTCGTGTCCGACTCTGCGATCCCATGAATCGCAGCACGCCAGGCCTCCCTGTATTAGCAATCTATAATCACGGTCTCTCTTCCATCTGAGAAAATATGTCCCTTGATTTTTCCTCCTCCTTTACTACTTCTTTCCTTCCTTCCTAGCACAATCACTTTTCTTAAAACTCTATGTAAAGTCCCCCAGTGAGCTTACTGTCAGATCCAGGTGTCTCCAATCCCATATTTAACCTGACTTCTCCGTAGCATTTGATACTGTTAACCATTCACTTTTTTGGTCATCTCTCTTTGCAAGACAAAAACTCCGTCTTTCTCCTACTTCTTTCTTTTCATGTAGTCTTCCACCTCTGCCTGCCTCTTAAATATTGATATTCTTTCCTTGGCTTATTTTCCCTCTCATTCAACACTCTCCACATTGCTATGTTAATCCTGTAGTTTTAACCACCTGTTAACTGAGGATCCCAAGTCAATGAATATCATGGACCTAATGGCTTCCCTGGTGGCTCAGCTGGTAAAGAATCCACCTGCAATGCGGAAGACCTGGGTCAATCCCTGGGTTGGGAAGAGCCCCTGGAGGAGGGCATGGCAACCCACTCCAGTATTCTTGCCTGGAGAATCCCCATGGACAGAGGAGCCTGGCAGGCTACCGTCCATTGAGTTGCAAAGAGTCAGACACAACTGAGCACACAATGGCAGTCACAAACATGTATTTTTACTTCAGTCTGATGGAGTTCGTCTCCAGCAAAGTCTGAAGAAGCTCCTGTTGCTATTGGAGCCATAAACTATACAGGTGTGATCTGATGGCATATATGTCAATGCTCTTGGGTCTAAGAAGGAAGTTTCTGTCTATACACTTGCAGGACTTCTGTTTTACATTTATTTAATTTTTTTTTTTTTTTTAATTTTGGCTGTACTATGTGGCTTGTGGGAGTTCCCCAACCAGGGGTTGAACCTGGGCCACAACAATTAAAGCTCTGATTGTAACCAGTAGACTACCAGGGAACTCCTTATTTTACATTTAAACACTGAAAAAAACACCATCTTTCTAAGTTGTACACCCTTAACAAATTCTCATTTTTTTCTTTGCTGCCCAGATCTTGGCCAGAATTATTTTGAATTAACCACCAAGTGATTTCATTAACATTATATATCTTAAATTACAGTACAACTTTAGAAACTTAATGAAGTACCATAGATATAATCTTGGCTGCACTTCAGATCTAGGAAAAAATTCAAGACCTAAACAGAATCACAAAGACTTAAGAACAGAAAGGATTTTAAATGTCATTGAATTCAACCAACCATCAGATGCATGAATCTTAGTGTAACACCTACACAGTTGATCATTAGGTCTATATTTGAGTATCTGAAGTGATAGAGAACTTTCAGAGTTAGTCCATTTGTTTTTGGTGAGCAGTGACTATTAGAACGTTATTCTTTTATTGAACAAAATGATAGACATTTCCTTGTAGCTTTTTTCCTACCTTCTGGTCCTAGTTCAGTCTTTGAGTTTGTATGAAAAGGATGTTACGTCCTCCACATTATAGTATTTCCCACTACTCTATATTATGGTATTTCTAACATTTGAAACTAGCTATATTCAACCTAAGTCTGTGTCTGGGTTTTCTATTATTTTATATTAATCTGTCTGTTCATTAGTCATCACCACAGTGTTTTAATTATTGAGGCCTTATGATACATTTTTATATTTGGTAGGGCCAGCACTTCCTAACTAATCTTTTTGGGGTGTTTGATGGCTATTCTTGTTTATTTATTCTTCTATATAATCTCCCTCTAGAAAATATATGATGCTTTAAAACTCAGGTGATATTAAATTTATATACTAACTTAGAACACACTTTTATGCTGTTGAGTAGTCCTGTGAAGAATATGGCTGACAGGATGTCCACCTGTATGCCTTTTAATAATGTTTTATCGTTTTCTCATTTTGCACATTTCTTGTAAGGTAGGCTTAAATATTTTATTTTTTGATATTTTAAATGGAATCTTCTTTTCCATTATACCTTCTAATTGGTTACTGTGTATATATTACTGATTTCTGTATTTTAATTTTTTGTATGGTGACTCTACTAAATTATCTTATTATTTTAATAGCTTTTCAATAAATTCTTTTGGGTTCTCCAGATATTCAATTAAACCACCTACACATAGAAATAGTTTTACCTCTTTTCCCGCCCCCCCCCAATTATTATGCCTTTAATTGCTTTTTCTTGTCTAATTGCATTGAATTATTCTTCTCCTCTTTCCTTCTGCCTTAATCTTTAGAATTTTCATTAGTGAGGACCTGCTGAAGGCAAACTCAATTTTTGGTTGTCTGAAAATGTCTTTTTTTCACCTCATTCTTAAATTTTTTGCTGTGTATACAATTCTAGGATGATTTTCTCTCTGCACATAGAAGATACTATTTCCACTGTTTTCCAGGTTTTGTTGTTACCAAACTGACAATTGAAAATCCAGCTGTCAGACTTCCTTTGTGGCTCAGTGGTAAATAATCACCTGCCAATGCAGGAGACACGGGTTTGATCCCTGGTATGGGAAGATCCCACACACTGCGGAGCAACTAAGCCTTTGCACCACAACTGTTGAGCCTGTGCTCTGCGCACCCTAGAGCCCGTGCTCTCCAGCAAGAGAAGCCACGGCGATAAGTCTGTGCACTGCAACGAAGAGTAGCCCCCAGTCACTCCAACTAGAGAAAAGCCCATGTAGAAAGGAAGACGCAGCACAGGCACAAATCAATAAGTAAAAATCCAAAAAATCTTTTGAAGTTAATCTCTCTGGCTGCATTTAAGATATTCTTTTTTATTTTGGCATTTTGCAGCTTCACTCTGATAAATATGGATGAAGTTTTTCTTTTTTAAATTTTACTTGGGATTCTCTTGGTTTTTGGAATCTTTGGCTGGGTATCTTTCACTGGATTTGGAAAATTCTCAGTCATCAACTGTTCAGTTATTGTCTCTACTGTATTTTCTCTTTCCTTTCCTTCACTCTGAATGGATATATATTGGAATCTGTCCCCAATGTCTTTTAATTCTTCATATTTTCTATCTCTTTGCCTCTCTGCATTGATTCCTAGATGATTTTTTCTGACTTAATTTCCAGTTCACTGATTTGCTCTTTAGCTGAGTTTAATCTGCTCTTAAAGCTTTCTGTTGAGTTTGAAATTTAATTGTTCAAGTTCTATTTGGTTCTTTTTCAAATCTGATTATTTTTGTAATCTTTCATAGTTTCGATCTCTTATTTCTTTTAAAGTTTAAATATAACTATGTAGCCTATCTGATAATTTGAACATATATCTATATAAGATATTAACTACAGTATTATTTGTAACAAAATATAAGAAACAATATAAATACTGATCAATAGAAAATTACTTTCATAAATTATGGTATGTTCAAGTAGTAGAATTCCATACAGATAAAATAGATGATTATATAGTGAAATAAGAATCACCCATGATATGCTATTGAGAAAAGCAGATGAAGGAACGTAACATTTATTATTATTTCATTTGTATGAATGTGTTTATATGTGGATAAAGCAGACTAGAATATTCAACAAAGTGATTCAAGTTGTTACCTCTGAGGGCTGAGATTATTAATTTCTCTGTAATGTTCAAATATTTTATAGCAATAGTGTGTTATCAGGAAAAGTATTTTCATTTTGGAAAAATATCCTAATATACTATTTTTCTACACTGTGTACATAATGCTACAGCATAATTTAAAATAGCTATAAAATATCTTATATGGTTTATACTATATTTTTTAGTGGCATTTTTCTATTGTGGGTATTAAGCTTATGTATAACTTTGTTTTATAAATATTGCTGCAATAAACTTCTGAAGGACAGTCTTTAGTCAATATTTGTGCAGACTCCACTGAGGTATTCAACACTGTTGACTCCTTCTCTCTTCGCTTTTTCCTTGTGACCCTTTCACACTTCTGAGGCAACTTGTAGCCTCCTTTCCAGTCTCCTCTTTCTTCCCTGACCGTTTTTGTGACTAGGTTCCTGTCCAAATAAGGCCTTGTCCCCTAGTCATTTCACAAGTTCTCCTTTGGCAATATAATTTACTTTCTTGGCTTGAAATAAATGCAGGTAACTGTTAAATCTTTATCTATAACCAACAGCCTTCCAATCTAAACTCCAGATCCACAAATTCAGCTACTTACTTATTTCGCCCCTTCATGGGTCACAGTCTTGTGTAACTCAATGAAACTGTGATCCACCCTATGTAGGGCCACCCAAGATGGACAGGTCATGGTGGAGAGTGCTGACAAAATGTGATCCACTGGAGAAGGGAAACCACTTCAAACCACTTCAGCATTCTTGCCTTGAGAACCCCATGAACACTATGAAGAGGCAAAAAATGACACTGGAAGATGAACCCCCTAGGTCTGAAGGTGTTCAGTACCCTACTGGGGAAGAGCAAAGGGCAATTACTAATAGCTCCAGAAAGAATGAAGCAGCTGGGCCAAAGCAGAAATGACACTCAGTTCTGGATGTGTCTGCTGGTGAAAGTAAAGTCTGATGCTGTAAAGAACTGGAATGTTAGGAACTGGAATGTTAGGTCCATGAATCAAGGTAAACTGGATGTGGTCAAGCAGGAGACGGCAAGAGTGAACATTGACATCTTAGGAATCAGTGAATGAAAATGGACAGGAATGGGCGAATTTAGTTCAGATGATCATTATATCTAATACTGTGGGCAAGAATCCCTTAGAAGAAATGGAATAGCCCTAATAGTCAACAAAAGAGTCTGAAATACAGTACTTGGGTGCAACCTTGTAAATGGCAGAATGATCTCACTTCGTTTCCAAGGCAAACCATTCAGCGTGACAGTAATCCAAGTCTATGTCCCAACCACTGATGCTAGAGAAACTGAAGTCGACCGGTTCTATGAAGACCTACAACACCATCTAGGGCTAACACCAAAAAAGAGATATCCTTTTCATCATAGAGGATTGAAATGCAAAGGTAAGAAGTCAAGAGACACCAGGAATAATAGGCAAGTTTGGCCTTGGAGTACAAAATGAACCAGGGCAAAGGGTAGTTTTGTCAAGAGGATGAACTGGTCATGGCAAACACCCTTTTCCAATAACCCAAGAAACAGTTCTACACATGGACATCACCAGATGGCCAATATGGAAATCAGATTGATTATGTTCTTTGCAGCCAAAGATGGAGAAACTCTATACAGTCAGCAAAAACAAGTCCTAGAGAGCTGACTGTGGCTCAGATCATGAACTCCTTATTGCAAAATTCAGGCTTAAATTAAAGACAGTAGGGAAAACCACTAGGTAATTCAGGTATGAACTAAATCAAATCCCTTATGATTATACAGTGGAGATGATGAATAGATTCATGGGAATAGATTTGATAGACAGAGTGATTGAAGAACTATGAACGAAAGTTTGTAAAATTGTACAAGAGGCAGTGACCAAAACCATCCCAAAGAAAAAGAAATGCAATAAGGCAAAGTAGTTGTCTGAGGAGACGTTACAAATAGCTGAGGAAAGAAGAGAAGCGAAAAGCAAGGGAGAAAGGAAAGATGTATCCAGCTGAATGCAGAGTTCCAAAGAATAACAAGGAGAGATAAGAAGGCCTTCTTAAATGAACAATGCAAAGAAATAGAGGAAAGCATTAGAATGGGAAATACTAGAGATCTTGTCAAGAAAATTGGCGATATCAAGGGAACATTTCATGCAAGGATGGGCATGATAAAGGACAGAAACAGTAAGAATATACAGAACTATATAAGAACGGTCTTAATGACCCAGATAACTACAATGATGTGGTCACTCAACTACAGCTGGAGATCCTGGAGTGTAAAGTCAAGTGGGCAGTAGGAAGCATTACTCCAAACAAAGCTATTGGAGGTGACAGAATTTCAGCTGAGCTGTTTAAAATCCTAAACGATAATGCTGTGAAAGTTCTGTACTCAGTATGTCAGCAAATTTGAAAACTGAACAGTGGCCACAGGACTGGAAAAAGTCAGTTTTCATTCTAATCCCGAAGAATAATGCCAAAGAATGTTCAAACTATCATACAGTTGCATTCATTTCACATGCTAGCAAGGTTATGCTGAAAATCCTTTAAGCTAGGTTTCAGCAGTATATGAACTGAGAACTTCCAGATATATATGCTGGGTTTCAAAGAGGCAGAGAGAGGAACCAGAGATCAAATTGCCAACATCTGTTGGATCATGGAGAAAGCAAGGAAGTTCCAGAAAAACTGCTTCATTGACTATGCTAAAGCCTTTGCCTGTTTGGATCACAACAAATGTGTGGAAGATTCTATAAGAGATGGGCGTACCAGACCACCTAACTGTCTCTTGAGAAACCTGTATGCAGGTCAAGAAGCAACAGTTAAAATCAGACATGGAACAACTGACTGTTTCCAAGTTGGGAAAGGAGTATGACAAGGCTGTATATTGTCACCCTGCTTATTTAACTTCTATGCAGAGTACATCATGCGAAATGCCAGGCTGGATGAGTGACAAGCTGAAATCAAGATTGCCAGGAGAAATATCAACAACCTCAGATATGCAGATGGTAACACTCTAACAGCAGAAAGTGAAAAGGAACTAAACAGCCTTTTGATGAGGGTTAAAGATGAGAGTGAAAAAGCTGGCTTAAAATTCAGCATTCAAAAAACTAAGATCATGATTCCATCACTTCATGGCAAACAGAAGGGGAAAAAGTAGAAGCAGTGACAGATTTTATTCTCTTGGGCTCCAAAATCACTGCGAACAGTAACTGCAGCCACAAAATTAACAGACACAGAGACATAACTTTGCCAATAAAGATCTGTATAGTCAAAGCCATAGTTTTTCCAGTAGTCATGTAAGGATGTGAGTTGGACCATAAAGAAAGCTGAGTGCCAAGGAATTGATGCTTTTGTGGTGCTGGAGAAGACTCTTGAAAGTCCTTTGGACAGCAAGGAGATCAAACCAGTCATTCCTAAAGGAAATCAGTCCTGAATATTCACTGGAAAGACTGATGCTGAAGCTGAAACTTCAGTGCTTTGGGCATCTGATGTGAAGAGCCGACTCATTGGAAAAGACCCTGATGCTGGGAAATATTGAAGTCAAAAGGAGAAGGGGGTGGCGGAGGGTGAGATGGTTGGATGGCATCATCAACTCGATAGACCTGGGTTTGAGCAAACTCCAGGAAATAGTCAAGGACAGGGAAGCCTGGTGTGCTGCAGTCCATGAGGTCACAAAGAGTCAGACACAACTGAGTGACTGACAACAAGTTGCTAGAGTGATTGTTTTGAAATGCGAAACAGGTCAAATTATTGGTATGTCAGGATAAAATCCAGTCTCCCTGGCATAATATCCTAGTCCTTCCTCTGACTGTGCTCCTGTCCATCTGCTTCTAAGTTTTTGTTCTATTGACTTCCTTTTGTTCTTAATGCCAGTCATGTGCAAATAACATTCTCTGTCTGGAACTCACTTGTGCCATCTTTTTTCTCCTCACCCATCCTTCAAGAGGAAACGCAGACATTGTGTCTGCCAAGAAACCTTCTGGATTAACCCTCTCTTTCACCCCTGCCCAATACCAGATCTGGCTTAGGTGCTCCTGCTCTTTGACTATATGTCACCATAGTATTTTCTTGTCCACTAAATTGTAAGCTGCTTAAGCCAGGGACTGTTCTTATTTACCTTTGTATCCTTATCACTAGCATAGTGCCCAGTTACAAAATTAATGCTCATTAAATATTTTTTGAATGGAAATATTGGTAATCTTCTGCATAAATATTTATGTCCACTAAGCTACAATATAGTATTGTTGTGTCTAATAGGATATTCTAAAAGGATTAAGTGAGCCTGAAGCAGGAAAGATTCATAAAGAAATTGAAGAAAACATGGAGGACAAGAAACTTGAGAAGGAAAAGAAAGAAGAGAGTGCAGAAGAGGTAAGATTATTTAGTATTATTTCCTTTCCCTTTATATTTTTAAAGAAAATATATAATGAATATATATATTTAAAGAATGAATATATAATGAAAAAATATATATATATTTGAGCCTCCAAGATGGCTAGTGGTAAAGAATCCCCCTGCCAATGCCAGAGACATGAGTTCAATCCCTGAGTCAGGAAGATCTCCTGGAGAAGGAAATGGCAGGCTCTATAGTCCATGGGAGTCAGACTCGACTTAGAGACTAAACAACAGCAACAAATGCAGTGTGTGTATATACATGTGTATATATACTATTGAAAGTAGAAATAGATCATCTGGAGTGAACCCTTCAACTTCCTTCCTTTCCTCATTTCAGTTCAGTTCAGTCGCTCAGTTGTGTCCGACTCTTTGCGACCCCATGAATCGCAGCACACCAGGCTTCCCTGTCCATCACCGACTCCCGGAGTTCACTCAGACTCACGTCCATTGAGTCAGTGATGCCATCCAGCCATCTCATCCTCTGTCGTCCCCTTTTCCTCTTGCCCCCAATCCCTCCCAGCATCAGAGTCTTTTCCAATGAGTCAACTCTTCGCATGAGGGGGCCAAAGTACTGGAATTTCAGCTTTAGCATCATTCCTTCCAAAGAAATCCCAGGGCTGATCTCCTTCAGAATGGACTGGTTGGATCTGCTTGCAATCCAAGGGACTCTCAAGAGTCTTCTCCAACACCACAGTTCAAAAGTATCCATTCTTCAGCACTCAGCTTTCTTCACAGTCCAACTCTCACATCCGTACATGACCACTGGAAAAACCATAGCCTTGACTAGACGGACCTTTGTCGGCAAAGTAATATCTCTGCTTTTGAATATGCTATCTAGGTTGGTCATAACTTTCCTTCCAAGGAGTAAGCGTCTTTTAATTTCATGGCTGCAATCACCATCTGCAGTGATTTTGGAGACCAAAAAATAAAGTCTGGCAGTGGTTCCACTGTTTCCCCATCTATTTCCCATGAAGTGATGGAACCAGATGCCATGACCTTCGTTTTCTGAATGTTGAGCTTTAAGCCAACTTTTCACTCTCCACTTTCACTTTCATCAAGAGGCTTTTTAGTTCCTCTTCACTTTCTGCCATAAGGGTGGTGTCATCTGCATATCTGAGGTGATTGATATTTCTCCCGGCAATCTTGATTCCAGCTTGTGCTTCTTCCAGCCCAGCATTTCTCATGATGTACTCTGCATATAAGTTAAATAAGCAGGGTGACAATATACAGCCTTGACGTACTCCTTTTCCTATTTGGAACCAGTCTGTGGTTCCATGTCCAGTTCTGACTGTTGCTTCCTGATCTGCATACAGGTTTCTCAAGAAGCAGGTCAGGTGGTCTGGTATTCCCATCTCTTTCAGAATTTTCCACAGTTTATTGTGATCCACACAGTCAAAGGCTTTGGCATAGTCAATAAAACAGAAATAGATGTTTTTCTGGAACTCTCTTGCTTTTTCCATGATCCAGCGGAAGTTGGCAATTTGATCTCTGGTTCCTCTGCCTTTTCTAAAACCAGCTTGAACATCAGGAAGTTCACGGTTCATGTATTGCTGAAGCCTCATTTAGATTTACGCATACTTGCATGCACAGTTATGTCTTTATTTTCCAAGGATAGGGTGCCCCTCTTCCTTTCTAAATTCAGCCCTTTCCTAACTGGCCTCATTCACCTATACAACTGATAACTACACAATCTACCTCTCACTCTGATGCTGTTTCTTTATCCTTTCATTGCCATATTTTTCAAATAGTTGTTTAAACTCCTGGTCTCCACTCTTCAGCTCCCACTCTGAGCTGCCTTTTCTCACTCCCCTCAGGCCATCCACACTTCTCTTTTCCTTATCCTGTCTCCACCCCTGCCATGGCATTAATAATAAAAATAACCCTTATTGGGGCATTTGTAATAATAATAATAATGAAAATACAATGATAACTACCAATAATTGAGTGCCTACCACGGCCTATATGCTTTGCATGTTATCTCTTACTTACATAATACAACCTCAAGGTAAATATTATTGTTCCCATTTTACAGATAAGAAAACTGAAGCTCAAAAAGGAACTGATGTACTGAAAACCATATGCTATTTAGTGGCAGAACCAACATTCAGACCTAGTTTAGTCTGCCATAAGAGCCCTTGTAATTCTTGGGTGGACTACTATTTTCTTTGGCTTTCAGAACTCATGATCACTCTCCATTTTGTCTTAATTTACTTCCCTGGGGTGTTTCTTTGCTGTGAATAGTTTAAATATTGGCATGACCCCAGACCATGACATACATCCTTTACTCACTTTACGTACTGTACAAAAGAATAAAAATATTGTATAACACCCATGCCTCTTTTGATCAGCATTTTCTGCTTTTCTTCTGTTATAGTACTTGGCATATAAAAGGCAAAATATATGGAACACATTATTTTTTGGCCACTAAATCTGTCATACCTATTAAATCTCCTCCTTCCCTTCTTCTGACATCTGAGTTCAGGCCCTTTCCTTCCTATTTTACAAACTCCTATTCAGCTTTCAAATGTCGTTTCACTGTAAAAAAAAAAAACAAAAACAAAAACCTAAGGTGTCTAGACAAAATGCAGGGCCCTTTTCTGGGTACACATAGCTCTTGGAACTTACCTTTATGATCACAGTAATCATGTAGACCATAATTATTTTATTGGTTATCTCTCCCACAGTCCTATGAGTTCCTGAGGTCTGAAAGAAATCCTCTTTGTTCCACAGTTACTTCCCTTTGTCCCCACTTCCCTATCCCCGCTAATTTTTCCCACAGTGTTTCCTGTAAGTCTTCTAAATGCTTCCTGAATGATGAAAACAAATGGAAAACCAAAGCTTCAGACATGGTACCAGGCAACTTGCCCTGCCACTGGGTCACACACCAGCTCACTAACAGGTCTGTGGTATTTCTATGCCCTAGAAACCTTCGACATCCACAGAAAAGGAAAAAATCATTCGAGTCATTGGAGAAGATGAAAATATTCATTCCCAACCTCTATATGGAACAGATGCATTGTCTTCTTGGGTATGTATCTGCAACTCAGCTACGAAATTCAAAACTAGAAATTTTAATATTATGTAAAAATTATATGGATCTAACATAACTTTTAGCATTTCTAAGAGAACGCTTAAGTAATATATTTTCCAGATTTATTTTTCTCCCAGCATCATCCTTGGAAAAACTCTTGTTTGTTCACAAAAACTTTTCATTCTCTTCCTTAAAACTCATTTTAAAATCAGCATTTCATCCCTTTCTTTAACTTAACAATATTATGGTCAATATTTGATCAATTTAAAAAATGCATTTGTTCAACAGACTCTATTGATAACTGTGATAAGAACATACCAGCAACCACAAGAATTCCTGAGGAACTGGAAACCTTTAGACAGTAGCTATGGAAACTCAGCAGGAAAACAAAGTTAAAACTCCTTCACAAAAAGTTCTAGGATCATTTACACTTAAGTTAGCTCTAGATTTGTATCTCTCTGTACAGGATGCCATGACTTTAGGAATCTCTGGGTGGGCTTCATCCCACTAACCCCCTGAAAATGGTATGCAACATTCTGTCTGTATAGTTATACTGTGCATTTTCTTGGGGAGCAAGGGGATGTGCTGGAAATCCATAGACATCATCAAATTTCTCAACCTCAAAGTTAAGAACCATTTCATTGCTAGGAGTCTGACCCGTCTGAGTAGGAACAGGCATGGCGAGCTGTGCTGAGGGTACTGGTGGATAGCAGCTAGATCACTAAAGTGGCTGCATGGTCCAGAGTAGAGGCAGATTGCAGGGATGTATGTGAAGGGAGGTTGTAGGAAATAGGCTCCAACTCTGGGAGGAAGAACTGGGTGAAATGATGTGGAGAGTTAGGCAGGAGCAGGCGAAGTTGGAGAAAGAGTGGTGCAGGGGGGTTGGGGGGGTTGCAATCACATTCTTCCAAAGTAATGCCTTTTTAACAAGTTTCTAAAATTATATGTTAATATGTCAGTTGATAGGCTTCCTAGGTGGCTCAGTGGTAAAGAATCCGCTTGCCAATGCAGGAGACACAGGTTCGATCCCTAGGTCAGGAAGATCCCCTGGAGGAGGAAATGGCAACCCACTCCAGTATTCTTGCCTGGAAAATCCCATGAACAGAAGAGCTTGGCGGGCTACAGTCCATGGGGTCACAGGGTCCGGCACGACTGAACTGAGCATGCACACATATCAGGTGAGAAGACTGTGAGGCAAAGATGTAGGGGTAAACGATGCAAATGCAATGTCATGAGACATATTTTCTAAAAAAGCAAACAAAGGGTAGCACTATAATGAGAACCCCCCACCAGTCCCACCCAAAACCTTCCTACCCCAGATTTTCTCCCCTGAGGTAAAAGCCCTGCTATGCTATCCTGGCAAGGCGTCAGTGTGCGTGCTAAGTCACTTCAGTCATGTCCGACTCTTTTCGACCCCATGGACTGTAGCCTGCCAGGCTCTTCTGTCCATGGGATTCTCCAGGCAAGAATACTGGAGTGGGTTGCTGTGTCCTCCTCCAGGGGATCTTCCTGACCCAGGGATCGAACCCTTGTCTCTGTGTCTCCTGCATTGGCAGTCTGATTCTTTACCATTAGTGCCATCTAGGAAGCCTGGCAAGGCATCAGGGTCTGGCCTACAGTGTGGCGAGAAGCAGCCAGGAAAACAGAAGCCTGTAGCCTGGGGCAAAATGGAGGGTGCGGTGCTTGTCTTTGATAGTGTGGGGCTCCTGCGCCAGGATGCCACAGTTCCATCTGATACAGTGTGGTGCCGTGTGGCGAGCCCACCTGAGGACGATGCGGTCCAGAAAGTCTATCTCTCGGCTTTGAAAAGTTGCTAATGTTCTACTATAGATCCCTGAAAACCCAACTGGCCAGGTTCTCGTTGACCCTGAGGCCTAAAATGGACTAAAATGCCATCCAGATGTACTTGCAAGTTCCTTGAAATAAGGGAGAATCACATTCATCCTAGGGGTGGTGACTGGACCACTGCACAGGTAGAAAGGAATCACCAGGTGCTCAAACAGAGGGGCCCTGTGTGCTAGGCAAGTGAAGACAAAGTTGATCTTTGGGGACGTCGGTACCCAGAGAATGAAGACCCTTGACCTGGAGGAGGTCAGAGATTCAGGGTGGGAGGTGGAGCCTGGGGGAAGGGTGCTGTCTTGATGTGGACTGTGCTGTGGATTCGGTGGGGCAGGAGGGGCCTTGGCTCTGTGCTGTTTCCATTCATAAAGACATCGGGGCTCCCTGAGGGCAGTTTAAGATTTTAAAACTTCCACTGTAGAAATTTCTTTTGCTTTGTTTGCTTGTTTTTCTTTCATCCTTTTTCCCCCCTGTCTTTCTTTTTTTCTTTTTGACAGACACTTGGCCTCTGGCCCTAAGAATGTAGCAACCATTTAGCAGGGCTACAGATCCAAGGCACTGGTTCTATTGGGCAGTGGCTCTCTCTTTTTATGGTCTGCAAACACAGCTCCCAGGAGGCAGTTTGATTGACACTGGGGAAGGAAAGAGAAAAGGAAAGAAGGGACAGAGAAGCAAAAACCTTGTGGTTTGCAGGTATAACTTGTCATGTCCACCGTAACTAGGAGAGGGAGAGGGATGGACTATCAATTATTCAAAACTCTCTTCACTTAGCTGGAAATTAGGACTTTGTGGGATTCCTGAAGACTGTACTCAAAGCAGGAACCGTGCACAAAACTCCGCCTGCTGTGCCTGTTTCAGGCACTATCCTGTCTGGCACTTCCTGATTTCACTGGTGAATCAAGTGACCCCAGTAAGCAGCCCTGACTCTGCCTCTGCGCATCCTAAGGTGCCGCCTGATTTAATCAAGTCTGAGAACTTGCCACAGGGCACCCCTTGTGGCCCTCTCTGAATGCGAATCATTTCAAAGTTGTCCCTGGAGGAGAAGCAGCCTGAACTCTGTAACAATTCGCTGACGGGTGGAGGTATGGGAAGACTAAATTCAGCGAACTCTCCCGGAGGCTACCCTCAGTGTTCAGCTGACCCCAGGCACTGCCCCCTGCTGCACGAACTGGGTTGCCTAAGGCTCAGCTACCCTAAAGAGCAAGATGTTAGGAACAATCTCTTTTAGGCCTGCCTTCAAACCACAGGTTCTGCCTGTTTGTAAAGAGTTGTAAATTTGAGGGAGACGGGAGATTTTTGCTGATTACCTCTAAACTCCTTTGAAAGAAAGAGTAGGGGTCAGACTTGGAGGATCTGCCATATTTCTTTCACTGAGCTAAAGGAAGCGCTTAGAAACCTGTGTTTTCCTTCCACAGTACCGTGTATCCCCGGCGTAGGTATTAAGAGCAGTGACCAAATTATCCATCTTTTAATGGCAGCAGGGAAGGGTTCTTGGAATTGGTGGGTCCGGAAAATATGTCCAAAGCTGACAGGGTCACTGTGGCTGGCCAGGCATTCAGTACTGAGCATTGGATTCCAAGGAACTGGGTCTGAAGCCAGATCCTCCCTGAAATAGTCTCAAGCTAAAGATGTTAGTCCAATCTAAAGCCCATTAGTGGGTTTCCCTGGTGACTCAGTGTTAAAGAATCCTCCTGCCAATGCAGAAGACACAAGTTTGAATCCCTGGTCAGGGAAGGTCCCACATGCTGCAAAGCAGCTAAGCCTGTGCACCCCAACTATTGAGCCTGTGCTCTAGAGCCCGGGAGCCACAACTACTGAAGCCACTGTGATGAGAAGCCCGTGCACCATAACTGGAGAGTAGCCCCTGCTTGCCGCAACAAGAGAAAGCCTGCACAGCAACGGAGACCCAGCATGGCCAAAAATTCATTAAGCCCATTAGTAGAGTCAGACCTCAGGAAAACCAAGCCCAAAAGGCCAAAGGTATAATTGGAGTCTGACAGAGAGACTAGCTGCAAGCCACAGCAGGCTGGCACAAACAGGGACGGCCCAATGCCATTGCTTCCAAGGCCACGTGGCCCGTGTTTGTCTCTATTAAGTGGGCGAAAGAGCGTAAAAGCCAGAGGAAGCTTCAAATATGGAAAAAGGGCTCAAGGCAGAGTCTCTGTGATTTCCTTTGAGGCATCTATATCCAGTGGGCTTCCCAGGTAGCTCATTGGTAGTTCACCTGCCAAGCATGAGATGTGAGTTCAATCTCTGGGTCGGAAAGACCCCGGGAGAAGGAAATGGGAACCCACTCCAGTATTCTTGCCTGGGAAATCCCCTGGACAGAGGAGCCTGGTGGGCCGTGATCCATGGGGTTGCACAAGAGCTGGGCATGACCTAGCAACTAAACAACAACAGTCTGTATCCATATATATGGCTGATGCAGGGAAGTTTGCTCCTTGGCATACATAGAGGAGGCCATAATTCTAGAAACCCAACCGTCCAGCATTTTGGACCATGGGAATTTCCTACTGAAGGATTTGCAAAGGACCACAAAACATTAATCTGTACTTGGTGGTTTCAAAACAGAGGAATGCTTCGCTGGCACATTGTAACTAAATATCTGTCTTTTGAATGAATGAGGAGAGTCAGAAGGCTGAAAGATACCGTTCACAGAGTACAGTCCTGATCTACTTTGGTTTCCACCTGTAGTTAAAACTGCTTCATGTCGCTGTACAAATCATGTGGAATTCCAGTTCCAGAAGCCTCTTCTGTGAAAAACCTTCCTTTTGGATTCAAAGAATAAATAAATTAGTAGTATGTGCTGTATAAGTGAGGCCACGTGACACATTGCTGGTCCAGCCCGAACAAGGACAGATTTATTATCCGAAGGGGAGGCAAGACAGAAAGGGGAAAAACATGTGACTGAGACAATAGCAAAAGAATAAAAGAGCTAGAGGAAAAGTGAACTCGTTTGATAGTTTATTTTTGCTGGTTTGCTTTTAGAAAAAGTGAGCATAGTGCAGTACCATGTGTGACTGAGGATGGAGAGGCCAAGATGAAGGTTTTGCTTTAACCACTAGATCTTTCTGTGATGATGGCAGGCTGCCTATCCTCTTAGGTCCCCCTTTCCATCTAGAAGGTGGGGTTTACCTTTTACATGTCTCTGTTGGGGAAATGTGGATAAAAGAGATTTTTTAAAGTACACAGGTCTGGAAAAATGCCTCATAATGTTCATTTTCACATATAGTTTTTGTCTTCTAAATTTTCTCTTTTGTCTTCCTCTTATTTTGTTTTCTGGAGTATATTTAAAGTCAAAATAAGTAAGAGGTTTTTTTTTTTTTTTAATATATTTTCTCTACTTTGATATCTGAAGTTTCCTAAGAAACGGAAAGATTTGATTGGATTATGCAATGTTATGTGCTTAGTGAAGTAAATTATTAATGAGAGAAATATAATTGATTTCCTTGATATTTAACTTGGTTAGAGAAATATGTTTGCCCTTCTCTTTATTTTTTAAACTTTCTCTTCTTTCCCTGCTTCTTTTTGTTGATATTGTTTTCCCTGCTTCTTCTTTACAACTCTAATATAGTTTTATATCCACCTAAGTATGAATAATTGGCAATCTGGTATGGTATTTGGCCACAGTAAATCCCTGTTCTTCTTTCATATTAAGAGTGTGTTTAATCATCTACTATATAAATATGAATAGTAGAAAAAGATAGCTTGGTCCAGAACATCCTGAAGAAGGAGGCTATTTACTGTTGGGACTTTCAGTTCATTCATAGTACATACTTTTCTTGTCAGAGAGAATCAGCTCATCAAGGTACATTGGCCCCAAAGTATCTTGAAGCAATGGCTATACTTGATCGCACACAGGAGAAGTTAATGTAAGTATGAGACACTACAATGGTAAGAAGACAGAGATTGTTGTCCAGGAGATCTAGCTGAGAAATGCACACTTCTTGGCTTATTTTTCGTTCTCCTGTTTCCTTTTTCCTTACAAGCAGGATGGGTACCATCAAATCGTCTGGTGGCAATGAATTGAACTGCTCCAGTAGGGACAGCTGTCCTCAGCTACATTGGAGATGGAGGAAGTCCAGTGTGTGTGTGTGTGTATATAGGGTGGGAACAGAGTGTGAGGAGTGATCCAGCTCAGTATGTTTTAAAAGATGAGCTAGAGAAATAAATGGAACTAGAAGAAGCTATTGTGTGCAAGAAAGAAGGTTACATAACCCAAATGGTAGGAAGGACAATAGAGTTAAGATGGCTAAGAAACTATGAGAAGAAGAGATATAGACATACATGTTCTAGTTATTTAAGCACACTTCAAACTGGTTTTTGCTTCTGTAAGATCTGGTTTTAAAGGTGCTGGAAAATAAGGGACACTATTTTGTTTGCTTGTTGGATTATATCAATATAGAGAAGCCAAGCTTAATCACTGAAAAGGGTTCCTTGGCTATTGGTGGAGAATTGCAAATATCCAAAAGTCAGTTTCATTAAGAAATTATAAATATATTCTTAAATCGCACCATGACTGCAACTCTGACATTACCTTCCAGAGTAGCTCCTAGACCCTCAATTCTTGGCTAAACATTGATGCTGCTGCTTTCTTTGTTTGTGCTGTTCATATATATTCTTCTCATCCCACTACCTTTTTTGGACAATGAGTTTCTAGATCTGAAAGATACTTTTTCAGACCTTTCCATTTTATTGTGTTTCTCTGGACTTTGTCAACATCAGAGAGGTCGAAAGCAGAGCCAGACAAGCTGAGGAGAGGTTTGATGATGTGAATGAAAGACTTCATTATACCCTTATAAGAAATAAAGAACTGGAGAAAGAATTAGAGGAAGTATTGATGAAGTATAAAGTGAAGGAGTCTGAAGTAGAAGAAGAAGAAAATGAAGCAGAAAGAGAAGAAGAAAAAGAAGAAGAAGAAGAAATCAGACCACAAGACAGATCCTCAAAATCTCCAAAGAAAGGTGAGCATTGCTTTCTCATTTTTGCTTCATTTGGAGAAGGAAATGGCAACCCACTCCAGTATTCTTGCCTGGAGAATCCCATGGATGGAGGCGCTTGGTGGGCTACAGTCCATGGGTCGCAAAGAGTTGGACATGACTAAGCGACTTCACTTCACTTTATGAGTGAAAACTTGATTGGGTCATAAATATTTTAGAAGAGCTTACTATTTTTCGTGGTGATCTACTAGTTCATACTTCTCCTAGGAATCCAGACACACACACACACATCCAAATGACTAACAATGGTGACTGATAAACTAATATGAGATACAATTTTAACTTATAAAACTGGCAAAGCTTTTTAAAAACAAAGAATACAGTGCTGGACAGAGGGCGCAAAGTAGTTTTACAAATAATACTTGTGGGTGGACAGACAGGTATAACTCTTTGAGAAAGCAGTTTGAGAGTGTATATGGGTAGGCCTCAAAAATATACATGTATTTTGACTTAATAATTTCACTCTTGAGAATCTAGTCAAAGGAAATAATCACAATTTTTTAAAGCTAGAAAAAAAGACCAGAACAAATATGCCTAAACATTGATATACATTGTCTCTGGTTGCTAAAGGTTTATGGGGAATGTTGTCTTTAGTTTTTAGTACTTGGTGGATTGGCTATGATGAAAATAATCTTTATTCAACAAGAAGAGGAATTTCACTCTTCATTTTCTTATCTCTAATTAATCTGTAATCTTCCCTCAAAGAGTTTTTAATATCCCCAATATTGGAGGCTATTTTTTTATTTTTGCTTTCATCTTCAACCTGCAGTCTGTTCCCAGGACAGCTTCTGGTGCCAGGGGTGGTACTGGGCAGATATCTATTATCTATTTTTCTCTGTCACCTCTGTCTCTACCTCCAGCAAAAGCAGTAAGTTGGCCGGTCACTCACAGTCTCTGGCCCAGCTGTGCTGTATCCTGTCAGTACTGGAGGAGGAGGAATCTGAGTCCATTTTCTCTCCTTCTGTTAACTCTGAACTGGTAAAATGTTAATCATTCCCGGTGTGAAGATCCTTTAGCCTTAGGTCTGAATGTATGTGAGGTAGTTTTCATGAATTAAAAAAAAAAAATTTATCTTCTATTGTGGTGTGATTTTATCCCAATAATCTAGAAACTAGACCTTCCCTAGTTTGTTGTTGCTAAGTTGGGTCTGACTCTTTGCGACCCCATGGACTGTAGCCCATTAGGTTCCTCCACCCATGGTGTAAATTACTATATGCAAATCACAGAAAGGTCTTCGTGTTAACAACATGGGATGAGAGACTTTAGTTTCGTCCATTTCCATGAAAGTCTTGGGGATTAGTTTAAATACAAAAATAAAACATTTAAATAATTTTAGGTGGAGGATAACTATTCAGTTAGGTCCCAGCCTGCAAACAATAACCCACACAACAAGTATACAACCCCTCTTCTCCCTCCTTTCCACACCCCTCATCAGAGTCACTGCTAGGGATTCAAAAGTAGAGGATGAGAAGCCTTGCAACGCTTAGGGGATCAGGCTGCTAAGCAAGGCAATCCCCATGCCATGCAAGTGACCTAAACATTTCTCTGAAAAATCCACAAGTTAGACATTCCTTAGAGTTAGCAGGCAGCTCCTTTGAAAAAAAAAACAACACATGCAGATACCTTGGAGCAATCTGACGTGCATATGGAACATACTGGGTCATATTTTATGAGTTAGTGCAGGGGGATCTCTTCTCTCCTAATCGTTGTTCAGTGAAGGAATGGAAAATCATACAGTGAAGGAAGGAGCCTTGTGAATGCTGAGTAAGGAAAAGATTTGGATGGAGTAGGAAGACATTTATTTTTATGTCATTATTTTTAACAGCGAATCACTGTGTTCTGAATTATTGATGGAGAAAGGAATGGAGCTTGGTGTTTACAAAGATGAATGTGGCTTAGTCTCTGATCAAAGTGAGGCCTGTGATGAAGAACGGGGACAAGACAGGGTGTGAACAAGGGGACCGTTGAATGCGGGAGGAAGATGGCTGCAGCCAGTCAGAAGGATTCTCAGACAACTGAGAAGCTTCGTTTCATGGTGCAGTCAGACAGCAGGCTTGTGTAGGATCTGTGCATGACAGATTGGAGGGAACAGGGACCAAGAGACACACAGGGGTACAGCCATGGATATGGGAGGGTTCTGGATACCCAGCTCTATTTGAAAATTTTTCCCTAAGTTTGGGGTATGTACTGGAAGGAAGAAAGGAAGACATATTGTTCTTTCTCTTCTATCCTCATTACCCATAAACTTTGAGAACATACATTCTCAATCCCAGTAACCAATGTGGAGTCGAATTTTGGGCACATGGTTTATAGCTTGGGGCTTACTCATGCAGACAGAATTTTAAAAATGCTTTGTAAAATCAAAAGTCCTTAATGAATATAAGGTATTATTACTACAATAATTGTTTTGGTCTTTTCAGAGATACAGCGCAAGGAGGGTTCTAAATCCAAACTCCGGACTAAATCCAAGACGAAACCCAAATAGCAACCACAGGATGCTGGGCTACACCACACCACACGCATCCCAGATATCTCTGCACTTTTGAACTGACAATGTGGCTCAACTGACGGGACTCCCTTTGCAGCAGACAACTCAGGAACATCTTCTCGTTAAAAGTCACAGTGATGGCTCTAGGCAATCAATCAATTAGCTTATTTCCAAAATTAAAAATGGTTTGTGTAAAGGTTTTCTAGCCTCTTCAGTTGATTTCCCAGCAGAAGTCTATGAAAAGTGTCAGCTTCTGTCAAGAAAATTATGCTTTCTGAGGACTTTGAACTCTGCAGAGGAGAATGGCAAATAAAAAGCATTATTTTTTTCGATTTAAAAGAGGGGATCCTGATAACACTGTTAGGTTTCTGCAGCATTTTCAGATTTCTTATTTCAGAAAATAAGAAAGAATCCTTTTAAAATAATTTTAAAATTATTTTTTCCTTTTTAAATATTTTTTTTCTTCTCTTCTTTTTAAATAATTTTATTTATTTATTTTTGGTTGTGCTGGGTCTTCGTTGCTGTGTGGGCTGTTCTCTACTTGAGGTGAGTGGGGGCTACTCTTTATTGCACGGGTTTCTCATTGTTGTGGCGCCTCTTGTGAAGCAAGGGCTGTGGGTGCGGGGGCTTCAGTAGTGGCCGCGTATGGGCTCAGTGGTTGCGGTTCCTGGACTCCTGAGCACAGGCTCAATGGTTGTGGTACACAGGCTTAGTTGTTCCTCGGCATGTGGGATCTTCCCAGACTAAGGATCAAATCTGTATCTCCTGCATTGGCAGGGGAATTTTTCACTGAGCCAGGAGGGAAGACCCTTACTCCAGGCATTCTTAAGATTTATCTAGTCTTCACAATAACCCTGCAAAGTAGGTGGAGGAGAGACTGTTTATCCCCCATTTCTCAGAAGATGAAATTGAGGCCCCAAATGGGCAAAACTCGCCAAGACCTCAGAGCTAATTGCTAAGACCCCAGCTTGCTGGCTCTGTGTCTGGATTGTCCGACAATGGTGATGGGCCACCAGGCCATTGCTCAGATGACTTCCTTCACAGGGGCCAATGTTATTGAAGATTCACCCAGAATCTCCATTTTTCACTTTTATTGCCTTATTTGTCTGCTCTGTTCATGACCCTGGGTACATCTTGGCATTAGAGATGGACCAAGCTTCAAAAGTATGTTGCAAATGACAAATGGACATCTGGCCGGTCACTCAGCAAGGAGTCCCTCTTACCTCACTTCTCCGGGATCTCTTGCATTTGTTTTATCTCCCCCTGGCTCCAGACACCTATGAGATTTCTTGACCTGCTTTGGTTCCACATATTTGCTGTTCCTTTGGATTTATCTCCTGGAATTGTAGGATTTTGTCTGGTCCTTAAGCCTCAGAAACCCTCTGACTACAGAGTCCTCAGCCCTGTTTAAACCCAACCCCTGGTCAGGCCTGCCTTGACCCACACATACCAAAGTGTTTGTGGGATGGGTTTCAAAATTGCTTGGGGTCAATCTAGGCCTACTAGATGACTCCTTAATTCTGAGGAAAGAAAACATGAAATTCTTCAGACAATTGACTAGGCACATGGCCCACCTGAAAGCCACAGATCAAGCTACTGGCTCACACTTCCAGGTACCACTTGGTAGGGCAGAGCAAGCCCCACCTTTTCACTTTCCTAGAGAGATTCTTGAATGATTCTAGCAAATTGAGGTTTTTTGGTGAAATTTTAGAACACTTGAAAAAAATTAATTCCCTTCTTTGTAGGAATGAGCGGTCATTTTCATAGAAATCAGCCCCCGTGCCTGAACACAAGGGTCTGGCTCCTCAGAATGTGTCAGCTCCGTTAGGTGGAAGGCTGCCTTAAAGGTCAGAGTGAGGCCAGATGCCACTACAATTAGAATGAGATGTTGGGTACCCAGTTGCGGTGGCTTGGTTGTGAGTCACAAAAACCCATTCTTGCAACCCCCAAATGAAAAAATAATTTATTGAAAGCATATTGGGGAGCTCAAATTGAAGGATTGAAGGAGAGTCTTAAAGAACCAGGCTAAGAATAAGATAGGATCAGGCAGTTTAGATCAGAAGCAAAATTTGCTTTACCGTCTCACCCACCAACTGAACTCCAGTCATTTCTTCCATCATTATATTATTCTTAAAGTCCCACAAGGGAGAAAGGCCACCTTGTAGTCACAAACCACCCATGGATGTACCAGGGATGGTGAGAAGGCGTCAGGGATCTCTCTAGCTTCTTAAAAGGGAAGGAAGGACCCCTGGCTCTTCTGTTTTGTTGAGACAGAACACAGTACAGGGAAAGGAAATACCCAGATAAAATCAGGCTGGTGGTAGGAAGGTGTAATGAACATTTGGTGGTTTAAAAAAAAAAGTATTCTACAGAGAAGGCCTCTGCACTACGGCTTTCTGAAAGTTGTCTTGGGCATCTTCACTTTCCCAAGTAGCTGACTTGTGAGAAATTTTAGGTAGTCCTTGAGTCACTGCCGTATCTTCTCAAGATGACCCTGAGGTGGTCCCCTGAGCAGAGTGGAGGGAGGAGCTCTTATTATGTTTCTCTGGCAGTGAGGCTCCTGTGCATGTGACAAAGGAGACCAGCCACTCTGTGCTCAGCTGTTCAGACAAAGCTGTGCTGACTGGATGGGCCTCATCACACTCCTCAGTGTCCCAATCTCAGTGGTGACATGTTCCACATCCCTAGGGAGCCGAGGTGCTAGTGTCTTAGGGACCTCAGGAAGTTTGGTGAGCAAGTCCCCAGTCTACCAGGCCTGGCTCTTCAGCATACACCCAGACCTACTTCACACACATGGGTACCGTACAACTCTCTCCCAAGAGTTCTGGTTCTACACTAAGGTTCTACCCACTTGACCGTGGTCAAGTCACTTGTCGGTACTTTCTGGCACATGTTAGCTAGTCTTTCCTCTTGTGTTTGGCCTTTCCCAGCCAGAGATCAATGACTCAGATGTTGCCTGGGTAACCTACATTTTGCTTTTCACTTTCAAAGACTGCCGAGAATTCTGCTTGAGGGCCCCAAATCTAGAGCACCTTGTGCCCACTTCTGGAATTCCAAATAGGCCTGCCACCTATGAGCAAGCATTCTCCCACAGGAAGCAGAGGAGCTGCTCTGAAATTAGGAGCATAACTGTTGTAGTCTTGTGGCCTAGGGCCTGCTTACTTCCAAAACCGGGGTGCTTGCTCTCTGAGCCTGAGGCTGTGTCTGGAGTTCATCAAAACTTCTACTCTGGATAACAGACAGTTCATTCCAGCCAAGTCTGCCTATTTCATTCAAGACAGTCTCCTATTCAGGACTGTTGAGCAAGCCCACTAATCCCCCAGCCTCAAAAATGAGCTCTGCCATGCACAGGTTTTCAAGAAGCAGGACTTCGTGGATGGTGCAACTTGTCTAAGATGGGGCGTCTAAGAGCAAGACCAACGAAGGCAGCCTTCCAGAGCTTCCTAAACAATCCAGTACACAGCGGTGCCATCGGCCTGGGCAGTGTTCCTGTGGTTCTGGAATGGCTGATGAAAGGGCTCCTGCACATCTTTTAGGTTTGCAGTGGCTTTTGTATGGAGAGCATCCTCCTGTACTTGCAGGGGTTGGGTCCCATGAGCCCCTGATCTTAGGCTACCTCTAGGCCAGCTGTGAGAAAACTTCTGAGAGTCTAAAGGTAAGAGGAACAGTTCCCATCATCTGTTTCACCAAGGCAAAGTGCTTTTGGGCAGACTGTATATTTCCATCTCAGATGTCCAGCAGATCCTAGAGTTTATAAGATACAGCTATTAACCCATCTCCCATTTTCCACTCTGGTCACCCAAATAATCAAACCAAGGTAAGAGGAGCATGTGTGATTTATGGCTGGAACTATTGCTGATCAAGAGGAGAACCTCCTCTCTTCTGTCTAGCTTTTGTGTTACTTTCATAAAGAAGAGCTCTACACCTTTGAAACAAATGCTTGAAATATTGCAGGGTGGGAGGATTCTAATACAGGAGACCTCATGCGCAGATTCTTAAGCTGGTTCTATCCAAGAACAACCTCTGTGGGGGCATGAGTTCCTGGCCATTGGGGGATAACTTTGAAGCATGGGGACAACCTGTATTAGGGGCCAGGCTCCTATTTAGATGGACCCAATTACTGTCATTGAGATCTACTGGGCTAAAATCAGAAAAATAATAATAGTCATGATTTATTGAGTACTTACCTAGTTTATAAGTGCTGGGCTAAGCATTGCATACAAATTACTTTGTTTAGTCACAACAACTTTGTGAGGTGGTTTCTACTGTTATCCCCATTCATGTCAGGATAAGTTGTATGTCCAAGGTTAAACATCTAATAAGTTATAGAGTCAGGATCAAATCTGGTATATCTGACAGCAGAGTCCAAGCCGTTAGTTAACAGTGCTACTTTCCCTCTGAGCTCAGAAAAAAACTAGAAGTGCTGTTGATGAACCCTCTTCAAAAGGATTTGACTTCTACATTCTCTACATACTGTTCAGCTCAAATACTGAGTAAATGCACTGACACACAAATCAAAATTCTAGAGGACATCAGAACCTTCACAGTCCTGATAGACTCTGCCAAAGAGCATTGCAGCAACCAGGAGCAATCTAATGAGGAGGAACATATTTACTCTATCATCCAGAAATGGTCCCCAAGGATGTGGAATGCAGAAACATTGGCAGAATGACCTACCATGCTCCCAGATACAGGGGAGTCCAAATTGCAGAGTTCTAGGCTTGCCCCGATAATGGTGATGTGGGGCTTGCCCTTGAAGTTCCAAGGAAGTCCTGCTAAGCCCCGTTAGGATGACCTGTGTTTTGGATATTGACTTGTATAAACTGTTATCTCCATCTTGTGCTTCCCAGACTCCAGAACTGTAAGAAATAAACTCCTGTGGTTTATAAGCCACCATCTATGGTATTCTGTTGTAACAGCCTGAACTAAGACACTGCTACTCTGTTAATATTAAAGTAAATTTCCAGAGAAAAACTGTTCCCTAGTATGTATCCTAGTTTTGGATTCTACTGTCCAGCTTGTCCTCTACTCTCATTTCAAGATCAGTAACAGTTGGAACGTAGCACCTGGGCCTCAAGAGAAAACTTCTCCTGCTGAGACCTTGTGGGCAGCACTATCAGCTCACTAAGCAGTCCCTGAAGAACCTGCCTTTGATTACTCACTATGCCCTTTCACCAAGAACAGTTTCGTAGCAGCTTATCCCCATTATTCCTTCCCATCAAGCCTTCCTACCCTAACTAAAAGTTGGTTAATACCTAAAGGTGCCATAGATCATTCAAGACAACCTGGAAGGTACTCTCTGCAAGGCAGTGAACAATTTAAATGTTGACTCGAGACAGACATCAGAGGAGACCAACCAATGGGTGATACCGTAGGCATCCCCCAGATATATAGACAGGTCTGCCATTGACAAAAAGAACCATGCTCTAAGGAATTATTAAGAGTCCTAAAAGTCATCATTGCATTATTACCCTGGCATTCACTTATTGTTCTATTCCTGCCTCTGGTTATGCCTGAACTAGCATGATCTCCCATCCAAGTACTAACAAGGCCCGACCCTGCTTAGCTTCCAATATCAGACGAGATCGGGCACGTTCAGGGTGGTATGGCTGTAGACAAGAACCAGCATGATCTTACCACCTCTGTCATTGCTCATGCCAACATTTGCCACTCTGAAATTAGGAACCATCTGTATGGGGCAAAAAGTGACCAACTATCCTTGATGCCACCTTAACTCCAGTAACCAGTACACTTGGATGGGTATGGGCATTGGTCATGAGAAATACTTCCCGCTTCAAGGAGGCTCTAATTGCCATTGGGCCTTTAAATGCGATGTGGACCATCTATGACCATGCCCTAGCTGGTCCACAAAAGCAAACTGCAAGCCCTACTATATTAGCTATTCTAGGAAATCACCCAGGAGCTTCCCCCCCGACCCTGCTCCAACTCTCATCCGATCACTGCCTCATCAGTGATTGGTTTCCTCTCTGGCATCATATTCCTGGTTCTGGCAATTTTTGTTAGCTGCCTTTGGCTTACTTGGATTTGACAGCCATTTGGATCCCACATTTTGTATTTTGGCACTTCTGCATGGTTTAGAACTTTTCTTGCTCCTTTGGCTTCAAAATCCTGCATTTCCTCCAGCAGAGGTGACTCAATCCGTGACTTTCAGCCCTGCCACTCCTCCATGAACTAGTTTGATCTTTGGGAGGAAGGACTGGAAAGACTTTTAATAAGAAGATATGGAAACATTTTTCAGAATTGGATGAAACAGTCTTTTGAAACAAAATTGAAAGTTATAGTCTTGTTAATTAGCAAACATAAGCAGATTGTTATATCAATAAGTTAATTTGGCATGGTGTAGGAATACGTGACGTTTTGAAGTCATCTAATACGTCCAGTGTAACCTTGGGAAGATGGATTGCTTGGCTGAAATCCTAAGTTAGTAAGATTGGGTGAGAATGTGTAGTTTTCCCATCTGTGAATGGAGATGAGGAGGCAGCTTACAGATGTATGACAGTGATGACCCTAAGGTTGGCATCATTTTGTCCAGCTTTATTATAATGTGCTGTTAGGAAGTTTTTAAAATTGAGGCAGCATTAGTATATAACATTATATAAGTTTTGTGTGTACAACATTAAGTTTGACTTCTGTATATATTATAGCATATTCACCATCAAAAGTTTAGTTTCCATCTGTCACCACATAGCTGATCCCCTTTACTCAATATAAAATAATAACATCAAATAACATGGGGAATAAAGAGGCAGATTGAAGGACAAAGAAATCACCAAATAGTGAGCCACTGAAGAGAGCTACCACCATTTCCCTCTGTACAAACAGCATGGAAATTGCCATTATATGTAGCATTTTACTAACATGATTTGTTATAGTTTGGCAAATTAGTAATGTTCTATATGTTATTACTTTTTTTAAGTTTTTAGAGAATTTCCTATAAACCTCACTATGCTTTCTTATTTACTTGGCTAATTTTTTTTTGTAGTTGCTGCTGCTGCTAAGTCACTTCAGTCATGTCCAACTCTGTGAGACCCCCATCAGGCTCCTATACTTCTAATTATATAGAACAAGTTAATGGATAGTAAGACTTAAATTAGGGCATGTGTAGATCACATAATGTTACTAGTATTTAAAGAATAAATATTGGGTTGGCAAACTAGTTTATGTGGGTTTTTCCATAAGATGTTACAGAAAAACCAAAACAAATTTTTTGGCTAAGCCAAAAACTGGTAAATTCTATTCTGAAAGTACATCAGCCCTATATTTATCACAATGCTTCCTTAGATTATAAGCAACATGTACCACATAAGTGTTTTTATCCTTTTATTTCTCTATTTTAAAAAAGAGTCTCTATAAAAATAATTCATTTGAAATTCTTTAATTAGGTATAATTTTATATCCAGCTCAAGTACTAGAATATGTACTCACAAGTATCTCTCTTTCACTCAGAAATACAGAAGCATCACTGTGGTGCAGCTATCAGAGTCAGGTGCAAAAACCTTGGGTGGAGCATACAAGCTAGAGTGTGGAATGACAGGGAATTATTAAGACGTGCTTTTGAGGAGTTCATAGTAGGAGAGAAGCCTGAATCATAAGTATGAGATTACAACACAGTGTGATAAGCAAAATGATAGGGTCATGTAGAAAGGGCTGTGGGAGCAAAAGAACCCTTCCCAAAGGGGCTAGAGGGCATCTAGGGAAAAGGACATTTGAACTACATCTTCAGAAGTAAAAATTCAGCCATATGTAGACTCAAAATTCTTTCCGAAGTAGAATGATGGCTAAAGCTCTTTCCCATAATTCCTCTGATCAGATGATCCACCTAAACATGTTATATGGCTTCTCTGTCATTACACGATTTCACTGTCTTCCTGTGTGTGTCGCTGCACTGGGGCTTCATGCATTCCAAGGGCATTTCACATGGCAACAAAAGAAAGAGCGGGAACTGAGGACTGAGGGCCTTGCTCGGGGATGTAGCTGTTATATGGAGCCCTCTTTGCAGTCCCATGATCCTTGTTTCTTCCTATAACATGGGAGAGTCTTTCTTTTTAGGATTCAGCGGCTCAACAGGTTTGGAAGGATTTGGTAAGGGGATGCCTCCTTGAGTTCTATTGCTTGGAGAAGACAGGAAATTAAGCAAGTCAAATGGCAAAGGTAAAACCACTGTGGAAGGTTTCTCTGTGGACAAGGATTGAAGGGTGTGCAGGTACCGAAGCTGAGCAGCGGCTGGAGTGCCTGATAGAATCTCCGCTGCCATCCTCAGGGACTCGGAGGCGGCCTTCTCCCCTTCTGCAGCAATCATCTAGACAGGGTATGCGAGGAAAAACAATGTGTGATTTTTCTTCTTTGCTCCATGAAGGTTTTAATCCTACTTAGGGTGATTCAACAAACAAGCACTAGCATCTACTGTGGGACAGGTGCTGCTAAGCACAGGGGAGCAGACTGCCTTTTTTCTTAAGATCTTGATCTAGGGAGAGAGAGACACTGTTGATTGTAATGGGCTTTCCAGGTGGCACTAGTGTTAAAGGATCCACCTGGAAGTGCAGAAGATGCAAGAGGCTCAGGTTCAAATCCCCTAGACAAGGAATGGTAACCTACTCCAGTATTTTTGCCTGAAAAATTCCATGGGCAGAGGAGCCTGGTGGACTACCATCCATGGGGTCACAAAGAATTCATTGTAACTTGGTGCAGAATTTGTTAAGAGCTATGACAAGTAGAGATGAAGTGTTAGGGGAATTACTATGTCTGGTGGGCCTTGGACGAGTAGTAGGGTTTTGCCATTTTAGAGGAAAGGTTGGCCAGCATTCCAGGCAAAGACATGCAATCCTGAAAGAATGACTCCCAACTCAGGTTAGCATTTCAGAAGAAAAAGCACGAAAAAGGTCACCACCCAAATGTCCCCTTAAAGTGAGCAAAGGGCACTAGACTCAGAGATCTAGAAGCTGCTCTGCCTAGAGGACTGCCTTCCTCCCCATCTTTGTCCACCAATGCTCCAAAGTTATCCACCCTCTTGGTAGATGGATACCATCCTTACCTGCTTTCTGTTCTTTAAGGGGAAATCTGCCTCCCCTCCAGCCCTCATTTTCCTCTTCCTGACTCCCTTCCCACCCACACCCAATCCTCTGGTAGCCACATCTTCTCACTGGCACGCCTGAGCAGAGGCCATGCATAGCACAGCCTCCCCTGGGCTCTAGAGATGAGGGAAGTGTGCTCTGACATGGTTGCACAGAGCTAAGGATACAGGCCTGGGTGTCATTAACCTAGAGGGGACCGGTGACGGATGAGAGATG
Source organism: Bos javanicus (assembly GCF_032452875.1). Taxonomy (NCBI): domain Eukaryota; kingdom Metazoa; phylum Chordata; class Mammalia; order Artiodactyla; family Bovidae; genus Bos; species Bos javanicus. The sequence continues at coordinate 61,539,532 of NC_083883.1, forward strand.
CCATGCTAGAGAAGAGGAATGGAGTTTGGGGAGATACCTTGGAAAGAGAGTGAAGGCAAGACTCAGGGAGGAGGAGGTCACTGTTACCAATAGCATTAGAGAGAGGGTGTAACAGGGAAAGAGATGTTGCACTGGTCAGTTAGAAGGCTGTGAGCATGCCCAAGGAGAACAATTTTAATAGTGTGGTATGTGCACAAGCCAGATTCCCCCCAGTGCCTGGATGGATAGGTGAGGAGTAAAGGGGAAATGTTCTCCATGAGGAGACTTTCTTTTGCATTTTCTGGAGCTCCTCTGATGCTCCTCCACTGTGCGGGAGGATGGCATGCTCAGGGCTGGCTCACCCGCACTTTGGCTTGTCTTTGGGCTTCAGCTTCCACTGCCAATGAGTGTTGCAGCCCGGCTGGCAGGCGCACATCCTTACTGAAAGAGAAAGCAGGTGGGTAGGTGAGTGTGCAGGGCAGCTTTAGCAGCCGGAGCTTTCCGACAAACCTACCACCTTCTCTACGCTCGGTTCACGATATACAGTGGATTCTGATTAAGCAGAGTGCGCCGCCCTAGACCTCTGCACAGACAGTGGGCAGAGAAGATGGGCTTAAGCATCAGTGCCTCCAATGTGGATTTTTATTATCACTGATGCTGTAGTAGAGCTGTGGTTTTCTCTTTACAAGTAAAGCAAATTTTGTGTTGCTGTATTGGGTTGGCCCAGAAGTTCATTCGGGTTTTTCCATAGCATCTTACAGAAAATGTAAATGAACTTTTTGGCCCACACAACACTATGATAATTTTCCCACTTAAAGTTTAATCTGAATTCTGGCTATTAAATCTAAATAATGACAAAAGCCTTGAAGAGCCATGCTATTAATAACAAGGGAAGTCATCTAAGTTGACAAAAGAGGACTGAATCAAAAAGGGTAGAACTGACCAAGTACTTAATCTACTGCATAAAACATACAAAATTGGATTTTTTTCCCCTGATGGTAACTATAAAAAGTACATAGAAAACAACTTAGCAGTTCCTCAGAAAGTTAAATATGGAGTTACCAGATGATCCAGTAATTTCACACCTACGTATATACCCAAGAAAAGTGAAAACATGTTCACATATCAACTTGCACATGAATGTTCATTGCGGCCTGATTCATAATGCCCCAAAGTGGAAGCAACCCAAATGTCCATCAACTGAGAGTAGATCAACAAAGCGTGGCATAGCCAGTCACACGATGGCATATTATTCAACTGTAAAAAGGAATGAAACACTGATTCATGCTATACCATGGAGGGACACGGAAAACATTATGGTGAGTGAAGGAAGCCAGACACAAAAGGCCACAGATTGTGTGATTATGTTTATATTAAATTTTTAGAATAGCCAAATCTAGAGAGACAGAGAGGAGTCAGTGGTTGTCAGGGGCTGGGGGTTGAGGCAGAAATGAAGAGTTCCTGCTTAATGGACACAGGTTTTCTTTTGGAGATGATAAAAATCTTCTGGAATTATGTGGTAGTGGTGGTTTGTGTCTGTGAATATACTAAAAACCACTGAGTTTCAATTTTAAATGGTTAAAAATGATGAGTTTTATGTTATGTGAATTTTACCTTAGAAAATGTTTAAATCCATAGAAAATACGACAGTTATTTACCCAGATGTTCATAGTGGTTGTGTTATAGTTATAATATGCAAATTTTTCTTTCTTCCAAATTTATGCTAATATAGACGTCTACAGTACTCATTCAATGAAAATAATTTTTCAAATAGAAGTTTTTAAATAAAATCAAAATATTTCTCTTCATCGTATTGTTCTTCCTGGTTAATTTCCTACCCACATTTCTGTTCTCTCCACTTTGATTCCCCAAATACAGGTCACTGCATCCAAGGCAACCTGTGGAAGGAAGAGTTGAGACGTCAGTGGGAACCTCTGGTTGCACGGATGGCCACTGCACTGAGAAAGCACATTTCTTCTGAAAGGACATTATGTCCTTCCCTTTTTCATTTTAACATTATGAGGCCTTGCAAAACACTGTTTAGTTTGCACAGTGCCACTCAACAAGTCGGAGAAGGCAATGGCACCCCACTCCAGTACTCTTGCCTGGAAAATCCCATGGAAGGAGGAGCCTGGTAGGCTGCAGTCCATGGGTTCGCTAGGAGTTGGACACGACTGAGCAACTTCACTTTCACTTTTCACTTTCATGCACTGGAGAAGGAAATGGCAACCCACTCCAGTGTTCTTGCCTGGAGAATCCCAGGGACAGGGGAGCCTGGTGGGCTGCTGTCTCTGGGGTCGCACAGAGTTGGACACAACTGAAGTGACTTAGCAGCAGCAGCAACTCAACAAGTACTTGTGGAATTAAAGATGGTGTGGTAGGCTGACTAATGGGTCCTAAAGACATCTCTGGAACCTGTGAATGTCACCCTAAAAGAAACTCTGCAGATGCAATATAAGTTCAAGGTTCTTAAAATGAAGGCCTTATCCTGGATCTTCCCAGTGGGCCCAAAAAGCAACTGCAAGGGTCCTCATAAGAGGGAAGCATGGTTGGGGTGGGGGACATCTGGCTACAGAGGAGGAGAAAGTGATGTGATGGTGCAAACAGAGGCTGGAGTGCTGTGATTTGAAGACAGAGGAAGGGGCCACGATCTAAAGAATGCAGGCGGCCACCCAACGCTGAAAAGGGCAAGGAAATGGATTCTCCTCTCCAAACCTCCAGAAGGAACCAGCCCCTGCTGACACCTTGACTCTGGCCCAATGAGATGTGTTTTGGACTTCTGGCCTTGAAATCATAAGATAAAACTGGTGGTGATTTGTGGTATTTTGTTACAAAAGCTATAAGAAATAATAGAGATGGTATGTTTGTTAAATTTGCTCTAAAATACATTTATTACTGGGGCTTCCCAGGTGGTGCTAGTGGTAAAGAACTCGCCTGTCAATGTGGAGACGTGAGAGATGTAGGTTCGATCCCTGGGTCAGGAAGATCCCCTGGAGAAGGGCATGGCAACCCACTCTAGTATTTTTGCCTGGAGAATCCCATGGACAGAGGAGTCTGGCGGGCTATAGTCTGTAGAGTCGCAAAGAGTTGGACACAACTGAAGCAACTTAGCACACAGCACATTTGTTAAATTTGTTCTAAAATGCAGTTAGAGAACCAATATTTTTAGTCTCTCTCTCATAGGATATTCTCTCCCATATAATATTCATTTATGGGAGCTTTCACTTCCTGTTGGTGGCACCCGTCTCCCCTACCTCCCCATCCCAGGAGTGGGAAGAAAATGAACTGGAAAGGAGGGGCAGGCATGGAGGAATAGGTGGGCCATACTCTTTTTCCTTTTTAACTTATTTCTGATGATTTCTTGGGGACTAGATAGTTAGCTTAGTACACTGGGAACCCTGAGAAGACTAATTTGAGGGGTTGATGAGAGGAAGAAATGTTGAAAAAGACTTCACAGAGGAGGTGGCATCTTAAAGAACCATACAATTTTGCCGGTGGGGAAAAGGGAAGTATTTGGTGCAGTGCTGTGCTGTGCTTAGTCGCTCAGCCATGTCCAACTCTGCAGGAACAACCCAAGAGGAGGCATGGAAGCATAGTCACTGAATGCTGGAGAAACACTCGCCTAGAATATCAGACACACCAGAGGAAAGACGGCAAAGCTGAGGCTACAACAGTTGGGTCATTTATTCACTCATCCAAAAACCCAGGATCTGGCTACTGTGTAAGAGCCCAGGACCAAGTACTGAGGGCAAAAAGATGAATAAAATATGACCCCTGACAGAATGGAGTTCAAGGTCTGGGGAAACAAATGTGTAAATACATAAATTATAATTCAGCATAACAAGGGCAAGCTGGAATGTCAAGCATCTGGACCTTATCCATTATCCCTTGAGGAGGGATAAACAGAAAGAGAGGGATGAAAGGAGGATAGAGGGAAGCACACAAGAGTGGTTTTTAAATTCCAGAGCAGCAACTTCTGCGTGTCTTCTTGTTCTAACTTTCTCTCTTTGCAGCTTTTCTTATTTCCTGAATTCTTCCATTTTCACTAGGATGCTAATCCCAGTTTTATCAGTGATGAATTGGATAAGCCACAAATATTCGGACACCTCATTGTCTCAGCTGTGTCTGCCTAGGCCTCATCAAGAATAATTATTATCAGTGCCTTCAATCCTTTGCTGCTTCTGTAGGAGGTCTTCCTTTATCTAGACTTGATCGTAACCTCCTAACTCAGTTCAGGGCCTGGGCGCCTCTTGGCCTCAATGAAAGCCTCCATCACTGATGGTAATTACCACTTGACTGGCCGGCTACCTAGAATGCTGCTCTCTTCTCATCTCTCTTCTGAACACCTCTGCCAACTTGTCTTGGTAAGAATCGTAGACACCCACCCTGGTTGTGAGCGAAGTTGCTGAGCTTGCTCTCTGCGGGGCTAGATGCTGCTGCTTGTGAGGCAGTTCTTGTTTTTCTCTCTTTTCGCCCCAACTCAATCAAATCTGGATCATTGACTGGGTAATTAACCACTTAAAGGTCTGTGATATTTTGCCTCTTTTAACCTGATAAAGTTTTTCAGTCTTTATCATTATTTAACTTTGCTTGTTTCCCCAACTAGACTGTAAGGTCCCCAGATTCATTCCTTATCATCTTTTTATCCCACCAACCCCTCCTTCCAGCCATTGAGTGAGAAGCGTGAGAAGAAAAAGTGTGGCAATGACTGACTAATCCCACAGATGGGTGACTAGGACCGGTTCAGGGACTGATTGGCAACCTCTTAACTGTCAGCTCCTTTCGGGGCTGTACCTTTAACAGTGAATGCATGGCACGTGGAAGATTCAGTAAATGGTCAACGAAGAAAGGAATAAAAGGCAAAGCAATATTTCAACATACTTGGTGTTAAACTCATCTAAGTACCTTTACATCTTGAGCAATGTTCTTCCTCTCAAGAAGAATTTCTGTGAGGGATCGATGTGCTAGGAGACGCTTCATGGTGGTTTGCACAAGGAATTGGACAGCTTTGGACACATGAGCAAGACTGTTTAGGAGAAGAGAGGCATTTTCCATGCGATAGTAGCAGATGGCATCTATCTCCATCACAAACATGTCTTTGGTTACAATCTAGGCAGAAAAAAAAATTTTGGATTACAGGCCTGATTCTTGGGCTTCTTTCCCACATAAGGATAGAGGGGTTAAATATGTCCAAAGGGTATTTTCTCAGAGAAAGATAATAGTAAGAAAAAAAAAAAAGAGTAGTTGGCTCAGTCTTTAATCAAATAGACATTGAAAAAAAATATGGAGTTTGTATTAAATATACTAAACAACTCAATTTAAAGGAATCCTGTTATAAATCCTTTTGTAGAAAAATCAGGAATAATTTTCTTATATGAAAACATCCAGTTGATTGTATATCAGGTCTTTTAAAACTGATGCCAAAAAAATCTGCTAAAAGAGCAACACATTCTGGGAAACCAGTACTCACGTGTATTGAGTGTATATTTAGAGGGCAGTTTGTGATACATGTCAAAAGCCCTAAGAGATGTATGTGTACAACATTTCCTTTTTTAGACAAAAGGATATATTTTCAGGATTTAACTGTAAAGATGTGATTCACAGTATTGCTTATTGTAAGAAAAAATGAGAAATAGAGAATTCCCTGGCAGTCCAGTGGTTAGGACTTGGCGCTTTCATTGCTGGAGGTCTGGATTCAATTCCTGGTCTGAGAACTGAGATCCCATATCCCATGCAGTGCCTGTGTGCTTAGTCATGTCCGACTCTTTGCGACCCTTTGGACTGTAGCCCTCCAGGCTCCTGTGTCCATGGGGTTTTCCAGGCAAGAATACTGGAGCGGGTTGCCATTTCCTTCTCCAGGGGATCTTTCTGATCCAGGGATTGAACCCACATCTTCTGTGTCTCCTGCATTGCAGGTGGATTCTTTACCCACTGAGCCATCAGGGAAGCCCATGCCATGCACTGCAGCAGCCAAAAAAGTTTAGAAATAATATCAACAATGGGGAATTAGTTGAGTAAATTCCAGTTATTAAACTCAATCAGTTAAGTAAATTAATTGAGTAAAATCCACATAATGAAATGCTGTGTGTCTATTTAAAACAGAGGTAGAAACATAGCTAATATGGTAACAGTATATTTTTGAGTGAAAAAGGATAGGTGACCAAATAGTATGTATGGTATGATTGATATATATATGATGTGTATGTATATATATATATATATATATATACACACACTTGTCTGAAAGTATAACCACATATATAGAAAAGTTTGAAGGATACATTCCAAAATATCAACTCTGTGGGTAACAGGATTAGGTGTATGTTTTATTCCTTTTTTACATTTTGTTATCTAAAATAAGCCTTTTAAACAAATATTGTTTTTATTCACATTTCTGTTTGCCAGAAGAAAGAATGAGAAAGAACCTCAAACTGAAAGTAGGAGACCTTTTAGGAAAGGCTTATAAATCAGAATCAGTAACAGGAAAGTCTAGATGTAAACTCAACATTTAACTTTTAATTGTGGTAAAATGAACAGAACATCAAATTCACCATCTTAACCATTTTGACATGCACAATTCAGTAGGATTAAGTACATTCACACTGTTGAGCAACAAGCATCCAGAACCCTTTTCATCCTGCAACACTGAAACCCACTGAACACCTGTCAGTTCTCTCCTCCCCCAGTCCCCACAACCATCCTTCACTTTCTGTTGCTTTTTTTTCACTCCTCGAGGTTCCTCATACAGAAGGAATCACACAGTATTTGTCTTTTTGTGACTGGCTGATTTCACTTAGCATAATTTTCCCAAGGTTCATCCATGTTGTAGTGTGTGCCAGAATTTCATTCCTTTTTAAGGCTGATTATTATTCCATTGCCAGTATATGCCACATTTTGTTTATTCAGCCATTGATGGGCACATGGATTGCTGCCACCTTTGTGGCTATTGTGAAAAACTGATGCTATGCACCCAGGTATATAAGCATCTTTTCAATTAGCCTGCTTTCAATTCTTTGGAGTCTATATACCCAAAAGTAGAATTGGTAGATTATGTGGTAATTCTATTTTTAATTTTTGAGTAACTGTTTTCTACAGTAGCTGCACCATTTTACATTCCCACCAACAGTATACAAGCGTTCCAATTTCTCTATATCTTTGCCAACACATTATTTTGTTTTTTTCTTAATAATTGCCATCCTAATAGATGTGAGGTGGTATCTCATTGTGTTTTTTATTTGCATTTCTCTAATGATTTTAGTGATGCAGAGCATCTTTTCACATGTTTATTGGCTATTTAAATATCATCTTTGGAGAAATATGTCCATTCAAGTCAAAGTATATACAATATATCATATATCGAGGGCAATCTTCTTTACTCAGTCATTCAATTTGAATATTAATCTTATCTAGAGAATATCATAACAGCAACATCCAGATGTATTTGACCAAATTATTGGGTACCATGCCTTAGTCAGGTTGACACATAAAATTAACTATCACTAAGGCCTTTGTCCTGGAGAAGGAAATGGCAACCCACTCCAGTGTTCTTGCCTGGAGAATTCCAGGGACAGAGGAGCCTGGTGGGCTGCTGTCTATGGGGTCGCACAGAGTTAGACACGACTGAAGTGACTTAACAACAACAAGGACTTTGTCCATTTTACTTGGATTGTTTGCTTACTTGTTGAGTTAAGGTTTAATATATTTTGGATATTAACCTCTTATAAGAGATATTTGCAATTTTTCCCCATTCTATAAGTTGCCTTTTCATTCTGCTGATTGTGTCCTTTGATGTATCAGAGTTTTAAATTTTGATGTAGTCTCTCTCTCTCTCTCTCTCTCTTTTTCCCTGCTTTTGAGCAAGGATAGTCATTTTCTTCTAGGCCAGAATTGGTAGAGTGCTTAGCCAGGAAAAATGTAGACAGAAAGCAAAATCCCCCACTTGACTTACCTCATGAAAGGGTATCTCCAAGGTTTGGAGACGAAGGTCAACCTTGTGGTAGGTATCCAGGCAGGGCAAAAAGAAGAAAAGGCCTAGAAGGGGGTGGGAAGGGGATAAGGGAAGTGACAGGTGAATAGCTGGCATGGAGGCTGTTTGGGGTTCACTTTTTTGGTGTCAGGTTGATGCTGCATCACTTTTCTTAGCCTCCATGGTCTATGCATGGACCATCGGGCCATCACACCTCCATCCTGTGTTGTGTTTTTTGTTGCTAAGTTTACCAAATAATTTGTTGTTCCATGGGGGACATGTTTAAGGGTAAAAGGAAAGGACTACACCAGGACAACAGGCATAATCAGGGATTATACCCAGTAAAATGGGCTGTATGGTCAGCTTGGTCATGGTGCTGACCTGTGCAGATCTTGGGTTACACATCTGTCTCCTTCACCAGATTTAAACTCTCTAACACGAGTGTCTTATGCATTATTGTTAGCGTTAGTACCGAACTAATGGTGCTCTGTACAAAACTAGTTTTTCAATCCATGTGTGTACCAAGGTGACAAACTTTAGAGCCAGCAACCTCCATGTGGTATTTCTTATACTGGGAGTCCCAGAGGTAATCAGAACAACAGCATAGCGATACCAGCCTCTGGTTGGCTAGTTAGTCCTCACCCACCCAGTATAATGTGTAGGGTGCCTGACCATAGGTCCTAACCTACTTCCTACTCCAGCCAATCTGGCCCTGGCCTATGGCTCTCTGCATCCACTCTCTTTTGGTCGCTAGTGACCTGGTAGTAATGCTCTCTGAAGAATTTCTTAATAACCGGTGTTACAAATAACAGACTGAAAAATGAAGATATCATGAGTCAAGTTACTTCATGTAGTCTGAGGGCCATATTGCAAATAAACATGAATTGATGAAATTGGCAAGTCTCTTGCGGGGGGTGGTGTGTAAAGAAGATTGTTCTTACCAGGGCCTTTGGCTCGTCCAGGAAGCAGATGTCCCAGTCGGAATATAATTACTCTCTCATACTCCTGTACAACCTAAAGGGAAATGTAATACTTTTGAATTACTCTAAGAGAAAAAAATGAAGTCTTCAAAAGACCTTGGCATGACAGTGATTATAAGTATCAGAAATCTCTTGTTTTGAGAACCAAGAAAAAATTTCCCTTAAAACTTACATTTTCAAAATACATAGGAACCAATGAAAAAGTATAGTGGCCATGTTAATTTTTGAGCTTGTGGACAGAATTTTGATTAAGGACTCATGATTGTCTAAAAAATAATTGCTTCCACCAAATCAAAGGAATCACAGCATATTTAATCTTATATTTTTGCTGTGACTGATGCATTAATAGCTTTTACATGAATCTCTTATTAGCTACATACAAACTTTATGGCAGACATGCAGGTGCTCAGATCACCCTTCAAGAAGAGGCTGCTATATGTTGTCTGTAGGTGACACACTTTCTAGTCAAAAACACAAACAGGTTGAAAGTAAAAGGATAGAAAAAACTACACCACACAGAGTAACCAAAAAATGGCAGGAATGACCACACTGATATCTGACAAAATGGAGTTTAAAACCAACACACCAAAGTGTTACTAGTGATAAAGAGGGACATTGTGCAATGGTAAAAGTGTCAATGCATTAGGAAAGTATAACAACAGTAAACATGTATGTACCTAAAAATAGAGCTCCAGAATATATAAGGCAAAAACCAAAAGAAGATAAAAATAGATAATTCAACAGTAATTGTTAGAGACTTTACTATCCCACTTTCAATTGTGGGTAAAAGAACTAGACGCAAGGTCAACAAAGAAAGAAAAGATTTCAACAACACCATAAGTGAACTAGACCTGACAGATATCTATGCATAATTCCACTCAACAATAGACGAGTACATATTCTTTTCGTGAAAACATGGAACATCTCCAGGATAGACCATGTGGTAGGCCATTTAAGAAAACCTCAATAAATTTAGAAGGATTGAAACCATACAAAGTATATTCTCCTCTAACAATGAAATGAAATTAGAAATCAATAACAAAAGGATATTTGGGAAATTAAATCACACACTCTAACCAACAGGTCAAAGAATTTATCACAAAAGGAACTGAAAAACACTTTGAGATGAATGAAAACAAAACCTCAAGATACCAAAATGAATGGGATGAAACTAAAGCAATGCTTAGAGGAAAATTTACAGCTGTAAATATCTATAATAAATGAGAAGAAATATCTCAAAATAATACACTAATTTTTTGATGCTAGAAACAGAAACACAAACTAAACCCAAAGTAAGCAAAAAGAAAAAAGATTATAGTGGAAATAAATGCAATAGAAAATAGAAAAACGTTAGAGAATATTAATTGAAACCATAGTTGGACCCAAAGAACCATAGTTGGTTCTTTGAAAAGTTCAACAAAATTGACAAATATTTAGCTAGACTGACCAAGAAAAAAGAGAAGATTAAAATGTTGAAATCAGGAGCCAAAGAGGAATGACAGAGACATCACTACTATCCTTAGAGAAATAAAAAAGATTATAGATGAAAATACTATGAACAACTATACACCAATAAATTAGATAACAAGTAAAATAAACAAATTCCTAAAGAGTCATAAACTACCAAAACTGATTCAAGAAGGAAAAATAAAAGTGAAAAAGACCCAGAATTAAAAGATTGAATTAGTAGTTTAAAAATTTCCAACAAAGAAAAGTCCAGGGCCAGATGACCTCACTGGTAAATTCTGCCAAACATTTAAAGAGGAATTATTAGCAGTTCTTCACAAATTCTCCCACCTCATTCTCTGAGGCCAGGATTACCCTGATACCAAAACAAGACAGAGACATCACAAGAAAGGAAAACTATAGACCAATATCTCTCATGAATATAAATGCAAAACTCCTCAACAAGAATAACAAGCAACCTGACTCCAATAACATATTAAAAGGTTTATACACTCTAACCAAATGGGACTTATCCTAGGAATATATAGTTGATTTAACACCCAAAATTCAATGAATACAATATACCACATTAGGAGAATAAAGAGCAAATATCATGTCATCGTCTCAATGGGTGAAGAAAAGGCATTTGACAAAATCCAACACTCTTATGAAGATGCAGGAGAAGAACGGGGGAAGGAGAGCTTGCGTGAAATTGGCAACAGCCTCAGCAGCACCTGCAGCCTTCCCACCAAACACATGCTCTTCCTGGCCACTCTGGCCAGTGACTAAGAATGGCAGGGACACAAGGGCCTGGCCATTTCTGTCCATTGTGAGACTCATCTCCGAGGCAAACTTCGCTCAGGAGTTCCCTTTCAGTAGGTCCAAGACTTTCTTGAAGGTGTCCCCCAGTCTGAGGCTCCTTCTGTCCAATCCTTCCTTCCCCTTCTCAGATCACAAGTGTTAGATCTGCCTCGTTCGCGGAAGGCTTTCCCTTCCCTACTTCTATCTCAATCTTTCTTACAATGTCTCCCCACAAATCCGTTGCACTTCTAATTCCATCTTGGTATGTTCTTCCTGAACTGACACAAGTCTTCATTTACTTCAGGGACAGCTTCAGACACATGTAAAACCACCTGCGTGTGCATGCCAAGTTGCTTCAGTCGTGTCTCGTGATCCTATGGACTGTTGCCTGCCAGGCTCCACTGTCCATGGGATTCTATAGGCAAGAATACTGGAGTGGGTTGCCATGCCCTCCTCCAGGGGACCTTCTGGCCCCAGGGATGGAACCTTCACCTCTTACCTCTCCTGATGCCTGGTATTGGTAGGCAGGAGGAGAAGGCAATGGCACCCCACTCCAGTACTTTTGCCTGGAAAATCCCATGGACGGAGGAGCCTGCTAGGCTGCAGTCCATGGGGTCGCTAGAGTCGGACAGGACTGAGCGACTTCACTTTCACTTTTCCCTTTCATGCATTGGAGAAGGAAATGCCAGCCCACTCCAGTGTTCTTGCCTGGAGAATCCAGGGACGGGGAAGCCTGGCGGGCTGCCGTCTATGGGGTCGCACAGAGTCGGAACGACTGAAGCGACTTAGCAGCAGCAGCAGTTCTTTACCACTAGCGCCACCTATGGGCCCAAGATGTTTGTCATTCGTGATCTCTTGAAGCTGCCTGAGGTTTCCTGGATGTGTTAATAATAGGCATCCTGACCTATTCTGGGCTGGCCTTTGTGTTAGTATAGAGTGTAGATCAACTGGATATAGGTCCTGTCTTGAAGAGGCTCTCAGTCTAATGGCAGAGATCGAAGTGAGTGAAAGTCGCTCAGTCCTGTCTGATTCTTTGCAAAGAAAAAAGAAAAGTCGCTCAGCCCAACTCTTTGCAACCCCATGGACTGTAGCCTACCAGGCTCCTCCGTCCATGGGATTTTCCAGGCAAGAATACAGGAGTGGGTTGTCATTTCCTTCTCCAGGGCATCTTCCCCACCCAAGGATTGAAACCGGGTCTCCCGCATTGTAGGCAAACACTTTACTGTCTGAGCCACCAGGGAAGTCCGACTCTTTGCAACCCCATGGCCTATACAGTCCATGGAATTCTCTAGGCCAGAATACTGGAGTGGGTAGCTGTTCCCTTCTCCAAGGGATCTTCCCAACACAGGGATCAAACCCAGGTCTCCCTCATTGCAGGTGGATTCTTAACCAGCTGAGCCACCAGGGAAGCCCAAGAATACTGGCGTGGACTGGGTATCCACAAACATTTTACTTGTGGTAATTGTTAGAATGGATGAGAAAGGTGGGGGAGATGTGAGCACAAGGAAGGGAATGACAGTCTGGAGGAGTCAGGGAAAGCTTCTCGATTCTCTTTGAGCAGGTATAAACGAGTAAGAGCTTTTCTGCAAGGTGAGTGGGAGTGAGCGCATTCCTTGCAGAGCAGACAGCAAGTATCAAAACACAGAAATGAGAGTGGACATGGGGTGGCGAGTGAAAGACACCAGGGAATTACTTGTTAGGTCCTCATGGAATCTCACCTTTATGCAGAACCAGATAGAAAAAGGGAAGGTCACGATGATGAAGAGCAGGGATGTGAGGACAAGAAGCCACTCACAGGCCCCTAAACTGGAAGACTTGGTACCTTGAAAAAAGAAAAAGAAAAATTATATTGGAACTTCACCACATTTACTGACTAGCACCTCTAGCTCAGTCCTTGATATTAGGGTCAGATCAGTTTGTAGACTTTGCTGGACAGTTTGTAGAATGAACTGAACATCAGTGTGGTCATTTCCCAGAGCCTGTCTGTGCGACGGGCTTTGGGGGCCGACGGAAGGTGGAATAGGCTCCTGGGAAGGCAGCGGTAGGCACCCTGCAACAAGCACAGCATCTGGACGTGTGGTCTGGGCTCCAGTTCTGGTGCCACCATTTTCTGTTCAGATGGCCTTAGCAAGGCACACAACCTCTCAGTTTCCTCATCTATTCAAGGAAATACTTTCATCACCTGACTATTTCATAATAACTGTCTCATGGGATATTTCATATCTGGCATAAGGATGAAATGACATATACACACACAAGCACTAAACTGTTTTCTTTTTGTGTGTGTATGTGTGTGTGGTGTTGTTATTTGAAGTGATTCAAAACACATGTGTCCAGAGGTTTATCTTCCCTGAAATTACAACCCCATCTATCACTTGCCCCAATAACTGAAATTTCTGCATGAGAGCCCCTTCTTGTTTTCTTTTTAAGTTGCTTTTTGTTTTTGTTTTTTTGGCTGCAACCCACAGCTTGTGGGATCTTAGATCCCCCTGACCAGGGACAGAACCAGGGACCCCACAGGGCAAGTTCCAACTCGTAACCACTAGAGTGCCAGAGAATTCCTGGGAGCCCCTTCTTTGGGTAAAGGTGTGGATCTTTAGACAATCTCTGAAAATCACCTTTGTGGGGTAATATTAGCCCATCTGTGCCTATAAAAAGGTGATAAGGAACTGGAGTACAGACCATCCAGGTTGCTTGAGTGATAAATGAAATGGTATTTATATCAGGGAAAGTTCATCTCAAGAACACAAGCTTCTTAGGGCCTTGTCTTATTTACACTGTGTCCCAGGACTAGAGTAGTGCCTGAAACATACATTCAGCAAATAATTCTTGAATGTAGAAAGGAAGGCGAAATGGATAGAGAAAATGATTTAAATGCAATAGTTACAGAAATCTCAAGAATTTTAATCTTTAGGTACTAGAATATTGGCCAAAGGGACACTATTTGTCAGTTTAAAAAAATCTCATAGAGAACTAGAAGGTGACTAAAGATTACAAATGGTAAGAAGCCTATTTTTAAGAGAAGGGATAGAAACGGATAACTAATTAGTGGGCCTAAAAATTTTATTTCCATGCTGGGAAAGTAACTGGAAAGGTCATCACCAAACTGATGTGCAGATTAATTGAAGAGGGCAGATAAACAAGATGCATCAGCACAAAACTAAGCTCAGTGCTAAATGCCAATCTGTGGCGGTTCCCAAATGGTGTCCCACAGAACACTAATCCCACAGGGTGCCCCACAGATCAAGAGTTCCCGGAATAAATGAGTTTAGAAAATACTGTGTAGTGTTCCCCTCCTGGAGCTCCCAACAGTCATGGGCATACTGAAGCTAGGAGAATCCCTTCAGCAAAGAAGCCTTCTTAACTTTGTTTAACCTAGTATTTCCCAAAATTTGACCAGGTGATATTTTCTCCAAACGAATTCATGTTCCATAGAATTTATTTCTCATGCAACCTGTTTGGGGAGAGATGACTCTATCAGCATCACATTGGTTTTTACAATATTCTTTCCTGAGAGCAATAGTAGTGTTCTTGCCATGTTTAAAATAATATTTCATTTGCCAGTGATAAGCATGATAAGTAAAAATAAATAAATGCACATACAGACAAAATTTACATTTTGTAAGTGAAGAAAGCCCTCAAAATTCCTTCATATAATAGTTAGGGATATGAACAGAAAACTAATATCTATACCCAAATATAACTTAGAAGTTTTACTAAGAAAGTATTTTTCTCTTAAAATGAGTTCCTTGAACATCCAGTTTGTTAGGTTTAAATGAAACATCACATGTTAAAGTCAAAAGAGCCTTTAGATATGCCTTAGTGTGAGAATCCCCAACATTCCAATGAAGTGAAGCTTCTTTTTGTTTCTCCCAGTCTTAGGTAGCCTGGTAGAAATGTGGTGCTACATGAGGAGGAGAGGGGGTATTGCTGTGTCTGCTCCCCTTTCCTCTGGGAACCACAGAAAGCTCCCAGTCAAGGACTCAGCAAGTGAGTCTCATCCTTAAGGTGACTCATCCCTTACTTGGGGGGCCTCGAGCTCTAGTGACTTTATAGCTGAACAGACTGAATGAGGCCCACAGTGTGAAGCTACTGGCCCAAGGCCACCGCTAGCTGGTGGCAGTGCTGGAACCATGACCAGAAATCAGGCAGAGCACCCTGCAAGGATGGGCTTTTCAATAAGACTTATTCTGAGATTCTGGCTTCTCTAGTTTCCACCTGTAGGTCTTGGGCAAGTAACAATTTCTCAGCATTTTTTCTTATCTGTGCCATAGGAATGATACTACTCAGTAAAGCACCTAGCTTGTGCCTGGCACAAAGTAAGGGGTCCAAAAACGGAGCCCCCTTCTTTTCCTACCCCACCCATATGATCTGAAGCACAAGACTTACCAGATCTCTAACCTCAGCATTAATGTAGCAG
This sequence comes from Bos javanicus, assembly GCF_032452875.1. Taxonomy (NCBI): domain Eukaryota; kingdom Metazoa; phylum Chordata; class Mammalia; order Artiodactyla; family Bovidae; genus Bos; species Bos javanicus. The sequence goes on from NC_083883.1 coordinate 61,555,124, forward strand.
TGAATCCAATAACCCTTTAATAATCAGAGATTTCTGATCCATGAAAAGGCATCAGGTAGGAAAAACAGCCTTAACACGGTCAACATAAACCACAGCCCAACTGCTGGAATCTTTCTCAAGTCATAGCTTTCAATGCTACAGCATATGGGGCAGTGCTGCTGGCTGGGAAATGTTAAAATTTCGTAGTCAGCAGAATGTAGTATAACACTATTCCTTATTTACCTTCCTTTAAAGTTAAACCTCCTTCATCCTATAATTAAGGTAGTGAGTTTTTGCTTCATTCATTATAAGATGGATTGAAGTCAGGGACTTCCCTGGTGGTCCAGTAGTTAAGATTCCACCTTCCACTTCAGGAGGCATGAGGTCAGTTCCCAGTCAGGGAACTAAGGTTCCACACGCCACAGGGTGTGGCCAAAAATTAAATTAAAAAAAAAAAAAAAGGATTGGAAGCAGATAAATTTGTTCCTAAGAGTTGTTTCACCTGCAGAAGCCAAAGAGACGCTTTTCCCTGTGATTCCCTCCCTTTGGTCTAACTTGCCTCTTTTAGCTTGCAAAGATTCCGCTCTGAGCATTTATATTATATGTATATTCTTTCCAGGCTTTGTGTAAGATACGCACTTTGAGTGTTTATCTTAGCTCATTTTAATGTTTATGTTAGCTCATTTTATCCTCACAATTACCCTCTGTGGTGGGTACCCTCTGTTGGTATCCCCATTTGATAGATGGGTAAGGCTCTGCCTATGATCAAATGGTTAGTTGAGATCTGGCTTTTCTGTACTTGGCTGTCTCTACTTTTTAGAAAGACCGATCAGCACAAAGAAAGTGTAAAATGCTTTTAGGTTAAGTCTGATGAAGAGCCGAGAATAAGCTACAAACTACCCTGAATCATCAGCTCCTGCATTTCTTAAACTAGGGGCCCACATACTCTTCCAGACACAGGAGCAGCTGCAAGGTTCCTTTGGCATGTTGGTTCCCAACCTGGACCACACTCCCTCCCACCTCCCAACCGTGGCTGACCCCTGCCATCAATGGTATTTGGTGGATGTTATTTGTATTTCTTCTGATGCATTTTGGTCTTCACCACTGGTGGGTCAGCGGGTCCTAACTCGCTTTCATTTCCTGGGAATCTGAGCAGGTCCAGCCGGCTGCTCTTACCTCTGTAGCTCTCAGGGAGGTGACTCGTTGCACCCTAACTGACATTTCTTGGGTACCACTTGGAAAGACCGCACCCTCTCCCGGGGCCTCAGCCTGCCCGCTGTACCTTCCTCGGGCCGCTCGCTCTCCAGCAGCGCCACCACTTCGGTGCCCTCTTCGCCAGAGCCCCGGACTTCATCCACGTCCACCACAGTGGCTGCCGGCGCTCGGGGCTCGCCCGGGCTCCCTGCCCGCCCGAGGGCCGGCTGCTCCGGCTCGGCATCCCGGCGCCCGCGGCCTCGGCCGCCCCTGTCTGTCTTCGCCCTTTTGCTCTCCTTGTGCGAGGAGCCGCTGCCTCTCCTGTGGGCGTCTCTGGAGGAGCTGCGAGCCCTCTTCTCCATCCTCAGAGCGACCCGGCCCGGGAGTGCGGTTCCTGCGGCGTCTCTTGGCAGTGATGCAGGCGCATCCCTGGGGGAGAATATAATGACCGTGAGCGGGGGCGGGACACCAGAGGTGTGCGGGCGGGGCTCTGCTCAAGGTGAAATCCGACAGCTGTTTCTCAGAGGAGCCGGGGTCCGGGCGCGCCGCCCTTGAGACTCGGTGCCACCTTCAGCAGTGAGTTTGTGTGAGAGCCCGTGTGCCAGGTTAAAACGTTTTAAAATGTGTTTCTAGAGACGAACATTTGAACTGAAATATCACGCAGGCCCGCAAACTGCTGAAGGTGTGATGGCACTTTGCTTTACGATTTGTTAATATTGTATGAATTAGAATATGTGGTCCCCGCGTAAGGCTAGAGAGATTAAGGGACAGAAAAGGTTGTCCAATGAGGGTAACTTTAAGGTAAAATTAGAAACTTCTCTGCAAGCACCACCCCTCCCCCCACCTCTCCCTTAAGATCTTCTCAAGGCTATCTTTCCTCTCCTAATTTACTTTATGTCCTGGCCCTACTCTTTCTGCCGAAATTCACAGGTAAAGGTGTTGGCTGACTACTCCTGGGAAGATTCACATTTTAAAAGGGGCGAAGTGGGTGGGAGTGGGTGGGGGTGAGGAAAATTCTCCCAGACCTCTACTTACACTCACACATGCTCTCTTATTTATATTTCTTTTTTACTAATTTATTATTTTACTAATGCTTAAGCCTGCTGATGTTGCTTCTTGAAGAATCAGAAGAGCAGGGATCTGATTTAACTTTTTTAGGGAAAGGGCTACTTTTGTTTTTGGCTAAACCCTGTTCCCATTCTTCCTTCATGAAGGCAAGAGTTTTGCTTTTTTAAGCCTTACTGGCCATCTCCACTCAGCAGTACCCTGGCAGTACCCTGGGGTAGCTGCCCCACCTGCATCTGAGGAATTTGAAACATTGAATGGATCTATTTCTTTTTTATTCTCTATTAATAATTTCTCACTGAATAGGAGGTTGGTCTGGATAACCAAACTCAAGATTTATGATTCTACTCAAATAGTTCATTACAGTATGGTAGAGATAATGATCACTTCGTTTTAATTTTCCAATATTTATTGAGTTCACATAGTGATAGCTTTTTTTCTTTCTCAAAAACTTTATTAAAGAATGAGGACTGGGAGACTTTCCTGGTAAGTGGGTAAGACTCCATGTTTCCAAAGCAAGGACTGCAGTTTCTGAAGTAACTTAAATTGACTCTGGAAAAACCATTCCATTATTTTCTTCCATATATTCTGAGTTAGGTCCCTGGGAATATAATAATTAAAAGATTTGTAAAAAAGTCAAATAGATTTATTTTTTACTGTCTAAACCTGAATATTGTGTGGACTACATAGGGAGAGTAAATGTTTCTTTTCAAGTGCCTGACTCAGTATTTTTTCCCCATAACAGTATACTGAAAAAAATTTTGAAGTTGCATTTGGCCCAAAGGGGGAAAAATATGATTATTTAGTATTCATTACAAATTAATAGTTGCTATTAAACATAGCTAATTTATCATCTTTAAAGATTTTCCTATTTGCAAAAGCATGAAACTGTAACATTTATTAATTTTTTCTCATCTTTTGTTTCTGTTATGTATTAATTTGACCTAGAGTCCTAGCTGTAGACTCTTAAACTAAAATTGTACCTCAATTTTTGAACCAAGAATTGGCGGGATATCTGGCCAAATTACATTCTCAAAGCTGTACCTTCTCCCCCAATAAGATTTCTTGTAGGAGAAAAATTGATGAGAAAAAGCCATATTTGATTGTTGCAGCCCATGTTGGGTACTTGTTCTCAGTCTCCTCTGCTGTTATATAATCACTACTTCATTTTCTATATCCATTTATAACACTAACACAAGCATCTGCTTATATCACAAGGCTTTTTGGATTATGAATGACAATGACAATATCTGAGAAAGGGGGTAACATTCCGTGTTAAAAAAGTCAACAGCTGAGTGCTGAGGTAGCAGCACTAGTCTCTAGCTGGCTGGCCTCATCTCTTCTTAAAATGATGATGCTGTTTTCTTTTAGATTCCTTTTTAATTGAAAGTGTGTCAGTCATCCCTTTGCTGAAAATATATGTGCACAGCTTTATCTCTTAATACATTAGCCCTTGTTTGGGTTTGTTATGAGCCTGACCTCTGTGGGAATGGAGTTATCAGGAGAGGGAGAGGACCAATTAAACTTGCTGGCTTTGAGTTTGTTTCTAAGACAAAAGTCATGAAAGATTTCAAGGCTTTCTAAGTTAATATACTTATTCTCATTTAGCAGCTTGAAATTTTATATCTATAATTAAGAGTGAATATTTATACATCTTATTTAATGGAAAAGTTGGAATTCATTATCACTAGATAAAATTGCAAATACTTTAAAGCTGGAAGAAACTACAGGGACTTAAATTTAACTTTGTCAATTTGTAGGTGGCAGAGAAACCAACCAGGAGGGCACAGTAGTGGTCTAGGAAAGCGATGCTGATGAGAGCTGGCTTTGGCAGTGGGGATGGCTTAGATTTATTTCTGAGGTAGAGAAATAGCAGAATTTAGTGACTGCATGGAGTTATGAAGGGGGTAGTGGGGGTGAGGGGATAGAAGACTCGAGAGATTTTTACCTTTATAGGTTGAGCAGTTGGTAAATAACTGCAGGCATCTCTGTTAGACCCACTTCCTCTCATTACTCTGCTCTCAAGTGTTTCAAGTTCTGGCCTTCTTTGCCTGGAGAGGCAGTTGTCTACTTGTTAGGTGTAGGTAAGACTGCCTGGACTTTTCTCTCATGAATTCACTTCACAGATACATAGTGAACGCTTACCGTATGTTAGCATTGCTCACCTCTGAGAATGTAAAGCTAAGCCATGTTCTTGAGAAACAGAGTCTAACAGGGAGAAACATATGTAAACATACAGGTGTGATAAAGTGTGTATGTTATGACAGAAGGATCTACAGCAGGGTTTCTCGGCCTCAGCGCTGTTGACCTTTTGGACCAGATAATTGTTGCAGGGGACTTTCCTTTGCAAGATCTTTAGCAGCATCTCTGGCCTCTACCCACCACAAGATGCCAGTAGTACCAATCCTGAGACATTGTCAAGTGTCCCAAAGGGACAAAATTGCTCCCGGTGGGAACCACAGATATCTATATGTTACCATGGGGACCCAAAGGAGGGGACAAGTAATCCTGAGTAAAGTCAGAGAAAACCTAGATTAAGCCATATTAAGAGGCGGGCAGGTGATTCTCAGAGGGCTTCAAGAACTGGGCCTTCCAGCAGATCAAACGACTACATGAAATTCCTAATCAAGGGTTTTTGATAAGCTTTAAATATTTTTTGTTACCATGGATGAGAAATGTGTTCACTCAATTTTTAAAAAAGATTTATTTTATTTATGGCTGTGCTGGATCTTGGTGGCTGCCCACAGGCTTTCTCTAGTTGCAGCGATCCCTGGCTACTTTCCAGTTGCAGTGGGCAGGCTCATTGTAATGGTTTCTCTTCTTTCGGAGTATGGTACAAATGGATTTCAAATTCAACCAAACTTTTTCCAAACCAGTATTTCAAAATAAAGATAAAACTTCAGGCATGGAATTGGCCGCAAGGGCTAACGCCCGCTGCGCAGGAACCCCCACCTCGCTCCCAGCCCTTCGTGGGCCTAGTTTTAAGCTGCGCAGCCTCCTTGCGAACCGGAAGCGCTTCGTCTGGCGCTCCTGAACTCAGAAAACTGGCGGCACCCAGCTTCTTGCAGCAGATTCAGTGAGTGTCTGGCTCTTACCTTCCTTCCTGGAGGCCTGTGAGCATGCCAGCTGACCCCACTTGGTCGCCTTCTGAAAAGTCTGGGTGGAGTCTTTTGACCGGAGGGGTCCCCAGCATCTCCTTTCCCCCCAACCCTCAAGCTACCCTTACGGGCTGAGAAAATCAATCCGATAGACCGCACACCAGTAATCTATTCAGGACAATGAATCGGGGTGGGGGTAGGGTAGGAACTGCAGTTCTCACTGCGGCCATCAGAATCACTTGGGGCTTCCCTGGTAGCTCAGCTGGTAAAGAATCTACTTGTAATACAGGAGACCCCTGTCCCATAACCTGGGTCGGGAACATCCCCTGGAGAGAGGATAGGCTACCCATTCCAATGTTCTTGGGCTTCCCTGATGACTCAGACGGTAAAGAATCCGCCTGCAATGCGGGAGACCTAGGTTTCTGGGAACCCATTCCTGGGTTGGGAAGATCCCCTGGAGGAGGGCATGGCAACCCACTCCAGTATTCTTGCCTGAAGAATCCCCATGGCAGAAGGAGCCTGGTGGGCTCTAATTCATGGGGTCACAAAAAGTCGGACACAACTGAGCGTCTAAGCGCAGCACAGAATCACCTGGAGGGTAATTAAACTGCGTTGTCGGGCTCTTCCTGCCCCTTCCCCAGGTTCTAGTTGAGCAAGTCGGGGGTTGGGTCTGATGATTTGTAACAAGTTTCTAGATTGTTTTGATGCTCTGGAACTACAAGTCGGGAATCCCTAGCTTAGAGGTTAAACAAAGTGTTTTCTAAATACTCTGTTTAAAGCAGCCCCTTCTCACTCCAGCTTACCCTGGTTTATTTTTCTTAAGTTATCGTTACTTGACGTTTTATATATTTATCTGCTTTTTGTTTGTCCTTAGTTAGGTCCAGGAGAACAGAACTTTGTCTTGCTCTTGTAGTTTCATATTTTAGTAGTGCCTGGCACATGGTAGGAACTAGAAAATCTGTGTTATTTGAATGAACATGCGTTTTGGAAGGCATGAGTCAAAGCTGAACGTGTGAGAGTGAAAAAGGTCACTCAGGAAGAGGGGGAAGACTGAAAAGGAGAAGCCAAGGACAGACCCTGGTAGGTGTGGACATTTAATGGAAAAACAGAAATAGGAAATAAGGGCAGAAACCTGGGTGCCAAGCTCAAAGAAGCAGCATTATAGACACCCAGAGAGGAGAGATTTTCAGAAAGGGAGGGGACACAGAGAGGAAGCAGTCACCTACCATAGAAAGATTGAAAAGTTCTTACAATTTGTCAGATTTGTCATTGGTGGTTTTGATAAAACTAAGATGTTCAGAGTAGCAGGCTGAGTGCTTTGGATTGAGTAGGGAATGGTGGATGAAAAAGTGGGGAAAAGTGAGCGTGGACTGTTTATTCAAGGATTTGGCCAAGAAGGAATGGCTGGAGGATGTCCGAAAGAAAGTGTTTCTTTCTCTGTCTCTCCCTCTCTCTGTGTGTGTCTTTGGGAGTCAGAGCCAAGTCATTTTCTAGTGGTGAGGCAGGAATATGTAAAAAAGTTTAATAGGGATGGCAAAGGTTTAGCATAATTGCTGTGAGGAATAGAATTGAACAGACATCAAATGGCCCCAAGTTGGGCATAATGTTAAACTTTGGGAGGTTGGAATGCTGCCCAAGTTCTATCATGAGCTTCTAACTCACCTCCTCCTTCACGGACAGTGTTTTCAAAAGATTCTCTCATACTTGTCATGGGGCATATATTAAAGCTTCAGAAGCTTAAAACACACATACACAAACCACCACACAAAACTCGTTATTGGCTGTTTTTTAAGGTAGGAATGCTGGTAGGAGCAGCTGCAATGGAAATATACTCCCAGATACAGGCAGGGGATGGGAGGAGACCAGGTGGAGACAGTTAATTAATAGAAGAAAAGTGCGCCCTGGTCATCATAATGGGCAGGATGGAAAACACATTGGTCTGACTCACAGAGTTGTCTGGTTGTGGTAATTAATTGTAGGGTCCCAGGGATGAAATCAACAAACAACTCACTAAGTCTTTTTGATTTGTGTAATTACAAAAGCAAACAAACCAACAAAACACAGTTCTAGGTCTGGGGAACAGAGGACTCTGAATGAGAAACATGACTTGTCAGTTCTGTTCCAAGATTCCAGGAGTGTAGCCTAAATATTCTTAAAGAAGGATGCTGCTGAGACACTGTACCTAAGTACTGCAAACCTTTTCTCTAGCCTTTCCCCAAAGGCCTTGGAACCCCTTATGGATAAATGTTCTGGCAAACAGGAGGAACTCAAACTTCTTAGTACCTGTCACTAATTTCAAAAGAACACGAATATCACTGTGTGCTATCAACATTCTGAGAATATAGGGGTTAGGTGATAAATGAATTAAATTCTGGTCCAAGTTCACCTTTGGGCAGGGCTAGTAGGGCTCTGAATTCATCCTGTGGTTAGTACCCTACTCGCCAAGTGAATAGCTGGAGTAGGTAATCTTAGCAACTGACAGAATTCTTACATGGGCACCTTCACTCATTGAGTAAGGGCTATTCTGGTAGAAAATGCCAAGTCAAGTGCCAAAATAGTACATCAAAAGCATTACTACATACCTGCAGAGTGTCTCCATCAAAGGCAAGAAAGATGCTAAGGTGACGGTTCCCACCTCATTCCAGTTTAGCCACTACATAAGTCTGACAGTTTTCAGAGAATGACAGTCCATTATAAACCCAAGCAAGTGATGACTTCAAGTGTAGCTTAACTCTTCCAAATGGGGTCCCCTTATTGAAGCAACTCAGCCCCTGACACTCAGGTTGCAGTTATTGATCTGAGATTTAGCTCCAGAATATTTTGGTAAAAATCTCTTATTTTCACATTATGCGCCAATAACTTTCTAGATTCGATCAAGAGTTTTGTTTTTACTGCCTATCACTTTTTTATATCCTTGTTCATTTCTGTCAGTTTCTTCAGTTTAAAGTGGGGATCATAATTGTACTTTTTCAGATTGTTAAAATTTGATAATCTACGTTAAGAGCATGTAGTAAGTGCACCATATGTTACCTATTATTGTAGATAACAGTGAAAATCAGGGATATGGTTTTTCAATTCATTGTTCATTTTGCTCTCAGGTTGTTTAGTGAGATGGTAAATTTTCAGAATTTTCAGGTGTTCCATTTAAATGCTGATTTGGCTGGGGTAAGGATTCAGTTTCAGCTTTAAAGACATTGCTCCATTGAGAAATCCAATTGCAATATAATTTCCATTGCTTTCTAGGTAACCTATTTCTATATAAAAGCTCTTCTCTTTCTTCTGGATGTTGTCTAGAATGGGATCTTAAGTTTATTAGTCATCCTAAGGACTCAGTGGAACCATTTAATCTGAAAATTTGTGATTTTCTTCAAATCTGAGACATTTTCTTTTTTCCAAATCTCCAACCCTCACCACCGTTCTGTTGTTTGTGTAATACCTGTCATTCAGATGTTGGAGTAGTATCCAGCTGGATCCATTCTTTATGTTTCATCATTTTCCTTTTAGTTAATTTGCTATTTAGCCCTGTCCGTTTTGCTATCAACCAGCCCACAAATCTTTTCTGTGTTTCTGAGATTACTCAGTATTCTTGGTTCATTGATGGAACATTTTGTTCCTTAGAGCTTTTGTCTTAATGTCGTGGGATTTTAGGTCAAAGTAGATGTGTGTGCTCTGGTTTCTTTCTTGACTCATCCTCGGTTATCTTTTGGTTTTCTTGTTCCTTTAATTAGATTGTATATTTTAAGGTAAAAGTCTTCATACTCTGCCTTTCTAGTCTATACCTCTTAAACTACCATTATCTGGTTTTCAAGGCCCTTATACAACTGGCTTATTCCACCTATCCAGTAAAATACACCCCAGGTTATTTCCTCAAATACATCTTCTTCTTTAGTTTCCCAGCGCTTCCCAGTGAAGTTCTCCACTCATTCAGGAAGCCCTCGTTGCCCCACCCATTCCGCTCTGCTGGGAGCTGCATCTATCTAGCTCAGGAGCGCTTCTCCACCAAGCATCAGAATTGCCTGAAGTTTCCTCCAATAGACCCAGACCTGCTAGAATCAGAGTATCTGCTGATCAGACCCGAGCATCTTTTTCACTTCTTAAAGAAGCTCCACGGGCGATTGAGAGGCACACCTAGGCTAAGAACCTCACAGCCTCCTTCTCCTCCGGCCTAGAGGTGTTTGGAGGGGTTCTTGTGCGCGCTGCCTCACCTCGTGCCTCCCAAGCACGTCACAAGAAGTAGGCGCCGGCCATCCCAGAAGCTGCCTGGGAGGTGACCTAGGCGGCCCCAGGACTGGGACCGAACCCAGGCCAGATTCCGGAGCCACCAGTCCTACCTAACCGTCCCACCGGCCGTGAGCCCTCGGGGCCGGAACGCGGCGCCTGGAGCGCACCTCGCGGGCCCTCAGGCACTAGTGCGCAGGCGCGCAGGCCGCCTCACAGCTGCGGGTCTGTGGCTGGTAGTTCGTGTGCACCTTTGACGTTGCCAGGTCCGCAACGGCAGCGGCAGCGGCAGCGCCAGGGTGAGGGGCGGCCGGGCAGGGTCGGGCAGCTGAAGGGTGCTCCGCCTGCTTCCCGCCCCACTGCCTCTTTTACCCAGGGCCGTGGGCAGTCCCCTTGAGAGACTTTGGGAGGTAGGGTTGGGAGGGGTCAACACCCCGCGCCCAAGCCGAGCATAGTTGGGAGAGGGCGGGCAACGACAAGGTGGTTGACTTGGAAGACAACGCGGGGAGCCTCTCCGTAAGTTTGGGCTCTGGAGAAAGTTTGCCGTCTGAGCGTGATTCCGCGGAGCCCAGTGCTCGCGCTGCGGAGGAAGGCGTGCTGCGTTTGCCTCCTTCCCAGTCTTGGTTCCGGAAGAGTGGGCGAGAGAGTCTCTGATACGAAGTCTACAGTGTAGAGTGAGATCTAGGACAAGCAGAGTTAAGGCTTCACCAAAAAAAACGAGCCAGGAACTTAAACTTTTCACACGTTAGGTCGCGGCAGGGATTTCTTGAGGCACACTTGGGTTAATCATCACAGATTGGGATTTAGACTTTGAATTATATAGGAGCTTTCCCAAACCCAAGTTTCAGAGCACCCTCGTGGTATTGTTTCTGCCTCGTTTACCTTTAAAAGCCGCATCTCGGTTGTTTATATTCCACTTTGGGCCATTTTAAACTTTTTATTATTATTTTTCCTCTTGGGTTTGCCTGCTTTTCTTCATGAGCAATGATTCTGTCTTAAATCTTGTAGGTGCAATGTCTGAACAAGAGCGTATACAGGAATGCCTGAGGAAGGAAATAAGGTCACTTCTCATTTCCACCAAAGATGGTTTGACCCCACAGCAGTTGGAAAAGGAGTACCTTTTGATGGTTGGCAACCATTTACCGCTCCGAATCCTTGGGTATCGGTCCACAATGGAGCTGGTGTTGGATATGCCTGATGTTGTCAGTGTCTGCCCCTGTGGGGATGGTACTGTAATACTGAAAGGTAGGTTTAAGATTTGGAGGTCTATGAACTTTGTAATAATAATCACTTGGTAAAGAATTGCTCTAGCTCTGCAAGTATCCTGCATTCCAGGCAGGGGATTTTACTTTCTTGAGGGAGAAGAGAGATCATAGGCACCTTTGAGGTTGTGAGCAGAGTTAGATCTTTAACACAATCAGGAAACCCTCCCCAGAATGCTGTGCTTTCACAAAAACTACGTTTTGCATATGATTTCATGTTTTAACATCTTATATCAGGAGAAACTTAAACAAGGGGACTTTTTAATTATGGAATCTTGTTTTAAATTTCATGAAGCACAAAAACATCATTGTAGGGAAGTTTATTGTTCATCTCTAGAGTTTCAGATCTTTCAGGAGTTAATTAGTAGCAGTGTTAACCAGTTGGGTTCCACTGTTCTCCGTCCTCCAGTAGAGAAGCTAACAAGCTGTTGTCTAAAATGCAAGAAATGGAGTAACCAGGGATTCATGTTTATCGTGCCACCTAGATACAAAGCTCCTTGGGGAGCAAAAAATTATATAACCACAGGTGCAAAGAATGAAGAAGGGAGTCAGTTTTCACCTAAATATGATTTCTTTTTTTTTCTTCACACCTCCTTAGCCATCCCAGATGAGTCCACCAAAGGAATAGCAAATTTAGTTGCAAAACAGAAGAGCAACCATAAGGTTCGAAACTCTGTGCAGAAGGGAAGGGCCAGTGTTTGCTCTGGTCCCACCTCTCGCCGGCGAGTACCTTACCGAGGAAGGGTGCCCCCTATTCTTCCAGCTGTTGTGAAGAGTGAGTTGAAAGATCTCTTGGCGTTATCTCCTGTTCTCCTTTCTGATTTTGAAAATGCATTTGCCAATCGATTTGGACGATCATTCCAGTATGTGCAGTATGGCTTCCTCTCTATGTTCGAAGTGCTGAATGCTGCTTCAGATGTTATTTCTGTGGAGCAGACCAGAGCAGGTTCTTTGTTGACGCTGAAGAAGAGTGTATCAGAGGAAAAGCAGAGAGGATGGCCTGCAGGTAAGCACATTAGCACAAGTAACCATACTGCAGATCAGCAAATTTTGGAGCTGTTGTACATATGTGTATATATGTATACATGCAATGGCTAAGCTCCATTAGTTTGTTGAAGTTGAATCGTGGCTCTACCACTTGATAGCCGTGTTATCTCAGGCGAGTTACTTAAAATGGCTAAGCCTTTAGTCCCCTCATCTCTATAATAGGAATAATTATACTTGGCTCTTGGAGTCATACTGAGGATTAAATGAGACAAGATCTGTAAACTGCCTGGCTACTATTATGAAAACATAAGATCAGCTCTCTCTGGAGTGCTGTAAATGAACATCAGTTATGTGTGTTCAGGTAAAGAAGATATAGTATAGAAAATTAAAAGTTTAAAAAAATAATACTGATCTGTGGCATTTGCTATCTGATCTTGGCTATCACTGAATCTTTGATACCCTAGCAGGCATTTGTATTAATTTATGTAGTGTAATGATAACCACCGTATTTGTATAGCATTTTACCTTGGATTCTCATACTATAGACAGGTTGGGTGAGTAACTGTCTTACAGATCAGAAAGCTAAAACTCAAGAAAGTTGAATGACTTTTCAAAAATTTCATGGCTAGAAAAGTGGTACAGCTAAAGTTAGGTACTGAACTCTTATTACTGCTCATTCAGTGCTTTGCGTACCCAATTACTGTCTCTCTTAAAGGCTCAGAAGACTAATATGATTATTGATATGTCTCTCTAGACCCTTGACAGTATAGAATCCATTCACTCACTGCCTATTCGGGGAACTCTATGCCCATTTCAGTGATTTTTCTTTTTCTCAAAATCTGTGTTTTTAGATTAATATATAAAAATCATGAGACTATCATGAATTTATAAACCAATATTTAAATTGTGATGGGAAGTGTAATTTGACAAGGATATGGTAGGGGGTTTACAGGTTCTAGTCAAGGAAGACTATGGGGGCCACTGAGTGTTTTGTGTCTAAACCTCAACGGCATCAGTATTCTTTTTTTAAAAATTTTTTGGCTGTCCCATGCCACTTGTGGGATCTCTGTTCCATGACCAGGGATGGAACCCAGACCACAGCTGTGAAAAGTGCTGAATCCTAACCACTAGGCCACCTGGGAACTCCCTGTGTCAGTATTCGTGAGGTGCTTAAACTTTGGGAGAGTAACTCATGCTATTCAACTTATATGAATTTGAGTTGTATAAAGCAGTTTGACAATTTAATGAATTGTAGAGGGTGGATATTCCTTCCCAGTGAATGAATTGTTGATTTTCTCCACCCATAGTCCGTGATTCCTCATCAGGATATCTTGGAAGTAATTTTTTTCTCTTGTCAGCTTGATTTTAGGGTAAAGAAAGAGCTAGGCCTTGCTGGGGTTCAGTTATCTTTCATGTTTTTTAACAATATACCTTTCTCCTGTGGTGTTTCCCTACCTACTAATCTTGAAGAAAAGAATCTAAACTCTAGGATAACATCCTTTATTCTGTAGCTTTTCATTCTCCACCTCTCCCCTCATAACCACTAGATGGTTATCCAGTTTGAAAAGCATAATTCAAGCAGATTCTTTATTTGAAGACTTAATGGTCTCCTAAACAAGATACAGCTTTTTTGATTTTTACCTATTGAGTCTTGCCTCTGTGATGATTTTCAGGTGTCCTTAAGTAGAGTTTTAGAAACCCCCAATCTTTCAGTAACACCTTATTATCTCTTGGTTTTGTTCTGTAGATGACTAATCATTTCCATTGTATGTAAAGTTTATTGGCATACTATGAAAATGCAAGCTGACTTTTTAGTTCTAAGGGCCTAACCTCTACATATAGCCACTAGAAAATAAACTAGAAATTGGTAGTGATAATTTTTTCTCCTCTTCTTTTATTCACAAAAGGTAAGATTTTCACCCAGCCTTTTAGAATGAAGCAACAAGGGTCATATCCCATAGGCTTCCCAGTAGCAAAGGCGTGCTTTTCACAACCCACTTCAAACATGGAACCACCAAAGCAAATACTGGGCATGGAAAGGAATTCTAGATCAAATGTAATGGAGACTTCAAGGCTGAATCACAGTGAAAAATTAAACCAGGTAAGATGTCTGAGTTTGGAGCTGTAAATACACCAAAACTGTCTGTAAATTTAGTGGTTATTACTTAACTCTCATGGAAAAATTGCCCTTTTGAAATTCAAGTCATTCACTTATTTCAGATTTAACTTAAGCATTTTCTGTGGCTTTGTGGTTTAGTAAGAAGTGAGACCTGGCAGTGAGAAAAGAGTACAGTTTTATCAACTCCTTGTTTTCTACTATTTTCTGCAGATGATTCCCAAATCTGTATCTCTAGTTCCATCTTCTCATCAAAGTTATAGAAGCATATTTGCAACTTACCTCATGAGTATCTTCACCTGAATGTTGGCCCTGACACTGCAGTCCTGGTAATGTGACTGTAATGCTGAAGGACTTTGAGTAAAAACTATTAGAGTAGAACCAACAAAAACCCAGTTAAGTTTGCAAGATGAACAAGTAGAGCTCAAAATAAGGTCATGGAAATTAAAGACATAAAAGTGCCTTATTTCTACATGTAACTTTTACATGTAAAGTTTTCCTAGCACCATTTATTGAAGAGACTGTCTTTCCAGCATTGTATAGTCTTGCCTCTTTTGTCATAGATTAATTAACCACAGTTGAATGGGCTTATTTCTGGGTTTTCTATCCTGTTCCATTGAGCTGTATTTCTATTAATATTCTTGTGCCAGTATCATACTGTTTTGATGACTGTAGCTTTGTAGTATAGCCTGAAGTCAGGGAGCCTGATTCTTCCAGCTACATTTTTCTTTCTCAAGATTGCTTTGGCTATTTGGGGGTCTTTTGTGTCTCCATACACATTTTGAGATTTTTTTTGGTTCTTGTTCTATGGAAAATGCCATTAGTAATTTGATAGGGATTACATTGAATCTGTAGCTTGCCTTGGGCATTACAGTCATTTTGACAATATTGATTCTTGCAATCCATGAATGTGATGTATCTTTCCACTTGTGTGTATCATCTTTTATTTCTTTCATCAGTATCTTAATAGGTTTTGGAGTACAGATCTTTTGTCTCCTTAGGTAGGTTTATTCCTAGGTATTTTACTCTTTTTCATGCAGTGGTCAATGGAATTGTTTCTTGAATTTCTCTTTGTGATCTTTTGTTGTTAGTATATAGAAATGCAATAGATTTCTGTGTATTTTGTAACCTGCAACTTTACCAAATTCATTGATGAGTTCTAGTAGTTTTCTGGTAGATCTTTAGTATCTTCTATGTGTAGTATCATGTCATCTGCAAACAGTGACCATTTAACTTCTTCTTCCCCAGTTTGGATTCCCTTTACTTCTTTTTCTTCTCTGATTGCCGTAACTAGGACTTCCAAAACTATGTTGACTAAAAGTGGTAAGAGTTGACATCCTGGTCTTGTTCCTGATCTTAGAGGGGATGCTTTCAGCTTTTCACCATTAACTATAATGCTAACTGTAGGTTTGTCATATATGGCCTGTATTATGTTGAGGTATGTTCCCTCTTTGCCCACTGTCTGAAAAGTTTCTATCTATAAATGGGTGCTGAATTTTTGTCATGTATACAATGGAATGACACTCAGCCATTAGAAAGAATGAAATAGTGCCATTTGCAGCAACATGTATGGATATAGAGAGTGTCATATTGAGTAAAGTAAGTCAGAGAAGTATTGTATGACATCCCTTATATGTGGAATCTAAAAAGAAATGATACAAATGAACTTATTACAGAACAGAAACAGACTCACAGACTGAGCTTATGGTTGCCAGGAGGGGAGAATGGGGTAAAGGATACTTAGGGAATTTGGAATGGGCATGTACACACTGCTATATTGAAAATAGATCGCCAACAAGGTCCACTGCATAGCACATGAAACTATTTTAATGTTATGTGGCAGCCTGGATGGAAGGGGAGTTTGGGGGACAATGGATACGTGTAATGTGTATAACTGAGTCCTTCACGGTTCACTGGAAACTATCACAACATTGTTAATTTGCTATACCCCAATAAAAAAAATAATAAATAATAAAAAGTCCTTTTTTCTATAACTTTAAAAAATTAGCTTTAGTAACTTAATTTACATATAGTAAAATCTATCCATTGAAAATGTACAGCTTGAGTTTTAACATATGTATCTAGATGTGTAATTGCCATCAAAGTCAAGAAACAGCATTTCAGTCTTCCCCACAGAATTCCTTCATGCCACTTTGTAGTTGATCTCTTTCCCCAACTACAGCTACAGACAACCAATACTTACTATAATTTTGACTTTCCAAGAGTTTCATATGAATGGAATTAAATAATGCTTAACTTTTTGTGTCTAGTTTCTTTAACAGGATGCTTTTGAGATTCATCCAATATGTATCAGTAGTTTATTCCTTTTTCTTATTGAGTATTGTTTCTCTGTATTGATAAACCTCAATTTATTTTCCATTCATCATTAGATATTTGGGTTGTTTGCTGTTTGAGGTATTATGAATAAAGCTGCTATGAACATTTACTTATACTTTGTGTGAACATTGACTTCATTTGTCTTGGGTCAGTACCTAAAAGTTAGATTATTGGGTCAAACAGTAAGTTCAACTTTTAAGAAATTACCAAACTCTTTCCAAAGTGGCTGTACAGTTTTACTTTGTGAGCTATGTATAAGAGTTCCACTTGCATCTCTGTTAACATTTGGTATTATCGATTTAAAAAACAGTAGCCATTTAAGTGGGTGTATGGTAGTATCTCCAGTACTCTTGCCTGGAAAATCCCATGGATGGAGGGGCCTGGTAGGCTGCAGTCCATGGGGTCGCTAAGAGTTGGACATGACTGAGCGACTTCACTTTCACTTTTCACTTTCATGCATTGGAGGAGGAAATGGCAACCCACTCCAGTGTTCTTGCCTGGAGAATCCCAGGGACGGGGGAGCCTGGTGGGCTGTCGTCTATGGGGTCGCACAGAGTCAGACACGACTGAAGTGACTTAGCAGCAGCAGCAGCATGGTAGTATCTCATTATGGCTTTAACTGAAGTTTCTCTAGTGATGAATAATATTGGGTATATTTGCCCAGTGGCTCAGGGGTAAAGAATCCACCTGCAGTGCAGAAGATGCAGAAGACATGGATTCAATTCCAGGGTTGGGAAGATCCCCTGGAGGAGGGCAAGGCAACCCACTTCAGTCTTTTTGCTGGGAAAATCCCATGGATAAAGGAGCCTCACCAACTACAGTCAATGGGGTTGCAGAGAGTTGGACACAATTGAAGTAACTGAGCATACATGAACACACCATTTGTATATCTTCTTGGAAGTGTCTCTTCTATCTTTTGCTCATTCTTAAAAATCAAATTTTCTTTGTATTGAGTTGGAAGACACTGATTTTATAAGAAATATATATTTGGTCTTCATCCTTTTCTGGCACAGATCTCCTAAAACCTTTGGAAATTCCTAAGTAAAGAGAGCAATAAAGGTGGCTTTTGTTATTTTAATGAGGTGGCTTTTGGAAAGCACCTAAGAATTGCTAATTCTTAGTTAGGTTCGACCTGACTCCATTAGCAACCTAATGGAGTCAACTATGTAATTGGAAGGTTAGAACGCTTCAGTCCGGCTCTAAACCTCCTAGGAGCATAGAAGAGTTGGAAATTAATTTCATTCATAGCCAGTGGTTAATCAGTCATGCTGATGTGACGATAACTCCATGAAAACCCCAGAGGGTTTGTAAAGCTTCTGGGTTGGTGAACATACAGAGATTTGGGGAGAGTGGCATGCTAGGAAAAGGCGTGAAAATTCTGCACTCCTCCTCACATACCTTGCCCTCTGTATCTCTTCCATTTGACTTTTTCTTGAGTTATATCTTTTTATTTATTTTTCATTCATTAACAAAACATATAATTGATGTATAACATGATATTAGCTTCATACAATAGGATTAAAACAGGATTAGATATATGTATGTATTGTGAAATGATCACAATAAGTGTAGTAAATATCCATCACCACACAGAGTTAAAATTTTTTTTCTTATGGTGAGGACTTTTTAAGATTTACTCTCAGCAACTTTTAATTATAGAATGCAGTATTATTAATATACAGTTAATACCTATGTGTGTATATATATTTATATATAAAAGAAATACCATGCTGTACATTACATCCCCAAGACTAATTAGTTTATAACTGGAAGTTTATACTTTTTGAGCACCTTTACCTCTTTTGCCCACCCCCTGCATGCTGCCTCTGGCAACCACCCATCTATCCTGTTTCTGTGAGTTTGGTTTTCTTTATTGTTTTTGTTGAACAGATTTAACATGTAAGTAAGATTGTGCAATATGTGTCTGACTTGTTTTACTTAGCATAATGCCCTCAAGATTCATTCATTGTTATTACAAATTGTGGGATTTCCTCCTTGCTTTATGGCTAATACACATATTCCACAACTTCTTTATGTCTATCAATGAACACTTAAATTGTTTGTGTAAATGCTGCAGATAATATGGGTGTGCAGATATCTTTTTGAGTTGGTATTTTTGTTTCCTTCAGATAAATACCCAGAGGTTGCTGGATGATATGGTGCTTCTTTATACCATTTTGTATGGTATCTGCACCAATTTACATTCCCACCAACAGTGCACAAGGATTACTTTTTCTCTACATCTTCATCAGTACTTGTTATTTCTAGTCTTTTTAATAATAGTCATTCTACCAGGTGTTAGGTGATATTTCATTGTGGTTTGGTTTGCATTCCCTGTGTTAGTCCCTCAGTATCCAGCTCTGCGACCCTGTGGACTGTAGCCTGCTAGGCTCCTCTGTCCATGGAATTCTCCAGTTGAGAATACTGGAGTGGGTAGCCATTCCCTTCTCCAAGGGATCTTCCCAACCCAGGGATCGAACCCAGGTCTCCTGCATTGCAGGCAGATTCTTTACCATCTGAGCCACCAGGGAAGATGATTGTTTGTATCAAGCAGCCCCTTTTCATTTACTTGTTGGTTGTCTGTACATTTGGGGCGGGAGTAGGGGGGAATGTCTATTCAGATCCTCTGCTTATTTTTTCAGTTGAAGTTTTTAGGATTGTTTTTTTCTTTGATGGTGAGTTGTGGAAGTTCTTTTATATATTTTGGGCATTAATACCTTATCAAATATAAGATTTGCAAATATTTTCTCTCATTCATTTTTTGATAGTCTTTTTTGTGCCATAGGTTTTTAGTTTGATTGTAGTCCTCCTTGTTTTTGCTTTTGCTGCCTTTCCTTTCAGTGTCAAATCCAAAAAGTCATTTCTAAGACTGAGGACAGGAGCTTATCTAAGTTTTCTTCCAGGACTTTTATGGTTTCTGGTCTTATGTTCAGATTTTTAATTCACCTTGAGTTACTTTTTGTGTGTGGTGTGGAGTTCTGCCCTTTTATTGTTGTCATTGTTTAGTTGCTAACTCGTGTCCAACTTCCCTGTGACGTCCATGGACTGTAGCCCACTTGGCTCCTCTGTCCATGGGATTCTCCAGGCAGGAATACTGGAATGGGTTGTCATTTCTTTCTCTAATATCTTTTTATAATAAACCAGTAATCTAGTAATTGAAATGTTTCTCTGAGTTCTGTGATCCATTATAGCAAATTAAATTGAACCCAAGGAGAGGGTTATGGAAACCTTGTTTATAGCCACTGCTCAGGTGGCAGCCTGGACTTGGAATTGTCATCTAAAGTCAGAGGATGCCATGGGTGTTCAGTCTTGCAGAACTTGGCCATGGAATCTGAATGCTATCTCCAGTGTAAGAATTGAGTTGAATTGTAGGATACACAGCAAATAATAAGTCATTAGCAAAAAAACATAAAGCAATGTATACATTAAGATGATGTATTTAAAAATATATTCCAATATCAAATAGCAAAGTTCAACAATGGAAAACTGCAGTTAATTTTGCACTGACCTAATATATTTGGGTAGAGTGTTCTATAAATGTCAGTAAAGTTGGTTATAGCACCATTGAGGAATTCTTTATTTTTGCTGATGTTTTCCTAGTTTTTCCTTTAATTGCTGCAGGATCAGTGTTGAAATATTTAAATATAGTTGTGGATTTGTTTATTTTACTTTTTAGCCTTAGGTGTAAATCTGTTAGGTGCATATACATTGAGCTGGCCAAAAAGTTTGTTCCATAGCATCTTATGGAACAACTTGAATGAACTATTTTAGTCAGTCCAATATTTAGGATTTATATGTGTCCTGATGAATTGCCCTATTTATCATTATGAAACACCCCTTTTTATTGTTCATAATATTCCTTGTTTTGAAGTTTACTTTGTTTTATATTGCCATGGTGATGCTAGCATTCTTTAGATGTTAACACTGTATATTTTTATATACTTTTATTTTTAACATACTTCTTTTATATTTCAAATGTGTTTCCTTAAGACAGTGTATGGTTATCTTGCTTTATTATTTACTCTGTCAGTCTCTGTAATTTAATGGGCATATTTATACCATGTATATTTAGTGATTTAAATCTGATTTTTGTGTTTTAAATCTGATTTTTGCAGGTTTTTCCTATTCTTTCTTCTGGATTAATTTTTAAAAGTAAAAATTGTAGAGCAGTTTTAAGTTCTCAGCAAACTTGAGCAGAAAATACATCAGATCAGATGAGTCACTCAGTCGTGTCCAACTCTTTGCGACCCCATGAATCGCAGCACGCCAGGCCTCCCTGTCCATCACCAACTCCTGGAGTTCACTCAGACTCACATCCATCGAGTCAGTGATGCCATCCAGCCATCTCATCCTCTGTCGTCCCCTTCTCCTCCTGCCCTTAATCTTTCTCAGCATCAGGGTCTTTTCAAATGAGTCAGTTCTTCACATCAGGTGGCCAAAGGACTGGAGTTTCAGCTGTAGCATCATTCCTTCCAAAGAAATCCCAGGGCTGATCTCCTTCAGAATGGACTGGTTGGATCTCCTTGCAGTCCAAGGGACTCTCAAGAGTCTTCTCCAACACCACAGTTCAAAAGTATCAATTCTTCGGCGCTCAGCCTTCTTCACAGTCCAACTCTCACATCCATACATGACCACAGGAAAAACCATAGCCTTGACTAGATGAACTTTTGTTGGCAAAGTAATGTCTCTGCATATGGAGTCTCCATATTTTCACTGCCCCTACGTTCAGGCGGCGTCTCTCACTATACCATGAGCATCCTGCAGCAGAGTGATACCTTTGTTACAGTTGAACCTTACTGACACATAATAATCACCCAAAGTCTATAGTTTACATTAGGGTTCACTCCTGATACTGTAAATTCTGTGGATTTTGACATGTGTAATGACATATATCTACCATTGTAATATCACAGTATATAGTTCCACTGCCCCTCACATTCTTTGTGCTCTATCAGCTCTTCTCTTCCTCCTTTCTAGCCCATAGCAACCACCAATCTTTTTACTGTTTCTATAGTCCCGCCTTTTCCAGAATGTAATATAGTTGGAATCATACAGTATGTTGCCTTTTTATATTGCTTTCTTTCGTTTAATGATATGCATTTAAAGTTTCTCCGTGTGTTTTCATGACCTCTTAGCTCATTTCACTTTAGTGCTGAGTAGTAGTCCATTGTGTGCATATATTGCAGTTTATCTGTTTGCCTCCCGAAGGACATCTGGTTTGCTTTCAGGTTTTGGTTACGAATAAAGCTGCTGTAAACAGTCTGTGTGCAGTTTTGTGTGTAGACATAAATTTTCAGCTCCTTTGAGTTAATACCAAAGAGCCTGATGGCTTGATTATATGATGAGAGTTTAGTTTAGTTTTGCAAGGAACTGCCAAACTGTCTTCCGAAGTGGCTATATCATCTTGCATTCCCACCAGTGTGAGAGTTCCTGTTGCTCCACATCCCCATCAGCATTTGGTGTTGTCAGTGTTTTGGATTTTGATCATTCTACTAGCTGTATTGGAGGAGGAAATGGCGACCCACTCCAGTATTCTTCCCTGGAGAATCCCATGGACAGAGGAGCCTGGTGGCCTGCAGTCCATGGGATTGCAAAGAGTTGGACACGACTGAACAACTGATATACACTAGCTGTGTGGTGATACCTCACTGTTGTTTTAATTTACATTTCTCTAATGACATCATGTTGAACATCTTTTAATATGCTTACTTTGCTATCTGTATATCTTCTGTTGTGAAATGTCTGTTCAGATATTTTGCCCTGTTTTTAATTAGGTTGTTTGTTTTCTTATTGTTGAGTTTTAATGGTTCTTTGTATATTTTGTTTGACAAGTCTTTATCAGATATATCTTTTGTAATTTCTTTTTTTTTTTTTTTGCAGTTTGTGACTTTTCTTTTCACTGTCTTTATATTCTGTCTTAGAGCGGAAGCTTTTTATTTTAATGAAGTCCAGCTTGTCAGTTATTTTTTTTAATAGATCATATCTTTGGTGTTGTATCTAAAAAGTCATTGTCATACCCAAGGTCATCTTGATGTTCTCTAATGTTATTGTCTAGGAAAAGCAATGGCACCCCACTCCAGTACTCTTGCCTGGAAAATCCCGTGGACAGAGGAGCCTGGTGGGCTGCAGTCCATGGGGTCGCTAAGAGTTGGACACGACTAAGCAACTTCACTTTGACTTTTCACTTTCATGCATTGGAGAAGGAAATGGCAACCCACTCCAGTGTTCTTGCCTGGAGAATCCCAGGGACGGGGGAGCCTGGTGGGCTGCCGTCTATGGGGCCGCACAGAGTCGGACACGACTGAAGCAACTTAGCAACTTAGCAGCAGGAATTTTAACAGTCTGTATTTTACACTTAGGTCTCTCTGATCCACATTGGGTTAATTTTTGTGAAAGATGTAAGGTCTCTCTCCAGTCAGTTTTTTTGCATGTGGCTGTCCAGTTGTTCCAGCACCATTGTTGAAGATTCTCTTCACTCCATTGTATTGCTTTTTCTCTTTGTCGAAGATGAGTTGGTTGTATTTTTGTGGATCTATTTCAGCATTCTTTGTTCTGTTCCATTGGTCTGTTGGTCTATTCTTTTGCCATTACCAAGCTATCTTGATTACTATACCTTTATAGTAAGTCTTGAAGTCAGATAATGTCAGTCCTCCAATTTTTAAAAAATATTTATTTTTATTTGGCTGGGTCTTAGCTGCAGCACTCAGGATCTTCATTCCTTCTTGTGGCATGTGGGGTCTTCTGTTTATGGCAGGTGGGATCTTTTTCTTTTTTAAGTTTTGGCATACAGATTCTTTTGATACAAACTCTTTAGTTGTGGCATAAGAACTCTTAGTTTTGGCAGGTGGGGTCTTGTTGTTCCCCAACCAGGCACTGACCCTGGGCCCCCTGCATTGGGAGTGTGGTGTCTTAGCCACTGTACCACCAGGAAACTCCAGTCCTCCAAATTTGTTCTTCTCCTTCAATATTGAGTTACTTATCCTGGGTCTTTTGTCTCTCCATATAAATTCTAGAATCAGTTTGTTGATATCCCTCAAAAAGCTTGCTGGGATTTTGATTGGGGTTGTATTGAATCTGTAGATCAAGTTGGGAAGAACTGACCTCTTGATGACATTAAGTCTTCCTATCCATGAACATGGAATACTCCTCCGTTTGTTTAGTAGTATTAATAGCTCTTTGATATCTTTCATCAGAGTTTTGAATTATTCTTCATACAATTTGTTAGATTTATACCAAAGTATTTCATTTTGGGTGCACTGACTTAAATGGTCATGTGTTTTTACTTTTGAGTTCCACTTCTTCCTTGCTGGTATATAAGAAAGTGATTAGCTTTTGTCTTATTAATGTTGTATTCTGCAACATTGCTATCATTGCATATTCATTCTAGTTTTTTTTGGTTGATTCTTCGGGGTTTCTGTATAGACAAATATGTCATCTTCAAGCAGAGATAGTTATATTTCTTCCTTCTGAATTATTATACAGTTGACCCTTGTTGAATACTGTGGGGATTGTGGGCACCCACCCCTTGCACAGTCAAAAATCTGCATATATCTTTTGACTCCCCCAAAACAACTCCTAATAGCCTACTGTTGACCAGAAGTCTGATAATATAAACAGTTGATTAACATGTTTTGTATATTAAATGTTATTATATACTGTATACTTAAGATACAGGGCTTCCCTGGTGGCTCCAACGGCAAAGAATCTGCCTGCAATGCAGGAGGCCTGGGTTCGATCCCTGAGTTGGGAAGATCCCTGGAGGAGGGCATGGCCACCCACTCCAGTATTCTTGCCTGAACAATCCCCTGGACAGAGGAACCTGGCAGGATATAGTCCAGGGGGTCTCAAAGAGTCGGATACAACTGAGCAACTAAGCACATACTTATGATACAGGAAGCTAGAGAAAAAAGTTTCAAAGAAAAGCATAAAAAAATATATTTACAGAACTCTACTATATTTATCAATATCATAAGTTTACATTGTTTATAGGATGAATCATCTGTCAGTACTTATATCAATAATGTCTTACATGATACAAAACACTGTATGTATTATATATATTATTAACACTAGGTGTCAAAAATGAAAAGATAATGTGAAACAAATTAATGTTAATTATAGGTACAGTGATTCATACATTGATATTGTAGAAGCAGCAATATGATTGTTTTATGATAGCCTAAAGTACTTGATATGACTGCTTCATGGTTGCCTAGCCTATACACAACACTATGACTTGTCATAAAATTTTTATGACATACAGCATTATAGTTGCATTCATAATACAGTTTTGGGAACATTGTTACATTTTTTAAAAAACCACTTATCTGTAGCTATAGGCTGATGAGCAGTTTCTCCAATTAGGAAAGGTATATTGCACACTAATATAATTCTTTGAAAGTACAGTTATAAAACAGTAAGAAAATGGACACATTGTTAATTTTATCTTAAATGTCACTCATCTTATGCCTGTGTACGGATAGACCAGTATCTGCATGTATTTTATATGTTCATGACATATGTTTTTAAATTTTTTTGAATATTTCTGGGCTGCACAGTTCACCTACAAGTTTATTCAAATTTTCATACATCTCCATACTTTTATATACTGTTGAAACAAATCTGTAAGTGAATCCGTGCACTTCAGATTCATGTTGTTCAGGTGTCAGCTGTGCTTTCCATTTCCTCCTAAAACAGTGTTGAGAAGCACCGGTGAGAGAGGACATTCTTACCTTGTTCCCAATTAACTATTTTTTATGATTCTATTTTATTGCTGTTATTTGTTTATTAGTTGTAACTCTTTAAAAAACATTTTTAGTGGATGTGGATGCTTTAGGGCTTTCAACATATATTTTAATTTATCAGAGTTGGTCCTCGTGTAATATTATACTATTTCATGTAGATTAAGAACTTTAGAACAATAGATTTACATTTCACTTTTCCCATCTTTTGTGCTGTTATACATTTTAATTGTATATATGTTATATGCTCCTTAACACATTTTTGTTTTGCTTTAAAGTATTTATTTTGATAACAGTGATCTTCTGTTGCATTTAATCCCATTCAGATTATTTTTCATTTTAGATTTTTCATTTCTGCATATTCCACTTAGATCATTTTTATATCCTTTATCTCTTTATTCTGTTCATACTTTACTTATATATGTAACCATTTTTTTTGGATGCACTACAGCATGTGGGATCCTAGTTCCCTGACCAAAGATCGAATGTATGCCCTCTGCAGTGGAAGCGTGGAGCCCTAACTGCTGGACTGCCAGGGAATCCCGTTTTCCTTTTTGATGTGGTCATATTCTCCTACCTCTTTGCATGGCTGGCGACTTTGATTAGCTGCTAGACATTATGAATTTTTCATTGTTGAGCTTCACTCAGTTAATTTACTTGGACTCAATTGATTATTTTGAGTTTTGCTTTTAAGACTTGTTAGGGCAAGTACTGGGGCTTCCTGGGTAGCACAGTTGGTAAAGAATCTGCCTGCCAATGCAAGAGATGCAAGAGACGTGGGTTTGATCCCTAGGTCAGGAAGATCCCCAAGAGTAGGAAGTGGCAACCCACTCCAGTATTCTTGCTTGGAAAATTCCACAGACAGAGGAGCCTGGTGTGCTACAGTCTTTGGGGTTGCAAAGAGTCAGATACTACTGAGCCCTAGAGGGTTATGGTTAGGTTAGAGGGTTTACTATCCATTGAATTTTGTTCTCTTAAAATTTATATGTTGAAGCCCTAACCCCTAATGTGTTAGTATTTGGAGATGGAGCCTTTGGGCAGCAATTAGGTTTAGATGAAGTTGTGAGGGTGGAACCCTCATGACAGGGTTAAGTGCCCTTGTAAGAAGAGAAACCAGAGAGCTTGCTGTCCTTCTCCATGTGCATAGAACAAGGAAAGGCTGTGGGAGCATACAGCAAGAAGTCAGCCATCTGCAAGTCAGAAAGAGAATCCTTGCCAGGATCCAACTGTGCTGTGTCAACTGAAAAAATGCACAACCCAAGAGCTGAGAGTTATGTTTTATTCAGCGGACATTCTTAGTATTTCAAGCCCAGGAGACAGCCTTTCAGATAAATGCCGAGGAAACTTCTGAAGAGGAAGGTGCAGGGTGGGGGACTGGAAGGATATATAGGAGTTTTTATAATAATACCAGGTAGTTGGAACAAAAGGCTACTGTTAATAAAAGAAAACTAGATAGCTCAAATTATGGAATTTAGTTAGGATCTTTCTGCATAGGGGAAGATTCAAGAGTCTGGGCTCACTGAAATCATTCCTTTGATACGTACCTCAGCTATCTGGGCCCAGTGTTCTGTGTTTTCTTAGGCTGTACTGTCGAGTGTAGCTGTGTTCTGATGGCTGCTAGATGGTGGGCATTCCTTATTTCTCCCTTAGGATTCATGTTGGGGGTGACTGCAAATTGCTGATGACTGCAACATACTTTATTTACTGATATGGCAAGCAATATTTTATCCCTTGTGGCTCAGCGGTAAAGAACCTATCTGCCAGTGCAGGAGACAGGATTGATCCCTAGGTCTGGAAGATCCCGTGGAGAAGGAAATGACAATCCACTCTTGTATTCTTGCCTGGAGAATCCCATGGGCAGAGGAGCCTGTAGAGGAATAGGCTAGTCTGTGGGGTTGCAAAGAGTTGGACGTGGCTGAGCAACTAAACAACAGGAACAATTTTATTTTTCAGATAGAAGCCTGATCTTGGGCTTCCAGCCTCAAGAATTGTGAGGAAATGAATTTCTGTTGTTTGCAGCCGCCTAATGTCTGTTATTTTGCTATGGAACCCTTAGTAGACTAAGACTTCTAGTCCAAAGAAAACCTTCAGTCTAGGGCTAATTTGGCTCCACCACTGAGGTAGTTCCTTTATGAGGAGTCATCTGGATGTGTTAAGAGGAGGTCCTTCCATTCTGCCTTAGTCAGTTCAGTTCAATTGCTCAGTCATGTCTGACTCTGCAACCCCATGGACTGCAGCATGCCAGACTTCCCTGTCCATCCCCAACTCCTGGAGCTTACTCAAACTCATGTCCATCCAGTCAGTGATGCCATCCAACTGTCTCATCCTCTGTCATCCTCTTCTCCTCCCGCCTTCAGTCTTTCATAGCATCAGGGTCTTTTCCAATGAGTCAGTTCTTTGCCAAAGTATTGGAGCCTGAGCTTCAGCATCAGTCCTTCCAATGAATATTCAGGACTGATTTCCTTTAGGATGCACTGGTTGGATCTCTTTGCAGTCCAGGGGGCTCTCAAGAGTCTTCTCCAACACCACAGTTCAAAAGCATCAATTCTTTGGTGCACAGCTTTCTTTATAGTCCCACTCTCATATCCATACATGACCACTTCCTTAGTGGGAACAGTTAATTTTTCTCAGCTCCATGTGAGCTCTGGGTGTTGTGTGGCCTGTTGCTTCTTGTTTGTTTCACCAGTTTCAGAGAACATCCCCTTCCCCTGCCTTATGTATAGATCACTCGTCATCCAGAAACTTCGGGGTCCCTCTACAGATCTCCAGGGCTATCACTGTCTGTGCCAGTCTCTCTTCTCCATACCTATCCATATATTAGCATGCTTGTCCTTCCCAAACTTGAATTTGTCTCCTCAGTTCATGTTTCTATTACCTCTTTCTGGGCTGCAGACTGAAAATTCTCCAGGCTGCCAGGTGGGGCAGCTTAGGGCTCTCCACTCAGTTGTGCACTGTTATTTAACATCTGTAACTCATCTGTAACTCAGGTTGTTTATGGCAGGAGGGTGGGGGTCATAACTTTAGTTCAAGTGATACTTTTTAATACAGAAAACTCAGCCTAAAAAAGTTATTCATAGTCCTACTGCCAAAAGATAGTTTTCACTCCATTCCTTTCATAGTGACTTCCCCATTTTTTAGATCTCTTTTATTTTTCTTGGCATTTCCTGTGCTGGAGAGACCTCGCACCAGTCTACTCATCTTCCTTTGTAGGTAAACTTGCTATATGCTTGTCAATGCCTGTCTTTATCTTTGAAATTCAGAAGATTACAATGAACTAACTGTTGGACCCTTCCTCTTTTATTAAAAAGATTTGCTGTGGTATATGGACTCTTGACTCGGCACACAGGCTCTGTGGGGTCTTCTGTGGTTGCAGCTAGGAATCTAGGTGGCTTCTCTTGTAGAGCGCGGGCTCTAGGACATGCCAAGTTTAGGACATTTGCGCCTGGTGTGGCTCCAAGGAGAAGAGTTAGATACAGAGACACTTCTCCTATATTTATTTTCCTTTGAGTTTCATCCTTTGTTTTGCAGCCCTAAGAATTCTTCATAGATGCAACCTGATCACAACATTTCACTTCTCGTTGGAGCTTTTTGCCACCAAAACTATTTAAATCTTTTTCTAAGGAGTAGGGTTTAATTCCTAAATCATATATTTTAATTTCCTGGTGGGATAGACTCTACATAATTATCAGATCCCACATAATTCTATTTATAAAAAGTACAACTTTCTATTCCTTAAAATTGTAGATCTATAAATTCGCCAGGTGTTGCCTCAGAACAAGTATATGTATGTGTTTTTATATTCATAGAAAAATAATAAATACACTTATAACAAATTTGCTAATTTGAGAATTTTTTGATCATCTTTGTTTTATGTTTTTTTTGTAGTGAGCATACATTATTTTTGTTATAAGAAAAAAATGTTATTAAA
This sequence comes from Bos javanicus, assembly GCF_032452875.1. Taxonomy (NCBI): domain Eukaryota; kingdom Metazoa; phylum Chordata; class Mammalia; order Artiodactyla; family Bovidae; genus Bos; species Bos javanicus. The sequence goes on from NC_083883.1 coordinate 61,584,049, forward strand.
TCAGTTTCTCCTTTGTAAAATGAGGACTGGAGTTTCTTCATTTTTTTCACCTGCAAGAGGAACAGGCCAACTTGTTCATTAGTATCCTGTGTTTTCCTATTTTCCTGTTTTATTTCACAAAAGCAAATGGTTAGAATAATTTAAACTATTTTTGTAAGACATGGATAATCTTTTTACCACATTCTATTCAATTTCCTTTATTTTGATCTCTTTAGGGTAAGTTTAGATGGGACATGAAAATGTGAATCGGAAAGTATGGATTAGCCATTATCATTCTAGTGAATGAAGCCTCAGATACTCTAGCCAGTCCAGCTCTTCAGAATTCTCTGCCTGAGTGTGTAAGCCTAGAGCACAGCTAACAGTGATGTTAGTTAATAGGTTATTGACTGAAAGAGTGTTTGGTTCAAGTACAGGGATCCGGTATTTCTTTGTTCTCTAGCTTTACAATCAAGAGTACTGTCAGTGAAAAAAAATGAATCAATAGTTGATCTAAGAATGAAATGGGAAATTTTATTGGAGCCAACCTGAGGATTATAACCCACGAGGAGGTCTTTCAGAAAGTTCTGAAGACTATTCCACTTGTTAGAGGTCAAGGCACAGTTAAATCAGTTTTTGAGACCAAGAGTTATACATCGAAGTTTACATAGTCCAACAAGGTGAATAGTGGGTTGTTGTGACCCCCTAGAGGATTGAGAAAGGAATGTTGTCTCCTAGGGAGTTACTTTGCTGGAGCCAGAAGGAAAATTTTTTTTTTTTTTCCAAAGTGGGCATTCCTGTGTCTTCTAAGGGAATCTAGTTAATGTATAATTCAGGCATACAGTACACACTAAAGCAAGTAATAGCTCAAATGCGCAGAGAGAGATTTTATGTTTAATTTTCCTGTCCTGTCTTAAAATAATTTTACTTCACAGTACCCTGTCCTACCCCACATTTAGAAAAACTTCATTGTAATATTCAACATGGGATTTAAAGTAGGTAAACCTGGAATTATAAACAAAGTTCTGCTCTTGAGTGAATTGAAAATCAGGGCTGGGTGTTAGTTTGCAACTGACTTTTGCACTCAAACAGTTGATAGTTTTTACATGATTTAGATTCTGTGATTGGTGTTGTATATAAGAATAGAAGCTTTTTAAAAATTTATTTAAGAAAAGAAACTTTTTAAAATTTTACTTGGTGACCTGGCTCAACTGTCTCAAAAGAGTAACCTCAACAAGTAACTGGATATGTTACACAGTTATGTAGTTCTCTGAAACGTACATTTTCTGGTCAACATAGAGTAGCTTTTCCCTGCCTATTTTTTCCATGAGTTCAGATGAAATTTTTAGTATGGCAAGTCAGATTCCATACTTACCTAGTTTTTAGTCAGTTGAGATACTTAGCAAATATTTGAGCAGTTGAAAGCGTCACTTCTGTGTGTGTGTGTCTGTGCCAGTTTTATGATCTTAATCAGAAATGTATTAATGTTTTACCATATGGCCAAACGGTCTGCAATATATTCTTCTAAAGATGTTACTTCTGTTCTTTCTGCTTTTAGCTTCATGCATCTTCTTTCCAAAATGCTTCCACCCTCAAGTTTCTAAATATCACCCAGGTGTCTTACATTTTACAAAACTTTCTTATTACAAAAGTAATACAAATTGATTGCAAAAGATTTACAATACAGAAAAGCACAGAAGAAAATGAAAATCACCTATTCTTTTACTATCCAGAAACGTTGACTTTTTCTTTTAAAGAAAATAAAATTAGCATTATTCTGGTCCAGGTTTGTGACTTGCTTTTTAAAGTCAGGATTATGAATTATGAATATTCCACATTGTTAAATATTGCAGTACAACATAATTTTTAATGGCAGTATGGATATGCCATAATTTTTTAACTTGGGGATTTAGGATGTTGCTATTTTTGCTATTAAACATAACCTATTGTTGAAAATCTTACTCAAATTTGTACAAACCCTCAGTTTCTCCATAGGATAAAATTCTAGATAAGTAATCACTGCATCTTGGAGAAGGAAATGGCAACCCACTCCAGTATTCTTGCCCGGAGAATTCCACGGACAGAGGAGTCTGGCAGGCTACAATCCACGGGATTCTAAGAGTCGGACACAACTTAGTGACTAAACCACCACCACTGATCACTATATCTAAAGAAATGTGTACTTTTATGACTCATGATGTGTGTAGTTAATTGTCCTCCGTAAAACTTGTTTCAGTTAACATTCACATAAGATGCTTGTGAATGGGCTGCTTTAATTTGTACCTTTGCTAGTACTCAGTATAAATTGATGCTTCATCCGAACACTGTCCCCTGACCTCTCCCTCCTTACCAACCCTTGTCTAAGGTAGATCTCCCATTGCTTTCCTAATACTTTCAAGTATAGTATTCTTTGACACTATATTTGACAAAGTATTTGACACTTTGATGCTATATAGTATTCTATGACAAGTCTGTGGGTTTTTCATAATCTTTATCATAATTGTAATTATGTAGTTATATGACTGGTGGTCTCTCATCACTAGACTGAAAGTTCCATGAGGGCAGTGATCATACCTAGTTTATTTACCCCTGTATATTCAGTGCTGAGTACAATGTGAAGTGCGTAGTATGTGTTCAGTACATATTTGTTGAGTGAATAAATGAGCATTATTGTAAAACTAATATTCCAATTTGATAGGCAAATAACCATATGTGACTATTAATATCTGTTTATTAGAGGTTGAACTTTTATTCTGTTACTGGCTAGCTCATGTTAATTTTTTTAAATCAATTGCCTTTTCATATCTTTGTCCATTTTTCTGAGGAGTGTATCTTTTATTCAGAGCTCTTCTCTGCTTCTTCTTGGGTCCTGTAGGCTCCTATCTGAATATATATATATATATATATATATATATATATATATATAAAATGGGTTATTTTCCATCTTTATCCCCTTTTATAATCCTTTGTTCACTTGATTTATTGTCCATTTTTTTCTGTTTGGTGTGTAGGCATCTGAGACTAAAGCATTGTTGAATTCAGGGTCCCCTCTTGACTACTTTCTTCATGTTAATCACTGATTGCCTCTCACTCTTTTTTTAAATTTATTTTTGGCTGCACAGGCTTTTCTCCAGTTGTAGCAAGCAGAGGCTACTCCCTGTTGCAATGCTCAGGTTTCTCATTGTGGTGGCTTCTCTTGTTGCTGAGCATGGGCTCTAGGGCTCGTGGGCTTCAGTAGCTGCCATTCCCAGGCTCTAGAGTACAGGCTCAATAGTTGTGGCCCGCAGGCTTAGTTTCTACGAAGCATGTGGGGTCCTCCCAGATGAGGGATCAAATCTGTGTCTCCTGCACTGGCAGGCTAACTCTTCACCGGTGACCCACCAGGGAAGCCCTACCTCTACTCTTAACTCCCCGCCCTTGCACATTGTAACTATTAACCTCTCCTTACAGATATTTCCAAGATTACTTGGACTTTAATAGATCTACCTCACCCCATTCAGTATAAAGTCAGCAGAATTTAGTCTTCTAGCTTGAGGCAAAAAAAACTCTCTTTTCTTATCTTGAGATGCATTCTGTTCTTAGCTAAGAGTCTATCATTTTGACATCTTAACCCAAGCTTGGCAAATACTTTCTCAAAAGGACCAGGTAGTATTTGAAACTTTTAGGGCCTAATGATCTGCATTATAACTACCAATCACTGCCCTCATAGCAACCTTAGACAGTATATGAATGAGTGATAAAGAAGTTGTGGTACATATACACAATGGAATATTACTCTGCCATAAAAAGGAACCCATTTGACTCAGTTCTAATGAGGTGGATGAACCTAGAGCCTATTATACAGGGATAAGCCAGAAAAAGAAAGACAAATATTGTATATTAATGCATATATGTAAAATCTAGAGAGACAGTACTGACGCACCTATCTGCAGACCAGCAGTGGACATGCAGACGTAGAGAACAGACTTGTGAATACAGAGAGGGCGGAACGAACTGAGAGAGTAGCATTGAAACATACACATTACTATATGTGAAATTAGATAGCCAGTGGAAATTTGCTGAATGACATGGGACTCAAATCTAGTGTTCTGTGATAACCTAGAAGGGTAGGATGGTATGGGAGGTGGAGGGAAGTTCATGAGGGAAGGGATATATATGTTTACCTATAGTTGATTCATGTTGATATATGGCAGAAACCAACACAATATTATAAAGCAATTATTGCCCAATTAAAAGTAAATAAGTTAAAAAGCTATATGAATGAGTCAATATGGCCATGTTCCAATACAACTTTATTTATGGACACTGACATTTGAATGTCATAAAATTTTCATGTGTCACAAAAATTATATATTTTTTTCCTCCCAGCAGTTTGAAAATGCTGAAACAGTTCTTAGCCAGTTTTGACCCACGGGCCATAGTTTGCTGACTGTGTCACAAGCCACGCTCCATAGAGAGAACTCATGCTTATAATCACCATCCTGCTACTTCTCTCCTAGTTTCCCAAACTCTTGGAATTGGTTAAAAGCCATCAAAAATCTGCCTCTGTGTTTTAAGATCCTTTAGTTTTCTGCATAAAACTTGAGGTCATTGAGGCTGTTTCCCTGGTCTCTTTTTTTTCATCCCTGTAGAATCATCGGTTCCTTCCTATTATATTCTTCCCTAGTTTCTGTGAAATCCTCTTTTGATTATCTCCTCCTTCTCTTCTTACTCCCTTGGCACCCTGGTTAAAACTCTTGCCCTGAGAGTTATGGTGTTTTAACTGGTCATGCACTGCACCAGTCTAATTTTCTGCTGCCAGATTAAAATTCTGAAAATATTTCTCCTTTGCTAAAAATCTCTGATACCAGTTTTTGTCTATGTCACCAAGAAAAACTCCTTAGCTTGGCATTTGAGGAGTTGCCACACTATGGCTTCAGCCTGCTTTCTTCAGTTTTCTACTACTTCTCTGATGCCTTCAGGCAAACTGTAGCATTCTTTTCTCCTTTGTTTATCAAGTTCCTTTACCTTCCTTGCCCCACCTTGCCACCTTTTTCTACAATATCCTCCATCCTTCAAGGCCTTCCTAAAAGGAAGCCTTCTGTATGACTTGGTATAATATGTTCTTCTGCATTCTTGTACTTCTTTAATGGCGCTAACAGTCAGCCAGTGCAAGAGACACAGGTTCGGTTCCTGGGTAGGGAAGACCCCCTGGAGGAGGAGATGGCCAATCCACTCCAGTATTTTTGCCTAGGAAATCCATGGACAGAAGAGCCTGGTGGGCTACAGTACATGGGGTCATAAGAGGTACTCAGCAGGACTGAGTACGTACACACACACGCACACACACACACACACACACACACACAGAGTCAGCCTTAAGGTTATAGCTGTTTATGCATTTATCTCATTTCTCTACTTAATTGTAAGTGTCTTGAGAGGAATGACGCTGTCAAAGGTGACACTTTTTTGTCACCTGAAATACCTGACTTGGTGATAATAAGTTGTTGTATTGAATCTTCAAATGGTGGGAGTATGTTGAGATGTGAAGAATCAGTTATCTTTAGATTCTTTTATTGTTCACTGGAAGAGCTTTAGAGAATTATCTCATGACAGTTCCGGAAGAAATATAAACCTAAGACCAAAGGCTGAGGCATTTTGTGAAAGCTAGTTATACAGTCTTAGGAATCCCCCCTTCCCAGATCCCACTTTCCTCTCAACCTTAGGAGACAGAGATTATCTTCATTTTTCAGATGAAGAAACCTTATAAGTTCATATACCTTGTAAGTAATGGCAGGCCAAGAGATAATAAGAAGAAATATTAAAAAATAAAAGTTTAAAAGGAAAAAACAAATAGTGATTGTGTTTATGTGATAGGATTTTAGGTAGTTTTCTTTATACTTTTGTGTCTTTTCTAACATGTGTGTGTATATATATGTATATGTGTGTTTTTTTTACATTTACTTAGCAGCTTATATATAACTCCATGGTCTTTCTTTTTTTTTCTCTTTTCATGATCTTTCATTCTGTTTCAGGTCTCCACTACGTGGCTCTTCACTGGACCTTGGTGTCTGGTTATGCTCTATGATACTGTCTACTCCTAGCCTCCTGTGCTTCCAGCTTACTTTTTCAATTATTCCCATGCAGTGTCTTTTTTTCTTTCTTTTTTTTTTACCCCATTGGGACCTCTCTATACCATTGACTTTTTTCTACTAAAATCCTCTGACCCCTACTGTCTTAACTCAAGCCTCACCTATCTTTACTCCCTACTTGATGAGTTTAAATAACCATCCATTATTTCCTCAGCTTTATTTTTCTACTTTCTCAACTATCTGAGCTCCCTTCCCTTTTATGCTGTTGAGTGGGCCTTGCTTCTGAACTCAAAAAGGGAATGCTGAAGCTATCAGGTGGTGACTCTCTCCACCTCCTGACCCTACGTTTACAGAGCCTTTCTGAATCCGTACTGGTCCTTTCCTCCTTTATTTTTGTGACAGTGGAAGAGCTCACCTTCCGGCTCTTTAGGGCGAGACATTCCGCCACTACCCTGGCTCCCAGGGACCTTCATTCATCCCATCTCTTCCCTGCATTAATGTGTTTAATAAACACTGAATAATTTTATAAACAAAATTAGTAACAATCTTTTCTGGGTAAGAGTGTGGGATTTTGTATTTGAAGATTCTAAACGTATGGAGAATGCTAATTATCCTGGGAAATGTCAATGTTTAGTCTTATAATGAGTCCACCTACTCTGAATATATTTTATAGAGTATGAAATGTTACAGTGTTTCTTAATAACAATAGTCTATTTGGTTGAAACATGTTTTCTTTGATAGATGTTTCCTTTATTTACTGTTCAGATTTATCTTTGACTTAAAAAAATTTTTTTTGACTATAATTTGAACTTTTCCCCCCCTTTTTTCATAGTTGGAGAATACCTTCAAATCAGTTATTGCACAAATTGGACCTGGAGGGACTATTAATCCAGAACTAAAACATAAGATAAAATTTGTAAGTACTTTTTGTATTTGGGAAATGGATAGGAATAATTGATCATACATTTAGGTATCATTTATGGTTAATTTTACTTGCTTACAAGTATTTTAGTTTTATATTTATTCTTGATCTTTTCATATATACTGCAAATGGAGTGGCTAATCTTTTAAGATCATAAAAAAAGAATTAATTAAAAGTTTAAATGTAGTTATTAAGAAACTGTAATTCCTCCATAAATTCTCTTTTCTTCCCCTTAAATCGTTGTTTGCAGTTCAAGGTCTTTCCAATACCAGTTTTATATGTATGTATGTCAAATATTATTCTGAATACTGCATGGTATCCCATTGTGTTGATATACCATATTTCACTTGTATAATGTTATCAGTTAACATTTGGGGTTATTTCTAGTCTTGGCTATTAAAAAATACTGCAGTTAATGTCCTTGAACATTTACCTAGAAGTAGAGTTGCCAGAGGTATTGAATATTTTAGGTTTTGATAAATATTGCTAAATTGCCCTCTAAGAGGTTTGATCAAATTTACATTCCCACTGACAATGAAATGACACTATCTAATCATCTTGTTTCAACTTAATACCTCTTGATTTTTACATTGAGCATCTTTTCGTGTGCTTCATAGCCATTTATGTTTCTTATGTGAATTGCCTGTTCATGCCCTTGGCCTAATTTATTGTTTTTCCTTATTAGTTTGTGAAAGCTCTTTAGCAGTTATGTATTGGGCCAAAGGGTATGTAAACTTAAAATTTTGGTGTGTGCGTCGCTCAGTGGTGCCTGACTCTTGCAACCCCATAGACTGTAGCCTGCCAGGCTCTTCTGTCCATGGGATTCTCCAGGCAAGGATGCTGGAGTGGGTTGCCATTTCCTGCTCCAGGGGATCTTCCTGACCCAGGAATCAAACCTGGGTCTCCTGCATTGCAGGCGGACTCTTTACCAGCTGAGCCATGAGGGAAGCCCAAAATTTTGGTGGGAGCTATTAATTGTGATTTGAATGGTCAGAGTGCCATTACAGCTTTTACTGCCTTATTTTATTCTGTTTCAGCTGTTGTGGTTTTATTAGAAATGCAAAAACCTTGGTGCATTCAGGCCCCTGTTGTTTTGCTTCGACATTAGACTAAGTGTCCAACAATTTAAGAATGTCCAATATGACTTTTTTTATGGTAACAAAAAATTAGACAAAAGTTAAGTGTTCATTGAAAAAGGATTGCTTACATTATCCACTCAACTAGGGAGTATCATGCAGCTCATAAAGTTTCTATATTATCTTGATTAATTTACAAGAAAGTATCTTCTTGACATATTGTTGGACATTAAAAACAGGATTTATAGAATAATTTGTTTAGTATTGTATTTTCATGTAAAATCATGAATAATATGAGTGTGTGTGTGCATAGAAAGGTTTCTGAAAAGATGTTTTCTGAAATGCAACAAATAACTGTCTCTGGGTCACAGGATTTTGAAATAGTTTTTACTTTATATTTTCCTGAAGCTTGAGTTAGAATTTTTAATAAGATATATAGTATCTGGAAAAGTCTTGGAAAACAGAAAGCTTTTTGTACCTTACTGGGATAGAATAAGTCCACTCCTAGGAATTTATCCTAAAAATATTTGTATAAGTGTGCAGAATGCAAATATGAAGATAATTATGTGGTATTTGTGATGATGAGAGATAGGAAATAACCATAAACAATTGATCAAGTAAATTTAATTATACTGAATATTTGAAAAAACTATAGCTTAGTGTTGCCAAAAGCTCAGCCTCTCTACACTGGTGCAAATCAAAGTTTTGGATGAAGTAGAAAAGAACAGCTTTATGGCTTTTCCAGGCAAAGGGAGACAGTGTGGGCTTTTGCCTTGGAAACCGTGTCCCAACCCAGGGAGTTTGGTGAGGAGTTTTAAGGCAGTGCTTCAAGGGTGGGGTTGCTGATAAGATAGGGGTGTGTGAAGGTCCTGCTCTTCCTTTAATCTTGGTTAATCTTAATGAGCTTCTCTAGTTGTTTTAGTTTGGCTTAGGTGGTCTTTCCTGGTATGAAGAATGCTGACACCTTCTATATATTGAATTTTAATTCTCAGTTCAGTTCACTCGCTCAGTCGTGGCTGACTCTCTGCAACCCCATGGACTGCAGCACACCAGGCCTCCCTCTCCATCACCAACTCCCAGAGTTTACCCAAACTCATGTCCATTGAGTTGGTGATGCCTTCCAACCTCTGTCATCCCCTTCTCCCGCCTTCAATCTTTCCCAGCATCAGGGTCTTTTCAAATGAGTTGTCAGTTCTTTGCATCAGATGGCCAAAGTATTGGAGTTTTGGCTTCAGCATCAGTCCTTCCAGTGAATATTCAGGACTGCTTTCCTTTAGGATGGACTGGTTGGATCTCCTTGCAGTTCAAAAGCAGCAATTCTTCGGCACTCAGATTTCTTTATAGTCCAACTCTCACATATATACATGACTACTGGAAAATCCATAGCTTTGACTAGACAGACTTTTGTTGGCAAAGTAATGTCTCTGCTTTTTAATATGCTGTCTAGGTTGGTCATAACTTTTCTTCCAAGGAGTAAGCGTCTTTTAATTTCATGGCTGCAGTCCCCATCTGCAGTGATTTTGGAGCCCCCCAAAATAAAGTCTGTCACTGTTTCCTCATATATGTGCCATGAATTGATGGGCCCAGATGCTATAATCTTAGTTTTCTGAATGTTGAGTTTTAAGCCAACTTTTTCACTTTGATCAAGAGGCTCTTTAGCACTTTCTGCCGTAAGGGTGGTGTCATCTGCATATCTGAAGTTATTGATATTTCTCCCAGCAGTCTTGATTCCAGCTTGTGCTTCATCCAGCCCGGCATTTCTCATGATATATTCTGCATATAAGTTAAATAAGCTGGGTGACAGTATACAGCCTTGACATATACAGCTAAAATGTCAACATCATGCAAAAATGAGTGTGGCAGAACAGGCAACTTTTCTTCAAAAGAGTATGAATAAATGTTTTAACATTTTGTACAATGTTTGGAACTTTGTGGGTATTTAATAAAGGGACAGCTTTTAATTGGAACATAAAAAAAAGAAAAAAACTCCTTTCCCTGTTTGGAACCAGTCTGTTGTTCCATGTCCAGTTCTAACTGTTGCTTCCTGACCTGCATACAGGTTTCTCAAGAGGCAGGTCAGGTGGTCTGGTATTCCCATCTCTTGATTTTCCACAGTTTGTTGTGATCCACACAGTCAAAAGCTTTGGCATAGTCAACAAAACTGAAATAGTTTTAATTCTATAAAGAGCTTAAAGACATTGTTATGTATGTCCCTTGAGAAGAAACCAGGAGGACCCTGTTTCAGGGCTGCACTATTGTTTCTTGACTGTTCCTCCCTTGACTCTGCATCTACCCTGTCCCTTCCTGGATTGACAACTGTTCAGATTTGTTCTTTGGAACTCAGGGAAGGTCATGGAGGCCAGAGTCTGTTCCCTACAAGAAATGGGGGACGTGGAAAGACTTCTGTGCCCAAGAGCCCCACAGTCGCCAGTTGAGTTTCACTAGTAAACATGTTGATCCGTATTTACTGGTATGGAAAGAAGTCTACGAGATGATATTAAAAATCTAGAGAAGCAATGACCTGATTTTCATATTAAAGATATTTTTGTGTGCATGTGGACAACAATGGCCAGTATCTTTGCTTAACTGTGTTTTCCAGTGTTTCTGTAGTGTCCATGGTATTTCTTTTCTGCTCTTTAAAATGCTTGAAATTATGCCATAGAATATTTATTTCACATGAGCTAAAGCTAAATATGTTAGCTGAGCTAAGAACTCTAGGAATTCCTGAGGAGTCGTGGCACTGCTGTTCTATGCAGGAATGATTTCTCAACTCTGGAAATGTTGGAATTCACTGCCTTTTTTGAGTTGTTATTTTTAAAACTAGAAGCTGATTTTTAAAAATTACTGTGCCTTTTAATTCATTCACTTAATAATAATGTTATTTTTGCCTTTGTTGCTATGTAAATTTATACTTTCTTATTTTGATATTTTGTCACCCAGCATTCCCATTGTGTCTATTTATATTGTATTTCACTTTTTATTTATTAGGTTGTATCCAGGTTTCCAGAGGGTTTGCTTATTTCTAAATTGCTTAGAGAGTTTGAGGTGAGTGAGCTCTTTTTCACTAATCATGGTTTTTTATGGCTTGCATATATTTCTCATGCTTGATGGAAATTTTGTTGCTACTCCTTGGATCCTCCAAGTCTGTGCTTTAGAACTTAAACATTTTGTTTTGCCTTTTGGTAGCTGCTTTTTTACTCAAAGAGTTAAGAATAAGATTTTTAATAAATACTTGTTTATGCATAGAAAGAATATCTTTGCCACTATTTTTATATAATTAGTATAAGAGTTAATTTGTTTCTCATGTTTGATAATAGCAAGTGTCAGTGGGGATATGGAGAAATAGGATACCTCATGCGCTGCTTGTGGGACAGAACCTCTTTGGCAATATGACTTTACTTGACAGAATGCACCCCTGATAATTCTGGAGTTCCACTTCTATAGATGCACTTTAGAGAAACTCTTAAAGGTGCACATGAAGACATACATATGACACATACATTGCAGCGTGGTTTAAAACTGGGAATAAATTAAATGTCTATCAATAGGAGAATGGATAAATAAATTGAGATAATGGAGTAATATGTAGTAGAAAAAATAAGCAGTCAAGATTTAGCTCACCCATGCAACATGGATCATTTTTGGAACCCATCATGTTAGGTGAAAAAAAATCACATTGCAGAATGACAATTAAGATACTGCCATATGCCTAATTTTAAAAAAGGGGTAGGTGTGGTGGGCTCTATTCAGAATGCCTTTCTTATAGTAGTCCATTTGTTTTTACATCAGACTGAGGCATGGAAAAGTAACTTGCCTACCAAATAGGTAGCCAGTAATGAGTGGAGCCAGGGTTTGAAATCCTAGGAGCCTAGCTTCAGACTTCAGTATCCTAACTCTTAACTGCTATACCATGAACATTATCATATATTTGTACATATGAACAAGTTTGTTTGAGATACTATAGAGCGTAATGATTGATAGATCAACTCTATGTGCTATTTTACAGATGATGTGTATAATGTTATCTACTTGATACAGTTTTGTAAAGAAGTTTAAATGGCTTAAAATAATTAGAACGGTGCCTGCTGCATAGTAATTGTTTGGTAAATGTTAAAAGTCATAGTAAAAGAAAAAGAAGAAAGCTTTTTTTAGAAAAGATACACATCACCCCTCAAGTTCAGTTCAGTTCAGTCGCTCAGTCGTGTCTGACTCTTTGCGACCCCATGAATTGCAGCACACCAGGCCTCGCTGTCCATCACCAACTCCCGGAGTTCACTCAAACTCACATCCATCAAGTCGGTGATGCCATCCAGCCATCTCATCCTCTGTCGTCCCCTTCTCCTCCTGCCCTCAATCTTTCCCAGCATCAGAGGCTTTTCAAATGAGTATGCTCTTCGCATCAGGTGGCCAAAGTATTGGAGTTTCAGCTTCAACATCAGTCCTTCCAGGGAACACTCAAGACTGATGTCCTTTAGGATGGACTGGTTGGATCTCCCTGCAGTCCAAGGAACCCTCAAGAGTCTTCTCCAACACCACAGTTCAAAAGCATCAATTCTTCGGCACGCAGCTTTCCTTAATGCAGAGAATTTAATTTCACATTATGAATGAAAGCAATGACTCCTTTAAAGCCTCAAAGTTTATTTCAAATAGGCCCATGAGAGAAAGCTTAAACAGTCTTGTTATCTTTTGGATTAAGAAGTCAAGTCATTTATCTAATAATGAAATTACAGAATAAAGTGTAAAATAGAGTAATAAAGTAATAGTATATGACTTAATTATTACAAAATTTATGGGTAAAAATAAACTTCCTATGCCAGGTTCACAACTCAAAGTGAATAGTTTCCTACCATGAATGTTTTAGCAAAAGTAGCTTCCTGTATTAAAGATTCATGGAGTAAGGTTACAAGTCAACAATTTTGGAGAAATTAAAGCAAACCATTTTTAAACAGGATTTTTTGTTTTTTTATTTTATATTGGAGTATAGTTGATTAACAATATTGTTTTGATTTCAGGTGTACAGCAAAGTGATTCAGTTATATATATATATATATATATATATATGTATCTGTTCTTTTTTGAATTCTTTTCCCATCTAGGTTATAAAAGAATATTGAGCAGAGTTTCCTGTGCTGTACAGTAGGTCCTTGTTGGTTACTTATTTTAAATACAGCAGTGTGTATATGTCAATCTCAAACTCCCTATCTCTCCCCCGACCCCAGTCATACCTTTTGCCCCTGGTAATCATAAGTTTGTTCTCTGTGAGTCTGTAAAACAAACCTTTTAATGTTACAGGAAAGCTCTTTGCCTTTCTTAGTAAACAAACTTCTGCAGAAATTCAACATTATTATTAAAAATATATAATAAGTATAGATTTAATTTAATCTTTATTTTAACTTGTAGAAATACTAAGCCTTTATTTATCCAACATGATATAAAAGCTACCTTGTGATTTGTCCTCTTGAAATACTTGGACAACAGTCTGCCATTCTTTCAGGATCTTTTGTTAAATTGCTACTTGAAGGAAGATAGTGCAGAGGCAGCCTAGGTTTTGGATCTTCCTGAAGTGCCACCTATAGAGAGTGAGTGAGTGAAGTTGCTCAGTTGTGTCTGACTCTTTGTGATTCCATGGACTGTAGCCTACCAGACTCCTCCCTCCATGGAATTTTCCAGGCAAGAATGCTGGAGTGAGTTGCATTTCCTTCTCCAGGGGATCTTCCCCACCCAGGGATCGAACCCAGGTCTCCCACATTGCAGGCAGACGCTTTACCATCTGAACCACCAGAGAAGCCCATAGAGAGCTAGAAGCCACATAGAGAACTAGATGGCCAAACAGAAAATCCAAAGACAGTATTTATAACAAAATTAGGTAATATATCTCTGCAAATAATTGCTGGAGAGTAATCAGCAGCCGCCACAAAAGCCTCATGATATCAGTGTCTGTGCCAGGAGAAAACAGGAGCCCTAATGGATCTATGAGATAGAAGAACTACAAAATAGCCATCAGGTATTCACTTCTGGCCCGGAGAACTCCATAGATTGTATAATCCAATGGATCACAAAGAGTCGGGCACGACTAAACGACTTTCACTTCATTTTACTTCATTCACTAGAATGTACAGCAAGCCATTTTGAAAACTATAACTGAAACTGTGTGTTATTTTGACCTAATAGCAGAAAGTGCTTCATAGTAAGAGTTGAATGGGGCTGGAGCACCATAGCTCCTGTGAATTCTTGAAACTGACCAGCCAGAGCTCCCTTACAGACACTATTGAAAAATTGAGCAGGATACAAACAGAAGAAAAAGAGGAGTCTTAGGTGTAAGTAGTATTAAGGGAAAAGAGCCAAGAAATTTCTAAATTAACCTACTGTATTTTTAAACAATTTACAAAAACAATGGAAGGAGGAGCTCTGTGAAGCAGAAAGTAATCCAGAATGATGTCCTACAAGTCAGGAAAATGAATTTCACGTAAAATATGCAGCAGAAGAGGTTCTGGGTCAAATTGCATTGTTGTTTGAATTAAAAAAGAGATTAAATAACAGAACAGCATATCTACTGATAATAGGAGCATGTCAGAAATACATGTCCCTAATACAGATAAAAACTGAAACCTTTTTCAAAAATATAAAGTGATACAAAACATGAAAGAACAGCATAAATCTGAATTATACAAATTTGGGAATACAGTGAAGGGTATTCAGGAAAGTACTCAGGAAAGAATTATAAATAAAACAAAAAAAATTTCAGAAATGAAGGCTAAACTTCAAAGATTACAAGAACAAAAAATAGAACAGCTGATGCCCTAAGAAAACCAGTAGATAAAAATGAGGTACATTGTGAAAGTCAAAAGGAAATGAGGGAGGCACTGGGTATCCAGGTATGAAAGGCTCTGTCACTAAGATTTTTGAAATCTAGTGAGAAACTTAGGCATGCAAATAAATTAAGGTAATATGTCTGAGTAGCCTACATTGGAACAGTCCTGATGATTATTATAAATTCTGGACAAAATATACAAAATTACTCTCTGAAGGTACTAGAAATTGTTCAAAAGCAGGCAGAAATTGTTAAGGAGTCAGCACCTAGAGAGGAGAGAATAGCACCTTTTTTATTTGCTTGGAATTGGGCCCAATGTTGGGCTCCATACATAGTTTGGAATTGATAACTGGATAGAAATCAAAAGTTTTACCTGCCTCTGAGTTGGAGCTACATAAGCAGTTGAAAAATGACGAAAGAAATCATTGCGACCCCATGAACTGTAACCCTCCAGATTCCTTTGTCCATGGTATTTCCCAGGCAAGAATCCTAGAGTTGGTTGCCATTCCCTTCTCCAGGGGATCTTCCCCACCCAGAGATCAAACTCTGGTCTCCTGTATTGGAGCCAGATTCTTTACCATCTGAGCAACCAGGGAAGCCAAGCAGTTGGAAGATGAGGGAAGAAATCATGGGATAGAGAGGGAGCATCAAGTTCTGCACGTAAATTCTGCTCAAATCTCTGACTGATTCTTGAATTACACATGCCTGGGGCAGACCAGCAGAAGCCTAGTAAGGCTGAAAGAACTGAATCTCTTTCAGCTGTGGCCCAACACAGGGGGTCAGAGTTTTGAGTTTAAGGTTAGGTTAACTCCCTATTAAATTTAAGCGAAAAGCAGTACTCTCAGAAGAAGCATAAAAGATTCCACAGTCTACAGCTTACCTATTATGATGTCCCAGATACAAGCGAAAATTACTGAATAAATAAGAAAATGTGACTCTTGGTGAAGAGAAAAAGTAATCGATGGAAACTGATACTGAGATGATGCAGATGTTGAAGTTAGCAAAAAGGTTTTAAAGGAATTCTTAAAACCACATTAAAAAGAATATAATGCAATATGTATTCATATTGAACAAATGGATAAGAAACCTCAGTGGAGAAAAAGAAACTGTAAAGCCAAATAATTTTCTAGAGCTGAAAATAAAATATCTGAAGTAATTTCACTACAGTATCTTAAGAACAAATTGGAAATGGCAGAAGAAAGCATCAGTGAACCCCAACAGATTAGTAGAAATGATCCAATCTGAAGAACAGAGAGAGAAAATAAATGAAAAAAATTTTTTAAAAAGCAGAACCTGGGGACTTTTGTGGTGGTTCAGCCATTAAGAATCAACCTGCCAGTACCAGGGACACATGTTTGATCCCTGCTTCAGGAAGATTCCACTTCTTGTGGGGCAACTAAGCTTAACTATGGAAGCCCTAGAGCCCATGCTTTGCAGCAAGAGAAGTCATCTTAACGAGAAGCCTGTGCACCACAACTAGAGAGTAGCCCACTTACTACAACCCAAGAGAGCCTATGCACAGCAGCGAAGACCCAGTGCAGCCAAAAAAAAAAAAAAAAAATAGCAGAATCTGGGAGTTCCCTGCTGGCATAGTGTCTAGAATTTGGCACTTTCTCTGCTGTGACTTGGGTTTGATCCCTGGCTGGAGAACTGAGATACCACAAACTGTGCAGCATGGCCGGAAAGAAAAACAAACGGAGAATTGGAGAGACCTGTAGGACAGTACCAAGTGGTCTAACTAGTGGTCTAGCTTTCTTTGTAGCCCAACTCTCACATCCATACGTGACTACTGGAAAAACCATAGCTTTGAATAGACAAAGGGGCAATAAGTGCATGGAAGTATAGTTTGCAAGGTTCTTGTGTTTTTTTGTGAAGTAGTACAGTAATACTGAAGAGTTAAGGGTGTAGAGAACAATAAGTAATGCAGAGTTATAGGTATAAAGCCACTAGATACATTAAAATGGAATTGTATAAAAATACCTAATAAACTCAAAGAAAGAATGGGTTTACTGTTCAGCTTTTTTGCTTGAAAGACAACAGAGGAACAAATTTTGAGAGAAATAAAATACAGATGGAATCAGAAATTAAATAGCAAAAATGGTAGCTGTATAGGATTAAATATTTGCAAACAGTATGAACAGCAAGGGCTGAATTTCTAAAATATACAAACAACTCATGCAGCTCAATATGAAAAACAACCCAATCAAA
Organism: Bos javanicus; assembly: GCF_032452875.1. Classification (NCBI taxonomy): domain Eukaryota; kingdom Metazoa; phylum Chordata; class Mammalia; order Artiodactyla; family Bovidae; genus Bos; species Bos javanicus. The sequence continues at coordinate 61,601,113 of NC_083883.1, forward strand.
AAATGGGCAGGAGACCTAAACAGATACTTCTTCAGAAACATACAGAGGGCCAACAGGCACTTGAAAGATGCTCAACAGCACTGGTTAATAGAGAAATGCAAATGCAATGAGATATGACCTCACACCAGTCAGAATGGCCATCATCAAAAAATCTATAAATAAATGCTGGAGAGGGTGTGGAGGAAAGGGAACCTTTCTGTGCTGTTGGTGGAAATGTAAATTGGTGCAACCACTATGGAGAAACAGTATGGATGTTCCTTAGAAAACTAAAAATAGAGCTGCCATATGATCCAGCAATCCCACTGCTAGACATATACCAGAGAAAATGATAATTCAAAAAGATACATGCACCCCAGTGTTCTTTGCAACACTATTTATAATAGCCAAGACATGGAAGCAGGCTAAGTGTCCATCAACAAATGAATAGATAAAGAAGATGTGGTGTATATATATACATACACACACAATGGAATTACTTGGCCATAAAATGAATAAAATAATGCCATTTGCTGCAACGCGGATAGTCCTAGGGATTATCATACCAAGTGATGTCAGTCAGAGACAAATATCATATAACACTTCTATGTGAAATCTTAAGACATGAGTGAACTTCTTTACAAAACAGAAACAGACTCACAGACATAGAAAATCTATGGTTACCAAAGGGGAAAGGGAAAGAGGGATATATCTGGGATTAACAGATGCATACTAATATATATGAAAAAAGTAGACAACAAGGATCTACTGTATAGCACAGGGAACTGTATTCAATATCTTGTAATTACCTAAAAAGGAAAAGAATCTGAAAAAAATATATATGTATATGTGAAATGAACCATTTTGCTATACACCTGAAACCAACACAACATTGTAAAGCAACTATATTCAATTTAAAGAATGGTATCTGTAAATCCACTTATATTAATAATTTCGTAAATATAATGGAGTATATATTAAAATTAATGAAGTTATGAGATATGAAAAAGCAGAATGCAACTAAATGCTATGCATAAGAAATATACTATTAGTAGAAAAGACATAAATTGGTTGAAAGTAAAAGGTGAAAAAGATATATATATAATAAGCATAAAAGAACTAAAAAATTGACTTAAAAAAATCAGGTAAAGGAGACTTCAAGGAAAAGTGTATTATCAGAGACAGAGAGACATTTTGTAATTATAAAGGGTTAATCAGGAAGACAGAGTGGTCAAATGTGTATTCACCTAATAATGCTTTAAGATAAATGATCTAAAAATTAACAGAATTAATTATGAATTAACTTCCACAATTATAGGGATTTTCTCTTTCTGGCAGTTGATAAAATAGTCAAAAAAATGAATAAGGACATGGAAAATCTGAGCCATACTTTCTATCATCTTGATCTGTTTTTGACTTATAGAACACTGTACCCAACAACTGCAGAATACACATTGTATTCAAGTATACTTGGAAGATACATTTGCCAAGACAGACCATGTAGTTGGTTATAGAATAAGTCTAAACAAAATACTGAAATCTTAGAGTATGTTCTTTAAGATACTCCAATTAAAGTATATTCCAATACTTTAATTGGAATTAAATTACAGATCAATATAGTGAGTTCCCTAAGTATTAACCCTCCAGAAAGTTTGGGAATTAAACAGTTCTCTTCCAAATAACTTACTGCTTTAAATTGAAGTATAGTTGATTTGCAAAGTTGTGTTAGTTTCTGGTGTATAGCAAAGTTATTCAAATATATATATATATGTATATATTCTTTTTCATTTTCTTTTCTATTGTTGGTAAAATATTAAATATAACTAAACAGTTTATTAAAGATAGAATAAGGGAAATTTGAAAGTATTTTCCATTGAATGCTATTGAAATATTGAATGCTATTGAAATATAACATATCAAAAATTGTGAGATGCAGCTGAAGCAGTGCTAAAAGGGAAATTTATAGCTTTAAGATGCCTAAATTAAAATAAAATGCCTAAATTAGAAGAAAAGAAAGGTATAAAATTATCATTGACCTAAAGGTCTACCTGAATAAGCCAGAAAAAGGAGGAGGAATGTCTGCGTAGAAAACCCTAAAGACACCACCAGAAAATTACTAGAGCTAATCAATGAATATACTAAAGTTGCAGGATATAAAATGAATACACAGAAATCCCTTGCATTCCTATATACTAACAATGAGAAAGGAAACAATCCCATTCACCACTGTGACAAAAATAATAAAACACTTAGGAATAAATTTACCTAAATAAACAAAATACCTGTATATAGAAAACTATAAAACACTGATGAAAGAAATAAAAGATGACACAAATAGATGGAGAAATATACCATGTTTATGGGTTGGAAGAATCAATATAGTGAAAATGAATATGCTACCCAGAGCAATCTATAGATTCAATGTAATCTGTATCAGGCTACCAACTATTTTTCACAGAACTAGAACAAATAATTCCACAATTTGTATGGAGACACATAAAACCTCAAATAGTCAAAGCAATCTTGAGAAAGAAGAATGGAACTGGAAGAATCAACCTGCCTGACTTCAGACTATACTACAAAGTTACAGTCATCAAGACAGTATGGTACTGGCACAAAGACAGAAATGTAGATCAATGGAACAAAATAGAAAGCCCAGGGATAAATCCATGTACCTATGGACACCTTATCTTTGACAAAGGAAGCAAAAACATACAATGGAGAAAAGACCATCTCTTTAACAAGTGGTGCTGGGAAAACTGGTCAGCCACCTATAAAAGAATGAAACTAGAACACTTTCTATCACCATACACAAAAATAAACTCAAAATGGATTAAAGATCTAAATTTAATACCAGAAACTATAAAACTCCTAAAGGAAAACATAGGCAGAACACTGTCTGACATAAATCACAGCAAGATCCTCTATGACCCACCTCCCAGAGTAATGGAAATAAAAGCAAAAATAAACAAATAGGACCTAATTAAATTTAAAAGCTTTTACACAACAAAGGAAACTATAAACAAGGTGAAAAGACAGCCTTCAGAATGGGAGAAAATTATAGCAAACGAAGCAACTGACAAAGAATTAATCTTAAAAGTATACAAGCAGCTCATGCAGCTCAATATCAGAAAAGTAAACAACCCAGTCAAAAAATGGGCCAAAGAACTAAACAGACATTTCTCCAAAGAAGACATACAGATGGCTAACAAACACATGAAAAGATGCTCAACATCACTCATTATCAGAGAAATGCAAATCAAAACCACAGTGAGGTACCATCTCACGTTGGTCAGAATGGCTGCTATCAAAAAGTCTACAAACAATAAATGTTGGAGAGGGTGTGGAGAAGAGAGAACCCTCTTACACTGTTGGTGGGAATGCAAACTAGTATGGCCATTATGAAGAACAGTGTGGAGGTTCATTAAAAACCTGGAAATAGAACTGCCAGACCACCCAGCAATCCCGCTGCTGAGCATACACACCAAGGAAACCAGAATTGAAGGAGACACGTGTATCCCAATGTTCACTGCAGCACTATTTACAATAGCGAGGACATGGAAGCAACCTAGATGTCCATTGGCAGATGAATGGATAAGAAAGTTGTGGTACATATACACAATGGAATATTATTCAGCTATTAAAAAGAAGGCATTTGAGTCAGTTCTAATGAGGTAGATGAAACTAGAGCCTATTATACACAGTGAAGTAAGTCAGAAAAATACCAATACAGTATATTAACGCATATATATAGAATTTAGAAAGATGGCAACAATGATACTATATGTAAGACAGCAAAAGGGACAGCAAAAGAGATATAAAGAACAGATTTTTGGACTCTGTGGGAGAAGGCAAGGGTGGGATGATTTGAGAGAATAGTGTTGAAACATGTATATTACCATATGTGAGATAGATGACCAGTCCAAGTTTGGTGCATGAAACAAGGGCACTCTAAGCTGGTGCACTGGGACAACCCAGAGGGATGGAATGGTGAAGGAGGTGGGAGGCGGGTTCGGGACGGGGCGACACATGTACACCCGTGGCTAATTCATGTCAATGTATGGCAGAACCCACCACAATATTGTAATTAGCCTCCAATTATAATAAATAAATTCATTTTTTAAAAAAGAAAAAGGAATTACAAAATAGTAGGAGAAAATAGTAAAGTCAAAATAGTAGGAGAAAAGAAATGATAAAATTAAGAATAGACATTAATACAATAGCAGCAATTAAGAAAGCCAATATTGATTCATTGCAAGATCCCAAAATTGATGAACCATTAGCTAGTTAAATTAGGAAAAAAGAGGATACAAATACCAATGTCAGGAAAGAGATTATATCATTATCATCTTAACAGATGTTAAAAGGACAATAAAATTTTATGAATAACTGTGCCTATCATTTGACAACTTAATGGAATGGAAAAATTCCTCAAAAGACACGAATTACCCAGCTGAGACAAGATGAAATAGAAAATCTGAATATCCCTGTATCAAAGAAATGAATTTTTGTTATTTAAAAACAATAAAAAACAAAAAGACCTCTCCACAGAGGAAGGGAGAAGAAGAAAAAAATTCCAGGCCCATATGGTTCATTGGTGAATTCCATCTAACTTTTAAGGAGGAGATTTTATTAATCATACATACTTTCTCTCATAAAATAGAATGAGTTGGGAGTATTTTCCATAAATACATTATCCTGCTACCAAAACTTGACATAGACATTACCAAAAAACCCCCAATTAGATCATGTTTATGATTACATAGAATAAAAAATACTACAGAACATTAGTAAATTTAATCCAGCAGTATGTAAACAAGAGGATATCTTCCCCCCAGCAATACAAAGTTGGAGTAACATCTCAAAAGGAACTGATGTAATTACCATGGTAACAGAATAAGGAAGAAAGTCTTAGGATCATTTTAGTAGATGCAGAAAAAGAATTACCAAAACTTAATATCCATTTGCAATAAAACTCTACAAAAATAGGAATAGAACTTCTTCAGTCTGATGAAAGATAGCTGTGAAAAACCTGTACTTGTCATATTTAATGGTGAAATAGGGGAGATTTTCCCTCTAAAATCAGCAAGGCTACTATGTCCATTTGCACTGCTTTAATTTGGTGTTCTACTGGAGGTCCTAGACAGTGTAATAAAATAAGAAAAAAGGTACAAAAACTTGAAGAAGTGAAACTCTCATTATTTGTAGAAAGCATGATTGTCTACATAGAATATACTAAGGAATCCATGAAAACCTATTAGAACTAATGAGTGAATTTATTAAGGTCAAAGATAAAATATTAAAAATATATATTGTATTAATTATATAGATTAACAGTAAAAATAATATGTGAAAAAAAGTGAAAGAGGAGAGTGAAAAAGTTGGCTTAAAGCTCAACATTCGGAAAACGAAGATCATGGCATCTGGTCCCATCACTTCATGGGAAATAGTGGAAACAGTGTCAGACTTTATTTTTTTGGGCTCCAAAATCACTGCAGATGGTGATTGCAGCCATGAAATTAAAAGACACTTACTCCTTGGAAGGAAAGTTATGACCAACCTAGATAGCATATTCAAAAGCAGAGATATTACTTTGCCAACAAAGGTCCATCTAGTCAAGGCTATGGTTTTTCCTGTGGTCATGTATGGATGTGAGAGTTGGACTGTGAAGAGAGCTGAGCACCAAAGAATTGATGCTTTTGAGCTGTGGTGTTGGAGAAACTCTTGAGAGTCCTTTGGATTGCAAGGAGATGCAACCAGTCCATCCTAAAGGAGATCAGTCCTGGGTGTTCATTGGAAGGACTGATGCTGAGGCTGAAACTCCAATTCTACTTTGGCCACCTCATGAGAAGAGTTGACTCATTGGAAAAGACCCTGATGCTGGGAGGGATTGGGGGCAGGAGGAGAAGGGGATGACAGAGGATGAGATGGCTGGATGGCATCACTGACTCGATGCACATGAGTTTGGGTAAACTCTGGGAGTTGGTGATGGACAAGGTGGCCTGGTGTGCTGCGATTCATGGGGTCACAAAGAGTCGGACATGACTGAGTGACTGAACTGAACAGAACTGAACTTAAGCCCATCCAATATGTTTAATTTTGTGAGTTCATATGATGTTAAAAACTAATTGGTTATCATGGAAGATGATGGAGAACTAATTCATTTTCTTAAAAAATGGTAAATAAAGAGAAAGAGCCAGTTACTTATCCTGTCTTTCCTGAATGAACTGGTAGGACTGGGTAACCAAATAACAGATGAGGGGACCATATCTCTATAAAATATTCCAACTAAATAATAAAAAAGAATTGATAGAGTTAGAATATCACTGTATTAAAACTCTGAATGAATAGTAAATCAGGCATTGACCAATAATGGCTACGATAACAGCACCAACATAGAGACAGCCAGACATTATGTGTTCTTTTTAGAATACGACATCACCAATAGTTTTGTTAAAGGGATGGAGCATGAGTCTGATCAAGCCTCTGGGTCCAGCTACCAATTTGCGAAAAATAGAGTTTGTACTATGAAAGTGTCATCTGCAAAATCTACTCTGAGAAAATTAAATCATGTAATATATTTGAAAACATAAACTCTTAGAAAAACATAAGATAACTAAAATGGATTGGAGATGGAAGAGAGTGGAAGTAGAAATAAACGTCAATTGCTTCCTTATGGTGGGAGTATATAGAGAAGATAGCATAACACAGGTATTAGGGCAATGTGTCTGATATATCAGTTGATGGTACTAATGTACTAATGTACTAAAAGATTCTGAGGATCACAAAGCAAAACTCAACTATGTTTCGTACTGATTTGGAAATATCTCTGTATTAACTCATTAAAAAATACAACAGGTGTAATCTATTATGCTGAAGGATGATGTATATTCAAGTGTTGACAGTTTCTGGCAAGTTTCACCCAAGAATCTGCTGGTGATGGTTTCCACACGAAACTATTAGTAGTGCTTACCTCCAAGGAGGTGCTCTCCTGGTCAGCTGAGAAATGAGAGTGGACTGGAGACTTACTTTTTGCTATATACCTTTAAAAAACTTGCAAATATCACTTATTCAAAAAAATTGATAACTTATATTTAAAAAAATCCTTCCCAGCCTAGTCTTATGTTCAGCTGAATTGCACATTCATAGTACTAGGCACTTATAGAGAAGGTAAAGAAACCCTTAAAGAGACTAATGAACATAAAAAGGAAAGAAGCCATAGTATGTAATGTACAAAGAAGTAAGTAGAGGTACCAAATCTAATTCATTACCACCCTTCCTCTGTCCTCTACCAGTTCTTTCTCTCTCAGGATATTCATGATTGGCTATATAATGACTGTTTTAAACTATGACTTGACTGATACAGGGCACCACATTTGCAAGTGTCCTGGGAGAAGTCATAAAGAGTTGACTTGGACCTGAGAGCATTACACCAACAAGAAGTAGGCACTGCAGAAATCCCACCCTTTGGGCTTGGAGGCAGTGACTGAGAAGGTGGAGATGGAACTGGCAGGGCCAGTGAGCACCAAGCCCCTTGAGCCCCTGAGGGTAACTGAGTTGGCTGGTATGCTGGCAGACATGTGATGCAGCAGGCCGGTGTTCCGCATTCAGGATGCCTGTGGAGTGCTGTTCGTGTCCATGTTCTTCAGGTCCAAGGACGATGACAAGATGGTCTTCCAGACAGAACCTAAGGAAATCAATGGTCATACCTCTGGTATTAAAAAGGCCCTGTGGTGATAAACAGATCCTTTCAGCGGGCGATAAAACCGTTCTACTTCGGGATCACACTACTATGACAGAGGTGAACTCTCTAAGTTTTGATGTCTTCAGTAGTATGGGGTGTAGTCCCAGGGAGTGCCTGGTAATGATGTATGGACCATCTGTTGCTTTTCATAGTGCAGTGAGTTTGGACTCAAATCGTATGAAGCTCCTGCAGCCATCAATTCTGCATCTCTTTGCCCTGAGAATTTCTTGTAGCAGCATGTGAAGGTTTTAAACCTTATAAATATGATTATAATAGTGAAGATGAATTAGAATCCTACAAAGGACACTTTGGTCCCATTCACTGTGAGGTTTAGGTCTGATGGAGAACTCTATGCCAGTGGTTCTGAAGATGGAACATAGAGACTGTGGCAGATTATGGTAGGAAAACCTATAGTCTTTGAAAAGGTGTGCTTCCTGAAGATAGTCGTGAGCTGGCAAAGCTGAGGATCAGTTTTTCAGAGACAACAGAAGAAGAGAGAGAAGAAATTGCTTCAGAGAATTCAGATTCCATCTAGAGTTCAACTCCTGAAGTTATGGCCTGAGCATCAGACAGATGCCACAGGTAGTACACAACTTACAGACTAAAACAAGCAGAGAGAAGCATCAGCCTCCGAGTTACTCTCTGCTTAAGGCAAACATGAGCAGTAAATAATGAGGAATATGAATAAGCTCCAGTGCTAGAACTTACCAACTTGGTGATACCCATGAGTGAAAACATAAGAGTATTAGATTAAGACAGATGGAGTTATACTTGTGTAGTCTGATGGTCTGTTGTCTTTTTAATGAATATATGTAAGCCAACATTCAATTTCTTTTATTACAGTTAGATTTCTGGTAGCTGTTTCTGTTATTATGAAGAGGGGAAATGTATTGGTTTATTTTTCTGACTCTTAAAGCAGAAAGTTGGGTTTGTTTGTTTGCTTTAATTGTAAAGAAGAGGGAATACATGATAAAGCAACGGGTTTGACATCTCTTTCATTGTACACTACTTCTAATTGTTGTGCCTTGTCTCAATAAAATGCCTCTAAAACTAAGACATCCCACCCTTTGTCAAGGGGCGGTCCTTTAAAAGTGTTTGCACTGTGTTCCTGTTGATCTTCTCCAAGGTGAGTGAGTCAGGGCAAGGATTTATTTCCTACCAACATCTAATTAGGCCCAGGTGGTGCAGTGGTAAAGAATCCTCCTGCCAGTGCAGGAGAAGCAAGGGACGTGGGCTCAATCTCTGGGTCAGGAAGATCCCCAGGAGGAGGAAATGGCAACCCAATCCAGTATTCTTGCCTGAGAAACCCCATGAACAGAGGAACCTGGTGGACTCTACAGTCTGTGGAGTCACAGAGAGTCGGCCACACGACTGAGCAACTGAACACACACACACTTTATTAGCCAGGACAAACTTAACTAATTCACTGTGCAGTTTAAACCAGACATACTTGTTATTTCTTTTACATATATTCTCTTCTGTCTCTATTTGGTATAATTCTTCATTTTTCCAGGGTAAGAAAATCAGTGTGCTGTAGAAAATACACTTACACTTGCCTATTTATCCCAACTTCAAGGGTGAAATAATAAGCATAGTTTTAAGGAAACATTTAAAAATAGTATTATTTTATTGCATGTGAAAAGTGGTCGTGAATATTCTTTCTGTGAACATAGAGAAATATCAACAGTTTTATTATGATTTCTGTATTTTGTGTGTTCCCCTCTTTTTTAAGACTTTTGCTTTATAATCATACATTGTGAAACATGAGAGGTAAAAATGTCTTCTAATTTTCTTTTTAATTACCATGTGCTCTAAAAGGAACTTGAAGCTGGCCTAGAAGTTTATGGTGAGGGATTATAGGTTGCTTGGTTTGTGTTACACTCACATGGAAGCAAATGTTTATTGAATGCCTGAATTTACTCCTACAAATGTAGTTTGGAGTCCAAGTCCAAATTAAAGCATTGTCCATGAAGCATCTGTATATGTTATATTCCTGTTTTGTTTTCTTGTTTGTTTTTGTGACAGTTAATTTTTAAAGAGCAACTTTCACCCAAAAAACTGGGCTTCTTAAATGTAATAGAGCTTGTTGGAGCTCTTAGTGACATTCTCCATGTTGAGTTCAGGGAAGGAGAACAAGACTTGCTGGTGTTTGATGCTGATATGAAGCCTCTAGCCTCTGGTGAGTTGTATTACAGTATGATGCAAACCTGGTGTTTAATTATCTCTGTAAGGACAAGGAAAAGGAAAGCATCATTTAGGTAACAACCTTAATTGTAACCACATCAACCAAACAGATCACCTGTTAGCCTTGAAAATGTTTTGTATATAATGACCTCCTTCCTGATGATGTATGTTGTAATAATGCTGCTGTATTAAAATCTGAGTTTTTAAAGTTTGCTTTCTTCATTGTTTAGAGTTTTTAATAATTCTGAAGAAATACATTTTCTGAAATGATGCTCTCACGGGGAAACACTAGGTAGTTCAGTGGCTCTTAACCCGGTTGTTGAGCACTGAGCAGTCCATGTAATTCTTTTATGTAAGTACAGTATAGTCCATTTAACCAGTCTCCTATCAATGGACATGTAGAGAGTATCCCTTTTTTTGTATTATAAACTATACAGTGTTCAGTATCCTTGTGCCTACATTTTTGTATAGTTACTAGTGTATTTCTGTAGGAGCTGCTATGGTTTTATGTCTATCTGGAATCCATTTTAGTGTGTCAACCTCTTATAATTGTCATAAACATATAAATTTGAACAAAATATGTGATTGGTTTGGGAATTCCCTAAAAAGTAAGAGATTGTATTATGGAATATTAAGTGGTTACATACATTGAGGTTCCATTGTACATTAGTAGTACAAGTAGTTATATTGTACATTAAGCAACAGTGACTGTTCATAGCTAGAGTTGAACAAGAAATAAATTGAAATCAGGATGTTGAAAAATAAAACCTTTCACCAAAGTTTAAAAAACCTTACCAGACTCCTCTTCCAACCTCCGCCCTCAACATAAATAATGTAAGATCTCTTCCCATCTGGAAATTCCCTTGTGTCTCTCCATATTGAAAGGTCTGCAAAGACAGGTTCATATCTATCATTATCTGCCCAGTGCCTGATACATAGAATGTGCTTAGTAATAGTTGACAGATTATTTTAATAGATACACATGGGCTTCTCTATTGGTCATTTCAGATGGAGCTGTGTCATCAGTCAGAAATTCATTTTTAGTTCAACCAGATAAGAAAACAGAAGCCAAAGCTTGTGTGTCCAGTCCCCCTAGAAATTCACTGTCTACTGCTGTTATCAAGGAGACTACTTGGGATTGCCCTTCAAAAAACCATAAGGAACCAGAACAGAAGATTTTCAAGAAGCCTAATCTGGTGGTAAAACCTTTGCAGCTGGTGAGTATGGTTTGATGTCTGTCTTCATGTACTGGAGATTCAGCATTATGAAAAGTAACTGAATGAGTGTTTCTTTAGACAAAATTTCTGTTTGAGAAAAAGTCTTATTTCTGGAAATATGATTTCTTAGACAAGACCAGAACTTTGGTCTGAAGTCATCTTATACAGCATTTATTCTGGTTTTCAGCCTTTTATATAACTAGCTTTCCTTGAGTCTCATTTCAAAGTTTTCAGTTGGCTTTGAAGAGTTGACTATTGTGTGAGGATGACATTGCTTGACAGACATTGATTCTCTGTCCATGTGTTTCTGTAGGCTTGAAAACCCTTCAGGGCTTCAGAGGGAAGACCTGAGAAGCTTGGCTGTAACTGTATTCTCAGTACTGCTGCACGTTGCCCCTGCACCTAGCCTCAGTTGTAGGGTGCTTTTCTCTTTTATTTGATCTCCACACACACACTTCTCCGCTTTTGTGTTCTCATCTCCTGTTAGTTATTTTGTCATTATTAAGAAATGAGTTGCTTCCTCTTATTCCCTTTTGCCCTTTACACCTGGCTTCTTTCATGGAAGGAAAACATTTTATTTGGAGAGCCTGCTGTATTTTCTAGAGGATGATAGAAAAGCCTAAAGGAAAATAGTATATTTTAGAATGAAAGTGTTTGAGAAGCCCCATTTTTGGTTGGAAAAGTAGTCTGAAATTTAATCCATTCTTTAAAGTTGCCTTTGTTGGTAGGATTGGTGAGGATGAGGCTGTATCTTATTTAGGCTGTAACTTAGTTCACCCTAAGTATTTGAAGCACCATGTTTTCAGTTTTGTGCAGAGCAGTTGTGTGCGACACACTTTTAACTCTCTTTATGTAATATAAGACAGTACTTTTTGTACTTTAAGATAGGTAAGGATCATCTTGGAAATTGTTTTAAAGGCATAACTGTGGGTCTCACTTCCAGATATTCTGAATCACTGAATCTGGGCTACAGCCTAAGAATTTTCATTTTTATAATTTGCCAGATGTTTCTAGTAAAGGTAACTCATGAAATATACTTTAAGAAACATTGTCAAAGTTTGACATGTTACTCAAAGATTTATAGTGGTTTCTTTGTTGTTGTTGTTTTTAATTTGTAGCAAGTAGAAATTAACAAATCCCAGCTCAACTTGGCAGTGGCAAATCATGACATCCCACCAGATGCTGTGCGGGACAAGAAATTATGCAGACTGCCCCCATTAGATACCAGTACCCTCGTGGGTGTCTTTGTGGAGTATATCCTCTCTCCTAGTCAATTCTACATCCGAATCTACAGCAGGGATTCATCAGAGTTACTTGAGGACATGATGATTGAAATGCGGTAGGAATCTGTTATTTTCAATGTATTTTTCACATACCTTGTTAAATCAGTTCTCAAACATTTTGGTCTCAGGGGTTTTAAAAATTAAGGACTCAGAAGAGCCTTTGCTTATCAGTATTTATTGTACCAAAAATGAAACTGCGAAAATGTAAAATATTGTTTAAAAATCATGATAAGTTCATTTTTCTGAATATAATATTTTTATGGCAAATAGCTGTAGTTGGCTTACTAGAAGAAAGTTGTATTTCAGTATCTGTTTCTGTTTTTAATTTCTTGAGATACATTCTTTTGGTGAAAGTTTATGAAAACATCTGGCCTCAAATAGGTACATAGTTGGGAAAAAGAGTATTTTAACAGCCTTTTCAGAAAATTGTGAATACTCTTTTGAAAGTATATGAAACGTTGACAAGTAGTGGTTTCTTAAGGTTAGATGTAATGTGGAATTTGAACTTTTCAAACTCTACTATGTTAAAATCCATTTTTTAACTTTGCACTTTGAATGGATCCAGTATTAGCTATATAATTGCAGGCTCCAGTGCAAACTTGAAATGCAAGACTTCTTGTTTTAAAATGAAGAATTTCAAAACAGCAGTAGCAGAGCATTATTAGAGTGAGCATTCAGTTCATTTCAGTCTCAGTCATGTCTGACTCTTTGTGACCCCATGGACTGCAGCATGCCAGGCTTCTCTGTCCATTGCCAACTGCCAGAGCTTGCTCAAACTCAAATCCATTGACTTGGTGATGCCATCCAACCATCTCATCCTCTGTCACCCCCTTCTCCTCCTGCCCTCAGTCTTTCCTAGGATCAGGGCCTTTCCAGTGAATCAGTTCTTTGCATCAGGTGGCCAAAGTATTGGAGCTTAAGCTTCAGCATCAGTCCTTCCAGTGAATATTCAGGACTGATTTCCTTTAGGATGGACTGGTTGGATCTCCTTGCTGTCCAAGGGACTCTCAAGAGTCTTCTCCAACACCACAGTTCAAAAGCATCAATTCTTTGGCACTCAGCTTTCTTTATGATCCAACTCTAACATCCATACATGACTACTAGAAAAACCACAGCTTTGACTAAATGGACCTTTGTCGGCAAGTGAAGTTGCTCAGTCGTCTCCAACTCTTGGCCACCCTGTGGACTGTAACCTACCAGGATCCTCTGTCCATGGGATTTTCCAGGCAAGAGTACTGGAGTGGGTTGCCATTTCTTTCTCCAGGGTATCTTCCCAACTCAGGGATCAAACCAGGGTCTCTCGCATTGCAGGCAGACACTTTACCATCTGAGCCACCAGGGAAACCTTGCCGAAGGTTTGTCGGCAAACCTTTGTAATATTCTGCCTAGGTTGGTCATAGCTTTTCTTGCAAGGAGCAAGTGTCTTTTAATTTCATGGCTGCAGTCACCATCTGCAGTGGTTTTGAAGCCCAAGAAAATAAAGTCTGACACTATTCCCACTGTTTCCCCATCTATTTGCCATGAAGTGATGGGACCAGATGCCATGATCTTAGTTTCCTGAATATTGAGCTTTAAGCCAACTTTTTCACTCTTCTCTTTCACTTTCATCAAGAGGCTCTTTAGTTCCTCTTCGCTTTCAGCTATAAGGGTGGTGTCATCTGCATATCTGAGGTTATTGATGTTTCTTCCGGCAATCCTGATTCCACCTTGTGCCTCATCTAGCCCTGCATTTCACATGATGTACTCTGCATGTAAGTTAAACAACCTGGGTGACAATATACAGCCTTGATGTACTCCTTTTCCAATTTGGAACCAGTCTGTTGTTCCATGTCCAATTCTAATTGTTGCTTCTTGACCTGAATACAGATTTCTCCAGAGGCAGTTAAGGTGGCCTGGTATTCCCATCTCTTGAAGAATTTTCCACAGTTTGTTGTGATCCACACAGTCGAAGGCTTTGGAGTAGTCAGTAAAGTAGAAGTAGATGTTTTTCTGGAACTTTCTTGCTTTTTCTGTGATCCAATGGATGTTGGCAATTTAATCTCTGGTTCCTCTGCCTTTTCTAAATCCAACTGGAACATCTGGAAGTTCTTGGTTCATGTATTGTTGAAACCTAGCTTGGAGAATTTTGAGCATTGCTTTGCTAGCATGTGAGATGAGTGCAATTGTGCAGTAGTTTGAACATGCTTTGGCATTGCCTTTCTTTGGGATTGGGATTAAAACTGACTTTTTCCAGTCCCATGGCCACTGCTGCATTTTCCTAATTTGCTGGCATACTGAATGCAGCACTTGCACAGCATCATCTTTTGGGACTTGAAATAGCTCAACTGGAATTCCATCACCTCCACTAGTTTTGCTGGTAGTGATGCTTCCTAAGGCCCACCTGACTTCAGACTCCAGGATGTCTGGCTCTAGGTGAGTGAACACACCATCACGATTATCTGGGTCATGAAGATCTTTTTTGTATAATATTTCTGTTTATTCTTGCCACCTCTTCTTAATATCTTCTGCTTCTGTTAGGTCCATACAGTTTCTGTCTTTTATTGTGTCCATCTTTGCATGAAATGTTCCCTTGGTATCTCTAATTTTCTTGAAGAGATCTCTGGTCTTTCCCATTCTATTGTTTTCCCCTATTTCTTTGCATGGATCACTCACTTTCTCAAGGCTTTCTTATCTCTCCTTGCTATTCTTTGGAACTCTGCATTCAAATGGACATATCTTCCCTTTTCTCCTTTGCCTTTAGCGTGTCTTCTCTTCTTAGCTATTTGTAAGGCCTCCTCAGACAACATTTTTGCCTTTCTTTTTCTTGGGATCCTGTACAGTGTCACAAACCTCCGTCCGTAGTTCTTCAGGCACTCTTAACCATGAGATCTAATCCCTTGAGTGTGTTTGTCACTTTCCACTATATAAGTAAGCATAGAGACCTTCTAAGTGTAGACTCAATGGAACATCATGCATTGGTCTTTTGGAAAATACTGGTGCAGTGAGTTACATACATCTTCCAAATGTGGATGTTTCATCACACATATATTTTTTAAAAATCACACTCATTAGTATTTCTGATATCATCAGGAGAGTATTATGTATTAGAAAGCTGTCAAGCTCATAGTGCTAGATGTAACATTTCGAAAATCCTAATTTTAATTGGAAAGGTTTGAATTTTATCATTGACAATAAATACTGTAAATATTTTCCTGGAAGTGACAAGCCCACTTCATTCTTGAGAAAGTGTGTGTCAAATACCCAAATCTGAATAAACATAGTTTCTTAGTGGACCTTTCAAGCAAAAATGGTGTTTAATAGTGTCTTATTCATCTTCCAACTAAAAACAATACTCCACACGCACATACATACATACAGAACAGCTAGTTCAGTTCACAACTGAAATCCATAAGTGCTTTTCCTTAAGGCAATTTAGGAAGTATTGTACTTGTACTTCCCTTTTTGTTACAGAGAATATTGAAAAGATAGTCACTCTGTGTTTGAGATTTAATACACTTAATAATTTTTATTGCTTTATCATGGACATTCTTAAGTGAAATTAGCCTTTTTTTTCCCTTTAAAAAAATTTTAATTGGGAATGCATGGCAGTGAAAAATGAATGACTGCTAGTACAGTTGAATTGGAGAAGGCGATGGCACCCCACTCCAGTACTCTTGCCTGGAAAATCACATGGACGGAGGAGCCTGAAAGGCTGCAGTCCATGGGGTTGCTTGAGGGTCGGACACGACGGAGCGACTTCACTTTCACTTTTCCCTTTCATGCATTGGAGAATCAAATGGCAACCCACTCCAGTGTTCTTGCCTGGAGAATCCCAGGGACGGGGGAGCCTGGTGGGCTGTCGTCTGTCCGATCACAGAGTCGGACACGACTGAAGCTGACTTAGCAGCAGCAGCAGTACAGTTGAATGCCACTGGTTTGATTCAGCAAAGGCACCTGGAGTTTTACCCTTTTGTAAAACTTTGTAAAAGCAAAGGCACCGTTGCTTTTATACCATCAATGCAAATGTTAACCCAGTGAAAAGGGCAGATAATTATTTTCATAATAATACAATATATTAAAATAGCTTTGATCTTATGAACTATTGAAAGTGTGTCAGGGTCCCAGGAATTTGTAAACTGCACTTAGAGAATTACCACTCTAAATTATCTTTTCTCTATTGAATAATGTCTTTTGTTAGTAAACACTGTATAAAATGTTTATGTTTTTATTCACTAGATTTATTCATGAGCAGCAATCTGATTTTTACATTGGTGTCACATATAAGAGTAATTTATTTTGTATCTCTCCAAAAGCATACTTTGTTTTTTCTAAGTTGACTGTATCACTATATTATATATATCACTATATTATATACTGTATCACTATATATATGTATGCTAAGAATACTTGGTATAATGTTACATAATGATCACTTAGTAAATTTCTATTTGAAAAAGTTTATTGGTAAAAAGAGAGGATTTGGACATGAAAAAGAAAATTAATTGGTATCATAATAAGCATTACCAAATCAGAAAAAGTGAGAATTTTTCTTTGCCTTTTGCCAAGACTTTCCTGCTCTTGATACATCAGTAAAAATGATCTTTAATTTTTTTCTTTTTCTATGGATTTCTTTTATGGAATTCTGCAGGCGCTGTTATTCTAATCAGTTGGTTTCTGATCGATATGCCATGCCAGAGTGTTTTATCCAGCCAGGACATCTCTGTTGTGTAAGGATTTCTGAGGATAAGTGGTGGTATCGGGTCATTATCCATCGAATTCTCGGGAAACAGGAAGTTGAAGTGTTCTATCCAGATTTTGGAAACATTGGAACTGTTCAGAAGTCTTCCCTGAGGTTCCTCAAGTGAGTTAATAAATTCATTAAGAACAATTTAGGTTTGAACCACAATGCTGGAGCTGTGGGGGAGTTAGGACCTCTCTTCCTTTTCTCCTGCCTCTCTCCTTTCTACCCCTTTCTTCGTAGTGCAGATTTGGCAAATGGTCATTTAGTTTCACAGTTAGATTACAATCTCGTGTGTTTTCTCTCACATGACTGTGAATCTGAATGGACCATGAGACTAAATTTCATTCTCTTATTGAGAAAATGATGCTTTGGGTCATGCTAAGTGTTGCATATATATATCATGAAGTTTGGATTGTTTCCACCTATGTTTTAATTTGATGGTTTCAAAGACTGTTATGTTTTACAAATTTCTTTCTTAGACATTACTGTGAAGTGTTAAGACATTTCATTTAAAAATGCATGCATTAAATACTCTGAAATGGTGTGAAAAACTGAAATCAAGAAGTGGATAAGACTTGCACCACAGCTACTGAAGCCCATATGCCTGGAGCTCGTGCTTTACAACAAGAGAAGCCACCTCAGTGAGAAGCCCGCGCGCTGCAGTGAAGAGTAGCCGCCACCTGCTGCAACTAGAGAAAGCCCACATGCAGCAAGAAGATCTAGCGCAGCCAAAAATGCATAATTTTTTTTAAAGAAAGGGATAAGAGATTCCATAAACTGCAGTTTTAAAATATGATTAAATATTCATGTATCTGTCTGTTGCAGGTGCTGCTACACAAAGCTTCCTGCTCAGGCTATCCCTTGTTCTTTGGCATGGGTGAGACCAGTAGAGGTATGTTTGTTTGCTTCCCATTTAATAAGCAAACATTTGATGCCAAGATCTTCTAAGTTCTCTGGATAAAAAAATAAAACATGAAAAAGAAAGTCATTGTAGACAGTATGGGAGAAAGGCATGTAGACAAAAATAATTGTACTGTGTCAGATTTCCTAGGGAATTTTATAGTGTATGATAGAAATACAGAAGGAACAGCCCTCGTTTCTGTTCAACGTAATCAGAGACAGTGTCTTAAAAGAGGTGACATTTGCATGAAATTTTGAAGGAAGATTAGCATCATAACTGAACAAACAAGAAAGGCATTCCAGGCAAAGGAAGAGTAGCATGAAATATCTCAAATTTGAGGAATTTTAAGTGGTTCTGTTTGGCTATGTAATAGAGGATGAGCTGCAGTTGCTGCCGCTGCTGCTAAGCCACTTCAGTCGTGTCTGACTCTGTGCGGCCCCATAGACTGCAGCCTACCAGGCTCCCCCGTCCCTGGGATTCTCCAGGCAAGAACACTGGAGTGGGTTGCCATTTCCTTCTCCAATGCAGGAAAGTGAAAGTGCAGTCGCTCAGTCGTGTCCGACTCTTAGCGACCCCAGGGACTGCAGCCCACCAGGCTCCTCCGTCCATGGGATTTTCCAGGCAAGAGTACTGGAGTGGGGTGCTGCAGTTGGTGCATGGCAAATGATGTCAGAGAAATAGGAGGCTAAGGTGGAGACCTGCAGCCATGTGCAGGAGTCTGGACATTGTCCTTTATTTTTAAAAAACGTTTTATTTTGTATTGGCGTATAGCTGGTTAACAAACAATGTTGTGATAGATCAGATGGACAGCAAAGGGATTCAGCCATACATATACATGTATCCATTCTCTCCCAAACTCCCGTCCCATCCAGGCTACCACATAACATTGAACAGAGTTCAATTATCTTAGGTTAGGTTGGATATCTGTTTTAAATACAGCAGTGTGTACATGCTGGATGCTGTCCTTTAGTTTCTGGGGAGCAACTAAAGAGAACTGCCGCAAGCAGAAATAAATTTTTTAAAGAATTCTCTAGTGACATTGTTGTAGAAGATGTTTGGCATGGGATGGAACAGGAGCCATTTTCATCCATATAGATACATATATTTGTGTAGTTGTAATTATGCACCTAATTTTGTTTTTTTTTTTTCCCCTCAGAACTCTTAATTATACATACTGTACACATTTATTATCCCATATTGGTCTGTTTAAATAACTTAGCAGTAGCTTCCATTTGTGTTGTTGTTCAGTTGCTAAGTTGTGCCTCACTCTCCTAAGCAGGGCCTCACTGCTCCTCACTGCAGCACACCAGGCTTCCCTGTCTTTCTCTATCTGCCAGAGTGTGCTCAGATTCATGTCCATTGAGTTGGTGATGCTATTTAACCATTTCATCCTCTGCCACCCTCTTCTCCTTTTGCCTTCAATATAGTATTAGAACTATCTGCTAATGAAATTGAAGTTTACAAATTTACTCTTTAGGAAACAAAACTATATTATTGAGGTAACATTGAGTTATAACATTATGTTTCATATGTACAACATTGTATTTCCACTTCTGTGTACATATATCCTACCACATACTCACTACCAAAAGTTTGTTTTCCATCAGATGACCCCACCCCCTTTACCCATTTTTGCCCACCCGCCTTCCTTCCCCTCTGATAACCAGTACTCTGTTCTCCGTATGTACATATTTGTGTGTTTGGTTTGTTCATTATTTTTTGTTTGTCTAATAGTTTTTAAATACAAGAGTGAAATCATGTGATATATGTCTTTCTCCATCTGACTTATTTTACTTAGCATAAAATGGTCAAGTTCAATCCATGTTGTTGCAAATGGTAAGGTAACATCTTTTTTTTTTTTTAATAGCTGAGCAGTATTCCATTATATTTATATACCACATCTTCTTTATTCTTCTGTTGATGGGCACTTCACTTGATTTATATCTTGGCTATTTAAATAATGCCAAAGAACGTGAAGGTGCAGATATATTTTCAGATTAGTGTTTTCATATTCTTTGGATAAATACCCAGAAGTGAGATAGCTGGATCATATAGTAGTTCTCTTCTTAAGTTTTTGAGGAATCTCCATACTGTCTCTGTCTATCCACCAATTTACATTCTCACCAGTACTGTATATGAGAGTTCCCTTTTCTCCACACCATTGCCAACACTTCTATTTCTTACCTTTTTGATAATCGCCATTCTTACAGGTGTAAGGTGCTGTCAAATTGTGGGTTTGATTTGCATTTCCATGATAATTAGTGCTGTTGAGCATCTTTCCATGTACCTGTTGGCCATTTGTGTATTGTCTTTGGAAAATGTCACTTCAGTTTCTTTACCCATTTTCAAACCAGACTATTTTTGTTATTGTTGAGTTGTATGAGTTCTTTATATGTTTTGGATAAACCTCTTATCAGATATATCATTAGCAAAAATCTTTCTTCTCCTATTTGGTAGACAGTCTTGTTATATTGCTAGTTTCCTTTGCTGTGCAAAAGCTTTTAGCTTGGTATAGTCCCTTTTATTTATTTTTGCTTTTGTTTTCCTTGCCTGTGGAGACATATCTAAGGAGATATTACTAAGACCAATGTCAAAGAGCATACTGCCTGTGTTTTCTTCTAGGAGCTTTATTTAGTCTCAGGTCTCACATTTAGTCTTGGGCTTCCCTAATAGCTCAGTTGATAAAGAATCTGCCTGCAATGCGGGAGACCTGGGTGTGATCCCTGGGTTGGGAAGATCCCCTGGAGAAGGGAAAGACTACCCACTCCAGTACTCTGACCTGGAGAATTCCAGAACTATATAGTCCATAGGGTCACAAAGAGTCGGACACTACTGAGTGACTTTCACTTACGTTTACATCTTTAGCCATTTTGAGTTAATTTGTGTGTATGGTGTGAGATGGTGGTCTGTGCTCTAGTTGCAGTATGTGGGCTTCTCGTTGCTTGGCTTCTCTTGTTGTGGAGCCTGGGCTCTAGGGTGCACAGGCTGCAGTGGCTGCAGCATGAAGGCTCAGTAGTTGTGACCCACAGACTTAGTTGCCCTTGCAGCATGTGGGATTTTCCAGGACAAGGGATCAAATCCACGTCCCCTGCATTGGCAGGTGGATTCTTAACCAGTGGACTACCAACAAAGTCCTGTTTGTTTCTTTTTTTCTTTTTTAGCGTTTCAATCTCTTTGGTGAAATATTCCTTCTGTTCATTAATTTTATTCATGAGCTCATTAACCTACCTTTCTCACTGCTCATTGAATTTCTTCACAACAGCTATTTTGAATTCTTTAACAGTTAAATTGAAGTATTCCATGACTTTGGTTTCTGGAGAATTGTCATTGTCTTTTTGTGATACAGTGTCGCTGTGAGTCTTGGTGGTGTTTGATGAAGTGTTCCTGAGCTGGTTTTGAATGACAGAGTAGGATTTCGGTTTCCTCCAGTAGGTGGCGCAATCATTTAAGTTTTTGGTTTTTTTACCTGAGCTGCCTCTGGTTGTCAGACACGACTGAGCAACTTTACTTTTACTTTTCACTTTCATGCATTGGAGAAGGAAATGGCAACCCACTGCAGTGCTCTTGCCTGGAGACTCCCAGGGACTGGGGAGCCTGGTGGGCTGCCGTCTATGGGGTTGCACAGAGTCGGACACGACTGAAGCGACTTAGCAGCAGCAGCAGCAGCCTCTGGTTGTATTTGAGAGTTGGCACTTTCCAGCCTCCACCTTCCCTGTAAGAGGTGTGGCTCCATGCATTGTTTGTCACTGCTTTTTGTGCCAGGGTCTTTGCTGACTTGCTTCTGCCATAGCTGCTGTTGTCATCTGGATTGTGGGCTCTTCCCTTGTGTCAGGGCTCCTCTTGAGACACAGGACCTGCTGTGGGGAGAGGTGATGAAGGGGGTGCAGGTGGGGTAGTGGGCTTCTCAGATGCTGGAGGGACAGGGTCCCAGGCCCCGCTGCCGCTCCCGCCTGCGGCCGTGGGTGCCAGGAACGGTCAGGTGGCCACAGTTGCGTGCACCGCCTTCCTTGTGGCTCCCAGGTTCTCTGCAGCTGTGTGTTCACTACCTCACCCAGAGGGCCAGGACTGCCAGCATGGACTCTGCGGTTCCCCCGCTTCTCTGTGCATTTCAGTCCATCTCCCTTTGGGTGTGCAGATGTGTGGAATTCTGCAGTGCCCTGTTGTGCTGGGCAGAAGTACGTTTTTTGAGTTGTGGCTGTTTCACTGGATATAGATTGAAGGAGCGAGGCAAAGGTAGTCTTTACTACTCTACCATGTTTCTGAAGTCTGAAAACCGTGTTCTTCAGTTTTAATATGTTTATGTGTCGATTTATTCTTATTTATCCTACTTTGTGGTTGATTGGAATTTTTATCTGTGCATTGTTACTTTTCATTAAATCTATCTAATTCTTAGCCATTGTCTCCTCAGTTACTGTCTTTTCCCTATATTCATATTTATAGCCCCCCTTCTGTTTCTCTCTTTTTGTAGAACCATAATTAAAAATATGTTAAACCTTCTCACTTTACCTGCCATATCTTTTAACCTCTGTTCTGTAATCTATATACATTTCTGTCTTCGGTGTTGCATTCTGGGTAATTTTTCTAAATTATCTTCCACTTTACTAATTTTTTAGAAATTTATTTTTTAATTGAAGGATAATTGCTTTACAGAATTTTGTTGTTTTCTGTCATACATCAAAATGAATCAGCCATAGTTGTTTATTTTTTATTTCTACCTAATCTGTTATTGAATACACCTATTAGGGTTTTGGGAGAAGGTAATGGCACCCCACTCCAGTACTCTTGCCTGGAAAATCCCATGGACAGAAGAGCCTGGTAGGCTGTAGTTCCATGGGGTCGCTAAAAGTCAGACACGACTGAGCGACTTCACTTTCACTTTTCACTTTCCTGCATTGGAGAAGGAAATGGCAACCCACTCCAGTGTTCTGGCCTGGAGAGTCCCAGGGACGGGGGAGCCTGGTGGGCTGCCGTCTATGGGGCCGCACAGAGTTGGACATGACTGAAGCAACTTAGCAGCAGCAGCGTTAGGGTTTTGAGACTTCCCTGGTGGCTCAGACGGTAAAGCATCTCTTTACAATGTGGGAGACCAGGGTTCAATCCCTGGATTGGGAAGATCTCCTAGAGAAGGAAATGGCAACCCACTCCAGTATTCTTGCCTGGAAAATCCCATAGACGGAGGAGCCTGGTAGGCCACAGTCCATGGGGTCGCAAAGAGTCGGACATGACTGAGCGACTTCATTTTCACTTTCATTAGGGTTTTACTTTTGGTTATTATTACTCTATTTTTACTTTCTAATTTCTAATTCTAATATTATTATTATTATATTTTTACTTTCTAAAAGTTCTCTTGATTCTTTAATTCTGCTAGATCGATTTTTAATAGATTGCAGATCTCTGCAGAAGCTTTCAAGTTAATTTCATTTTTTGTTTGTTTTTACGTGTAGTAAGTTTAGTTGTTTTGTAATTCATCTGGAAATTCAGATATCTAAAGTTTCTGAGGTTTTGTATTAGTTATATTGTATTTGTGATTTGTTGTCTCTTTATATACTTTTATCTTTGCCTATGTCCTGCTCATTGACTTTTAAAACATTTTTTGTAAAATTGGTTGGAATATAGATTGAGTTTGCCTGCCTCCAGAAAGATTTGCATTCTCTTCTGCTAGGCACCTAGCAGTCTAGAACCATGTTAATCCAGATGAACAACGTGAAGATTTGTGTACCACCCAATTGGTGTGAAAATTGAGCTGCAAATCCATGTGAAGGCTAATTTATTTCTTTTTTTGCCTTATTCTGAGCATGTATCCCTAGGGACTCAACTTAATAAACTCCTCTCCACTCCCTATCATGGGTGGATACTGGCTTGAATTTCTGTCCTCTGACCTGTAACATCATTGAAACCGAAGTTCAGATTAGCCTGGATTAGCAGATAACCTTAAGACGAAAATAGTTCCCACTTTCCCTTTAATTCTGACCTGGTAATTTGTTAATCTTTTGTTCGTTCTCTGACGCTTTTTTGGACATGTTTTTAAAATATTTTATCTAAAATTTTTAGTTTCTTTGGGAGGGTTGGTCCAATAATCTAACTCAATCATTTCCAAACATGGAATTTTTTCATCACATTAAGATAAGTTTTCCCCATAATCCCATTTTCATCATTTTTCCTTTATTCTACCTTTTCTCATCCCCAAATCATAAATATCCTCAAATGTGTTATTCTGTTTTCATGGTTTGATTTTTCCACTAAAATCTTTAGTTCATTAGGAATTCACTTGTATTTGTGGTTTGGTTTTTATAATTGATGTTTGAATCTGTCATCTGAATCTCACATCTTGATTGTATTTCAGGAACATTGGACATCCAGAGCTGTTTTGCAGTTCCAGAAGTTGTGTGGCTTGAAGCCATTAGTAGGGGTAGTGGATGAATATGTAGATGGGATCCTGAACATTTTCCTGTGTGACACGTCCTCAAATGAAGATGTCTATTTCCACCATGTTTTGAGGACAGAGGGTCATGCTATTGTTTGCCGAGAAAATGTCCCTTCTAAGGTGGAACAGTCTGAATGTATTTTGTAATGTATTTTGTTTAATCTCAACCCTTCAAGGTATAAGAGAATTTAATACAGAAGGTTATTTGATTGATTCTTTAAGAGACATCTGTGAGGTGCCTGGCTTACTGAGTGCACAGCACTTTCTTAATTTTCACATGACCACAGAAAATTACATTTGGCTTATTGTCCTTTAGAATGTGAGTGCTTTTATTTTAAATAATGGAGGATTCTGTCTTACTCCCAAGTATTTAATTCTCTGAAGTTTTCTTAGAGAAGAGCAACACTCTCTTATTTTCAAATTGATAACAGTGTCTACATCACCATTAATATTGGTGTTGATCATTTTTGTGGCTAGCAAGCACTATCAGTATGGGAAAAATTCTATTAAATTTTAGAAGATAATACATTTCCACAACATTTGAGGATCATGAAGTGCTGTTTCCATTTTTTTCTGAGAAACTAAACTCTTCCTCCTTTTTCTTATCCTAGGGTTTCAGAGACCTCAACCCTTTAGCTTTATACACTAAATCCAGTGTGACGCCTGAGGACATGGTCCTGAAAGAGCTGGGCTATCATTCCCAGCAGCACTATTTTAATGAAGACCGAGAGATCAGTCCACAATCAAAAGAGAGTGACTTATATACCCTGGTAAGAGGTTTTTGCAAATACTGTCATATTCTTTTTATTATTGTTAATATTTAATGAGTACTTACTGTATGCCAGACACTATAAAAGGCACTTTTAATATATTATTTAATACTCATAAAATGCTTGTGAGGTAGTGCTTAGTTGCTCAGTCTTGTCCGACTCTTTGCAACCCCATGGACTGTATCCCACCAGGCTCCTCTGTCCATGCAGATTCTCCAGGTGGGAATACTGAAGTGGGTTGCCATGGCCTCTTCCAGGGGATCTTTCCAACCCACGGATCAAACCCAGGTCTCCCGCATTGCAGGTGGATTCTTTACCATCTGAGCCACCACAGAAGCCCAAGAATACTGGAGTGGGTAGCCTATCTCTTCTCCAGAGGATCTTCCCGACCCAGGAATTGAACCAGGGTCACCTGCATTGCAGGCGGATTCTTTACCAGCTGAGCTACCAGGAAGTTGTAGTGACTATAATTAACCTTATTTTAGCAATGAGGAAACTGAGGCATTTGCAAACCTGGGGAAGTTTGGAAACTACACAGTAATCTCAACAGTTACCTTGTCTCTCATCATTTGCTGGTTTAAACCTTCATTTCAGCCATGCTTTTTCCTGCATAATTTCTCTCATATGCTGAATTCTGCTGCCACCTTGGTGCAGTTGTGACCTTACCTGCATGGATCCAAATGCTATTTTTTCTTCCCTCTACACACTTCAGATGTTTCTTGAAGTGTTCTCATTTCTAACTTTTTCTGTAAACCTTGTGGCAACTCCTACCCACAGTAATAACAATAATATTGTTATGTATTATTCCATACCACAGTTCAGTTGCTCAGTTGTGTCCAACTCTTTGCAACCCCACGGACTGCAGCACGCCAGGCTTTCCTGTCCATCACCAACTCCCAGAGTTTGCGGAAACTCATGTCCATTGAGTCAGTGATGCCACCCAACCATCTCATCCTCTGTCGTCCCCTTCTCCTCCTGCCTTTGATCTTTCCCAGCATCAGGGTCTTTTCAGTTCTTCGCATCAGGTGGCCAAAGTATTGGAGTTTCAGCTTCAGCATCAGTCCTTTCAATGAATATTCAGGACTGATCTCCTTTAGGATGGACTGGTTGGATCTCCTTGCAGTCCAAGGGACTCTCAAGAGTCTTCTTCAACACCACAGTTCAAAAGCATAGTTCTTGGGCACTCATCTTTCTTTATGATCCAACTCTCACATCCATACATGACTACTGGAAAAACCATACCTTTGACTAGACAGACCTTTGTTGGCAAAGTCTCTGCTTTTTAATATGCTGTCTAGATTGGTCATAGCTTTTCTTCCAAGGAGCAAGTGTCTTTTAATTTCATGGCTGCAGTCCCCATCTGCAGTGATTTTGGAGCCCCCCAGAATAAAGTCTGTCACTGTTTCCACTGTTTCCCCATCTATTTGCCATGAAGTGATGGGACCAGATGCCAGGATCTTAGTTTTCTGAATGTGGAGTTTTAAGCCAAACTTTTCACTCTTCCTTTCACTTTTATCAAGGGGCTCTTTAGTTCTTCTTCACTTTCTGTCATAAATGTAGTGTCATCTGCATATCTGAGGTTATTGATAGTTCTCCTGGAAATCTTTATTCCAGCTTGTGCTTCATCCAGTCCAGCATTTCTCATCATGTACCCTGCATATAAGTTAAATAAGCAGGGTGACAGTATACAGCCTGGACGAACTCCTTTCCTGATTTGAAACCAGTCTGTTGTTCCATGTCCAGTTCTAACTGTTGCTTGTTGACCTGCATACACATATCTCAGGAGGCAGGTCAGGTGGTCTGGTATTCCCATCTCTTTTCAGAATTTTCCACAGTTTGTTGTGATCCACACAGTCAGAGGCTTTGGCATGGTCAATAAAGCAGAAGTAGATGTTTTTCTGGAACTCTCTTGCTTTTTCGATGATCCAATGGATGTTAGCAATTTGATCTCTGGTTCTTCTGCCTTTTCTAAAACCAGCTTGAACATCTGGAAGTTCACGGTTCACATACTGTTGAAGCCTAGCTTGGAGAATTTTGAGCATTACTTTGCTAGCATGTGAGATGAGTGCAATTGTGCGGTAGTTTGAGCATTCTTTGGCATTGTCTTTCTTTGGGATTGGGATGAAAACTGACCTTTTCCAGTCCTGTGGCCACTGCTGAGTTTTCCAAATTTGCTGGCATATTGAATGCAGCACTTTCACAGCATCATCTTTCAGGATTTGAAATAGCTCAACTGGAATTCCATCACCTCCACTAGCTTTGTTGGTAGTGATGCTTCCTAAGGCCCACCTGACTTCAGACTCTAGGATGTCTGACTCTAGGTGAGTGATCACACCATCGTGATAAAAAGGTAACAGGGACACGTACTGTACTTGTGCTGTGTGGCAGGCGCTGTTTCAGTCCTTGCACGTACTAGTTAATTAATCTTCACAACCACTTTACCAGGTTATTTCTTTAAGATCCCCATTTTAGATATATGTAAAGTGATGCACATTAGTAAGTAATAAGTTAAATGACTTTTCAACAAATGAGCAAATAAATAGACATGTCTTCAAAGTCTCTCATAGTCCTCATGGCAATAAGTACTGAGCTAAAAATACAGGTTGGGCTCAGTTTGAGAGTCCCCAAATTTATTTTTTCTGGACATAACAAAGCTTTATTCTTTGAATAAAATATGAAAATATTTTTTGTAAGTATGTTTTATATATATGACTTCTTAAATTATAGGGATAATGTTGTTTTGTTAGTGGACTTGCATTATTAGAAAAGATAAAAAGGAAAGGCTATTTTGCTGTACACCTGAAACTAACACAACATTGTAAATCAATTATATTTCAGTAAAATTGTTTTTCCAAAAGACCATTTGACTATTGGGAGATTAACCTACTCTGAAAAATGTGTATGAATGTTTATTGCTGCATGTTTAAAGCAGTATCAACATTTTAGATTTCATTTTAGTTTAAAGCTAGTTAAAATTAATTGGGCTTGTTTAACCTGTAAAACTTTCTGAAATCTGAATTTTTGTTAATTCTTATTACTTGATTAGAACAGTTATGTTTCCTGACTCTTAACTACTGAATTGAATTTTCAGCCTTAAAAGTTTTTAGAATATCTTATCATCACTGTGTTGATGTCTTTAAATAATCATAGTTCAGTCCTAAAAATGAAATAAGGACATCTTTTCTGCAGAGAGATAAGGCCTAAAGCTTCTCTCTTGTACCCCAGCCTGTATTTTAACATGCTATATACATGCATAAACCTACCTCTATACACCTTGTTGTTGTTCAGTCACGAAGTCGTATCCAATTCTTTTGTGACCCCTTGGACTATAGCCCACCAGGCTCCTCTGTCCATGGGATTCTCCATGCAAGAATTCTGGAGTGGGTTGCCATTTCTTTCTCCAGGGGATCTTCCCAACCCAGGGATCAAACCCACGTCTCCTGCATTGGCAGACAGATTCTTTACCGCTGAGCCAGCAGGGAAGCCCCTCTATACACCCAATTCCCTCTAATCCTTGCTTTTCTTTTAGGCATCCTAACAGTTTGATTTATCTCCTTTATTACATGTTCTCAGACATCTTCCTTCTCCAGTATTATTTTGGTCAATGTGACATCTCTGTGTTGGCTCTACACTGAGGGTTGTGCTGTGATTATCTGATTGTGTATCTTCATGCTATATTTGAGTTCTTTTAGAGCTGGGCCCCTGTTGCATTCATCTTTATACCCACAGAGCTACCCTGTACACATTACATAATATGTACTCAATATTGTTAACCTCTGCGTGCGTCCTCAGTCGTGTCTAACTCTTTGCGACCCAATGAACTGTAGCCACAGGCTTCTCTGTCCATGGGATTCTCCAGGAAAAAATACTGGAGTGGCTTACCATTTCCTCCTCCAGGGGATCTTCCTGACCCTGGGTTGAACCCATGTCTCTTATGTCTCCTGCATTGGCAGGCAGATTCTTTACCACTGCGCCACCTGGGAAGCCCTTGGCCTGAACTAATTTAATGGGATGGGAATACCTAGAGTCAGTGCATAAAGTTAGAAAATAATGTTGCATATACATGAACCGTAGTGAAAAATTGCCCCCAGAATTTATAGGTGTGTAAATTTTGGAAACAGCGTTACTATAGAAAATAAAATAATTTCTCTTTCTTATCTACTAGCAAGATATTAATGATGAAAAGACTTTCAGTCACCTTGGATCAGTCACCTCAGAGGAGCCATTAAAGGATTCTAAATTAAATTCTTTGAAAATACAAGATAAGAGCTATGAAGAAGATCCAAAGTGGTCCATCCCAGAGCTAAAGGATCTGAAAGAAGAAAATGAGGTAGGAGAAGGGGATATAGCTTTTTAAAAATGTAATTAATAAATTAATAAGTGAAGGAGACTGAAGTAAAATAGCTCTTTATGCCCTATTCATTGTGGTGCCATCAGAGCATCTCCCACAGATGAATTGCAAATTCTTCAGTGATGACCAAGACCAAAGTTTCAGCAATGTAGCCTCAATCACAAAAAAGAAAAGCCAATATCTGACTTCTGGGCAATTTTGAAGAATTATACAGTGATGTAGAAAGTAGTATTGAGAAATAGTATTAGGAAGACCCATCAAGAAAAATGTTTGACAGCTCTCTTCAGAGGACATATTTTTAATCAAATGTCCATGGGCTCACAGCTTTTTTCTTTTAAAAAACAAACAAACAAACAAACAAACAAACAAAAACAGCCAAATGTTTATGTACACACAGCTTAGAGTTCCCCATAACCCCTTCCCCTTCATTTCCTATTTCACAGAGCAACGATTTTCATTTCTTTTAACGTCTTCCTTTGGAATATGTCTCTATTTCTTTCATTAAATTGCATCCTTATATTGTTATTGCCTTATTTTTCAGTTTTAAGCATGTATGGCCTTCCCAGCATGAGAGATGAAGGTTTAGTTCTGTTTCATCTCTTGTCCCCCACCCCAGACAAAAATACCCTGTCTGTTTTCTCATCATCTTACTAATATATCGAACTTTCCATTAGATCACCATTCATTCAATATTTTGTTATTGTGACTCTGTAAATGCTATATACAGTCAAGTGATATGTGATGTCAAGTTTTCCTTTCCTGCATAACTTTTATTTTCTCTGGTGTTAATACTTCTTTCCAAGTGAATATACAGTAAACAATTGACTTTGTACTCAGAGTACTGTCCTATCAATTTTAATACATGTATAGATTTATGTAACCACCACCATAGTCAGGATGCAGAATGGTTCCATCATCTGAAAAAACTCCCTAATGCTACTCCTTTATAATCACATCTCCCCAAATCCCTAATCCCCTAGCAAGCATTTATGTTTCCCGTCACCATAATTTTACCTTTTCAGGACTGTCAATTAAGTGGAATCATGTGATATGTAACTTCCCAATAGAAGCGTCTTTGATTCAGCATAGTACCTTCATTTAAATCATTGCATGTACCAGGAGTTCATTTCTGTTGATGATGAGTAGTATGGTATGGATGTACCACAGTTTGTATATCCATGCATCCATTGAAGACATTATGGTTATTTAATGTATGAATTGATCTTCTATATTTTGGTATGAATAGATCTTTTATAAATATTCATGTATAGGCATTTTAATAAACATAATCAAGAGTTGGATTGCTGGCTCATGTGGTAAATGTATGCCAGATTTTTCCAGACTGTCTGTACCGTTTTGTATTCCTGCCAGCAGTATATGAGTTCCAGTTGCTCCATATCTTATGAGCACTTGATATTGTCAGGAATTTTTAACCATTTTCATAGGTGTGCAGTAGTAGTATCACAGTGTGGTTCTAATCTGCATTTCCCTAATGACTGTGATATTGACCATCTTTTCAGTGCTCATTTGCCATCCACGTGTATTTCTTGGTGAAATGCCTGTTAAAGTCTTTTGCCCATTTTTTGAATGATTGAATGAGTTGTTTGTTTTCTTACTTTTGGGTTTTGAGTATTCTTTATATGTTCTGGATAGCCCTTTGTCAGATTTGTGATTTTCAAATATTTTCTCCCACTTGTAGCTTCATTCTCTTAATGGTATCTTTCATATAGGAAAGGTTTTTAATCTTGAAAAAGTACATCAGTTTTTTTTTTCTTTTATGTATTGTGTTTCAAAACATCTTGATTTAATTTTAGTATAAGGGGTGAGATTTAGGTTAAGGTTATGGATTTTCAGTGGTTTTAGTGCTATTTGTTGGAAAGACTATGCTTTCTCTATTGAATTTTAAAATATTTTTTGATGTCATATCTTACATCTTTTTGTTTTAGGTATCTCTTAACTACTTATTGTAGATACAGACAATTTTACTTTCAACTTTCCTACTAGCTTTATAAGTAGTTGATCTGTTACCTTTACCATATGTTTGCTTTTACACATTGAGATTTTTCCTATAATTTTTATATGTCTAGTTGTGATCTTTTCTGCTTTAAGAAGTCACTTTAACATTTCTTGTAAAACTGATGCTGAACCCTTGTAGACTTTTTGATAATGGCCATTCTGACGAGTGTGATGCCTCACTGTAGTTTTGATTTGTGTTTCTCTAATAATGAGCAACGTTGAACATCTTTTCATGTGTTCATTAGCCATATGTCTTGTCTTTTTTGGAGAAATGTCTGTTTAGGTCTTCTGCCCACTTTTTGATGGGGTTGTTTGTTTTTCTGGTATTGAGCCTCATGAGCTGACATTAAATGAGTGGCTCTTGTTTTCATTCTCACTTTATACCCTCAATTCTAAAAAAAACTTCATAGGAGTAATTCCTGAATTTTTGCAGTATTTATGGTATAAGTTTGGGTTGCTTCTCAGATTTTCCTCCTAACAGCTCAGGATTCCACTTTCTCAGGACTACTTAATAAGTTGTCCCTTGTCTGATTTCCTGTATCCAGAACATAGGTGATGTTTTCCCCTCTTATTTCTCTTTGACTCTAAGTTTATACCTTGAATCTATTTTATTTTGGTGCTGTGTCAGAAGGGGAGAACGTAATGAATTGTATATTGAAACTGCCATCTTTACCCAGAGTCAGGAAAAATTGTAAACCTAAATTTCAAAATGTATTCATATAGGAACAATAAATTAAAGTTTTTCTAATTAATTAAATTAATTAATTAATTTAGTTTTTCTAAATTAAATTTTTTTTCTCATCACTTAGGATGAGATCCCCACTGGAATGCCATACCTGGAGTCAGTAACCATAGGTGATGATATTTGGGATGAGAACTGGTTACCTTTGCAGGCTAAAATGGGAAAAGAAAGTGATGCTGCCTCCCACTTATTTACCTCAAGCCTTGGTGGAAAGAAACCGTATCCATCATGTAAAGAAATACCACAGAAGGTTAGATCCTTGGGAAAACATAAAGAAAAATTACTGAAAAAGGAACTGTCAATGTAATTGTCCAAGCCTCAGAAAAGCTGTACATACTGCATTTCATGCGGATTTCTCAGACAGTGATTCAAAAGAATGCATTTCCTGGCCCCTCCCTCCCTGCAAAGAAGACAGTGTTAGGGATGGAGACAGGATGAAATGGCAGAATAAACTGGACATATTGTGTCTATCTACCCTATCAGTTATTATGATTTTTGTTTTATCGTTGGCACCTAGTCAGGGTCTTAGAAACTAGAAATAGAGTGTTTTCCCTAATTTAATTTTTGTTGCGCTAACCTTATAATGTCTGAATCTGAGTGTATGTACTAATATTGGACCCTACAATTTGGCAAAACTAATACAATTATGTAAAGTTTAAAAATAAAATTAAATTTAAAAAAATAATAAATAAATAAATTTTAATTAATTTCCCATTGGCTACCAGGAAGAAGATACATCAACACTTAAGTTTCTGCTTGTTATTTGTGCCATTTTAATACTGAATGATTATAAAAATCATCTAGCCATGAAAAATGTATTCAAGATGATACTGCAAACAGCACCATACTTATTTTTATGAGATCTGTGTATTCAGAGGAATTCAGTGTGTTGGGTATGGACCAGTAAAGCAAGAGGGAAAACTCACATTGATATTAGAAAGTTAATATCTTTTCTTGCTCAGTTAGTATACACTACCTCCTTGCCTTTACCTTGCCCAGGTTATCCTCCATAGGAATCACGTGGCACTGTATCTCCGTTTAGTGTTGCAGTATTTTTTTTTCTCTGTAGGATTGGTGTTTTTCTACACCCAAAGATATATGGGATGATTCATGGCAGCCTTCAGGCCTTGTGAATGGAATGAAAGTAGAAGTTCAAATACCAGAAGGACTGGGTGCTCAGGAAAAACATATTGACACCACCAGGATTCAAAAGGTAAGTGTCTAATGAGTATTACTGTGACAAGTTTTTTATGAGGAAGTGCTTTCAGTTTTAGAAGGTGAGATTCTGGTGAATGATCCCTCAGCATTTGGTAGACTACATATGTGTAAAAATGTATGTTTATTTAAAAATTAATTTCAGTTATCTTACTGTAGTTATTCATCTCTCCAGAAGAAAATTCTGAGCCTAGAATTAGAAGATTGATTAAACATTAGGGATAGAGAA
Organism: Bos javanicus; assembly: GCF_032452875.1. Taxonomy (NCBI): domain Eukaryota; kingdom Metazoa; phylum Chordata; class Mammalia; order Artiodactyla; family Bovidae; genus Bos; species Bos javanicus. The sequence goes on from NC_083883.1 coordinate 61,634,885, forward strand.
AAACAAGTATTTTCACTTAGCCATACATTTTAAGTTCTGTATCTGCCCAATCATCTAGGCTGGTTTTTTCTTTTTTGTTGCCTTAGTGGAAAGCACTAACCCTGGAATAAAATCCATTTGTTTTGTGTTTCTCAAATATTTTATGAGCATCCTGAAAATAGAAGGACAACTTGTGTGGATCATGAAATTTGGCTAATGGTCTCTGTACTTTTGTGCAGTACACTGAAAATGAAGGACTTCATGTCTAGACTTGTTAAAAAAGCAGAGTGGTGGACGATGAACCTTCTAAGTGATATATTTTCTGCAGAATGTGATTACTTTGCATGAGATTATTGATAAAGTATGCTGTATTACATAAAACAGTCTCTTCTGTAAATGTAGGTTTCTTAAAGCACAGATTTAGTTTTAAGATAAAGTTTTCTGTTTTGTTTATCCATGCATCAGCTGATGAACATTTGAGTTATTTCTGCTTTTCTGCTATTATGAATAATGCTGTGACGTGTGTATGTGTTTCTACGTGGATGTATGTTTTCAGTTTTCTTAGGTATATACCCGAGAGTTGAATTACTAGGTTCTGTGGTAATAAATCTAGGCTCACTCCCCCCACCCCCAGTGGCTCAGCAGTAAAGAATACACCTGCGGTGTAGGAGACACAGGAGATGTGGGTTTGATCCTGGGTTGGGAGGATCCCCTGGAGAGAGGAATGGCTACCTCCTCCAATATTCTTGCCTGGGAAATCCCATGGACAGAGGAGCCTGGTGGGCTACAGTCCATGGGGTCATGAAGAGTAGGTCATGACTGAAGCAACTAAGCGTGCACGCGCGCACACACACACACATACACACACACACACACACACGTGGTAACTCTATGTTTAGTATTTGGAGGAACTGCCAGACTGTTCCAAACAGTTGCACCATTTTATATTCCCACCAGCAATCTAAGAGTGTTCAAATTTGGTCCACATCTTTGCCAACACTTGTTGTTATCTAATTTTTTAAATTATAGCCATCCCAGTGGGCATGAAGTTTTATGTTATTGTGGTTTGGGGCTGTGCTTTTGATTACATATGTTAATGTTTTATAAATCATGAACATATTTCTTGGAAGTTGCCACTAACCTCTGGTTCCATAAGGGTATATTTTCAGACAACGGTGAAGGAGTTTTTCATTGATAACTATAGAGCGAGAATCTGGCAGAGCAATGCATCTTGAACTACAGTGTTCATAGTGATCACCTGAGAACCTTGTGAGACTGTAGATTCTGATTGAGCAGATCTGGGCTGGGGACTAAAGTTCTCCATGTCTTAAAAGCTTACAGGTGATGCTGATGCTGCTTGGTGGTGAATCACACTTTGAACAGCAGCGCTCTAAACTGCTCTTAACTTTTTACTTAGGTGCTTAAACTGACCACAGGTACTTGCTTTCATAGTGGCATACAAATTTAGTAGGCATTCACCTATGTTCTTTTCTTTTTTTCAGAGTGAAAAAGTGTCAGAATGCATCTTAAATGTGTTTTAGCAATTTGTCTTTCTTCAAAATCATATTTATCAGGAAAGGAAACAGATACAGCTTTTAGAAAACTATTTCTGATTTTGACTGAAGGGAATGGTAACCCACTCCAGTATTCTTGCCTGGAGAATTCCATGGATAGAGGAGCCTGGTGGGCTACAGTCCGTGGGGTTGCAAAGAGTTGGACACAACTGAGCAATTAACACATACTTTCACACGTTGCTAAAAATAGTCAGCAGGGCTTAGTGTAAAAACACTTGCCTGGGAATTCTATAATTTAGAGCTTAATCTTTACCACAAGTTTGAGCAAGTTCCCTTTTGGGGCCTTAGTGTATCCATCTGCAAAAACTGATTTTGACTAATGATCTTTCCAGCCATAAAAGCTTATCATATTAATGTTTACTTAATTATCATCGAAGCTTCATTTTAAGAGAGAATAAACTTAAAGGGTAACTAAAGCACACGTGTGAAATTGCATAAATTAAGCAAAAATTTGAATCCAGGTCTTTGCTTTCCTGAAGTAGCATATTATATGGTAAGGTAACTATGTGGGCTTTAGGAGATTTCATTTTTGCTGCCCACAAAAAGAAGCACAGCCATTTGTATATAATGTAATTATATAAGCCATATCCTTGCCTGCCATGTTTAAAAATGAACAGGGTTTTTTGTCATGGAAGAGAAAAGGAAAGCCAGCTGATATTGAATGTCTCAACACACCAGTCTAAAGAACATATAAAGCTACATTTTCTATTCGTATAATTTTTGTTTCAGTTTACTCTAGGCAGATCCCCAGACCCTAAGCCACTTATGTGGGTTTATTATGGCAGCTCCTAATGAGGCCCGAGAGTTGGTGATGGCCAGGGAGGCCTGGCATGCTGTGATTCATGGGGTCGCAAAGAGTCAGACACGACTGAGCGACTGGACTGAACTGAAGGAGGCCCACCTAGTTGTGTTAATGCCCGTTGCCGTCACTTTATCTTCTAATGCCAGTTAGAAGATAAATGCTCTGAGTCACCCTGGACTGTAACTATTTCAGCAATGCTCTGTAGGAAGATGTAGGATCCATTGATTAAAACTTGGCACTTCATTCACTTTAGCCCAAATTGAGGCTTTGTTTGGGGATTCCATCTTTTCCTCTCAAACCTTGGTTCTTAGTATTCCGTTTTGTCATTTCTCCTGAGGAGCCTTCCTTTAAAGCCGTTGTGTTCTCCTAGCGTGTTGTTGATGCTGCAGACGCAGTTAATGCCTCCTCCACAGGCACCCACAGGCCAGGTTCTGTTTCCCTAGCTGAGAACCATGAGCTCTTCAGGGACAGGGATCGTATCTACTGGAGGTGGTGTGATGGAGCAGAGAGTGCATGGGCAAGCCTGAGTTTGCATCTCTGCCTGTCCCTTACTGGTTGACACTGGATAACTTGCTCCGCCTCTTGCAAAAAGCATTCTGCTAAGTGAGAAAAGCCACAATACAGAAGACACAATGACACCTAAACTAGAAGACCGTTTTGATGTTTCAGTGAAGAAACATGTGCCAACTGCCCGGCACTGTGCCTGACACTGAGTGCTCAGTGCATGCTATTTCTCTCCGTTTCCTGCCATTTTCCCCTGGCTGTGCATAGCAGTCCTGAGTACCAGGTTTGCTCATAATACGTGTTCAGTAAACACTTCTTAAATTCATGGTCCCTCAGTTAGAGAAGAACTTGTTTTCCAGAGAGTATCTAGACTCTTAAAAGTAGGGATTTTTATTTATGATATGAAAATATTCTTTTGTATATAAATGAGGAAACAAAACAGTTCTTACTGTTAAATTAACAGTGACTTTTAATGCTTTTGCCCCAATTCTGTAGCAATCAAATGTCAAGAGTGCCTCAGATTCTCCTGCGTTGCCCAAACTGGAGGAGTTCTACATCTCTCTTATCCAGTCACAGCAGTCGGCAGAAGGCAGCCAGTTTGAGCCTAGCAACATTCAGACTTCACCAAAGCAAATTCAGCTGTCCTCAACTCCCACATTGGTCAATTCTGGGTCAGGTAGGTTCACAGGCAGTTGACAGATGCAGTGGTTTGCCGTGTTGCTGAAAATCTTGATTTATATTTTTCAGAACATAACTTGAAAAATTATAAACGTTAGCATTTGTCTCAAATCCTCGTGTTATTTTTTTGGACTTAGTTCTTCCTTTTTACTTTGCCACTTTTCTTTTTTTCTGCAGTTTGGGGTGATGGTCAGGTTTATGCACCTTAAAGTTTGCCAGCTTTTAAGTATGAAATTCTGTGAGTTCTGACAGATGTGTACAGTCCTGTAGGCAGCATTGCAATTATGATAACATGTTTGTCAGTCTGAAAAGCTTCATGTGTCTTTGCAGTGATTCCCTCTTACTCCTCATCTCATTGGCTTTCCAGAATTTCATATAAAGGAAATCATAGTATGTAGTTTTTATGGCTGCCTTCTTTCATTTAGCACAGTGTTTTAGAGATTCATCTATGTTGTCGCCAGTGTCTAATGTTTTTTCTTATTTACTGCTGAGTAGTACACAGTAGTATGGACATACAACAGTTTGTTTATCTGTTCACCAGATGATGGATTATTTCCAGACTTGGGTCATGAATAAAACTGCTGTGAATGTTCAGCTCTTTGTGCAGACATGTATTTTTTATTTCTATTCATTAAGTACCTAGGAGTGGAATTGCTGGGTCATATGCTGCCTGCATGTTTAGCTTTTTAAGAACTGTCAAAATGTTTTCCAAAGTGACCGTGCCATTTGGTAATCCACATCAGCAATGTACTTGATTGTTGATGGCTTTGTAATAATGCCAACATGCCATATCTCCAATCTTTTCAATTTTCCCAGTGTAGTGGATGTGTAGTGGTATCTTACTGTGGTTTTAATTTACACTTCCCTATTTACCAGGGACGTTGACCGTGTTTTCCTGTGTTTATGTGCCATTTGAATTACCTGTTCAAGTATTTGTACATTTCTATTGGATTATGTTTTTATTGGCTTGTAAAAATTCTTCATTATAGACACAAAACCTTTGTCAGATGCTTATATTGCAAATCTTTCCAGGTATATGGCCTGAGTTTTCATTTCCTTAACAGTGTTCTTGGAAGAGCAAGTTTTCCTTTTGATAAAATCAGATTTGTTAATTATTTTTTCTTTATGGTTTGAACTTTTTGTGTCCCATTTAGAAATCTTTCCTAACTCAAATAATTAAGACTTTCTCTTACAAAAGTTCTGTAGTTTTAGGTCTTACGTTAGGTCTGTGATCCAGTTGTTAATTTTTGTACGTGGTGTGGTATAAGGATCAATGTTTATTTTGATTGCATTTAAATATTCAATTGTTCCAGTATGGTTTATTGAAAAGGCAGTTCTTGCTCCATTTAACTGCCTTGATGTCTTTGTCAAAAGCCAATAAGTTGTGTATGTGAGAGACTATTTCTTGACTTTAATTGTGTTCTCCTGAGGTTATGTCTGCCTTTATACCCCTGTCTTGATTTCTGTGGCTTTATAATAAGTCTTGAAATGATACAGATTTGTTCGTTTTTTTTAATTGCTTTGGCTATTCCAGGTCATTTTCTATATGAATTTTAGGATTAACTTAATTTCTACAGAAAGCCTGCTAAAATGTTTATTGAGATTAAAAAAAAAATCTCTAGATTAATTTGGGGAGAAGTGACGTGTTAACAGTATTGAGTTTTCTTATCTATGAGCATAATATAACATTTTCTTGTTCTGTGCTTAATATGTTCTTTTCCTGTCCGGTGTATTTTTTATCTCAGAAGTTCAATTTATAATCTCTAGGGTTTTTTTTGTTTTTTTGTTTTTGTATCTTCCCTCTTTCTCCTCTGCATACTCATCATTCACTTCTTGAATACGTTGAGTGTTCTTGTGACAGCTGTTTTAACAGCCTTATCTTGTGATTCAAGCATATGTATCATTTCTGCATTCTGTCATCTGTCATTTCTGAACTGGCTTCTACTGAATGGTTTTTATCTTGATCACAAGTCATATTTTTCTGCTTTTTTGCACATCTGGTAGTTTTTATTAGATGGCAGGTACCGAATTACACGTTGTTGACTGGATGACTGAATCTCTTTTTCTTCTCTCTTTCCTTCCTTTCTTCCCTCCCTCCCTGCTGTCTATATAGTATCTGTCTATCGTTTGGGGGTAATTAAATTATCTGAAATGGATTTGATTATTTCTGCATTTATTTTAGATTTCACTAGGCTGATTAGAAAAGCCTTTAGTCTGTCGGTCCTGCTAGGCAGTACCTTTCTGAGGGTATTGATGGGACTTGATGTCCTACAGGTGTCTTTACACTGTAGCTGGTGGGAACACAAAACGTTTTGCCCCAACATAAACTGTAGTGATTGTTATGCCTCCTCCTTTCAGATAGGTTTTCTCCCTGGCCTTGGTGGCTTTCTCACAGGCATGAGCCAGATCACTTCCCAGCCTAAGACTGCACGCGGCCTCTCTGCAGGTCTCCGGCTGCTGCTTCCCCATAGCTAGCTGCCTTTGCACTTGTACTTCCCCACACGGATTCCAGCCACCTTTGTTGTTGTTTAGTCACTAAGTCGTGTCTGACTCTTTGCAACCCCGTGGACTGTAGTTCTTCAGGCTCCTCTGTCCTTGGTGAACTCCAAGCTCTGTCTTCTCAGTGCAGTGAGACCTCCAGGCTCAGTGTGGACTCTCCCTCCCTGTACTTCAGCCTGGACTTTATCTTGACAGTGAACTCAGGCTCTCCTAAAGCTTACTCCATTGGTTTCCCATTTCTCAGGGATTGCTGTCACGTAAGCTTGTTGGTCAACGTCTGAGAGCCGTTGTTTTATTTATTTTATCCAGTTTTCTACTTGTTTAAAGCAAGAGATATTGCTTTTCAATCCCTGTTAAATTAGCATCATGTCTGGAAGCTGAAGTTTTGTTGCACTCTTAAATTCTTTCATGTGTCCCTGCCTTCATATTTTTATACCTTTTAAAATCTGAACTCATCAACGGCTTCATGTAAAACCCATTATTTCACTAGGATTCATCATCTCTTTTTCACTTCAGTGGGCATTAATGATAGTCTTGTGTTCAGAGTTTTACTTTTTAGAATACCCTGTCAAATTCTCCTTAATTTATCACAAATGTATGGCACATATATCACACGCCTAGTGTTAAAGATAGAAAGATGGATAGGATATTAGATTGTGCCTGCTTTTTCTGAGTTTTTTTTTTTTTTGAAGTCTGTAATTTTAGAGTCTAGAGCAGTGCTTTTCGGAATGTAGTCAGCATAGCAGCATTTGTCTGTGAAGCATTTGTGATGATGGACAACACAGTAGCACTTCACTTAGCTCACCTAGGTTTTCTTTCCTAAAGCAGGACTTTCTTGAAGGAAGCAGTGTGTTGGCTTAGGTGCAGGCACCAGCTCCTCCCATCGTAGGCAGGTAACAAACAATTCACAGACCAGCTCCTTCAGTAGCCCTGGTCCAGAGTACACACGTGAGGTGCCTCGTAACCTCCTCTTTGCTCTTAGGACCTCTTGGCATTGGCGTTCCCAGCAATTTGTCTCATGGAAAAGACCCTTCTTAGTTAAACTAATTCCCAAGGAATTCTTTTTATGGCTGATAATTGGTTTTTGGAATTTCTTAGCAAACACAGTCTTGTTCAGTTTTGTTTTTACCCCAGCAGATGTGGAATTGGAATGACTTTGGCAATAAAGAAGGCCTTCTTTTGCTCACTGCTGGAAGGAAATAGGACAGCTTAAGGGTTCCTTCCTGGAATTGGAATTATATCCAGTTTATTTTTATAATGTCCTAGAAAGAGATCTCCCCTTCCTTGTTTACAAGTACGTTTTTCCTCTCATCTTTGACCTCACTCTGACCTTCCTCCTCCTTTGATCTCACACTGACAAGAATTTATCTCGATGCATGATCCCCCATCCTCGTTTCCTTTCCATTGTTGACTGGTTTCTGAGCTTCATTCTCTCTTGATTTGCCATTGGTAACTTCGCCACCTAACCTTAAGATGGGATTTCCTTGGTGGCTGAGTGGTAAAGAGTCTGCCTGCCAATGCAGGAGACGTGGGTTCAATTCCTGGGTCAGAAAGATCCCCTGGAGAAGGAAGTGGCTACCCTCTCCTGGAAAATCACTTGGACAAAGGAGCCTGGTGGGTTACAGTCCATGGGATTGCAAAAGAGTCAGATGACTTGGCAATTCAACAATGACAACAACAACAGATCATAAGATCATTATAACAGGTGTTAGTAAAGATGTAGAATGGGAGAGTGTGAGGACCTCCTGAAAAGACCTTTGTTTTCTTTCTTTTTCAGTGGAAGGCTCCCCAGAGAGCCTAGAGAATGAAGATTTTTCTAGTAGCTCTGCTATTACAGTGTTCAAAGATACAAGTCAGGGAGCCGTGGACCAGCTCTCTTTGATTTTGTCTCCCGAGCACCAGATTTCTCAGAAGTTCTACATTCCTCGAAGCACAGCCACTGCTGCCTTAGGAGCTGCCGCAAGGCTCGCCACATCCAACAGCCTCCTGCACTGGTACCCCAGTGTGAAAAAGATGGAAACATGAGGGCGGTGGGGAGGAAAGTCAACCAGAGGCTTAGGGCGTGATGCCTTCCCAAGTCAAACGAAGAGGAAGTATTGAGACAAAAACAGTATTTTGTTGACTAAGTTTCAAGACCAAGTTGGTGCCTTTGTCTTTCTGTGCAACCCTTTGTTAGCTTTGTTATGCTCACACTCCCCTTTGTTGTGTAGGTATTGATTTCTAACATTCATTATCATTTTCATTGATGATGTTTATTTTTCTTAGAGTTTTGTTCTCCTTTGTTCAATGTAGAAGTTTAAAGGACTTTTTAGTTTCTGTGTTTCTATAAATGTTTTTCTTGTATATCTCAAGACTGATAAATGTAAGCTGAAAAACTAATGTTTTGTGATCCATACTTAGCAAAAAATTGTCGCAGCTCTGTCTCCAGAAAGAGGATGACTGACTTCTAAGGCTGCTTTTCCTCATTTGAAAATTTCTATACCATAGAGAGAATCTACGGCTCCAATCTTCGCCGTCATTAATTCTTTGAAATACTAGGATCACTAAGAAAATCCACACCATGAATCTTTGGTCATGTGAAACCTTTTACATTAAAAAAAAAAAAAAAAAGATGAAGCTGTCTTTCAGTGTAGGCAGTTTCTTGAAGACTTAACAAGAAAATTAGAGACCAGTTGTTGAAACTGAGCTGAGCCATCTCAGTCATCATAGTTCTCTGGCGCCTTAATGTAACAGTAGCTAAACAGTGGTATTGTTTAAGCATTTATAGGGCATGCATTTATAGAGCACTTGTGAAACACTCAGTCATGTCTAACTCTTTGTGACCCCATGGACTGTATAGCCTGCCAGGCTCCTCTGGAGTGGAGAGCCATTCGTCCAGGGATCTTCCCAACCCAGGGATCAAACCCAGGTCCCCCTCATTGCAGGCGGATTCTCTACCATCAGAGCCACCAGGGAAGCCTGCATTACAGAGCATGATGTTCTCTGAAGTCCAGTTTATTATAGGAAATCCTGATAGTGTAAACCATCAGGAGAAAAGACTGAAAGGTGAAATTAAAGAATGTGAATGATACCAAATTCTTTATGGTAAAATACAAGACTTATCCCCAGATTAAGAAAAAAATCCAATACAGAAGCATTTCTTAGTGGTAAAATCAGAGAAGGAGGTGTGAACTACTGGCCTGCTGCATATGACTAGATCCTCATGCTCCTAGCCCCTCTTCTAAAGCCTCTGCTTTGACGTTAAGCGGCAGAGCTGGCTCCTAGTTCCTTTCTTTCCTCCTGCAATAAGGAATGTCTCCTCTGTTCTGCTCAGTTGGTCGGCAAAATGTCTACTGAGGAAGGGGGTGAAATGAGAGTAAATATCAGGGTACATTTAAATGTAGAGTATTAATGGTTAAAACTTCTTTCTTAGGATGAAGTGATCATGAAACAAACCCAAAGTCTCTTAACTGCTGAGTGTTTTGGTTTAAAAACCTTAGTGCATTTTTAATGCAGTAAAAATTTCAAATCCAGATTCACCTTTCAGTTCAATTCAGTTCAGTTCAGTTGCTCAGTCGTGTCCAACTCTTTGCGACCCCATGAATCACAGCACGCCAGGCCTCCCTGTCCATCACCAACTCCCGGAGTTCACTCAAACTCATGTCCATCAAGTCAGTGATGCCATCCAGCCATCTCATCCTCTGTCGTCCCCTTCTCCTTCTGCCCCCAATCCCTCCCAGCATCAGGGTCTTTTCCAATGAGTCAACTCTTCGCATGAGGTGGCCAAAGTATTGGAGTTTCAGCTTCAACATCAGTCCTTCCAATGAACACCCAGGACTGATCACCTTTAGGATGGACTGGCTGGATCAATTCTAATATATCTATATCAATGATGGTATGCTAATTAACCAAAAAAATGTAATCTGGAAACATCACTGATAGTTGACCCAGATAGAACAGGTTTCCCATTTGGGTTTGGGGGGTTTTGTATCAGATACCTTTATTGCAGAAGGCAGTCGAAGAGTTATATGGAGGGTCAATAAACAGTTAAATATCACTTTGACAGTTAAATGGCATATATGAGACTCGACTGTGATATGAACTGGAACAGCTGTTTTTCATATGTTTATGTAATTATGCACAATTTGTTTCTAAAGAAGAAAACTCATTTGAATGATTGTTCAGAGAAAAAGGCAAGTTTGAGTTCTGTTCTTCACTTCTCCAGATGGACAGTCACTGGGTTCCAGGCAGAGTGAATCTGGTAGAAGCAGTCTTTACATATTTAGTATGTCAGGTTGTAACTCTCTGCTGCTGCTAAGGCACGTCAGTTGGGTCCGGCTCTGTGCGACCCCATAGACGGCAGCCCACCAGGCTCCCCTGTCCCTGAGATTCTCCAGGCAAGAACACTGGAGTGGGTTGCCATTTCCTTCTCCAGTGCATGAAACTGAAAAGTGAAAGTGAAGTCGCTCAGTCGTGTCCGACTCTTAGCGACCCCATGGACTGCAGCCTACCAGGCTCCTCTGTCCATGGGATTTTCCAGGCAAGAGTACTGGAGTGGGTTGCCATTGCCTTCTCCGAACTCTCTGTGCTGCTGCTGCTAAGTCACTGCAGTCGTATCCGACTCTGTGCGACCCAATGGATGGATGGCAGCCCACCAGGCTCCCACCTCCCTCGGATTCTCCAGGCAAGAACACTGGAGTGGGTTGCCATTTCTATAACAGCACAAAACTACCAGCAAGAACCCTGCCAACACTGGGTAACCTGATGGCGACTAATTTTACACTTTGCCAGTTACATGGGGATTATGGAATCATTGTGTTATTAAGGCTCTTCAGAATAATTTACAAATGACCAGATCATTTAGCCAGAGCTATCTCAAACTGATGAGTGTCAACACACTTTGACTGAGGCCTGTTGAGTAACAAATAGTTAAGATCTTATTTAAATTAGAAGAGTGAAGGAATGAACCTTTGAGAGGCTTGTACAGTTTGACTACTTGACTTTGACTAAGACAGCCAATCTGCCAATATGTTTCCCTATCTTCTCCCATAAGGTAGGCTTTGTTTGGTGGGTAACTGAAGTAGCCCAAAGCATCAAATTTAATAGATCATTTGAAAATGAGTAAATAGGTTTCTGTATATGGGCAGGAGTAGCAGTAAGGAATGTTGAAAAGATAGGGAAATGTTCATGGTTTAGGGTTAATTGTATTTTATTGTCAAAAGATGGGTTGACATCTACTACACTTAGAAAAACTGCCGTCCCCTCCCCATATTTTTGGTGTTAAGGTTAATCTATTAGAAGTAGTGGCAGCCCCCAAGGAATGTGAAGTGGGCAGTGGGAGCCTGAGGTATGTATTGAGGGCATGGGGGGTTGAGAACACACAGAAGAATCCTGGTCATAAACGCCTTAGGTTAGAAGAAAGAGTGGCTTTACTGTTAGCCACTCAGGTTTTAACTCCAGTGGCTTGTAGTCAGCACCCCTCTCCTGTCCAGAAACACACCATGGGAAGTCAAAAGAGAGCCATGCCAGCTGCACCAAACCATGCCTTTTCCGTCTCACTCTCGCACATTTGAGATGCCAATTGTCTGTTTCAAGGCATGGGGATGACAAGAGACTTCTGCCTGCAGTCAGGCGTGTCTAGCCTAAAGACTTTGTAGGATTTTGATGTAGAAAGGATGTCAGATAAGGAAATTTGAAACCTAGACCAACTGACTTGCCTGTGGTCACACAGCTTAAATTCCCATGTCCGCTGACTCCTAGCTCAGGGAGCTTTCCACGGGAGAATAATGCAACACCATCTGTGTCATATCAATGATTTGATGCCAGAAAACATAGTTTGGTATTTAAGTCCAAACGAATGGTGGTTCTGATAGGTAGCTGAGCAATCCCTGGTGTTGGTGGGGAAAGAGGTTGATCTACAAAGGTACCATGTTCTTCATTGTGTGTAGCTTAAATAACAGTGGGCCAGTTCTGCAGCTGAAGAATCTGGACAGGGGCATCTTTGGGGATGAGAAACTAGAATCTTACAAAGCAGTCCTTCTGAGACTTCCTATTAGCATCTGTATTAGGTAGCAAGGCCTTTCTAAAAAACTTTTGGTATCTTTTCAGAATTAAATTTGTTTTATTTATATGTACAGTGCTACATTGTTCATAATTTTGCAGGAGCCATCACCAAGACATTTAAAAGATTTCATTTCCTATAGTCCATTCAGATTATGACGTTTTCCAAGATGTCAGCGAAGGTGCCTATTTAAATAAATTTGTCCACATGCTTTGAACGCAACCCTATTTCTAACAGCTAGGTGTCATTTGTCTTGGTCACCAGTCAGCCGAGTAAGTTCTTGGTGTCATAAGCCTTTTGGAACCAGAATACCTTAATCTTTGCTGTTCTTGACACCATGGTAGACAGAAATTGTTTTAGGTTTTCAGTCGAGGACTTCTTTAGTATTAGAATCATCCTGTACCACTTTTCCATGAAATTGAGTGTTTGATGTACCCCAAAACTGAGTAGAGAACTTGTTCACAACTAAATTTTCTTGGTTATAAGCATAAATTTCAGGAAATGCTTTTATTTTTCTGTTTGGTATAAACTTTGTTTTATATTTCTGTTACAATTTTTTAGTATTTTTTAATTTATGGAAAATGTTTATATAGGAACCAGTGTTTACTTGGTTATTATTTCTGGTGCAGTTTAGATAAAAATTTGATGAGGAAACCAAGATATGACTCTCTGCCCTCTAAATTTCTGTTATAGAACTCATGGGAAGTTATTGGGCTCAAAGAATTATGATCAGCCTAATTCTTGGAGTTTGAAATAGCATTTTGTTTGATTTATTTAAATATTTATGAAGTTGGAATTTGTTTTGTCAAAAATGTTGAGGTGTTTTTTGTGCTTTTTGTTGTGATGATTCTGCAGGAATGAAAATTTCACTTAAATATGTGACCTAAAGAACTTAATTGAGTACGGTGCAAAGTTCCATTATACAGTAAAAGCAAAGATTTGACATTCTTCTTGACTAAAATGTTTGTCTTCATTTTGGGCACGACCTCTTTATTCTTCACATACTTTGACTTTTGTGAACCTTTGCTATCCTGTAGCTAAATACCTTAATTCCATGAAATTGGAGATTCATTCACACTGGAGCCTTTTAAGTACTTGGCCCCTACTCAAAGACTTGTTTTCTTTCTCTTGTTGACAGCAATGTTATCGAATCTTTGTAAATTGTCTCCCAGTTTCTTAGATGCTCTCTGGGGACTCTTCCACATGCTGAACACCAAACCTCATCCCATCCTGCTGTGACTGGGGTTCAGTGCTGTTTCTGTCACTTCCTGCATTTCCTGATTCCGCGTACAGAAACTTTCCTGCAGCAGCTCTTCTGCCTGGAGCATAGTGTTTCCAGGTACTTCTCAACTCCATGTAGGCGATGTCTGGAACAAAGTCTTCCTTAACCTGTCATTCCACAGGACCATAGTAGAAACCAAAGACTGAGCTCAGTTCATTTCTTACTGCAGCAAAGGACTTCTTGACAAAAGTATCCTGTACTACAGTACTGTTACTCATATGTTCTGATAAAAAAAATCTCTTCTTATGGCCATATATATGACAATACCTGTCAATTAAGTGACTGTATATGTAACATTTAGACTACTATTAGGCAAAATGGATTGTTTTGCCTAATTGTTCCTTATTTTGCCGCAGATTGTTCCTTATTTCCTCCTCATGATACCTTTCTCCTAATGGATACAGGTCTTTGCCTAGAGGGATGAAACTTCAGCAGACATATCACAAGTTTATCCTCTCTTTTCTGAATTTTAAAAGCAATAACTTCTCTTGTACTGATCAGGAGTGGGACAGAGGCCTGTCAAATTGTACCTCTTAAATGTCTCATTAGTCCTGGTTCTCTGTAGAGTTCTTGAATTGAGAGAAGAGGGGAGGAACTTTACTATAATTAAGTGATAACATCCTTCCTATGTCTCACATTGTAGGCAGTAGAACATCTGTTTATGATCAAGTAGAATGTTTTTCAACAACCTTTTCTGCAGTTGATGCAGATTTATCTTTGATAAACTATTTGAACTCAGAAACTTAACTCCATCAAAACTTTTTGGTCTTCATTTACTTTCTACATGGAATTGATGCAACAGTTGACTTTATTAAGATTGATAAGGCTCGGTAAAGTTGCCTCAAAACATGAATTAAGAGAAAAATTGTGAGTTTTACAATAAAGGCCAAAATCAATTTTAGCAAACATCATGGGATTATCAATAAACCTGCATTCTGTACGGGCTTTGCTTAGAATCACTTCAGATTTACAAAGTTATTCAACATTCAATTTTTGGTATCAATTCTAGAGTTTTGTGGAACTTTTATCAAGTCTTCTAAGTTGAACGAAATTAATGCTCAGTGAGGCTTCTTTGTTCTTATACCAGATCATAAGTATGGAATACTCTTGAGACATAGTTTTATTAAAGACTATTTGAACAACTTGGCAAAATCATGTTTGATGTGAATGTAATGTTTAAGAATTTCCAATTTTTATATGCTATGTATCACTGATCCCTAACCTTTTGTGGGATTATTAACTTTTGTCAAATACTGAGAACTATCCAGTGTCAGGAGTGTCTGACTCTGTGACCCCATAGAGTTCTCCAGGCGAGAATACTGGAGTGGGTAGCCATTCCCTTCTCTAGGGGATCTTTATGACCCAGGAATTGAAGCCAGTCTCCCAATTGCAGGCGGATTCTTTACTATCTGAGCCACCAGGGAAGCCCCCCAGAAAGTGCACATTCGTTCAAAATTGTTCCCTATATTCTAGGAGTCTATGACTCCTGAAACCCACCTTACACATTTATGAACAGAAAAAGGTCAAGAAAATCACCCTTCTCCACCCAGGCCCTACCTCCATCCCTGGTGTCCCTGCCGCCATCCACTAGTTGCCTCAGATATAAATCTCGGAGTGGGATCATTTTTGACTGCTCTCTGCCCTTCATCTCACATCCAACCCATCATAAAAGCCTGTCAAATGCTACCTCCTAAATAGCTCATCAGCCCTTCTGTTTCTCTGTGGAGCTACTGCCACCACCTTAGAGCTACCTCCTTTCTGGCAGGTTAGTAGGTGTTCAGTACATTTCGAGTGAATGAATGAGTAAACAGGACAGAGAATAGGATATAATTCAGGTCAATTGAAATCTTGATTTCTTTCTGCTAGGCTATATATTCTGAATGTCTATTAAACAGAAGGCTTTAGTGGGAAGAGTCTGATCAAATATGAGCAAAGAGTCCATTTAAACTTTGAATTTCGAGATGAATAAGGAGCACATCTCCCAGATGAGAGAACTGAGAAGGACTGGAGATGTTTTGTCTAGGTTATTCTTCTTCACAAACCATATTTGGTTATTTTCCCGGTTTGGCTTATGAAAGAAAGTGCCAAAATAAATAAAAGTTTTATATTTGCAGCTTCTCAGCAACCAGCTTCTTAGCTTTCTCTCAGAGAAGTGTGATTTACCAGATTGGCTCCTTGTAGTTTATGGCTCTGATTCATTCTTGGAGGCACACCTTTGATGTCCCATCTTATTTTCCAGAAACTTCTTTCAGCACCACAGACCCCAGTTCAGTGATCAAACAAAAGAAATTGATTAAAATTGTTCTTTGGGGTTAATATATTAGTTTGGATGTAAGTTGTTTTTGTGGGCTTTCTCAGTTGGGGCTGAATTGAGTTGTGTAATGGGGGAGTTGCAGGCAGGATTGTAACAGTACTGCTTATAGTTTCAAATCATGGCCTATAGTTTCAAATCATCAAAGGGGCAAAAACAAAATGAAAGACACCAAAGAATCTGCTCTTCTTACCAAGAGCCTCCTTTTTAGTTTTTGGTGGCTTTTATGTCATTAATACTTTTAAAAGTACTGTTAATACTTTTATGTCATTAATGCTTTTAATGACTTGAAAGATTCATGTTGTGAGGTTTCTGTTTTGAATTCAGTGTAGTGATTTGCAGCTAAAGAAATTAGCAGGGGAAACTGCCACTGGCTTTCAACTTGCTAGATGGCAAAGGTTAAATTGAAAATTCACAATGAAAAATCAAATGCTCATGACTGCCCATTGCCAGCGTTTCCAAGCCCACAGGAAGGGCAGCAGTTGGCCAGCCTGGCCCTGTTTCAGTCTCCTGGGGGACTTTGAAAAAGGTCTGCAGCGTGGACCACAGCATCCTCCAAAGGCTTTGGTTTTATTGGTCCCAGGTGTTCCGATAAGCTGAAGGGCCGAGAATCACTGTGCAAGAAGATAATCCCAACCACAGGAAAAACTACACACTGTGTCCTGACCTTTCTCACCATGAGCTTTAATTTTTTAGCAACACGGCATGTGGCATCCTGGTTCCCTGACCAGGGATTGGAACCCACATCCCCTGCATTGGAAGCTCAGAGTCTTAACCACTGGACGATGAGGGAGGTCCCCTCAACCATGATGGTTCTTACGGGAGGGCTTTTTCAAACTGTTCCTGCCGCCCCCTTCAGCCTGCGCGATCCCTCGTCCTCTGCCTCCTCTGACAGGGTCCGGTGTCCTCCAGCCCCCCCCCCCCCACCCCTCACTTGGCCCCCCAAGTGCAGAGACGTGAGCTGCTGTGACGGACTAGGGGGTTTATCCCTCAGAAACACTGCTGTGGGAGTAAGAACTTGAGAACTGTTGTGTTAGAAAATCATTATTATTTGAAAAATAGGGTGGTGATTGACTTCTGCAACCAAATTTTGAATTTTAAGTGAAAACATTGGACAGGAGATCAATAGATTTTGGGGTGCAGAATACAACATCATTCACTATAGCCGCGATGGACAGCAGATCCCTCGAACTTACTCATCTGAATTTCTGAGGTTTTAACTCCATTGATTGGTAACTCCCCATGTGCCCTAAAGTGATTTTAGGTTGGTTGCTGCTGCTAAGTCGCTTCAGTCGTGTCCGACTCTGTGCGACCCCATAGACGGCAGCCCACCAGGCTCCCCAGTCCCTGGGATTCTCCAGGCAAGAACACTGAAGTGGGTTGCCATTTCCTTCTCTCTTGGTTATCTGATATCTAAATCCAGGTTCTTTGATCTCCCCTGGTGGCATTTTCCCACTCAGTATGGTAAAGATTTAACATGGGAGGTATGATGTGCTTCTCCCCCCTCTCAAAAAGGACCAAGTGTTACAGTCCCATGACAAGTGTGGAAAGGACATGCCCAACTGGTGGAGTCAGTAGTAACTGTTTTACTCTTTGTTAACCGGTTCTCATTTTATCTTGATTGGACAAGAGAAACTGATACAATTGGAAACTTGATATGAAACCTTGACAAAATTCAATTTCCTGCTGTCTTTGGAAGAAATCTATAGCAGTGTTGGAATGGTCTGGTGTCACAGAAGGCATTAGCTCCGGGCATGTTGCTAAAACTTCGCAGGCTTTCCTTCAAGACCAGACATAGCTGAGCTTAGAACAGCAGCTGCTGAAATGCGAGACAGCAAGAGTGAAAGTGTGGAAACCTCGTGGGAGTTTTAACTTGAGGATTATGAACCCAGGATTTCTCTACCTGAATTACCTCTCAGAGTAGATCTGGTGATGGGAATATTTCACCAAAGCTGGACTTTTTTTTTTTTTTCCCCAAAACTGGATTTTTAAAAAATCTGCCCTGTTCTAATTGAAGTTCATAGTTCTTCTGAAACCAGGTTTTGCTGCCTCCTCACTGCTAGGTGGCGCTCTGGGACAGGAGTTCTGTTGCCAACCCTAATGCTGAAAATCCTTTCCTTGACATTCTATTGACAGCACTGTAGAGTTTCAATGTTGCATAGACCTTGGAGCTCACCTTAAGCTACCCTCTTTTTTTTTCCTTGAAAAAAACAAAGTGACATAAGTGACTCTAAGATCACTTAGAGTAATTCTCATAGGGCAGGCTTCAGTTCAGTTAAGTTCAGTCGCTCAGTCGTGTCCGACTCTTCGCGACCCCATGAATCGCAGCACACCAGGCCTCCCTGTCCATCACCAACTCCCGGAGTTCACTCAGACTCACGTCCATCGAGTCGGTGATGCCATCCAGCCATCTCATCCTCTGTCGTCCCTTTCTCCTCCTGCCCCCAATCCCATCAGTCTTTTCCAATGAGTCAACTCTTCGCATGAGGTGGCCAAAGTACTGGAGTTTCAGCTTTAGCATCAGTCCTTCCAAAGAAATCCCAGGACTGATCTCCTTTAGGATGGACTGGTTGGATCTCCTTGCAGTCCAAGGATCTCTCAAGAGTCTTCTCCAACACCACAGTTCAAAGGCATCAATTCTTCGGCGCTCAGCCTTCTTCACAGTCCAACTCTCACATCCATACATGACCACAGGAAAACAGTTTAAACTTTCTACTAATTTGACCCCATAAGAAGCTACCACAGAGCTCTCTTTACAGAACTTGGACTTTAACACTGTATGTACATCTTTATCACATGAAGGTGGAGGGGAGGCTCCAACATAAGCACATTTGGAAGCTACAACTACTGATGCTAGCTTGCTCCACTGAAAAAATTCAAAGGAAAAAAATGTCACCTTTCCATCTTTATTTTGGGCTTTCCAAGCAGATACACTTTTTATCTCTTTTATAAATTTCTGTTGTTAAAAAAAATGCAAAACTTTTACAATTGAAGCACATTTTGAATCTTTAAAAGGATTTTCTTATCTTAAGGCTTTAAATGTTGTGTGTGTGCAGGTTTTCCTGGGGAAAGTTCCCCAGATTCTTCAGATCCTCAAGAACAATAAAGAATACCTGCAGGAATTCTGCTGCCTGTGCTAGGAAACTATAGAGGAGATGGAAAGCAACTGGTAACCCTTGTGACTTCACTCTCGGGTGAAGGCAAGCGACTTCTCTGTGTGGAGGATGGGTTTGGCTCACAACAAGATCTTGAGTCAGTTATAATAACCATCACTTCATAGGGCTTTACACATTGCCAGGCAGCAGAGACAGCTGCCATCAGAAGTTAACGAGTTTGGATCACATTAACACAAGGATAGCAAATAAGTTCAGCACCCTGTCCCTTCTGGGCAGCACTGTATTTATAAAAGAGGTAGGCCAGCATTCACAAAAGAATTGCATAAATAATAAGAGCTTTATCGAATTTATGTAATGTGGCACAAGCCATTTGTTACAGATTATCTGCTTTATACAGATTATCTCATTTAATCCTTTCAGTAACACTGTGGAGTAGGTACTATTTCTACTCCCATTTTGCAAATAAGAAAACTGAGGCATGGAAAGATTAAGTATCTTTCCCACACAGAAATTGTGTCATAATAATGTTGATATTAATTTACTAAGTATTTATTATATGCTACACCCAATACGTACTTTGGAGTTTCCCTGGTGGTTCCATGGTAAAGAATCCACCTGCCAATATAGGAGACGCAAGAGGCACGGGTTTGATCCCTGGGTCAGGAAGATCCCCTAGAGTAAGAAATAGCAACCTATTCCAGTATTGTTGCCTGGAAAATTCCATGAACAGAGGAGCCTGGCAGGCTACAGTCCATGGGATCAGAAAGAGTCAAACATGACTGAGCACGCATGCACATACATATTTTATTTGATTTTCACAGTATCCATATTACTATTCCTGTTTTACAAAAGGAGAAGCTTGACGCTCAGAAAATTAATTTATCCAAAGTCACATCTCATATGAGGCAGGAACTAAATGTCTAACTCCTCCAAAGAGTTGTCTACATGGTCTCCCATCATGTCTCTCCTATTCTCTCCCAAACCCACTCCAATTCCACCCAAACCATCCTATCAGAAGTGCTCCTGTTAAGATCTCCTGTGACCTCCAAATCTCAGAGTCAGCTCTCAGCGCTCATCTTGCCTGACCCATCAGTAGCATTTGATACCCCTTCTCTCTTTCCAGGACTCACCTTTTCTGGGGTTCCCTCCTACTTGTTGGTCGAGGCCTGGCTTCTGCTTTCCTGGCTCCTCCTCCTCCCCCTGACATCTCCATCCTAGAGAGCACCAGGCTTCACTTTCTTGCAAGTTCCTCCAGTCCCAAGGCTTTAATTACCATCTGTATGCTCCCACACAGCTACCGCCCAGAACACTCTCCTGAACTCTCTACTCAAATGCCCACTTGACCTCTCCACTCAGATATCCAAACAACCTCTGAAGCTTAGCAGGTCCGAAACAGAACTCATGATCTTCGCCCTGTCTTCTGCCAGAACCACGCCTTGTGCAGAGTCTTCTGTGACCCCTGTGATTGCAACTCCCTCCGTCTAACTGCGCAGGTCCAAACCACAGATGCTTTGCTTTTCTCTCACATCTCACACCCAATCAGCCACAAAATCCTACTGGCTCTTCTTTCAAAATATATTCATAGTTTACCTGAAATTCAAATGTAACTGGAATCCGTATTTTTATTTGCACACTCTGCCAACTCTCCCCACAAGGCCATACCTGACTTGTGGCCCCTGTTGCCTTCTGCCCTCATCCCCACAGCCTTCACCGTGCTCGCTTGAGTCCTCCCACACTGACCTTTATCTTTTTGTCAACAGGCAGCTCCCACCTTTGGCTTTGCCTCGGCTGTTGTCCCTTCAGTATTCGAATCTCCTCAAAGAGTTCATTTTGAAAATTACTGCTTGACCCTGCGCTCCAGACCCCTCTTACCCTGCTCTACTCTTTTTCTGTAGCACCTAACATATGGTTCCCAGATCACTCAGTGGTAAAGAATCTGCCTGCAATGTAGGAGACCGGGGTTCAATCCCTGGGTCAGGAAGATTCCCTGGAGAAGGAAATGGCAACCCTTTCCAGTATTCTTACCTGGAGAATCCCATGAACAGAGGAGCCTGGTGGGCTATAGTCCATGGGGTCACAAAGAGTTGGACATGACTTAGAGACTAAGCAACGACAATGTATGGTATAACCTTTTATTGTGTATTGTCTGTCTCCAACAACCAGATTATGAACTCCACGAGCAGGCATTTTTGTCCATTTTGTTCATTATTGTATCCCAAGAGGCTTAAACAATAGTACATAGGAGGTCCAATCGCTGTCATGTCCAACTCTTTGCGACCCCATGGGCTGTAGCCCACCAAGCTCCTCTGTCCATGGAATTCTCCAGGCAAGAATACTGGAGTGAGTAGCCATTCCCTTTTCCAGGGGATCTTCCTGACCCAGGGATCGACTTGCATTTCGTGCACTGCAGGCGAATTCTTTACCATCTGAGCCACCAGGGAAGCCCTAGCACATAGGTACCGGATAAATGTTTATTGAATGAACGATCTCAAAGGACTGTGCTCCTTTTTGTTGTGTTAGACCCCCTCTGTTTCAGCTTGTCTCATGAGAAATATTTGAAGAACCTGAGAGTGTATAGTTTGGAGAAGAGATGATTGGCCAGCTTGGGGAATGCACGTACTTCCCAGCTGTGACGGTTCTCTGGGACCTTCTGGGTCAAGGCCCAGAAATGTCCACAGCTCTCTGCCCAGGCAATGACCATGTCCCCTACCCTCAGCACCCTACTTAACAAAAAAGTTGCTTATTTTCTATACACAAGGCTCCATGCTAAACTCCAAGAATATGAGAATAAACAAGATAATTCCTATGTAGAAAGACCTTATATGGTGGTGGGTTTGAGGTTCCTGCCTGTTTGGTAAAACAAAAGGGAACTGGGCCTGACTGGCCACATTTGCCCCCTTTCCAAAGAAAGCACCGCAGCTTCCAAGCGCCCTCTATATCCAATCACCTCCTCCACCCCCCAGCTTTTTTCCTACTCTGGTAATCCCCAGAGAAAAAGCAGAGCGAATATTAAGCACAAGCAGTGAGAAGAACATCTGCTCTAACCTCACCATGACCCCGATGCGCTGGGCAGAGATAAATTAAAGCAAGCGCAGGAAGCCTGTTGGCGTCAGTGTCCAATGACGCCAACAGGAAGGTGGGGCGGGAGAGGGAGGGCGCATGAGTGCACACATGGGCACCAAGAAGCAGACTCGCTGCTGAAAATCATTTCCTCCCAGAACATCCCAGGAGGGAAGAAAATCGTTACTACTGGGATAATAATGTTTACTCAATAACGTCGTATAAATCTTCAACCCACCTTATTTCTGCACTGTTATATTCCTGAAGTACTGATTAGAGACATCACCATCTTGATACACAATCAATCACTAGAAAATTCTAAAGCATTTTGCAGAAACGTGGTAGTAACACATCAGCTAGACAATGGAGAAGTATTTTGGGGGGAGGATGGTTTTCTCACTTTCCGCTTCATCCTGGATGGACCTTCAGCTTGTACTGGTCACTCAATGAGAGGGCTGTCAGTATTCTAATTCAATGAAAATTTACTATAGGCTTGTTTGACACAGACTAACACTTCTGTGTCCACGGCATTAAATTTACTGAAAGGGCTCATCTTTTACAAAATGGAGATGGCTCCCTAGTGCAAAGGACCAGGCAGAGAGAGGGTAAAACCAAGTAGGGCTTGGGATCAACTACATGCCAGTAGCAAGAACTTGTTCTCTCTTCTTGTCAAAATTGACCAGATGTTAGCCGGAACTCGGGACACCTTAGATGACAGCCCAGGGTTCTAGAGGGGAATCCTGGACCTGGCAGATCTTGGAAGGCAGAACTGGCCCAGCCAAACTGGGGAGGAGTCATATTGATCATCAGTGTCATTGGATTTTCATTGTCAACTCTTCTCTCTCTGACCTTTGTTCACTGTGCCCCATGGAGGGCCCTGCTCTTCCCCATCACAGCACACACAGGCCCTGCTGGTGGTGCTGGCCCTTGTTCCACATTTTAGAGGCACGATTAAGCTACGCAGTTTATTTTTTTTTTAATATATTTATTTGGCTGCTCTGGTCTTAGTTGTGGCATGCAGGATTCTCATTGCAGCATGTGGGATCTTTAGCTGTAGCATGTGGGATCTAGTTCCCTGACCAGGAATCAAACCCCAGTCCCCTGCATTGGGAGTGAGGAGTCTTAGCCTCTGAACCACCAGGGAAGTCCCTAGCTATGTAATTTAAAACTGTATCCATCACTCTTAGAAACTATTAGTGTCTTATAGTGAAATCTAGTCCCCTGGCTAAATCTTCCCTCTTTTTTTTTTTTTAATAATTGCACATGTAAAGAGAAGAGACTATGCTCTCTGCATATTTGCTTCAACATCATGAAGATTTTCCCGTCAGTCCTTTATCTTTGACTTAAACGTTTCTCTGGTTTTTGGTAATGACATCCTATAAGGAAGTATCTTAAACTTGTTTTGGCACTTCCTGTCACTTTGATGAAGTGCGAATCTGGGGACCAATAAGATTCAAATTAAAATAATTTTACTGGGACAAATTACACCTTGAGCACCAAAGTCAGAGCACTATTTTCAATCCTTTAAGTAGATCATGTCCCGAGATGCTCGGGGTAGGACTGGCAGGCAGTCCACAACCATCGGGAGCATTCAGGCTGGAGGTTCAGCACTGTTTTTTTGTTTTTTTTTTCTTCCTTTTGCTTGTTTGTTGTACCATTACTTTCATTTTAAAGGTTAATAAAATTACTACGGCCACAAAAACTAGGATCTGACAGGATCCGCTGTCAACTTTATCGCAAACCCAATCTTCTTCCCAGGGAGCTTAGCCATCTAGCAGGGAGATGTGGCGAAACCAAGTCAAAAGGAAAAGCTAAGACTATCAGAGTTTAGATGACCTTTCTTGGAGTGTTTGCCTTTTGGAGGAGCAATGTATGAATGAAGAAAACGAGCATCTAAATGTCCAGGACCAAATAGGCCCTTCTTAGATGCTATGCCTCAAAATACTAAGAGAATTAACTATAATTCTGAGACTACATCAAGAAGACAATATTCCACTGACCCTCCTCATAACTGAGACAACTTCTAGTTAGTTTTATTTTTTAACTGAAGGATATTTGCTTTATAATGTTGTGTTGTTTTCTGCCATACAACAATGCAAATCAGTCATAATTATATATATATATATATATATATATATATATGCATATTTATCCCCTCCCCCTTTAGCCTCCCTCCCCCTTCCCATCGCACCCATCTAGGTCATCACAGAGTGCCAGGCTGGGCTCCCTGGGTTATATAGCAGATTCCTGCTAGATATCTATGTTATGCATGATAGTGGATACATCAATGCTACTTTCTCAACTCACTCTACCCCTTCCTTCCCCTGCTGTGTCCACAAGTCCATTCCCTACATCTGCATCTCCATTCCTATCGACTGTTCCCTCTTCCAGACAAATGCCAGTTCCATCGTTTCTAATTCCTCACATAAGGCAACATTAAGCGATATTATTCTAACTATGAAAAGATGTTAAGTTTATCACTTTGTCCAAAAATGTGTGATTCAGTCACATGCAAAATGAAAGATGGCTGTTAAGGATTTCTTCCAAGACAAATAAGTCTCCAGCTCTCCCAACTCAAAGGACCAATTTTAAACTGAGGAATTGGCTGCTAGAGGAGACATTAAAGCCAAGTGTGAATAAGTGCCTAGACCACTGGTCCTGAATGGCTGAAGCTCAGCTTCTTCATTCAGTCAACACATATTTGCCAGGAACCTACCATATGCCAGTCATTGTGCTAAATGCTGCAGAAATCCTGTCTTTAAGGATTTCACAGTTTGGTGAGAGGGTGGGCAGGGTGGTGGGCAGATAAGCAGCCATTGCAGGCTTGATGGGCTTCCCTGCTGGCTCAGATGGTAAAGAATCTGCCTGCAATGCAGAAGGCCAGAGTTCGATCCCTGGGTTGGGAAGAGCCCCTGAAAAAGTAAATGGCAACCCACTCCAGATTCTTGCCTAGAGAGTTCCACGGACAGAGGAGCCTGGCAGGCAGCAGTCCTTAGGGTTGAAGAGTTGGTCACAACCGAGTGACCTGGGCTTCACAGGTGGTGCTAGTGGTAAAGAACCTGCCTGCCAGTTTTGGAGATATAAGACACATGAGTTCAATCCCTGGGTCAGGATTGATCAACGCTCTTTGGAGCATGTTTAGGGACCCTCAGCAGCACAGAAGGCCTGACCAGCCAAGGGCTGGCGAGCAGCATACACTGCAGAGAAGGCTTCTTCGAAGTTGTCGCCTGTGCTCAGTTTTGAAGGTCATAAACCTGTCTGTGGTTTCAGTGCACAGAAGGTGTTTAAAAACCACTGAAAAGGTATTTCAAAGGCACAAAGAAAGGCGGTATGGGAGATATATTCCAGTGGTTGGCGGGGATTTAAAAAATAACTTTAGGGAAAATATCCCAAACTTCTAAAGAAGGTAAAAGATGACTTTATGACCTTTGATGTCAAGCTAAGAGCATTTTCTAAACAGCCTAACAAATTTCATTTGCATAACTGATTATGGCCTAAACATTTTACAAGTCTGTGAAATTTATAAGGTGATTTACTTTTCTGCCAATTTAAAGAAAACTCTGTGGTTTGTAGTTTATTGTCCTGTAGGACATTAACCAATTTGAATTAACTTGGCAAATTTATTTCACCTTTCTTTTTTCCACTAATTATAAAAATCCCAAGTTTTCACATTACCTTTAAAAACAGCTTTGCCATCCTGCTGGTTTCATTATTAGAGTAAATAAAACTTTAAAATGAGCATGCTATTTTTTGTTGAAAAATCAGGTTTGCAACATTTGGGGATTACACTTTGATAGGTAAGTGTGACCAGAAAATAAATAGCTCGTTATGAAAACATATACTGCATGCAAAGTGCTTATTAAAGGTTTTGAATTTAGTGATGTTACCCAACCCTCATTAGCTATGTTCTCCTCCGTTTTTCCATCTTAAGAAAAACAGGGATGTTCAGTAATATTCTAGACTCAGCACTTTCCTCTAGGCTGCAGTCTCTACTCTTCTTCTGTCACCTATGTGGCCAAATAGGAACTGTTTTCCACTGTTTCACCTAGGGGCCTTATGGAAATGTTCATTTGTGTTTTTTTGTTCCCCTTGTGCTTAAAAAAAGCATATACATTTACAGGGATTAATTTGAGAACACCAGAACCATACAGAACAACGAACCATGTAGAACAATACACCGGAACCAACAGGCAATAAAGAAAGTGTATGCCTGCCAGGAAACCAGCCTACATCCTGCTGGAGTAGCACAGTACTGTGACTTTCTTCTGAGCCTGGTCATCACAAGATCCAAAACTTTTGACATGAGCTTGAGTCATTTTTAAATTAGTTCATGGTTAAAATTTGTAAGGGAGTTCTTTTCTTCTTCACTTAATTAATTGCATAAAAATTGAGAGATAGACATATAGATAAGTAAGGTGGAGAGTGAGTATGCATCAAGCAAAGAGCCCACATGTGCAGAGGCCTAGAGATGTGGGGATAAAGGGAAGAATGTATTTAAGGAACTCCAAGCGGATCAGTTTGACTGGATCACTGAGGAGCAGATAAGGTCATGAATACATAAAGCTGCCCAAATAGAAGCCAAATGAAAATGGGCCTTGCAGGCCATGCAAAGGAATGGAGACTTCTGAAGGCAGTAACAAGTCATTGAAGGATTTCAAATGCACTTTATAAAGACTACTTTGACAGCAAATATGAATTATAGACGGAAGGAGGCAAGATTAGAAACAGGGTCACTGGATAAGAGGTCATTGCAATAATCCATAATCCATGTATTATTTGGCCTTGGAATACAGAATAAAGCAGGGCAAAGACTAATAGAGTTTTGCCAAGAAAATGCACTGGTCATAACAAACACCCTCTTCCAACAACACAAGAGAAGACTCTATACATGGACATCACCAGATGGTCAACACCGAAATCAGATTGATTATATTCTTTGCAGCCAAAAATGGAGAAGCTCTATACAATTGGCAAAAACAAGACCAGGAGCTGACTGTGGCTCAGACCATGAACTCCTTATTGCCAAATTCAGACTTAAATTGAAGAAAGTAGGGAAAACCACTAGACCATTCAGGTATGACCTAAATCAAATCCCTTATGATTATACAGTGGAAGTGAGAAATAGATTTAAGGGCCTAGATCTGATAGATAGAGTGCCTGATGAACTATGGAATGAGGTTCGTGACATTGTACAGGAGACAGGGATCAAGACCATCCCCATAGAAAAGAAATGCAAAAAAGCAAAATGGCTGTCTGGGGAGGCCTTACACATAGCTGTGAAAAGAAGAGAAGCGAAAAGCAAAGGAGAAAAGGAAAGATATAAGCATCTGAATGCAGAGTTCCAAAGAATAGCAAGAAGAGATAAGAAAGCCTTCTTCAGCAATCAATGCAAAGAAATAGAGGAAAACAACAGAATGGGAAAGACTAGGGATCTCTTCAAGAAAATCAGAGATACCAAAGGAACATTTCATGCAAAGATGGGCTCAATAAAGGACAGAAATGGTATGGACCTAGCAGAAGCAGAAGATATTAAGAAGAGATGGCAAGAATACACAGAAGAACTGTACAAAAAAGATCTTCATGACCCAGATAATCACGATGGTGTGATCACTGACCTAGAGCCAGACAGCCTGGAATGTGAAGTCAAGTGGGCCTTAGAAAGCATCACTACGAACAAAGCTAGTGGAGGTGATGGAATTCCAGTTGAGCTATTTCAAATCCTGAAAGATGATGCTGTGAAAGTGCTGCACTCAATATCCCAGCAAATTTGGAAAACTCAGCAGTGGCCACGGGACTGGAAAAGGTCAGTTTTCATTCCAATCCCAAAGAAAGGCAATGCCAAAGAATGCTCAAACTACCGCACAATTGCGCTCATCTCACACGCTAGTAAAGTAATGCTCAAAATTCTCCAAGCCAGGCTTTAGCAATACATGAACCGTGAACTTCCTGATGTTCAAGCTGGTTTTAGAAAAGGCAGAGGAACCAGAGATCAAATTGCCAACATCCGCTGGATCATGGAAAAAGCAAGAGAGTTCCAGAAAAACATCTACTTCTGCTTTCTTGACTATGCCAAAGCCTTTGACTGTGTGGATCACAATAAACTGTGGAAAATTCTTCAAGAGATGGGAATACCAGACCACCTGGCCTGCCTCTTGAGAAATCTGTATGCAGGTCAGGAAGCAACAGTTAGAACTGGACATGGAACAACAGACTGGTTCCAAATAGGAAAAGGAGTTCGTCAAGGCTGTATATTGTCACCCTGTTTATTTAACTTATATGCAGAGTACATCATGAGAAATGCTGGACTGGAAGAAACACAAACTGGAATCAAGATTGCTGGGAGAAATATCAATAACCTCAGATATGCAGATGACACCACCCTTATGGCAGAAAGTGAAGAGGAACTCAAAAGCCTCTTGATGAAAGTGAAAGTGGAGAGTGAAAAAGTTGGCTTAAAGCTGAACATTCAGAAAACGAAGATCATGGCATCCGGTCCCATCACTTCATGGGAAATAGATGGGGAAACAGTGGAAACAGTGTCAGACTTTATTTTTCTGGGCTCCAAAATCACTGCAGATGGTGACTGCAGCCATGAAATTAAAAGACACTTACTCCTTGGAAGGAAAGTTATGACCAACCTAGATAGCATATTCAAAAGCAGAGACATTACTTTGCCAACAAAGGTTCGTCTAGTCAAGGCTATGGTTTTTCCTGTGGTCATGTATGGATGTGAGAGTTGGACTGTGAAGAAGGCTGAGCACTGAAGAATTGATGCTTTTGAAGTGTGGTGTTGGAGAAGACTCTTGAGAGTCCCTTGGACTGCAAGGAGATCCAACCAGTCCATTCTGAAGGAGATCAGCCCTGGGATTTCTTTGGAAAGAATGATGCTAAAGCTGAAACTCCAGTACTTTGGCCACCTCATGCGAAGAGATGACTCATTGGAAAAGACTCTAATGCTGGGAGGGATTGGGGGCAGGAGGAGAAGGGCACGACAGAGGATGAGATGGCTGGATGGCATCACTGACTCGATGGACGTGAGTCTCAGTGAACTGTGGGAGTTGGTGATGGACAGGGAGGCCTGGCGTGCTGCGATTCATGGGGTCGCAAAGAGTCGGACACTACTGAGCGACTGATCTGATCTGATAATCCATGTAGAAGTAATGAAAGCCTAAAGGAGGACCTAGGGAATGGAGAGGATTAGATTACCTCCCCTTGAAAAGAAAATGGTCCAAAGATCTTATCAGAAAGTATAACTCTCTCCCATGTTTTGTATCCACATCTAAATGAAACCAAAGAGATAATAGTAACATTCCAAGCAATAATTCTGTCCCGGAACGGGAATAATTCTGCTACACATTGGCCTCTCCAGCTGCATTTTTTGCTGTATATACATTTAAGAACTCAGAGTCTATGAAACTTGCCCCACATCCCTCAGAAGAGCACCCTGAGAGGAATTGATCACGTGGGAGAAACACTGAACTACAGTTATCTCCCTTCAAGTCTTTTAGAAACAGAAGTTTTTCATTTCCCAATTCCAATGAATCACTTATAACTAATCAAAACTCTCTTTCTTAAAAAAATGCATCATTTTCTTTTGCTGAAGTTGGTATTTTCTCTGGCATGCAGTGGAAAATTAGATACGTTGATCTCTTACACGGGGCTAGGATCTCAAATGGTCATTTAAGAATGAGGAAACAGCTGCAGAGCCTGGAACCTAAAACCATCTGGGAAACTGGTGGAGTAAAAATCTCCAAAAATTTTCTCCTTCATAAAAGCAAAGAAAACACTAGTAAGATCGCAAGAATCAACTTGTTCTAAACCCTGGAAATTACCAAAGGCTTGCAGCAATCCAGAAAACATTGGTTCAAGAAAAACTTGATAAGAAGAGCAAGCTTTGTGGCATTTTAATTTGCCCTATTTCCATTCCCCCTCTCCCCAGCATCACGGTGGTCTTGAAACCAACAATCACTGTGAAAATCAGCTGTCTGGCGGCTACTGTAAGAAACACAAGAGAATTGGAACTTCTTCGAAGTCCCATTACCAGAGAACTTCTATTTTTTTAACTGTCTGGCAGTTCCCTGGAAGACTCCATTAGCAAGTATATCTTTTTAAAAAATTTTATGTTGGAGTATAGTTGATTTACAATGCATGTTAATTTCCAGTGTACAGCAAAGCAATGCAGTTATGCATAGCTATTTAAACTTATGGTTACCAAAGGGGAAATACGGGGTGGAGGGGGGGAGAGATATTTTAGGAGGTTGGAATTAACATATACACACTATTTATATAAAATAATCAACAAGGACCTACTGTACAGCACAGGGAGCTCTACTCAATACTCTGTAATCACTTACTTGATGTAGAGTTCAACCAGTGCAAACAACCTATTCTCTGGGTATATTTATTGAGAACAATCAGAGGCAATTGTTTTACGTCATGAATGCCCAACGCAGTGAATAGTAATAGTTGGGACAATTTGTTGTAGACCAGTCGCTAAGTCATGTTCTGACTCTTTGTGACCCCCATGGAGTGCAGCATGCTAGGCTTCCCTGTCCTTCGCTATCTCCTGGAATTTGCTCAAATTCATGTCCATTGAGTCAGTGATGCTATCTAACCATCTCATCATCTGCTACCCACTTCTCCTTGTCCTTAAATCTTTCCCAGCATCAGGGTCTTTTTCAATGTGCTGGTTCTTCACATCAGGTGGCCAAAGTATTGGAACTTCAGCTTTAGCATCAGTCCTCCCTGTGAATATTCAGGATTTATTTCCTTTAGGATTGATTGGTTTGATCTCCTTGCAGTCCAAGGAACTCTTAAGAGTCTTCTCCAGCACCACAATTTGAAAGCATCAGTTGAGACAATAGGTGAACCAAAAAATCTTAAAAACGGAGAATGAGATATACATATTTTAAGATTGGTACAAAAGTAATTTTGGTTTTGCACTGCTGAAATTTACCATTTGATATTGGAATACATTCTTAAATAAATGTGGTTATGTTCTACATTGTTTTAATGTGTATTTCTTGCTTTATTTTTTGCTAATGACTTGTTACTTGCTGTTTATTTTATATGTATTTTAAACTATGGAAATGATGTTAGACAAAAAGCAAATTCGAGCAATTTTCTTATTCAAGTTCGAAATGGCTTGTAAAGCAATGGAGACAGCTCAAAACATCAACAATGCATTTGGCCCAGGCATTGCTAACAAATGTACAGGGCAGTGGTGGTTCAGGAAGTTTTGCAAAGGAGATAAGAGCCTTGAAGGTGAGGAGTGTAGTGGCCAGCCATAAGAAGTTGACAACGATCAACTGAGAGCAATCATCGAAGCTGATCCTCTTACAACTACGTGAGTAGTTGCCTAAGAACTCAACATCAACCATTCTACAGTCGTTTGGCATTTGAAGCAAATTGGAAAGGTGAAAAAGTTTGGTAAGTGAGTCCCTCATGAGCTGGAAATAAAAAAAAACAAAACGTTGTTTTGAAGTGTCATCTTATTCTGCACAACAGCGATGAACTGTTTCTCAATCAGATTGTGACATGCGATGAAAAGTGGATTGTGTATGACAACCAGATTGTATATGACCAGCTCAGTGGTTGGACTGAGAAGAAGCTCCAAAGCACTTCCTAAACTCAAACTTTCAGCAAAAAATGTCGTGATCACTGTTTGGTGGTCTGCTGCCGGTCTGATCCATTACAGCTTTCTGAATCCCAGCAGACCCATTACATCTGAGAGGTATGCTCAGCAAATCAGTGAGATGCACTGCACTGAAAACTGCAAAGTCTGCAGCCAGCATTGGTCAACGGAAAGGGCCCAGTTCTCCATGACAAGGCCTGACCACACAACCAATGCTTTAAAAGTTGAATGAATTGGGCTAAAAGTTTTGCCTCATCTGCCATACTCACCTACCCTCTCACCAACTGACTACCACTTCTTCAAGCATCTCGACAACTTTTTGCAGGGAAAAGGCTTCCACAGCCAGCAGGAGGCAGAAAGTGCTTTCCAAGAGTTTGTCGAAATCTCAAGGTACAGATTTTTAGGCAACAGGAATAAACTGACATTTCTCCTAGGCAAAAATGTGTCGATTGTAATGGTTCCTATTTTGATTAATAAAGATGTGTTTGAGCCTAGTTATAATGATTTAAAATTCAGGGTCCAAAATGGCAATTACTCTTGCACCAACCTATAGACTGTTGGAAAGCTCTGATATGCGTATTCCTGGGAATCTAGAAAGCCATGTATATCTTCAAGGCTGTGCATATGCTCTGGGAAGAGCATATATACAAAATTAACTCAAAATATATCAAAGACCTAACTTAAAGCTGAAACTGTAAAACTTTTAAGAGAACATACAGTCATAAACCTTAGTGATCTCGGATTTAGCAATGATTTCCTGGATATGGGCTTCCCTGGTGGCTCAGATGGTAAAGGGTCTGCCTGCAATGCAGGAAACCTGAGTTGGTTCCCTGGGTTGGGAAGATCCCCTGGAGAAGGGAATGGCTACCCACTCCAGTATTCTTGCCTGGAGAATTCCATGGATTGTACAGTCCATGGGGTCACAGAGTCGGACATGACTGAGCAACTAACACATACTTTCTGGATATGACACTGAGAATACTGGCAAAAAAAGAAAAAACACAAACTGGATTTCATCAAAATAATCTTGTGCTTCAAAAGATACATCAGGAAAGTGAAAATATAGCCCAAAAATGGGAGAGAATTTTCATAAATACATTCGATAAGGGACTTGTATCTAGAATATATGAAGAAATCTTACAACTCCGAAATAAAAAGGCAACTAGCCCAATTTAAATGGGCTAAGGATATTAATAGACATTTCTCCAAAGAAGATAAACCAATGGCCAATAAACACATTAAAAGGTACTAAACATTAACAAATAGGGAAATGCAAGGCAAAACCTCAAAGTAATACTTCACACTCACTACTGTGGCTATGATAAAAAAAGATAGTAACAAGTGTTACGAGTATGTGGAGAAATTGGAACTCTCATACACTTCCGGTGAGAATATAAAATGATGCAGCTGTTTTGACAACCAGTCTGGCTAAATACAGAATTACAGTACGACCTGACAATTTTACTCTTGGCTATTTACCCAAGAGTAATGACAAGTTATGTCTTTATGAAAAACTTGGACATGCATGTTCATAGAAGCTTTATTCATAATAGATAAAGAAGTGGAAACAACCCAACAACAACTGAACGAATGGATGAACAAAATGGGGTATATCCATATGATGGAATATTATTCAGCCATAAAAGGAATGAAGTAATGATTCATGATACAACATACATGAACCTTGAAAACACGATGGTAAGTGAAAGAAACCAGATGCAAAAGGCCAAATGTTGTATGATTCCATTTATATGAAATTTCTATAATAGGCAAATCCATAGAGAGAGAAAGATCAGTGATTGCCAATGGCTAGTGGGGAGGAGAAAACAAGGAATAACTGTTAATGGATATGGAGTTTCTGTTTGGAGTGATGAAAATATTCTGAAATATGGCAATGGCTTCCTAATTTTATGAATAACTCACTGAATTGTGCATTTTAAGGGGTGAATTTTATGGCATGTGAATTATGTCTCGGTAAAAATAAGTTAATTTAAAAAGTCTTTTGATAGGAGCAAAAGCCTATATCTGATCAAACAGGGTGCTTTTGACTTCACAGACTCAAAAGGAGGCTCAGGACACAGTGCTGTACAGGATCTTAATCACAGACATGGATCAGAATCATTTGTGGAGCTTTTAGACCATGCAGACAACAGGCCCACTTTTACATTTTCTGATTTAGTGGGTCATGGATAGGACCAAACGTATGATTTTATATATTCCTGATTTAGATGTTGAGGACTGCAGTTATTAGAGGACAGGAGGAGAAATTAGGAGTTGGAAAATCCAGATGCGTCATAATTCTAAGTCATTTTGGTTCTAGAGCGAAATTTCTCTCCTCTATTCTAAGAGTGGTTACTGTCTACTCCTTATGTCTCATGAAGATATTTATAAAGCATATTGGTCACTTACATTTCTCTTCCCAAATTCATGCCAGTATCTCAACTGTGTTAGTTAAATAAGAGGTACTCAATATTGTTAGTGTATTTTCCCTTCTTTATATCTACTTTTATCTGAGCCCCTACAGCTTTAGGAATGAATGGCAGCCCACTCCAGTGTTCTTGCCTGGAGAATCCCAGGGATGGGGGACCCTGGTGGGCTGCTGTCTATGGGGTCGCAAAGAGTTGGACACGACTGAAGCGACTTAGCAGCAGCAGCAGCAGCAGCTTTCTCAAAGAGTAGCCTTGGAATCTGGAATAGTAGCTTTGGTGATAATACTTGAAGTATTGAGAGAATAAAAAGAATTTAGATAAGGATTAATATTGGTTCATCTAAAAGGAAATATGAGTTCTGGGGAAGATTAGAAATCTCCTTCATCACTGAATGGCATTCCATATGTCAATCTGTTGCTCACAACCTCAGTCTTGGCAAGTATTAGGACACGAACTCTCTAGGGCTGTCCCAAACACAGTGGGTCCCAGAAAAAGAAGTATGACTCGTGACAAGAACCCTGTGGGGTGCTTCAATCTGTTTCCATGATTTATGATCCCCTTACCCCAGTTGTGACTCCTACCATTTGGTCCAAACCTACAGAGACCATGTCTGACATTTTGGCAGAGAGAGGGGCATGTACTATCTTGAATCTATCTTGGGCTCACAAATCACCTTTCTTCCCTGCAAAGTTATTAGTTGCTTAATTATAGAGGAGAAGTTTGCATCTGTGGCCAGATACCAGGGCCAAGTTTAATAAAACCTGAAATGGCTCCCAGTTCCCAAGGACAATCAAAATCGAAGAATTCCACTGCACACTTGCCCAGGACTATAGGGTTGATGAAAAATGCCAGTCTTCCCAAGTATAATATTTTCTCAGATTCCTGAATAGCTACTGATGATGTGTAATAAAACAACTGCTAATACATCTGGGTTTGAGTGAGATATCAGGAAAACAAAACTATCAAGGTGACCTACAAAAACTCACTTCCCATCTGTCTCCATTCCTCTTCCTCTAAAACAATATGTAGGGCACCTTGGTATGGCCTCAAAAAAGATAGGGAAGAGGGATGAATGACTTTTTTAAAGAGTCATTCACTTTAACTTCCCGTACTGTATAATCCTATGTTGGGGGCTTTTGTGCAATTATCATTTTTACAGCTAGTAATATACACATTGTACAAAACTTAAAAGATTTTAAAAGATCTACAGAAGAAGTCTCCCTCCCATTCATTTCACTTAATCCTCCAGTGTCTTATCCCGGGATGGGGGCAATGGGGCAGGCATGGATGGTGCTAAGCAGTGTTTTAGGTCCTGGGGACAGAGAAGCAAACCTAACAAAGTCCCTGGCCTCAATGAGCTTACATTCTAGTGTGGAGAGACACAAAATAGGGTCCTGGTAAGTCCTATGAGAAAAATAAAATAGCCTGAGGAGGACTAGCCTTTGAGGCTCTCAGGAAGAGCTTTGTTGGCTCTACCAAATGTTGCCGAAATGCTGAGTGTGGAGCTACATGTAATGATGTGTCTACCAGATTTCCCAGCATGAAGTTGGTTGGTGACCTTGGCATTGGAGGGTAGGGAGAGAAGCTTGATTATGATGGATGGAAGAATGTGTAAGTGAGATGCAGCGGCAACAATACTAACTTACTCCAGAGGTTTGCTGTGAGTGGGCAGAGAAATGGGGCCCTGGCTGGAATGTTGTTGCACGGGTGAAATGGAACAATGCATATACAGTGCTGAGACCAACACCTGGCACAGAATGAGCACAGGACTATTCTCCATATTATATTTCCTATCCTTAGTTCTGTCTGTGTCTATTCAAAGCTCATTTTTTTTCTGAAAGATATTTTCCATCTATGCTTGTCTTATTTGAGTCCTGCGAATGTACAGTGATTCTGAGAAG
This sequence comes from Bos javanicus, assembly GCF_032452875.1. NCBI lineage: Eukaryota > Metazoa > Chordata > Mammalia > Artiodactyla > Bovidae > Bos > Bos javanicus. Next base: position 61,670,694 of record NC_083883.1, read on the forward strand.
TATCCACAATTATGAATGATTATATCTCTAGCGACTATGGATAAGAGTTACTGTTCTAGGAATTGTAAAAGGAAGGGCTTTGTGTTGTAAGTGGTTTGTCAGAATGCATTTGGTGCTGGCGGGGTGAGGTCAGATGAGAACTCATTTCAGCCTGAAAGAGTGCTTTGAAGGGCGCTGCCAAGTACCAGGTTTCAGGCAGTAAGTGATCTTTCTCTTTTTTCTTTCTGCTGCTGGGTCCCACCTTCAGTTCAATCACAATACAGATGTGAGGGCGCCCAGGGAATTCTCTAGACAGGTTTTCTGTGTCTCTAGACAGGTTTTCTGGCATTTCCTATTTTCTGGGCTTGGGGGCAGTGGTGGTGCTGGGTTTGTGGTTTGTCTGCTTTTGGTCTTTTGTTTGAGAAATGTCAGCCATATAGACACATTTCCCAATTGTCACTATTTACAATCACTTAAATGACCATAGGGTCACAAAGAGTGGGACATGACTGAAGCAACTTCACACACTCGCACAAATGGCCATAAGGATAGAGAGACAAAGCAACTTGGACCACCGACAACTGAGGTAAACTACCCTAGCAGGAGGGAAAGAGGGCTAGTGGTACCCATCCTAAGTCACTCTAGTCCTGTTCCTCAAGGCACCAGCTCATGTCCCAAGCAGTAGCTCCATATTTGTTTAAAAATCTGGGTATATTTGCAGAATGTCAATCCTGTTAAAGAATCAGCTAACCCCAGATTCCCAGTATATTCATCTGGTGGTACTCGGCTGGATAGCTATTGTCCTGGCAAGACAAGAACAGTCCTCTCATCTTCCAGGTGCTAGAATCAGAATGCACTGTTCTGTTGCTCTTCCTGCCAGCTCAAAGACTGCATCCTGGAGCTTCTCCTCTTGGAGTTGTGGCTCCCTCCACCCCCATCCCCAACTCCCATGATGTCTCTTCAGCACTGTCTCCTTTTTGAAAGCAGTTTAGTGTGTGTTCATTATATATTCCCATGTATTTGTGACTTCAGTCACTGTCTTGCATTAACATATTAGTTATTTTGTATGTCTTATCTTTCCAACTATAATTGTGAGACCCTTAAATTTCTTTGAATTCTCTTTGGCTGAGTATATAGAACAGACACTCTGTAAATAATTGTGAATTAGTTCTAACACATTTGCTTACCCTCAAGGATCTTAACATTTCACTGGGGAGGGAAGGGATACTCAGGTGAAATAGCTCAATAACCAGTCAAGACAACAATTCAACGCCAAAGTGGAAGGTAGACCTAGGAGGCACAGTGGCAAGGATGCCAGGGGAGAAAAAGCCACAAGGCTGAGCCAGTCTGAGAAGGCTCTTAGTTGCCCTGAGACAATAGGTCAATAGTTGGTTTTATAAATGAATCCAGCTAGCCTACTAGTACTACTGCAACTGTCATTTTGGCTTTTGTATACTGATCTCGCTGCTTCCCAAAAGGGATTTGTTCTACAGACAGGCCCACGTCCTGGCCCCTAGAAATCTCCCAACAAACTTTACTCCTGTCCTCTTTTCCCACTTTCGAAGCCCTTTCATCATTCTTTTTTTTTTAACTTCGGTTTCTATGAAAAGATTTATCTTACGGTTCAGCTCTCTAAAAGAAAGAGCCGCTAGCTGGAGAATGGGCATAGAGAGGGTGCATGAGCTTCCCTGTGCTGCTTTCTGGGTGCTGCAGTTGTGCTTTTAATCCTGCTGCTGTCAAGCTCCATTAGGAGCTTTGAGCATCAGCCTCCTACCTTTGGGGCCTGGCCTCCCATCAGCTCTGGCTGAAATGAGGACGGTGTTTGAGACTGGTAATCAAGAAGAAAGATAGGTTGGATATTTGCAAAGAGCCTTTACTCACCATGCTTACCACCCAGTCACCTTTCATATCACATGGGGGCATTTATCCTCCCATTTGCAAGCACTGACTGCCATTAGGGAAGCCATCAGGATGCCATGTGCTGGCATCCATAAAATCATTTTAAAACAGTAGTAGAGAATCAAGGCTAAGCTTCTGTAACTCTCACATACCTTTGAAAAGGAACGGATTTCTTCTTTCTGGGAACATGGAACAGTGCTGAAGGAGCAGGACCCTCTCCTCCTCCAAAGTAGGCAAAACAGTCTTGATAATCCGGGGTGACAGATGTTACAACCAACAGCTTTCACATCTGGCCTCCAAGATACTTCAGTGGGTCAAAGAGGCACTTGGACTCTTGCCTCAGAGCACTGGCAGCAAGTTTCTGCGAAGGAAAAGGCCCCCTGATTTCTCTTTCTTTGCATTTGATATAAAGCAGGAACCGGTGCCTTAGAAAGAATTCATAGGATCACTGTTTCTCAAGCTGAAATGAACACCTCTATTGTCATCAGCAGAACATATTAAGAGCCTATCTATGCCAGTTATTATGCTGGATCTCAAACCAGAATCTGTATATTTTTTTGTGAACCCTTAGTATAAAAAAGCACTCATTTGAACTCAGTAAATATATGAAAATCTGGATGAAATGCAAAGCTCAAAGTCATTGTAGGGAAAACAAACAGAAAGGTTATGAGTGGTTATCCCTATCTTGTTACCACAGCTATTTATTAAAATAAGTGCTTCTTTTTAAAGGAAAACTCAAACATTTACATAGAAATGTATTTTTTGAGCCAGGTATTTACTTTGGAATGTTAATTTAATTTATTCATTAGGAATTAAAATTTGCAAAATTTGAATTTGCAAAAAAGTTGCATATTAATGCCCATAATTAGTTTCATTGATACAAGTCTAACACACTCATTTTTGAAATGATTGTTTGTCCTTCATTATGTTGAAGCAAAAACTTTTCTACTACAATCTGTGAAACAAATATATTTAGTATTAGAGGGCTGAGATAAGTTCAGACAGATTGGCCTCAGAAAAAAGAAGGAATATAAATTTATGAGATGATACACCATAAAAAGCTATAAATGTGAGTTTGGCTGTGAAGTAGCAGAGGAGAGACTGAAGTAGCAGCAAATGTCCAGATGACAATGAGCAAATCACTTCTGATGTGAGAGCCTGCGAGAGCAACACTAAGCTAAGTACGAAGAATGAGAGCTCTTCTTTAGACAGCAATGGTAACAGTAGCAGTGGACTCTCAAAGACATTTCCGGAGGAAATAGGACAGTTTGCTCTGTAAGATGTGACACATGAGAAAACAATTTATATGGTTGCTTTTTAATAATAACCTCTAGTATAAGAAGAAAATTTTGACTTGTGGTGCCCACCTTGGGCTGAATAAACAATGCTCTGGACTCAGGCCACTCTGCCCAGACTCAGCATTGCCCCAACTGCAGTGTTAGAATGGCTTCATCATGGATCCCATGTCTTCACACAGTTTTCCAGTTACGAGAACACCATTCTTTGTCTGTTTGTTTATTTTTGGTTGCACTCACTCTTCGTTGCTATGGTCGTGAAAGAGTACTTTCCTGTGATTATAATACATTTCAGAACATTGTCTTAATGAGTAATATTTGTACCCCTGCCCCCCACAAATAGAGACTGAGACATGACAGCAGTTTCACTGGCTGTGAAGTGGCTGCTCAGTCTCATGCATGGGCCGGTTTTGGCCACCAGGGCAGGTGAGGGGCCAGAGGAGAGGATGTGGACCGAGGCCTGCTCAGAAAGGCTACTAGAGTGTGAAAGAAAAAAGGGATGCTCAATAGTGATGTGAGCACAAAGTGAACAGAGAGGAATCAGTGGCAACTATTTTTTTTTAAAGATTTATTTATGGTTTTTCCAGTGGTCATGTATGGATATGAGAGTTGGACTATAAAGAAAGCTGAGCGCCGAAGAATTGATGTTTTTGAACTGTGGTGTTGGAGAAGACTCTTGAGAGTCCCTTGGACTGCAAGGAGATCCAGCCAGTCCATCCTAAAGGAAATTAGTCCTGAATATTCATCGGAAGGACTGATGTTGAAGCTGAAACTCTAATACTTTGACCATCTGATGCGGAGAGCTGACTCATTTGAAAAGACCCTGATGCTGGGAAAGATTGAGGGCAGGAGGAAAAGGGGACAACAGAGGATGAGATGGCTAGATGGCATCACCAACTCAATGGACATGGGTTTGGGTGGACTCCAGGAGTTGGTGATAGACAGGGAGGCCTGGCGTGTGCAATTCATGGGGTTGCAAAGAGTCGGACAGGACTGAGCGACTGAACTGAACTGATTTATATTTTTGGCTGCACTGGGTTTTCGTTGCTGTGCAGAGGCTTTCATTAGTTTCGGTGAGTGGGGCCAGCTCTCTAGTTGTGGTGCACAGGCTTCTCATTGCGGTGGCTTCTCTTGTTGCAGAGCATGGGCTCTAGGAACACGGCCTTTAGTAGTTGCCATGCGTGGGCCCAGTAGTTGTGCCAGGCAGGCTTAGATGTTCTGTGGCATGTGGGGATCTTCCCTTGAATTCCGTTCAGTTCAATTGCTCAGTCATGTCAGACTCTTTGGACTGCAGCACACCAGGCCTCCCTGTCCATCACCAACTCCCGGAACTTGCTCAAACTCATGTCCGTCAAGTCAGTGATTCCATCCAACCATCTCATCCTCTGATATCCCCTTCTCCTCCTTCCTTCAGTCTTTCTCAGCATCAGAGTCTTTTCCAATGAGTCAGTTCTTCGCATCAGGTGGCCGAAGTATTGGAGCTTCAGCTTCAGCATTAGTCCTTCCAATGAGTATTCAGGATTGATCTCCTTTAGGATGGACTGGTTGGATCTCCTTGCAGTCCAAGGGACTCTCAAGAGTCTTCTCCAACACCACAGTTCAAAAGCATCAATTCTTTGGCACTCAGCTTTCTTTATGGTCCAACTCTCATATCCATACATGAATACTGGAAAAACCATAGCTTTGACTATACACACCTTTGTCGGCAAAGTCAAGTCTCTGCTTTTTAATATGCTGTCTAGGGATTGTCCCTTATGAGAGATCAAACCTGTGTTTCCTGCATTGGCAGGCAGATTCTTAACCAACAGACTACAAGGGAAGCCCGCCACTGTCTATTTTTTAAAGTTGTCTTTATTGCATACTAACTCTGCATAGCCACTGAGCTAGGTGATCTTTGTGTGGGCACACTTAAGAGGTAGAGAGTTGGGACTTCCCCTGGTGGTCCAGTGGCTAAGACTCCATGCCCTCAGTGCAGGAGGCCAGAGTTCGATCCCTGGTCAGGGAACTAGATCCATATGCTGCAACCAGGAAGTTGCATGCCACAACTCACATGGCACAGTGAAGACCTGCTGTAGTCAAATAAATAAATAAACTTTTTTTTTTTTTTTAAGAAAAAAGTACAGAGAGTATTTATCTCTCATTCTGTAGCTGAAGAACTAAGATTAAGAAAGATTAAGTAACTTTCCCAAGATTATTCTGGTTGTGAAAACACCCAAACTCAGTTTGTTTGACTATTGACTGTCCTATTTGTTGTTGCAGTATGATTTAAAATGCAAGCCAAGAATTCCTGATATCCAAGAAGCAACTATAAAACACTGTCTCAAGAGAGGATTGGACATGCGTGGTCAGTCATGTCCACCTCTTTGGACCCTATGGACTGTAGCCCACCAGACTTCTCTGTCCATGGAATTTTCTAGGCAAGAATACTGGAGCAGGTTGCCATTTCCTTTTCTAGGATACCTTCCCAACCCAGGGATTGAACCCACGTCTCTGTGTCTCCTGCATTGGCAGGCAGATTCTTTACCAACTGCACCCCCTGGGGAGCCTCAAGAGAGGACAGATGCTTCATTTGTACTGGGAAGACCAAAAAAGGGAGACAGAAGAAAATGCAAAGTTGAATAAATTTAAATGCAAGATAAAAATTCACAGAGGTAGCACACTCCTTTTTGTTGGATAATTGATTACACCTTATCTGAATCTTGATTCCGAGGCTGCGTGAGAGAAGACCTGTCCCCTGTTATTTCTGGGAGTTTTCCAAGGTTATTTTTTCACATTTCTCTCTTTCTCTGGGCTTGTATATTCACACATGCCACCTCCTTTCTGACCCAAATTGCGGCAGGCACAAAGGCAGCCCTCTTTACCTGTTCTTATACACCCACAAATTCATACACAGAAAGGCATATTGTTGGTTTAGAAACTTTGCTGAAGATCTGGGGGAAGACGTTCATAGGAAAGGGTGACATATGTCCGTGTTCACTATCCTCCTCTCATAGTCCTTGTTTCTTACACCCCAGGAGCAACAAAGTCTTCTCTTTGCCTCAGAGAGGACAGTTTTTTGAAAATCAATTTTCCCCCTAAATTTAGAAAGGAAATTCGGTGCATATCCTGTGTATTAGCATAACACACCCCTAATAGAGACTGGAGTGGCATTCAAATACATCAATGTTTTTGCAGCAGAATGAATAAATACTGGCACCAAGTGAGATAAATAAAGATTTTAAATAGCCTCACTGTTGCCTGAGATTTGCTACCAAATCAAATCAGCTCAGATTTTTTTTCTCAAATGAAATCATTTCTAAACTGAGGTTCATCGATTTTTGAATTTCAAATTGTGGATAAAGGATTGTAGAACTGTGTAAGAAAACCACTGAGCTAGGTTTTCTTTTTCTTTATTTTTTAAATTGTGAAAGTATGGTAACACATTTACAGAAGACTTGGAAGATACAGAACAAAGTTACATATAGTTCCACCGTAACAATTATTTTTTTAAGTAGCTAAACTAAGACTTTTAGTTGAAGTTTCAAGGAGCTAGGTTTTATAATCTAGCCCTTCTCTGGAGACATCTGTGGCCTTAATCACTGATTAAACAGTACTGGACATCTTTAAAAAGAAAAACTTAAATCCTAGCTTTGATTTAATATGTAGCTTGAGTGTCTGATGGCAGAGTTGGTCATATGGAAGAAATTAAACTAACACTCCTTTTTGAAACTTTCCCCAGCAAAACCTGTCATTAGATAAAAAGAATTTTTATTTTCGCAATTATAATGACAACACCAAGATTGCTTTGGGAAGAGAGAAACAGCCTCCTCAGATAAAGAAGGGGATGTTTCCACTGGCCAAAGAGACTAGGCTGAGGTGATGTAGTCCTTGTCTAAAGGGTCCTTTTATTTATTTTTTTTAATTTTTATTATTTTTAATCTGTGGGATCTTAGTTCCTCAACAAGGCATTAAATGCATGCCCCCTGCATTGGAAGTACAGAATCTTAATGAAGTCTCAGGTCCTTTCATTTTACAATGAAAGTCAATAGAAAAATAATATTCACTTTACAACTTACTTTACCGGAATGCATCTAAGAGAGCGAGGGATATGAGTAATTTTCTTTTTTTCCTTGAGGTAGTCCTATAGACTTCTAGCCAAAAGACAGAATTTTTACCAAAATAAGCCCTTCCAGATTAAAAAAAAAGCAACACGTTCATGCATGCAACTGAAGATCTTCTGCTTCTGATAGTGGCAGACTTACCCTCCTGAAGGGTTAGCTGAAGGTGAGTAAAAGGTTGGATAAAACATGATTAAATAAAATCTTAAAAGCATTAAAGAGCTAACAATAAGGAATTACTAGCATTAAACCCAACCTGAAGATAGAAATCCAAAGAGATGGAACCTTACATTTGGGACACTGGGGGTCTTTTGATAATCCTGGTTAGAAGTCAAAAGTTGAAATGCACTGTTCACCAAAAGTATGAATGCTGCTAAAAAACCACCCTGTGCTTTGGTTTGAAGTCTTTTAAAGGAGTTACACTCTAGGGTAGAGCGAATGGACGTGCACTTATACTCGGGTGTGGGCTGGATCTGGTGACTCATTTCTCATGAATAGTATATGGCAAAGGCGACGCTCTTTCACCACATGAGCTTTCATCCCTGTTTCTTTCTTTTTTGGGGGGGAGGGGAGGTGCATGGCATGTGGGAATCTTAGTTCCATGACCAGGAGCTGAACCCATGCCCCCTGCAGTGGACATATGAAGTCTTAAGTCTTAACCACTGAACCACCAAGAAAGTCCCCTGGGTTTCTTTTTAAAAAAATTTTTTTTTAATTTACTGAACAGGTAGTTGATTTACAATATTGTATTAGTTTCAGGTGTACAGCATAATAATTCAGTATTTTTTCAGATTATATAGGTTATTGTAAGATAATGGGCATAATTCTCTGTGTTATACAGTATATTCTTGTTGCTTATCTATTTTCTATTTAGTAGTTTGTTAATCCCATACCCCTAATTTGTCTCTCCTCTCTTTCCTCTCCCTTTTGATAAGCACAAGTTTGTTCTGTATCTGCAACTCTATTCCTGTTTTGTATATACATTCACTTATATTATTTTTAGATTCCACATATAAGTGATATCATGTAGTATTTTTCTTTCTCTGTCTAACATTTCCCTAAGCATTATGTTCTCTAAACTGAAGATCAACAAGGATATGGAAGACCTGAACAAACTATAAAACACCTAGGTGTAACATACACCTATAGGATGCTCCACCTACAACACCAATCTTCTCTGGTGCGCATGACCTTCTCTAGAACAGCCCGTACATTAGGTCATAAAATACGTCTCAGTACATTTTAAAGATGTGACATCAAAGAAAACATGTTCTCTAACCAGAATGGAATAAAATTAGATAATACTAACATAAATAAATTTGGGAAACTCACAAATATGAAATAAACAACATACTTCAAGATAACCAATAGGTCAAGGATGAAATCCAATGGAAAATTAAAAATTTGATATGAACGAAGATGAAAACATAACACACCAAAACTTATGGAATACAGTGAAAGCAGTGCTTAAGGAGAGATGCATACCTATAAAGAGCCATCAACATATTAACAAAGAAGAAAGACCTCAAATCAATTACTTAAACTTCTACCTTAGGAAACTAGAAAAAAGAGCAAACTAAATCCAAAGCAAGAAGAAGGAAATAATAAAGATTAGGGTAGAAATAAGTGTGATATAAAATAGAAAAACAATAGAGAATCAACAAAGCCAAAAACTGTGACTTGAAAAAAAATCAACAAAATTGACCAAACTTGAACTAGACCACTCAAGAAAAAAAGAGAGGAGACTTAAGTTACTATTTGTTATTTTATTTGCTCAGTCATTTCCAACTCTTTGCAGCCCCATGGCAAGCTACTATACTCAAGAATAAAAGCTAATCACTACTGACATTACAGAAATAAAAAGGATTATAAAGGAGTACTATGAATAATTTTATACCAAAAAATTAGATAATCTAGATAAAATGGACAAATTCCTTAAAAGATGTGAACTACTGAAACTGACTCCACAAGAAATACAACAATCTGAATATACCTATAACAAATAAAGTGATTTAATTAGTAATTAAGAAACTACTCACAAAGAAAAGCCTAGCCCCAGAGAGCCTCACTAAAGAATTTTATATTGTTGAAAGATGAATTCTTCCTTCATAAACTCTTCCAAAATAATGGAAGAGGAGGGAACACTTCTCAATTCATTCTGAGACCAGTATTACCCTGATACCAAAATCAGATAAAGACATTACAAGAAAAGAAAACTACAGATAAATATACCTGATGAATATAGATGCAAAACATCTCAACAAAATACCAGCAAATCAAATCCAGCAACACATAAAATGGATTATTCAGCAGGCTGCTGCTGCTGAGTCGCTTCAGTCGTGTCCGATTCTGTGCAACCCCATAGACGGCAGCCTACAAGGCTCCTCCGTCCCTGGGGTTCTCCAGGCAAGAACATTGAAGTGGGTTGCCACTTCCTTCTCCGATGTGTGAAAGTGAAGTCGCTCAGTCGTGTCTGACTCTTTGAGACCCCATGGACTGCAGCCTACCAGGCTCCTCCATCCATGAGATTTTCCAGGCAAGAGTACTGGAGTGGGTCGCCATTGCATTCTCCTATTCAGCAGGACCAAGTGAGATTTAGCCTAGGAATGCAAGATTGTTTTAACATCCAAAAATCAACAACTATAATACACTACTTGAACAGAATAAAAGTCAAAACCATTTGACCACATCAATAGCTGTAGAAGGCATTTGGTAAAACCCAACATTCTTTTTTAAAACAAGAAACATTCAACAAACTAGGAATAAAAGGTATCTTCTTCAGCCTGATAAAGGACATCTAGGCAAAAACCCATAGCTAACATATTTTGTGGTGAAAGACTGAATGCTTTCCTCCTAAGGTCAAGAACAAGACAAGGAAGTCGGCTCTTTCCACTGCTATTCAATATTTCACTAGAGGCTCTAGCCAGGACAGGAAATGTGGAGTGAAGTAGGCTGACCACAATGAATCAAAGTAGAAATCAATAACAGAAAGATAAAAGGAAATCTCCAAACACTTGTAAACCAAACAACATACTTCTAAATTATCATTTCATCAAAAAAGAAAGTCTTAAGGGAAGTTAAAAAAAATATTGAATAAAGTAAAAGTTCAAATACAACATATCAAAATTTATGGGATGCTGAGGAAGCAGGACTGAGAGAAAAATTTATTTCATTAAGTGCGTGTAAATAGAAGAAAGTCTTGAACCAATGATCTAAGCTTTTGCCTCAAGAACCTAGGAAAAAGAGCAAAATAAACCTAAAGTATTAAGAAGGAAGACAAGATTAGAAACAAATAAAACTGAAAACAGAAAAACAATAGAGAAATTCAAGAAAGAAAGAGTTGTTTCTTTGAAGGAATCGGTAAAATTAGCAAGACTGACAAAGGAAAAAAAGAGATAACACAGATCACCAGTGTTTCAAGAACAAAACAGGAAATATACTATAGACCCTGCAGACTTCAAAAAGATACCAAGGGAATATGGTGAACACACATAAATTTGACAACTTACATGAAATGCCAATTCTTTGAAAAATATGAAGTACCACATCTCACCCAAACTGAAGTAGACAATTTTAACAAACCTGTAACTATTAAGGAAATTAAATCTGTAATTTAAAAACTTCCAAAAAAGAAACCTCCAGGCTCAGATAGTTTCACCAGAGAATTCTACCAGCATTTAAAGAAGATTCGACATCAAATCTACATCATCTCTTCCAGAAAATGGAAAAGGAGGACACATTTCCCCATTCATTTAATGAAGCCAGTATTACTGTGATATGAAAATTAGATCAAGACCATACAAAGAAAGAAAACTTCAGACCAATACATCTAATGAATATAGACACAAATGTGCTTAAGAAAATATGAGCAAATAGAATTTAGCAACGTATAAAGAGAATTATATACCATGACCAAGTGGGCTTCATTTCAGAGATGCAAGGTGGGATCAATTTATAAAAATCAATCAATGTAATTTGCCATATTAACAGGCTAAAAAGAAAAAAAAATCACATGGTTATATAATCAGTATAAGAATGATTGACCAAATTCAACCCCCTTTTGTGACAAAAACTTTCACAAAAATAGGAACGGAAGGCAAATTTGCCAAGTTGATAACTACAGCTAATTTATACTTAATGAGGAAAAGATTGAATGTTCTCTCCCTAATTCTTATCAAAATATCAGGAAGGTTCTTTGTAGATATAGAGAAGATTATTCTAAAGTTTAAATGGAAAGGCAAAGGAACTAGAAGATTTAAAACAATTTTCAATAGGAAGAACAAATATGGGTAGAATCAGTCTGCCCAATTTCAAGGTTTATTATATAGCTACAGTAATCAAGACTCATAATAGGAAAAACTGAAAAACCAGATCTTATTAAAATTTAACATTTCCTCTGCAAAGGGAAAAAAAAGTATCCATGTAAAGAGGATGAAAAGACAAGTTACAGACTGGAGAAAATATTTTCAAACCACACATACACAAAAGGACTAGGAACTAGAGTATACGAAGAACTCTCAAAACTCAACAGTAAGAAAATAAACAATCCATTTAGAAAATGCCCCAAAGATATAAACAGACATTTCACCAAAGAGAACATACAGATGGAAATATAAGCATGTGAAAGATGTCCAACATCATTAGCCAGTAGGAGAAGGTAAATTAAAATCACCATGAGCTATCACTGCAGATCTATCAAAACGGCTAAAATCTCAAAAACAATATTAACACCAAATGTTGGCAAGAATGTGGAGAAATGGGGTCCGTCATACATTGCTAGTGGAATGGAAAAATGGTAAGCTACTCTGGATGGCATCACTGACTCAATGGACATGAGTTTGAGCAAACGCCAGGAGATGGTGAAGGACAGGGAAGCCTGGTGTGCTGCAGTCCATGGCGTCCAAAGAGTCAGACACGACTGAGCGACTGAACAACGCTCTGTAAAACAGGTTGGCAGTTCCAAAAAACCAAGCATGCAACCACCACACAATTCAGAGATTGCTCTCCTGGGTATCTATCTCAGTAATAGGAAAACTATTTAGACCAAAAAACCTGTGCGCAAATGTTTACAGCAGCTTTATTTATAATAGCTCAAAAAACTGGGGGGCGAGGGAAGATGTCTCTCAATGGGTGAGTGAATGGTTAAACAAACCACGGTACATTCATACCATCCAATAAATAAACCTGCATGATTTTCCAAAGAATTATGGTCAGTGAGGAAAAAAATCCAAAAAGTTATGGACTGGACAGTTTTATTTATTTATAATGGACAGTATATCATTCTTGAAATTACACAATTTATTGAAATGATAAATAGACACATGGTTTCCAGGAGGGATGGGAAGGGGTGCCAGGCGAAAGCAGGTGTGGTTTTACAGGGAAACCTGAAGGATTCTAGTGGCGAGTAAAGATTTGAAAAGGCATTTAACAAAACAGAAAATTTGATTAGTCTATAAACACATGTAAAAGTGCGCAACCTCATTTGTATTGGGTTGGCCAAAAAGTTCGTTTGGGTTTTTCCATCCGATGTTACAGAAAAATCCAAACGAACTTTTTGGCCAACCCAAATAATTAGGTATATGAAATGAAGATCACAATTTTGATACCATTATGCAAATGCAACTACCACACAATTCAGAGATTGCTCTCCCGGGTATCTATCTCAGTGATGTTGACAAAAATGAAGAAGTCTGACAATGTTATGTTTTGGCAAGGATGTAGAGTAATTGGAACAATCATCCATCTCTGCTAGGAGTGTAAACTTTATGACCACTTTGGAGAACAATCTAGTATTCTCTGAAAGACTTAAATGTAAGTATACCCTATAGCTTAGCAATTCTACTCCAAGATATATACACTAAAGAAAAGTTTGCCCTTGCATGCCAGGAAATATATAGATACATGCAAGAACATTATTAGCAGCATTATTTGTAATAACCCAACTACAACTGCACACAACAAAACAGATGACCTCATAAACATAACGCAGTGAAAGAAGAGGCCAGACACACAACAAAATGCTCGTGCTATATTGCTCCATAAACAGAAAGTTCAAGAACTAAACTACAGTGTTTAGAGATGAGTAACAAGCTGATAAAACTATAAAATATATATAAGGAAGTAATTACCATACACTTAGGATAGTTGTTGCTTTAGGGGGAAGGACTTATGAAAAACAATGGGATCTGAGTTGATGGCAATGTCCTGGTGGTTATTACAAAGTTTAGTGTATTTTTCTCTGTGTGTAATTGTTTATGAGAAAATAACGCATCCCTTCATATTTCACTGTCTCGACTTTGAGAAGAAATGAGGACGGAGGAATGTAGGTGTGAGGTTTGACTGTGTGAGAAAAGGCAGTGCAGGAGAGTCTGAGGTCAAAATTTAGAACCTGTCAAGAGAGACGGGGGGAAATGGAGTGTTGAGGAAATGGCAGACCCGCTAGGTTGATGAAGTGGGTAGATTGCCTATGGATGTTGTTGTTGTTGTTGTTTTCTCAATGCTTAGGAATAATAAAGTTTGCTCTAAAGTGCTAAATTTCTTACTCCCCTCTGTTACAAGTTGGACTTGAGCTGAGGGACTATAGTTTTTTTTTTTCCAAACTGTATTTGGTTCACCTTGGCTTTGAATCCTCCAGGCTATCCAGGGCAAGAAGAGGAAAACATTTGACGTGGAACAGAAAGGCTCCCTCCTTGAGCATGAAGACGGGTCACCCCATCCCTCTTTCCTCCCCAGTCCTCAGTTTAAGCAAGATGGGAACAGGGTCAGGAGAAAGATAAACAGACCAAATCAGGTAAAAGTTTCCCAAATTTGGAAGTCCTGGAAAGGGACACTTTCCTTCTGTCTCATTCCGTCAGGTTCTCCAGGCAGATCTCCTGAACTATTGATGTCAAAATTCATTGTCTGGAAGTACAGCACAGAAGCAACTTTAAAAGCTTTATGTGCTGTGTTGAGTCGCTCAGTCATGTCCGACTCTATGTGACCCCAAGGACTGTAGACTGCCAGGGGCCTCTGTCCATGGGGATTCTCCTGGCAAGAATAGTGGGGTGGGTTGCCATGCCTTCCTCCAGGGAGTCTTCCCAACCCAGGGATGGAACCCAGGTCTCTCTCATTGCAGGCGGATTCTTTACGGTCTGAGCCACCAGGGAAGCCCGTCATCTCAACTCTGAACCGCCAGGGAAGCTCCTATAAAAACTTTATAAGAGGATGATTTAACGAGAGTCTCGAGCACCCTTAACGTTTTCTCCTTGTGTTGTGGGGAAGAGCTCTGCTTCTTCTTCCCTGTCTTTTCCTGCCAAATCTTGCCAGCCCAACTCTGATCACACACTGACTCCCTCCCTGCCCAGCCCGAGGACCGGGTACCCCTCAATGGCGGGGACATCAGGTGTCACTGGGGCTTCAGGGACCAGTGCGGACCGGAGTTAGGAGTTAGAAAAATGAGCCGTTCAGGCGGCTCTCGAGGCCAAGCCCAGTGGACAGCGACACACCCCGGCCCTTACGACTGTCATTCTCCCAGAGTTTTCCGCGCCGGACCCAATCTGTACGTAGCATACCAAGTCCCCTGAGCCAGCCTTCCTAAGGCGCCCGACACCGAGTTTCCATTTTTTTTTAGGCAAAAAGGCAGGGAAGCCTCTTTGGAAGGCAACCACCTGCGCTGTTCCATCTCTTCCCTTCGCCCTGGAGCAGGCAGCCTCTCTAGCAGGGGATTCTCCCAGGATGCGGGCCAGCGCCAATCAGGACGCTCGGCACCTGCCCCCAGTGCCAGCACCTGGAGGGGCGATGAGGTTCTCGGCTCCGGGCAGCGCCAGTCCTCCGAGTGCCGGGGAGGGCGGAGGAGCCTCACGTGGGCCTCTCCAGCCCGGGGCGCCCGGAAGGACGCGCGCAGACCCCGTGGGAGCCCAACCCCGGAGCCGCCGCCGGAGCGGAGCCGCTCAGCAGAGGTAAAGAGTAAGGCGTTAATCCAAGCCGAGGTTCCCCGAAGGAGGCAGAAGGGAGGGCGCGCGGCGGGCGGAGGACCACGCGGGGCGCCGGGATTTGCGCCGGGATGCTCCCGGCCAGCGCGTACTTTCGAAGGCGCCTCCGAAGCCGGGTAAGCGCGCCCCTGGATCGCCGCCCTCTGCCGACCCCTATCTTGGCCTTGGCCGTGGCCATGCCCTGCTGGCTCTGGGCACCCGCTCGCCTCTCCCGCTCGGCCCCAGAGCAGCTCCCTCCGAGGAGGTGGGGGTGGGGGGTGGGGGGAATGTCTCCGGCTTCGTGGCCAGGCCCCCGGGTCCTGCGGTCCCCGCCCCGGGGCGGGCCTTGCCGGGTCCCTGCCCGCGGCCGCACGTCCGCCGCCCGCCTCGGCTTGGCCTCGCCGACCTGCTCCGCGGCGCTTTCCGCCCGGCGGGACCCCGACACGGACGCGGCTCCTGCGCCTTGGCGCACGCGAGCTCCCAGGGACCATGCGGCTGCCCCGGCCCGCGACACGGCTGGCCGCGAGGTCTGGCCCGGCGCGCGTGAGTGAGCGGGGCTCGGGGCGGGGACTGAGGACCCGGGGTGGATGGGAACTGTCCGTCCGCGCTGCGGGTGGGTCCGAGCGCGCGGGCGCCCCCGGGCCAGCCTTGCAATTTGGGCTCGATGCGCTGATGGTTTTCCTGAAGTTTTTCAAAATAAGTCGGGCGGAGGTGCGTTCGCGAAGCCTGTTCAGCCTCGCCGGTCCAGGATTGCCGGGGGCTGACTGCCTGCCTCGGGGACAGAGAAATCGGACTGTCACCCGGGCCCTCTGTCCGCCTCGTCCTGGGGCCCAGGGCGGGCGTCCAGCCCCGCATCCCTCGGGCAGCGCGCGGGCAGGAGGGCGCGGCAGGTCTGACTGGAGGCGCCAGCCACATTGGAACTCGGCTCAGCGGCCGGGAGGAGGGTTTGGCTCGGATAGAGAGATCCGGAGGTGAGCGGAAAGCAGTGTCGGGGTGATTCCCCCCATTCTGCTGCTCGCGCTCCACTAACTCGGAAGTCCAGCTGGGATGGGCGAGTAGAGCGCCCAGCGCGGCGCGTGGGAGACCCTCAGCGCGGGGGTGGAGGGCTTCCTGGCTGCTCTGCGCCTCCAAAGGCGGCGAAGGAGGGCAGGGGTGGAGAGCTGTCTTCTCTGTCGGTGTCTTTGGGCTATTTACACCATCCATGCTTTTCTGCCTCATCTGGGCATTGCTTTTCTCTGGGGCCCTGCAAGTTTGCTCCAACTACTTTAATGTGGCGGAGATGCGGATTGGGGGGCCGGTGTCCAGCGCGCAGGCTGGGGGCCCCCGCATCAGCTGAGGCACTTTCTTTCGTCCTTTCCAATCCGCCCTGCTGCGGACCGGGAGGGCCTGGGTTGCGGGGAAGGTGGTTTCCACTAGCAGGACTCTGCTGCGATCCTAAGGAGGCTGCAGTGTAACTGACACGGGTCGCGGTCTACACAGTCTAATCTCTGTGCTCTGCCAGGTCTCCCCGCCCCCCCCCCCCCAAACCTCCCGTGGGTCGGCACGTTTTATACCGTGTGAGAGACAAACGATGTTGGACTCCAGATGCAGCAAGTTCACTTTGTTGCGATCCGCTGGGATCTGGAGTCTTGGGCGGGGGTGAGGGGGGCGAAAGGCCGCTTTATTTCTGTACTAATGAATGTACTTGAAATCACATTTGAATCTTGCCCCTTTCCTTCAGACTGACAGAGTTGGACCTAGGGGGAGGAAAGAGCAAAGGAACATTTTCTGAAAGCAATGGTAATTTCTCAGACGTCTCCCAGAAGGGTCCAGCTCCCACGCAGGAGATCTAAGCCAACAGAATACAGACATGTAGGTTCAGGTCGGCACTCATGTGGTTTCCTGAGGTTCAGCCGGGGCATTAGACATCAGCAGCAAGGTCCTCCTCACAGTTCCCTCACTGTCACAATTCCTGCCATGCTAGGGGTTGGGGGAAATGAAATGAGACAGGACCTTGAATGGGAAAAGTCTCAAGTTTCTTGGGAGGAAGGGGTATTATATGCATAGATAGAAGCCCAGCTGTAAACATCACTGAGATTCCTGCCAAAGCTAGAAATCTGCATGTAGTTGACCTCATCAAAAGTAGTGTTTGGGAAAGCTAAGATGGGCCTGTGCTGCTGATGAGAGCAAGTCCTTCATGTTTTGCTCAAGAATCTCTGTTTTGTCTCTGACTTGCCCATCTGTAATTGGAAATGAGCTCTGCCTAGACCAGAGAGCCCTCAGCCTGAATACAAACGTCATCTGGCAGCAGAGGAGCCTGGCACAGAAAGAGCCCACCCCTCACCCAGAGGCCCTGAAGGGGATTTTAGTGAGCTCTCCTGCTAACTTTGGAAGGAGCCTGGGGTGACTTACAGGAGGGAGTTGGGAATCCTCTGGGTGGTCATTTAACAAAAGAGCCTTTTCCCGGGGTGGGCAGTTCAGGACCTGTCAATTGTGAAAAGTGCCCTGAGGTTTAGAATCTGGCCTGATGGTTATTAACACTAATGAAAGCTGCTGCTGTTTGCTAACTACCTTCTGTGTACCAGAGATAAGGCTTTGCAAAAGATCAGTATTATGATCCCCATATTTCATGGAAATATGAAATTTCATATTTAGGAAAGGTTAAGCAATTTGCTAAGATCGTAAAGCTCGTCAGTGGCAAAGCTGTGCCTGGAACCCAGGTCTGTCTGATTCTGTCTCTGCTCCTTCCACAGGGCAACTCTCCTCCCCCTAAGAACAGACACACATGTGGGAGCTGAAAATACAGAACGTTGTGAATAAAGACTGTTATTTGTAGGTCCAAGGGATGTTTGTGACCCCATTAGACTTCAGAGGACGTGCTGTCCTAGTAAAACTGGATGCTGTTTTCTCCCTCTAGAACTCAGGCATTTAACTCATACAAAACAGATTAATTTCTTTAATATGTAAAGTATAAACGGCGATGACATTTATTTACCATTCAGTTAGCAAACATCAAAAAGATGGACAAACTGCTGATGAGGTTCTGAGAAAACAGGCAGTTTCATACATTGCTGGTCAAAGAGTAAACTGGTAGTACTTCTTTGGAGAGCATTTTAGACGCATTTATCAATATTAGTAATGCCCATGCCATCTGACTCAGTGATTCCAACTTTAAGAATCTAATTTGCCCTTGTTCTTGCATGTGGCCACATAGACATGTATCCGTTATAGTATTGTTTGAACCATGAAAGAACAACCTACATGCTCATTAAAGGGGGACTTGTAGTACTTCCAGATAGTGGAATACTGTTCTGTTCCTCCATTTAAAAAAAAAATTTAGGAAGCTTACTATTAATATATAATTGATATAGGACAGTTTTCAAGATAGGGGCTAAGTGGAAAACATGCATAGGGTGTGTATAATAAGCTACTGTTCACACTATAAAAGAGAAGAAAGAAGAAGCAGTTCAAGATATTTGCTTGTATTTGCATAACCATATATACAAAAGCTAATAATATCTGTTGCCTCCAGGGAGAGTGGCCCTGTAAACTCTCTTATACATTTTTACTTTTGAATCATGTGAATGCATCAACTATTCTTAATAAAAACCTCTTTCCTTGCCCTGTGTCTGACATAGTCCCTCAAGCTCTTCTCCAGCTGAACGGGGTGGGGCAATATTCCCCCTAGGGTTGCTTGGTTCCCTTTTGGATAAAAGCAAAAGTTCTGAGAGACCGCACAGGGCCCATAGGCTCTGGGCCATCTAAAATTCCTTTGACTTCAGGCAGGTTTTGCTTGGAAAGTTGGGATGAGAGGTGTTTTAGCCTCTCTGAACTGGGTAGGGGAGATAGGATATCTCCAGCCTTGAAAACAACACGAAGAAATACCAACTATCCTTTTTACTGCCGTATTTGTTGTTGTTTAGTCTCTAAGTCGTGTCCGACCCTTTGGGACTCCATAGACTGTAGCCCACCAGCCTCCTCTGTCCATGGGTTTTCCCAGGCGAAAATACTGGAGTGAGTTGCCATTTCCTCCTCTAGGGGATCTTCCTGATCCAGGGATTGAACCCACATCTCCTGCATCGGCAGGTGGATTATTTACCACTGAGCCACCTGGGAGAGCTCTCAGGATGGTACTGCCCGATTGTTCCTCTCTACAGGATAAAGCATCAGCACCTGGATAGCATTAAACAAGGGAGGGGAGGAACACTGTGGTTGGACTTCAGAAAGGGCAGAAGAGGTCTGTTTCTGGTGTTGCATTTGGACCTCAGAAAGGAGAGGAAGGGAGATATGCTTGAAAGAAAAGTTTTGAAAATTGTTCTGGGATCTAGGAATGTATTATAGACCCAGAAGAGGAAGGAAAGATATTGATGCAGTTGTCCGTGCATCAATCAATGTGTCCCCAGAAGCCCCTTTGGGTGCTCCCCATCTGCACAGATGCACAGCTCAGTTTTTCCCCCCATGCAGCCTAGAAGCCATTAGATGCACAAAGGTGGTTGGGGGCAGGTATTAGGCACTGACTTCCCTCCTTCAGGTAGGACAGACTGTAGAATAGCAGAACCAGTGGAAGAAAGGCTTGCTTCTAATCACATGAGAAGAGGCCCTCCTGCACTGTTAGGTGGGAAGCTTTCATTGGGAGCTCTCTCTGTTCAGTTACTCTGCTGAGCGTTCTGCCTACATTATCTCATTTAACCTCTTGATCAGGTACACGTGAAAACCTTTTGCCATCAAGCGACGACAACTTTATGCTCTCCTTTCAATGGCTTTTCCGATCTCTGCCCGGTAACCTGCAACACAGGCATAGCGGCATCACAGAAGCGCTTGCAGACTCAGTTTGGGTTATAACAGCATGTGGCTGAGCATTCCACGCTTTGATGGATGAGCTGGAATCTGTGCAGGCTGGATAGGTTTGTATAAAGCAGGGTTCAGGGACAAAGCAGTCAGCGCTCTTGGTTTGGATTTTCATCTTTCTTGTTTCTGTTTCTGTGTGTGCATTAGGGCTGGGCTGAGTGGACTGCGAGTGCGATGTTCCCCGGGGATGGAGGGAGGAGGAGGGATTGTCTCTGCTTTAGTCCAGATACCAGTGGTGTGGAGGGCCGTGAGGATGTGCTTGGGAGGCCCAAGGTCTGCAGTCAAGGAGGGAGATGAGCAGAGTGGCCCCTGAGCCCTAGATCTGTGCTGGGAGTCTGTCTGCTGTTTGGGAAAAAAAAAAAAAAAACCACAACAGCCTGAGAGCTGAGAGGCTTGCTCATGGCAAACCTTTCTTCTCCCACGCAGCTTACTGGCTAGGGCTCACCTCTGACTCCCATTCCACTTCAAAAAGAAGCAGCCTGAATTTTTCTCCAAATAAATTCTGGAGCACACAGGCTCCTTCTCTATGCTGCAGTTGCCAGCGGGAGTGAGAGCAAGAAGCTGGATGGGAGTCTCAGCTAAGGCGGTCGGGAGCCAGCCAGAAGGCAGGAAAGCCAGATACCCCATCTATGGATATTTTCAAAAAGTCACCTTATGACAAGCACAAAGATGCTATTTACATTCATACGAGTAGTGGATGATCAGCCTAACACACTTCAATTCAGAAAATGCCTATTGTTTTCTGAGGAGGCAGAAAGGTGAGCACAGTCTTGTCCCCAGATCTGAGTTGCCTGCAAGGCAATCTGGGAGAGAAACATTCATGTCAGCAGTAGGACTTTGCAGACCAAAGAAGTCAATGCCAAGCAGAGGAACAGGCGACATGCTGTCACATGCAGGGGCTAGGGTGAGTCAGGCTGCCACGGTAATTCTGATAGATTATGAAGGTCTTTTTGGAGGAGGTGAGTTTTGAACCGAGCCTTGAAGGTGAAATATGATTTTGACAGATAAGCTCAGGAGAAAGGGCAGAAGTGGCTAAGAGAATAGCTTGGGCAAAGGCACAGGATTATGATAGAATGTGGAATGTTCAGAGATACACTCATATCCGTAAAACATCATGATTTACCCAGCTTCTGCCTCAGGCACAGCATTTTCAGATACTTAGAGAATAAAACTCTATATCCCCATTAAATAGGTGCCCACTATGATTTTTTGTTGTTGTTGTTCTTTTTTGGTGGTAAAATCAACAGGGCTTGATGATGGATTAGATATTAGAAGTGAAGCTCACAAGGACAAGACTTGTAAAGCTATAATAGGTTTGTATCAGATTCATTGTAGTTTAAAGAAAGTACAGTGGCTGGTATTTTCCATATGTGAAATTTACGTTTCTGCTGTACCGCACTGCTGAGTCACTGAGTTGTTCAATTGGGAGGCAGTGGCGCATAGAAGGAAGAGTACTGGGACCAAGGATGTAGGTTCTGTCTCACTATTTTGTTTATTCATTTATTCAGTCATCCATTTATTCCTTCATTCAACAAACATGATCCATGTGCCTGGGCCACATGCTGGGATCACTGGGGAGAGGTAGGAATGGGGGAGAGAGAAAGAGAGAGAGAGGGAAGGAAAGGGAAGGAGGGAGCGAGAGAGAAAGAGAAAGGGGGAAAGAAAAGGAAAAGCCATGGTCCCTGTACCCTCCAGGGACTTGAAGTACATGGAGGAGATCATAGGAAGAGGTGATAAATATAAAAATAGGGACGAAGGGCAATGGGAGAGGCTAGTTGCTAAAATGAATAACAACCTGATAAATTGTATGAGATACCTCCAAGAGATCAAATCAGAAAACTAAAAACTTTCAGTGGGTCTCAAATACTCGTTCAGGGAGTAAAACCCATGGGAATCATGGTGCTCTTTAAAGAACCCCATGAAATATTTATATAGTAAAATGGCTGAATTTATAATTTTGAACTAAATCCAAGAGCATCCTATGCCAGACTCTATCACAGGCACAGAATTGTAGGTGTCACATTTTAAGAAAACTTTCTGAAACAAAAACTTTAAATTGAGAATATTCTGTCAGCTCATTTTTTCTCCCTGAGAATTGAGGAATGACTGCCAGGTTTCTATTTTAGTGCAGGAAACCCTCAGTCCAGCTGGTAGAACATCAGGCCTCCACAGGAGCATGGTTTTGGCAGTTCGAAGGTTGTGGATGACTTTAACAAGGGCAATTTCGGAGGAGTGACGCGGCCAGAAGCTAGTTAGAGTTGAGTTGAAAAGTGAGGATCGCGTTTTCGAGATGTGAACAAGTATTTATTGAATGTCACAGGGGATACCATGTTCAGTTCAGTCGCTCAGTCGTGTCCGACTCTGCGAGCCCGTGGACTGCAGCACACCAGGCTTCCCTGTCCATCACCAACTCTCAGAGTTTGCTCAAACTCATGTCCATTGAGTTGGTGATGCCATCCAACCGTCTCACCCTCTGTCGTCCCCTTCTCCTCCCGCCTTCAATCTTCCCCAGCATCAGGGTCTTTTCTAATGAGTCAGTTCTTTACATTATGTGGCCAAAGTATTGGAGTTTCAGCTTCAACATCAGTCCTTCCAATGAATATTCAGGACTGATTTCCTTAGGATTGACTGGTTGGATTTCCTTGCAGTCCAAGGGACTCTCAAGACTCTTCTCCAACACCACAGTTCAACAGCATCAATTCTTCAGTGCTCAGCTTCCTTTAGAGTCCAACTCTCACATCCATACATGACTACTGGAAAAACCATAGCTTTGACTAGATGGACCTTTGTTGACAAAGTAATGTCTCTGCTTTTTAATATGCTGTCTAGGTTGGTCATAACTTTTCTTCCAAGGACCAAGTGTCTTTTAATTTCATGGCTGCAGTTACCATCTGCAGTGATTTTGGAGCCCCCCCTCCCAAAAAGGTCTGTCACTGTTTCCCCATCTATTTGCCATGAAGTGATGGGACCAGATGCCATGTTGAGTGGGGAGAAAAACCAAAACAGTCAAAGCCCCAGTCCCCATGGAGCTTGAAGTCATTGGGAGGAAACAGATTTTCACAAGGGCGGTATAAAGTGACACAGTGATAAAAGCTGTAAAGCAGAGGTACATGGTGAGCTCCCTGGTGGCTCAGTCATAAAGAATCCACCTGCAATGCCAGGGATCTGAGTTCAATCCCTGGTTCAGAAAGATCCCCTGGAGGAGGAAATAGCAACCCACTCTAGCATTCTTGCCTGGGAAATCCCATTGGCAGAGGAGCCTGACAGGCTATAGTCCATGGGTTGCAAGAGTCAGACACAACTTAGCAACTAAACCACCGTCACTAGAGGCACGTGGTACATTATAAGAGGGTTTCATGGATGGTCTGAGGCCACTCAAGGAGGACCTGGGAAGTCATCCTGAGGGAATGCTGATTGAGCTGAAACCTGAAGAGTGAGCAGGAGTTAAGGATGTGAGGGGACTTTGGGAACTGGGAGAGAGTATTCTAGAAATGGAGAAAGGCTGTGGCTACAGGGAACATGGTATGTTAAGATGCCAAAGGCCAGTGGGTTGGGGTGCAGAGAGAGAGAGGGACAAGCACATGAGGTGATCAGGAGAGGCAGAAAGGGGTTAGAACATGCAGAATCTGATTGGCCACAGGTAAGGATTTGATGTTTCTGAAGGAGTGGGTAGTCACTGAAGCAGGAAGGCGACATAGTCAGATTTTCTATTTCAAAGAGATCTCTCTGGTTGCATAATGTGGATCGTCTGTTCGAAGTGGTCAAGAGTATATCCAGTGAGATCAATCAGGAGACTCGTGAAGTAGTCCAGGTGAAAGATGACAGTTGTTTAGACTGGGCTGTATGTAGTAGACGTGGAGAGAAGCAGGCAGATTTGAGAGGTCTAGAGGGTAAAAGGAACGGGAAGTGGTGGTTTGGATGTGAGCGTTGAGAGGAAAGTATTGTGGATAAGTCCTAGGCTCCCAGTTTTGTGTGGTGGACAGTGGTACCATTTCCTGAGACAGGATATAGTGGGGGAGGACAAGACTTCGGGCAAACATCATGAGTTCAACCTCAACCGTGCTGTACTTGAGAAGCCTTTGAATCATCTGAAGCAGGAGGTTTGAGAAGTCTGGGCAGGAAATATGCCTCTTGTAAGTCATCAACATCTGGGCGTCATAGAAACCATGGCATGGATGAGGCTGCCTAGGGACTGAAGATGGGCCCAGAAGAGAAGGCCTGGGACTAACTTCAAGTAGAGTAGGATGATTCTGAAAAGTAAACAGAGAAGGATGATCCAGAGAGATAGGACAAAAACCAGGAGGTGAAAACTTCATGAAAGCCAAAAGCAGAGTGTTTCCTGAAGAAAAGAGAAAGCAGAGGTGCTGCTGGGAAGTGAGTTAACATGAGCACCAATAAAGGTCCATTGGCTTTAGAAACATGGAGATCATAAGTGATTTTAAGCAAGAACTTCAGTGATGTGATAAACAAAAGTCAGATTGTAGTTGATGGAGGAAAAAGTGGAAAGTGAGGAAATGGACACAGCTTATATAAATGTATTTCCAGGTGTTTGGCTGTGATGGAGAGAGAGGGTCGTTTCATTGTTTTAGGAGGAGGCAGTTGAGCACGTTTAAATGCCAATGGAAAGGGGCCAGTTGCACAAAGACAGAAATATAGATCAATGGAACAAAATAGAAAGCCCAGAGATAAATCCACACACATATGGATACCTTATCTTTGACAAAGGAGGCAAGAATATACAATGGATTAAAGACAATCCATTTTAAAGACAAACCACTTTAACAAGTGGTGCTGGGAAATCTGGTCAACCACTTGTAAAAGAATGAAACTAGACCACTTTCTAACACCATACACAAAAATAAACTCAAAATGGATTAAAGATCTAAACGTAAGACCAGAAACTATAAAACTCCTAGAGGAGAACATAGGCAAAACACTCTCCGACATACATCACAGCAGGATCCTCTATGACCCACCTCCCAGAATATTGGAAATCAAAGCAAAAATAAACAAATGGGACCTAATTAAACTTAAAAGCTTCTGCACAACAAAGGAAACGATAAGCAAGGTGAAAAGACAGCCTTCAGAATGGGAGAAAATAATAGCAAATGAAGCAACTGACAAACAACTAATCTCAAAAATATACAAGCAACTCCTACAGCTCAATTCCAGAAAAATAAATGACCCAATCAAAAAATGGGCCAAAGAACTAAATAGACATTTCTCCAAAGAAGACATACAGATGACTAACAAACACATGAAAAGATGCTCAACATCACTCATTATCAGAGAAATGCAAATCAAAACCACTATGAGGTACCATTTCATGCCAGTCAGAATGGCTGTGATCCAAAAGTCTACAAGTAATAGATGCTGGAGAGGATGTGGAGAAAAGGGAACCTTCCTACACTGTTGGTGGGAATGCAAACTAGTACAGCCACTATGGAGAACAGTGTGGAGATTCCTTAAAAAACTGGAAATAGAACTGCCTTATGATCCAGCAATCCCACTGCTGGGCATACACACTGAGGAAACCAGAAGGGAAAGAGACACGTGTACCCCAATGTTCATCACAGCACTGTTTATAATAGCCAGGACATGGAAGCAACCTAGATGTCCATCAGCAGATGAATGGATAAGAAAGCTGTGGTACATATACACAATGGATTATTACTCAGCCATTAAAAAGAATACATTTGAATCAGTTCTAATGAGGTGGATGAAACTGGAGCCTATTATACAGAGTGAAGTAAGCCAGAAAGAAAAACACCAATACAGTATACTAACGCATATATATGGAATTTAGAAAGATGGTAACGATAACCCTGTATACGAGACAGCAAAAGAGACACTGATGTATAGAACAGTCTTTTGGACTCTGTGGGAGAGGGAGAGGGTGAGATGATTTGGGAGAATGGCATTGAAATATGTATAATATCATATATGAAACAAGTCGCCAGTCCAGGTTTGATGCACGATACTGGATGCTTGGGGCTGGTGCACTGGGATGACCCAGAGGGATGGTATGGGGAGGGAGGAGGGAGGAGGGAGGAGGGTTCAGGATGGGGAACGCATGTATGCCTGTGGCGGATTCATTTCGATATATGGCAGAACCAATACAATATTGTAAAGTTTAAAAATAAAATTTAAAAAAAAAGTTAGAAAGGGGCCAGTTGAATGGAGAAGTTAGACATTACAGGAAGGATAATTCACAATGTGAGGTTCCTAGAAGATGAGAGGACAGCGCTGAATGTGCAGGTGGAGGGACTGGCCTTGGGATGGAGAGGGGCCACTCTTGGAGGTAACTGAAGAGGGGGAGGGTAGGATAAGAGTGGATGTTAGAATGCTTGTGAGTGCTGGTGGCAAGATGAGGATGTTGCCATTGATAATGAGAAGAAAGAGTGGATAGAGGGGAGACGGGAGAAGGGCATTCTATTAGAATGGGCGTGATGAGGACAGTGAAGAGAGAAAGGGTGATGACAGTAGAGAAAGAGGATCGTATTGAAGCACTTATTAGCTGTGTGACCTTGAGCCTGTTTTCTTACCTGTAGGATGAGGGTAATAACCATGATGCCTCCTCCATAGAGTTGTGCCTGGCACATAGAAAGTGGTCAGTAAATGCAAGCTACTCTTTTAACTTTTATCCTCACTGTCAGTGGCTAGCACAGTGCTGAACAGTGGCTAGCATGGTAATTGGTTTTAGTTTGAAATAGTCATCAATACTCCCAGGTAGTTAGTAGCTCAGAGGTAGATGGCCACCTGTCCGTCTCCCGCTTGTCTCACATCCCATCTCTGAGGCACCCAACTCTTTCTTCTCCAAGCACTTGGAAGCTTTTCTACTTTGCTTAACGCTGAGGGATTTGTACATGGTGCTTAGCCAGGGCAGATTCTATTAGGGGATTTAATCATATGGGTAGGGCACAGGGCCAGGGTGAAAAGAGAAGTTCAATTAATTCAAGAGCCCAGTCTCCTCCAACCTCATTCATATCCAGAGGACAGAGCATCTGGAGAACTCATTCCTTCATTCCTTTCAGAATGTCTATTGAAGCCAGCTTTGCATCAGGCCTGCATCCAGACTGAGATAGAGATGAATAGGAATGGTTCCTGCTCTCCTCCTATTAATCTGATCAGATAAATGTTATAATGACTGTGTCACATGCTGGGAACACAGGAGAAAGAGCCCATAGCTGTGCCCAGACAAGGAAGGGAAGCCTTTCCAGAACAGGTAGTGTTTGAGCTAGAACGAGAAGATGAAAGTCTTTGCAGACAAGAAGAGAACATCTTTGTAGACAAGGAAGGAGGCCTTGCAGGCCGAGGGAGGCCCAGGAGTCTCAAGAGATGGCAGGAGGAACTGGAAGCCGCATATAATCCAGTAATGTCAGAAAAGGAAATGTTAGATTATGAAGATGAGTTGAGAGACTGGATAGAGCCTGGCATGCTGCCTCCTGGGCTAAGGACCTTGACTTGCCCCAGTAGGAGATGTGCAGCCACTGTTGATTTTTGATAGAGGCAGAGTGACTGGTCAGGAGACAGTAGTGGTAGTCGAGGTAAGGGCTGACCAGAGAACAAGTTTCAATGACACGGGTCTGAGGTACAGTCACCTTAGTGCATGAATAAAAAGAAATTAAAAGCCATTGGCATTAAGGAAGTCACGGAAATTTGAGGCTAGGCTGTTAGAGAGGTCATCTTCGTATATGTTGAAACTTTCTGGGATGATGGTGGAAGCTTAGATGATGAGGAGACAATTGCTAAAGTCCTCAGTGAGTGAGGGAGCCTCAGTGATGGGGCAGGGAATAGAGTGAAGAATAATCAAATAGCATAGAGATCTCAAAGGAATAATTGTTTTTTTGCAAGATAATGGAAATCAAACACTCTAGACTCCTGGAGAGCAGAATAGACTCATGGAAGATTTTAACTGTTGCTTGTGTCCAAGATGAGGCAGCCATCATAAAACAGGATATATTTCCAAGGTTCCAGGCCACTGCTGGAGGACACCATGCAACACTACAGATGGGCACCCACAGGTTCAAGATCTCAGAAGTCAGCTGAGTGGGCATGATGA
The DNA here is from genome assembly GCF_032452875.1 of Bos javanicus. Lineage (NCBI taxonomy): Eukaryota > Metazoa > Chordata > Mammalia > Artiodactyla > Bovidae > Bos > Bos javanicus. The sequence goes on from NC_083883.1 coordinate 61,698,802, forward strand.
CTCCACAAGCCAAGATATTGTCCTTGGTGGAGTCCCTTTCCCAATCCCTCAAAGAACATTTCCAGTCTCTTTGCTGAGGTCTTGTCCTCCCACTGGAGCAAAGGAGTTGGGCAAACTGCCTCCCTCATCTCAAGGTTCTGGCTGTTCAACACCTGCCTTCTCTTGGCAGATGGGTTTCATTGCCAACTTACTGCTTTGTTGGGCATCCACTCTGTACCTAGGCTGTGCTGGGCACATTGGAGGATTCAGAAAACTACCAGACATGGTCCATGCCCTCAAGAATCACTCTAATTAGAAAAGTCAGACTGGTATACCCGGAGTATTAAGAGCAATAGTAAGAGGCTGTGTCCAGACAGTCAGGAAAGGAGGTACGGGCATTGAGCTATCTAGTCAAGAGTTGGTGGCTCAGATGGTAAAGCATCTGCCTGCAAGGCCGGAGACCTGGGTTCAGTCCCTTGGTCGGGAAGATCCCCTGGAGAAGGAAATGGCAACCCACTCCAGTATTCTTGCCTGGAAAATCCCATGGACAGAGGAGCCTGGGGGGCTACAGTCCATGGGGAAGCAAAGAGTCGGACACGACTGAGCGACTTCGCTTCAAACAAAAACAAGGAATCTGGAAAAAATCTTCCAATTTTTGGATGAGGGAGGAGGCTTGAGAAGTGGTGGTACCATTCACAAAGATAGGAAATTCAATAGAGGAAATCGATGAAGACCTCTGATTTGGAAATGGAGAGTTTGTAGGCTTCTTTAGATGTAGACAGATGTGGGTCTCATTTGTCTATGTTGATGAAATGGCAAGTTCTGAGCAGGCATCAAGAATAGATATTTTGTGAGTTCCCTGGTAGCCTCGTGGTTCGGATTCCATGCTTTCACTACTGTGGCCCAGGTTCAATCCTTGTTTAGGGAACGGAGATCCCACAAGCCACGCAGGACAGCCTAAAAACACAAGGAGCCAAATACGGAGAAGGAAGGGAGGTTCAAAAGGGAGTGGATATATGTCAACCTATGACTGATTCATGTTGAGGTTTGACAGAAAACAACAAAATTCTGTAAAGCAATTATCCTTCAATAAAAAAAAATAAAAAAAAAACCAGGAGAAGCCAAATGAAGACAATGGTAATAAAAAGATGAAGAAGGCACATACTTTAGAAATAGTTAAGGCAAAAATGGATAAGATTTGGTGATCAGATGTGAGGGAGAGATTGGGATCACTTACAAGTTACTAGGCATGGGGACTGGGTAGATGGTGCATGTGTGCTTAATTGCTCAGCTGTGTCCCCTTAGTCATAGCCCGCCAGGCTCCTCTGTCCATGGGATTCTCCAGGCAAGAATACTGGAGTGGGTTGCCCTGACCTCCTCCAGGGGATCTTCCCCACCCAGGGGTTGAACCCGGGTCTCCTGCATTGCAGGCAGATTCTTTACTGTCTGAGCCACCAGGGAGGTCCAGTTAGATGGTGGTACCATTAATTAGAAGGAGAAATGCAAGAGGAAAACACTTTGCAGAGAAGAGCAAGTAAAACCATAAGGCCTGTTTGGGAACATTCGAATCAGAGATTTCTGTGGAATAGCTAAGCATACAGAGTCTAGGAGCCACTTGGCGGTGCGAGTCTGAAACTCAAGGAGCATTCGGCCCAGGTATATAGCTTTAAGGTCATACTGTCATGCTGCAAGAGAGTCTCTGAGCACCAAGTGATATGGGTCCACAGATGTTGGTGTTGTTATTGGACTCTTAATGCCTTGTTAATTGAAAGGTCATATGGGAAAAGGTAGGTTGGTTGAGAATGCTTCTTGTAGTATTTTCTTTCTTTCTGTCTCTGTTAACAAAGCCTGGATCAGAGCACATGCTGCTTCGCCTTGAGAAAGAACGCTTATCTGGATGTCAGAGCTTTCCTTAATCCAGGTCATCTTCCCAAATATTTCCCTCCCGACAGACAAATAGTAACTGTATCTTCTGGATCTTTTTGAATCTAAAAGAAGATATTTTATAGACTTGCCTGGTGGTCCAGAGGTTAAAAATCCACCTGCCGGTGCAGGGGACATGGACTTGATTCCTGGTCTGGGAAGGTCCCACATGCCACTGAGTACCTAAGCCCCTGAGCCACAACTACTAAAGCCTGCACTCTAGAGCCCAGGCTCAGCAACAAGAAAAGCCTCTGCAATGAGAACCCCCGCTTGCCGCAACTAGAGCAAGCTCACGTGCAGCAACAAACACCCATCGCAGCCAAATAAATAAATAAAGGTATTTTACTAAAAGTGCTTCCCAGGTGGCAACAGTGGTAAAGAACCCACCTGCCAATGTAGGAGGCGTAAGAGACACGGGTTTGATCCCTGGGTCAGGAAGATTCTCTGGAGGAGGGCATGGCAACCCATTCTAGTTTCTTGCCTGGAGAATTCCATGGACAGAGGAGCCTAACGGGCTATGGTCCGTGGGTTCACAAAGAGTCAGATACAGCTGAGCAACTGAACACATACAGCACATTTTACTAAACTATTTGAGGACAAAAGGCTGCAGTTTCTCTGAAACAGATAGAACTCTTTTAATACTTTAAGAGGAAAAACAACAGAAAAAAAAAAAAAAAGGCTAACACTCTCCTTAGCCCCATCTTCATGTCTGCTCATGCTTTAGCCACTCCCTGTGCCTCCTCTCACTAGGTGAGTTTGAGTAAGTGTGAGGCTACAGGACTGTATGACTATGCAGACGCGGTAAATAGCCATGAAGTTAAAAGATGCTTGCTCCTTGGAATAAAAGTTGTAACCAACCTAGACAGCATATTAAAAAGCAGAGACATTACTTTGCCAACAAAAGTCTGTCTAGTCAAAGCTATGGTCTCTTTCCTTCTTCAGCTCACTAACTACTTCACTGGTGTTCCTGGCCTTTTGTCTACCCATCACCCTGATTTCTAGCAGGCATTTATTGATAGAGCCGTGCAGGTCATTATAGTTTTTATATACTTTTATTTGATATACTTTCCTTTTTATATACTTTTCCTATTCCTTTCTGGAATTCCTTGAGTCCCCCACCTCTGGGGCTGCTCTGGTGCTGAGTCGCTTCAGTCGTGTCCGACTCTGTGCGACCCCATATACGGCAGCCCACCAGGCTTCCCTGTCCCTGGGATTCTCCAGGCAAGAACACTGGAGTGGGTTGCCATTTCCTTCTCCAATGCATGAAAGGGAAAAGTGAAAGTGAAGTCGCTCAGTCGTGTCCAACTCTTCGTGACCCCATGGACTGCAGCCTACCAGGCTCCTCCGTCCGTGGATTCTCCAGGCAAGAGTACTGGAGTGGGGTGCCATTGCCTTCTCTAGCCCCTCTCTTAAGACTCCCAGATTTCCCCACAGTCCAGCAACCAAAGGGGTAATGTTGGCACAGCAGGGACTCCTCTTCCCAGCCCAGGGCTGCTCTGGACACCAGTACTGATTGGTCATCATGGGTCCTACCCGTTGTTTTTCTGGATTGAGGCTTACTGTGTATCAGACACTGGGCCAGGTGCTGAGATACCGTGGTGAACAAGGCAGGCAAGGTCCCTGCCTTTGTGAAACCTGTAGTCTAGACCAGTGTTTCTCATCTCATCGCAGTTGACGGCCTGATAACTCTTTACTGCGGGCAGCTTTCCTGCACACTGTTGTGTTTAGCAGCATCCCTGTCCTCTACCCATTAGATGCTTATAGCAATCTCTCCCCTAATTGTGACAACCCAAAATACGAACAGACGTTGCCAAATGTCCCCTTGAGGCCAAAGCATCACTCCTTCCCCACTGAAAGGATGAAAGGTATTATCAAATGATTGATCATGAAAAGAAAAATACAAAGTACAAAGATGCTCTGAAAAAAAATTAGCGGATACCGTGATGGAGAATGAAAGGAGACTTTAGGTTTGATTATATGAATCAAGGCCTCATTAATGAAGTATTGCATAAGCAGAAGTTAAGTAATGCTTAAGGGGGATGAAAAACTAAAGAGCCTGTTGATGAAAGTGAAACAGGAGAGTGAAAAATTTGGCTTAAAACTCAACATTCAGAAAACTAAGATCATGGCATCGGGTCCCATCACTTCATGGCAAATAGATGGGGAAACAGTGGAAACAGTAACAGACTTTTTGCAGGAGGGGCTCCAAAATCACTGCAGATGGTGACTGCAGCCTTGAAATTAAAAGATGCTTGCTCCTTGGAATAAAAGTTTTGACCAACCTAGACAGCATATTAAAAATCAGAGACATTACTTTGCCAACAAAAGTCTGTCTAGTCAAAGCTATGGTTTTTCCAGTAGTCATGTATGGATGTGAGAGTTGGATCACAAAGAAAGATGAGCATCAAAGGATTGATGCTTTTGAACTGTGGTGTTAGATAAGACTCTTGAGAGTCCCTTGGACTGCAAGGAAATCCAACCAGTCCATCCTAAAGGAAATGAGTCCTGAATATTCATTGGAAGGACTGATGCTGAAGCTGAAACTCCAATACTTTGGCCACCTGATGTGAAGAACTGACTCATTTGAAAAAACCCTGATGCTGGGAAAGACTGAAAGTGGGAGGAGAAGGAGACGACAGAGGATGAGATAGTTGGATGGCATCACTGACTCAATGGACATGAGTTTGAGTAAACTCTGGGAGTTGGTGATGGACAGGGAGGCCTGGGGTGCTGCAGACCATGGGGTCGCAAAGAGTCGGACACAACTGAGCTACTGAACTGAACTGAACTGAAGGGGGATGAGAAAGAGCCAGTCACATGAGGAATAAGGGGCTGAACAAAAGGTTTTTGCTGTTTGAAGAACAGGAAAAAAAAAAAAAAAGACTTGTTGACTGGGGCCTAGGAACCAAAGGGAAAAATGATGCAAGATGAGAGAGGAGAAGTAGGCAGGAGCTAGATTATGAGAGCCTTATAAACCATGGTGTGCTAAGAGTACCCCCAAATATTTGTGCAGTGTTTTAAGTAGACAAGAGATATGCACAGGTTAATGTCTGAAGATTATCTGTCTGCTGAGTGGCAGCCAGTTGGGAAATGATGCCAGTGGTCCCAGGCAAGAGACTGGGGGTGGCCTGGATCAGGGCTATGGAGATGGAGAGGTGTGGATGGATTTCACATCTGCCTTGCCTGTTCCTGGTGCCTCACATATTCTGGTCATATCCAAGGGTTGGCAGTACTGGTGCAGGGACCACCTTGCCTTTATTCAGTAGCATTAGCTGAGTGCCCGCTGCACGCCCAGTGAGTAAGACACTCGTCCAGGCAGCCCAAAGTCTAGTAGGGAAAGGGACACACAATACGATCCCAGAGTGTGGAGGTGCCATGACTCTTGAAGCATGGAAGTTTGTGGAGTGGGAGGTAACCCAGTCTAGGGGGAGAAGAGTCAGGGGAGGACTGGAGGAGGGGACAGCTAAACTGACTCACAAAAAAATAAGTTAACCAAGTGAAGTGGTGGGGTGGGGAACAGGCATGCCAGGCCGAGCACGACCCAGTGGAAACCCAGAGGATGCAAAGTATGCATGGGAGGGCAGAAGCATAAAAACCAGGGCAGGAGCAGGAGAGAGACGAGGCTGCAGGGGTCGGCAAGAGCCTGACCGTGAATTAACCTTTGGGTCTTGAGGTGAGAACAGGAGCGGATGGGAGGCGTGCGCTCTCCAGCTTCCGATCTAGTCTCCTCCAGTGCATCCCCCGCTTGCTACCAGAGCACTCTCTGAAGTCTAGATCTGCTTAAGACCTCTCAAAGTTCTCTCATATTCTGTGTCCCACAGAGTTCCCCACAGCGGCTCCCAGGTGTCCTCGCTCTACTCAGCTTCTGCCACTCCAAGTGACTTTTACCAAACCCAGTCTCTTCCACAAACCATGTGCCCTCATTCACAACTAAAAGAATCCTAAAAAGAGAGCACAAGATTATCATCACAGGTAAAATAACTAATATGACAGAAATGTTTACTAATCAGAAGATTCCTCGGTAAACTAGCAGCCACTTAAAATGACGTAGGGACTTCCCTTGTAGTCCAGTGGTTAAGACTCCACCTTCCGATGCAAGGGCTCCTGGCTCAATACCTGGTCAGAGAACTAAGGTCCCACATGCCTCGGGGTATGGCCAAATTTTTTAAAAAAATGATGTAGAAACATATTTGACATGAAAAGATACATATGATCTGTAGCTAAATTATAAAGTGGCATGTCAGTTCAGTTCAGTTCATTCGCTCAGTCGTATCCGACTCTTTGAGACCCCATGAATCGCAGCATGCCAGGCCTCCCTGTCCATCACCAACTCCCGGACTTCACCCAAACTCATATCCATCGAGTCAGTGATGCCATCCAGCCATCTCATCCTCTGTCGTCCCCTTCTCCTCCTGCCCCCAATCCCTCCCAGCATCAGAGTCTTTTCCAATGAGTCAAATCTTTGCATGAGGTGGCCAAAGTACTGGAGTTTCAGCTTTAGCATCATTTCTTCCAAAGAAATCCCAGGGCTGATCTCCTTCAGAATGGACTGGTTGGATCTCCTTGCAGTCCCAGGGACTCTCAAGAGTCTTCTCCAACACCACAGTTCAAAAGCATTAATTCTTCGGCGCTCAGCTCTCTTCACAGTCCAACTCTCACATCCATACATGACCACTGGAAAAACCATAGCCTTGACTAGACGGACCTTTGTTGGCAAAGTAATGTCCCTGCTTTTGAATATGCTATCTAGGTTGGTCATAACTTTCCTTCCAAGGAGTAAGCGTCTTTTAATTTCATGGCTGCAATCACCATCTGCAGTGATTTTGGAGCCCAAAGTGGCATGTACGCAGTATAATTCTAGTAAGCATGTGGGTATATGTCAGTATGAGAGTACAGGAAAAAGTCAACAGGTCTTATCTCCAAGCGAACAGTTACAGGAGATTTTAACTTTTGTCTTTTGACTTATGTATTATATTTTTAAAATTTCTAATACACAGTTATTACTTTTACAATAAGAAATAAACAACAAACAAAGCTGCTCTGGGGACATGGCTGGCCATGTTCCCAAGGGTGACTGACCTCCGGCTGGTTACCTTGACTGCTCCTTGTAGACACAGCAGTATTTTTCTCCAGGAGGACTGCAAGCGAGACTAATTCATTAAGTGCTTTCAGTCCTGAAGATGACAGAAACCAGGAAAGCATAAAGTCTCGTTACTACGACAGCCAGTAGCCTTGATGTCTGTGTGTTTATTTATTAACAGGACTTTATGTATCCATCCTCCCACCAGTTCCAGGAGCCTCACAGCTGACTTTGATACAGATCACATTTTCAAATTGGTACAGCCCATCCGTCAGAAGAAAGACAAGGCTGTCTCACCCGAGGATTAAAACTACAAGAACATGGTCCTTGGAAGCAAAATGAGCTTGAAAGATACTGACAAGGGCTGGTGAGGGGTTAGGAGAATAGTGTGCCGAGGAGCAAACTGGATTCGTGGGTCGCTTTCTTTAAGTTAACGATTATTGAATAATGACTTTACTGTGCAGGCGTTGAGTGTGCTTCTGTCACCTTTGCAGCAGTTTTATAAGGAATTATTCCCATTTTAGAGCTGCTGAAACTGAGACTCAGAGAGGATGAAGAACTGGTTAATAAGAGCTTAATTTTTAACATAGCTGTTTCTTCAATGAAATACCCATCCCCCACAACCCCCACCCTACTTAATGGATGTTGCTTAAAGGCAGGGGATTTTAAAGCTTGGGAAATTTTCTATTGATTTTGGCTTAGAAGTTACTTAGAAGTTAGCATCAAGTAGATGCCAAATGCCCTTGTTGAATGGATGGATGAAGGTGTGGGTGGCTGGACAGATGGACAAAGAAAGAATGGTTTTTAACAATCATACAAAGGCAGAGAGAAATGATCACATTAGAAACACCCACAGTCTCTACAAATGGACGTGACCAGGATACTATAGGTCTGTCTGTTCTCTACCAGAGACTTACAAGTCTATGCCTGTAATCATCAGGAGAGACATTTTTCGAATGCTGGAGAGAAATGGGACCCTGCTGGGGATGTGGGTCAGTCAGTCCTGTCACAGCTTGGGGAGGAGAGGTGCTGGCTTGGCCGAGTTTGTGAACAAAGCTTAGATGTCTGCTGTTCTCCTTTGCAGACTGGTTACCGTGGTCCTACTGTGTTCTAGCAGTTTGCCTGCCTTACTCTACTCTCATGGTCTCGGAACACAGGGCAGTAAGGAGACCCAAACAGCACTGCTTCATAGGAAGCAGAGCTTTATTTTATTTTGTCAAGGTGGTACCGAACTGACAGCTTTCTCTTGGCTCAAGTGAAGAGCTGTTTTTCTCCGTGTGTGTGCTGTCAGCTTTAGGAACGCGCGACATCAGTTATTGGGTCAGCAAGTAGAAAATGAAGGAAGCGTTGGTTCACATGTCTTATCTCCTGAGTCATCTTGCTTGCTCTGCGTGGAAGAGGCTCACACCTTCATTTTTCCAGCTCTGCCTTAGTCAGCCAGCAGCAGGAACAAAGGCCCTTGTATCCAGACCACTGTGGAAGCCTAGAAGAGAAATACTTTGGGCAACTCAAAGGTCTTTGTCTTCTAAGGAGTTCATAGCTTCCTGAGAAAGAGAGTGTCTACCAGATTCAGATCACAGAGCAATGGGATTGGAGTAATGATGAAAGGCCTGTGAGTGGAGGGGCTGCAGAACCCTGGACTGGCTAGTTTCCTCTTATGAAAAAATGAAGGCAGTTGGGATGGACTCTGCTTTTTCCTATTCTTTTTTTGCTCTAAGAATGTTAACTTCTTTAATCACACACCTAATGAGGTTAATCTGGGAAGACTTGAAGGCGCTGACTTCTGAGAAACGGCACTTTCTCATAGGACACTTTGAGAACTGTATCTGAGCCTGAGAGGAGATGCACGGTCTCTGGTGGTAGGCTGTGGCAAGTACCACTTTGCAGATGTGGAAACTGAAGGCCAGACTTCCCCACGTCCCCCCAGAATGGCAGGGAAATCCTAATGCTTGGACCTGTGCAGTGGCTGCAGGACAGGTGCCTTCCCTTTTGGATAAGAGGCACTTTCCCAGAGGCCTCCCCAGGTGTATGGGAGAATCTGAATCCCTCTCCTTGATCTTCCCTGGTGCTTCCTTACCAGCCCCATCCAGCCCCAATTTGGATTGGGGAACAGCTTTTAAAAATTATCTCTAAAAGATCACACGCCTACATATACACACCAAGTCAGTTCTTTGTATTTTATTCAGGAAATCATAAATGACTCTTAGACTGAATAGAAACCTGAACCAATCAAATAAGTTCCCCAGGGGCTCCAAAGAAACAAGATTCACAGAACTGGCTGGCAGCACTGCAGAAAATAGAGCTGATGGAGACCCCCACATGGGTGTGGGGTGACCTTGACAAGGGAAATACTAGCTGGTATTTTGATCTGCCTTCTTTCTTGCCTTCTTTCTTTCAGGACACTGATGCTGCTGGATGCACCAGCAACAGGCTCCTGCTTCTTCTCATAACACCTGGGCAGATGAGATGGGAAAGACGGCAGGGCAGATGAGAGGGTACCCACGTGAGCCACAGATGGAGAACGAGCCCTGCTGAAATTCCTACAAGCAGGGATTTCCGTGGTGGCTAAGACTCCAAGCCCCCAAAGCAGGGGACCTGGGTTTGATCCCTGGTCAGGGAATTAAATCCCACATGCCACAAGTAAGAGTTTGCAGGTCACACTAACAGTTTGCATTCCACAACTAAAGATCCCACATGCTGCAATGAAGATTGAAGATCCAAGGTGCTGAGCTAAGACTCTGTGCAGCCAGATAAACAAATAAATAAAAATAAATATTAAAAAATTTCCTATGGACAGGATTTGGAGTTCCTAAACTAGAAACAGGCTACCCACACTCTGATTGTGCTCCAACAGCTCAAATTCTATAATCTCAAAATTTTCCTATTACATTTAATTGTCTTTCATTCTGTTTCTCTTCCTTTACTCTTCTGTGGGTGGTGAGGTTATCAGGCATTGGTAGGGCAACCAACTTGCCCAGGCCTTCCAGTTGTAACACTGAAAATCTCACCTCCAAGGAACTCTTGCAGTCCTAGGGAAACCCAGATGGTTGGTCACCCTAAAGGTATGTCATTGCTTTAAGAGAAACTCCTATGGAGGGAGAGTGTGTCTCCAGGTTTCTTCTGGAGGCGGTCTCATATGGTAGTTAAAGGTGTGGGCTCTGGGCACATGGCCAGGGTGCACATCCTGGCTCTGACTCGCATCCATGCCAGACCTGGGGCAAGTCACTGGACCTCTCTGTGCCTTGGTTGCCTCATCCGAGAAATGGGTATAATGGTAATCCATACCTTAAAGCATTGCTATGTGAAATCATATAAAGCAACACATGTAAAGCACTTTTATTTAAAACTACCTGTTAGTTGCAGTTATTTTGTTAATGAATGTGAAAGATCACAGGAACTCAGAATCGATAGGAAGCCCTCTTAGATTTCATCTCGTGCGTGCATGCTGTTGTTTCAGTTGCGTCAAACTCTTTGCGAACCTAGAGACCATAGCCTGCCAGGCTCCTCTGTCCATGGGATTCTCCAGGCAAGAGTACTAGAGTGTGTTGCCATGCCCTCCTCCAGGAGATCTTCCTGACTCAGGGATCAAATCTGCATCTCTTATGTCTCCTGCACTGGTAGGCAGGTTCTTTACCACTAGCGCTACCTGGTAACCCCAAGTTTTCATCTCAGTGACCCCCAAATTTAAATGTGATTCACACATTGTAGCCACCCCAGTCTGTGCCCCTTTTCTGTGTCTCCCCACAGTGGTGACAGCTGCTGCTGGTGGAGATTAGTTTGTTCAGCCTCTGAGTGGATGCCACTCCCCTATACCTGGTGGCAGGGGTGTGGGGTGTGATGGCTAGGAGTGGTAACTCTCGATTGTGAATGTGCACACAAAACACCTAGGGATCTTGTTAAGCCTTCTTAAACGTGGATTCTGATTCAGCCGGTCCAGGTGAGGCCCAAGATTTTGTATTTCTAACAAGCTCCCAGGTGATGCTGCCGATCCAAGGTCCACAGTGTGAGAGCAAGGCCACATTGAATGTCGGCCTGCATGAGTCTGAGCAAAAGATGAATATAGTTTCCTGTGCTAGACAACAGGACCTGTTGTTTGTCCATCCTGTATATTGACATGATAGTTTACATCTGCTAATCCCATACTCCCAGTCCTTCCCTCCCCTACTTGCCTCCCCCTTGGTAACTACAAGTCTGTTCTCTATGTCTGTTATGTTCTGTAGGTTGGTTAATTTGTGCCATATTTTAGATTTCACATATATAAATATATATATATATATATATATATATATATATATAAGAATGTCTATGTGTGTATAACTGAGTCACTTTGGTGTACAACAGATAGAGATTGGCACAACATTGTAAATCAATTATGCTTCAATTAACCAAGCCTATGAAATTCATGCCCAACAAATTCCTGAGATTAGAGAATTAGTCCTGTGGTCGGGAAGATCCCTTGGAGAAGGAAGTGGCAACCCACTCCAGTATTCTTGCCTAAGAAATCCCATGACAGAGGAGCCTGGTGGGCTACAGTCCATGGGGCCACAAAGAATCAGACAAAACTTAGCAACTAAGCCCGCAGGCCTGAGGGCTGGGATGGGAATTTTTTGCTTATTTTCAGCATCAGAGCTGGTTCGAGACTATTGCTTTAATCTGACCTCCTCACTCACTCGTGTCCATGGGTTTCCTCTCTTAAATGGTAGAGTACCCCACCACTGCCCAGAAATCACACATGGAGAGTGACATGGGGCTGTAGAAAGGTTCAGAACTACTGGCCTAAAGAGACAGGAGCCCCTAAACCTGGGACTCTGGTGTCCCACCCAATATCCCCTCAGTCACCTTGCCTGGGAGGGGTCTAAAACTTCCTCAGTCACCTCAGAACATGAGTCTGGATCTTCCACCTCCACTTTGGATAGACATCCAAATAGATGGATCTGAGTACCAAGATAAGCATAAACAGCAAACCCTTCACATTTGAGGAGCCTTTATTCCTTCTCCAAAGCCTTGAGCAGGAGTCCCCTTGCCCTCCGTCTTCCCTCTCAGACTGTATCAGGCACCAAGACAGGATCACCATCCAGTGCAGTGAATACATTCTTTGCTTCCCGCCTCAATAGATGCGGGAGGAACCTTCCCAGGAGAGGTCAGAGAAAAGGCGCCGGAATACCAAATCTGCCGGCTGCTGCCTGGCTTCCCCGAGGCCAGACTTGTGCTAACTTGAAAAATGGCCTTATGATAATGAGCCTTAAAAGCACTCCACAGACCCCGGTGGCCAGGGAAGAGACTGGGGGATTCACTCTTCTCAGCGCCTTCCCCTCCGCCGCCACTCTCAGCACCCGCGCTTTTAATCTCCCACACGTCTGCCGAGTGTATTACACATTTGTATCTGTCACTTCAGATCCCCCCCGCATGGCTGCTCCCAGCCAGCGGGGCTTTCTCCTTTCTTCCCAGAACGTTCCCCCAGGACAGCCCGGCCCGTGATAACGGCTTCCAGTTTCTTTTGTTTCTCTTTGGTGAATCCCAGCCCCCAACTCCCGCCTTACAGGACCCAGCCCCCTGGCGCCCCCTACCTTCAGCCTGGTGGAATGCAGCCACATGCCTTGTGAGGGATCCCACAGAAGTTCTTAAGTTTTCCAAGTTTCTGAGAGCTCCCCTTTCACCCCATTTCCCTGAGTGGCTCCCTGAAAGAGAGCAATGGTGTTCTGAGACACCTCCCAACACAGATCAAAGTAACAGCAATTGTAGTATGTGCCTCCGTTTCCTGCAACCGGAATGGACCCCCAGAAGTTGTTGTTGTTTTAAAATATAAATTTATTTATTTTAATTGGAGGTTAATTACTTTATAATATTTTATTGGTTTTGCCATACATCAACATGAATCCGCCACAGGTATACACGTGTTCCCCATCCTGAAACCCCCTCCCTCCTCCCTTCCCTTACCATCCCTCTGGGTCATCCCAGTGCACCAGCCCTAAGCAACCAGTATCATGCGTCGAACCTGGACTGGTGATTCGTTTCATATATGATATTTTACATGTTTCAATGCCATTCTCTCAAATCATCTCACCCTCTCCCTCTCCCACAGAGTCCAAAAGACTGTTCTATACATCTGTGTCTCTTTTGCTGTCTCGCATACAGGGTTATCGTTACCATCTTTCTAAATTCCATATATATGCGTTAGTATACTGTATTGGTGTTTTTCTTTCTGGCTTACTTCACTCTGTATAATAGGCTCCAGGTTCATCCACCTCATTAGAACTGATTCAAATGTATTCTTTTTAATGGCTGAGTAATACTCAGCCATTGTGTATATGTACCACAGCTTTCTTATCCATTATCTGCTGATGGACATCTAGGTTGCTTCCATGTCCTGGCTATTATGAACAGTGCTGTGATGAACATTGGGGTACACGTGTCTCTTTCAATTCTGGATTCCTCAGTGTGTACGTCCAGCAGTGGGATTGTTGTTTTTAATCCTGGTGAAAAACATAACAAAGTTTAAGGTCTTAGCCATTAAAGTAACTTTTTTCTTGGCCCCTTGACATTTGAGATCTTAGTTCCCTGACCAAGGATCGAACCCCATACCTTTGCACTGGAAGCACAGAGTCTTAACCACTGGACTCCCAGGTGTCTTAGCCATTTTTAAGTGTACAGTTCAGCTGCTGCTGCTGCTGCTGCTAAGTCGCTTCAGTCATGTCTGACTCTGTGCGACCCCAGAGACGGCAGCCCACCAGGCTCCCCCGTCCCTGGGATTCTCCAGGCAAGAACACTGGAGTGGGTTGCCATTTCCGTCTCCAATGCATGAATGTGAAAGGTGAAAGCGAAGTCGCTCAGTCGTGTCTGACTCTTAGCGACCCCATGGACTGCAGCCCTCCAGGCTCCTCCGTCCATGGGATTCTCCAGGCAACAGTTCAGCAGCATTGAGTATATTCACACTGTTGTGGAATAGATCTCTATAGAACTTCTTCATCTTGCAAGACTCAAATTCTATACCCACTAAACACTAATTCCCCTTCTCCCTACCCCAAGTCCATGGCAACCACCTTTCTACCTTCAGTTTCTATGATTTTGACTACTTTGGATGCTTCATAAGAGTGGGATCACACAGTATCTTCACTTTTGCGACTGGCTTATTTCTCTCAGCATAATGTCCTTGAGGTTCATCCGTGTTGTGATCTGTGGGTGACTTCCCTTTTAAAGGCTGCATGGTATTCCATTGGGTGTATCTACCACATTTTTTTTTTTATCTTTTCATCTGCTGATAGACAATTGGGTTTCTTTCTTGGGTTTTCAACTCTTTATTTTGCAACCAGTCACCCACATAAACTAAATGACTTGCCCACAACCACACAGCCAATCAGATGTCTGTTTGGTTAGGATTTTATCGTTGTCTTCTGGATTTTGGAATCTGCATTTGGGGAGGTCTGGTCCAACCTGGCACTACTGGGATAGACCTTCTAGGATTTTAACCGACTGCCAAGGCAGGTAATGGCATCCAGGCAAGTTCTAATGACTGTGAACCTATGAGAATGTTTGGCTTTGAGTTTGGTGTGGTCAAATGCCCTAGGTATATGGACTCTGGATTTTTATGATATTAGGCAATTATTGTTCATTTGTTTTGGAGTGCTAATGTTATTGTGTTATATGTTTTAACAAGAACCACTTTTAGAAATGCATACCAAAATGTTTATAAATTAAATGCATGGTGATTTAGGGTGTGCTACAAAATAATCAGGAGAAGGTATGGATGGGACAGGCTGGGGGCTCGTTATACCACTCTCTACTTTTGCTTTCTGTATAACCATACAGAAACTGTATATAACCATAGTTTATATATATATAGATTAAAAGTTTAAAGTTTTATTCTTTGAAAAGCATTTTTTTCTTCTTACATTTGGATAGGGTGATATATGCCCACTTTCCTGGAACTTAGATTCTTACTGAAATAGCACTTTTGACTACTTTCAATGGTATATTGCAGAGAATAAAATGCTGCCATCATTGGGCAAATAATGTAAAAACGAACATACAAGCCCTGCAGGATGTGGAGATGACACCAGAAACAGCCGTGTGGCTGAGGGTCAGTGGCATGAGGGGTTCAGATTTCACCACCAGAACATCACAGGCTCTAGACTTTGCTCTCTCATCCTGGACCTGAGGAGCTTCTCCACCAGACCCTTCTGTCAGCAGTCCGCAGCTTCCCAACTTTTGAATATTTGGCCATGGTATGAAGCAGATATGTTAGTCTGTTGTTCAGTTGTTTACACATTCATTCTTCTGCCCATCTCCAATTCATCCCCTTTTCTAACCACCCCGTCCAAGCAATACCATCTGTGTTTGAGTTTGCCTTCTAAGTGTCTTCTATGTTTAACCCATAGCTCACTTTAACCCATAGCCATGGCCACGCCCCTCATCCACCCCACTGACATCCATAGCTCGGTTATTCTAACACCTCTTAATTGCTTTCCTTATCACCACTCTTATCCTGTTCTTTCCCTTTCCATGTGTTCTTCAGATTTTTTCATTCATCCTTCTTAATTAAAACCCAGAAAGTCCTCCCAGTGCCCCTGCAATGAAGTCCAAACCCCAGTGATGCCTTCCAGAGACCTTGGGACCTGACTCTAATTGCCTCTCCAGTCTCATTTTTCGTCCCCACCCTCTCTTTCCCAGTGCCCCAGCCCCCCTGAAATTCTTTCAGTTCCTCAAAACAGCATGCACGTTCTCCTTTTCAGGCCTTTGCACATGTTGGTCTTTCTTCCTGGGATGCTCTCCCTGGCCCCACCTCCTCTGGGTAACTGTTCCTCATCCCCCAGGTGTCATCTAATGCTCACTGCCTCCTAGAGGTGTTCCTTGACCCAGTCAGTTGGTACTCCTGCTCTGAGCTCATCCTGTAGTTCTCTCATCATCGCACTTAGCTCCACTTGGAGGTATTCTAAAAATATTTTTTGAACTGACAGAACAAATTTGATTTGAAAGAAATAGAAAATTTAAAAATATATATTACAACCATGTTGATGTTGGATAGCATCACCGACTCAATGGTTATGAGTGTAAGCAAAGTCCAAGAGATAGTGAAGGACAGGGAAGTCTGAAGTGCTGCAGTCCATGAGATCGCGAAGAGTCAGATGCAACTTAATGACTGAACAACAACAACAGTATATTCCAACCAGCAGGTTATAGTATCCTCAGATACTCTGTGATCTCTCAATCAACCCACAAATATTCCTTGACCTGATATTCCCACAAATAGCCCCTGGTCACCGAAAGTTTTCCAGTTGCCTCAGTCCATGGTGCTGCCCTCTGCTGTCGGGACCTGCTTGTTGTGTGACCTTACCCTCTTCAGGTATTCATTCCACAGAACCTGTCACCCTCCTCACTTCTAGGCCACTACCACACAAGACCAGCCTGACACCCTCCAGCCACCCCACCTTTCACCAGGGGAGCTGGACGTTCCCAACTGGTCTGCCCAGTGGCCCCAGAGCCTCAGCCCTAGTGGAGATTCCTGCCTGGACACATGTCCTGTGCTTGCAGCCCTGCCCTGTGGCCACGGAGCCTCACCCATCAGTGGGGTCCTTTCCTGCCCCTGAGATGCTCAGATTCCATCAGCCTGCACTCTCTGACCTCTGGGCCTCATTGCACTGCTTCTACAAGATCTGCTATCACTGTTCTTCTCTCTTCTTCTCTCTGAAGCATCCCTCTGACCTGTGCTCCCAAGCCCATCCTCTGCTTCCTCCTTCAGGACCTTATGCCATCATTGCTCTCCTTTTCCCAGTATCTTTGGTCCGTCGCCCTCTCCCCTATGTTCTTTCCTTCTGTCTACTCCTGTGCTTGGGCTTCCATCTCATATAAAATCCCCCACCCTCTGACCCCCATAAGTTAACATCCTGGCTCTCTGCTCCCTCTCCTCACCGGTGCCTTCTCACCACTTCTGTCATCACAGGTCTCCACTCACTCCTCAACCACTCTGGTCCCACCACTGTCACCAAAGCCATTCCTGTGCCCATCTAGCCACAAGTCCTAAGTGGTCACCTTGACCTCACGGATGCCTTGGGCGTCAATGGCAGCCTCTTCTCTAGGGCACTGTCTTCCAGCTGCCTGGCATGGTCTTGGCCTGCCGTGGCTTCTGTCCTTGGTCACACCTTCTGACTCATCTGCTGGCATGCTCCCATCTTCCCAACTTCTAAATGTAAGTTTTGTTGAGATTCTGTCCTCTGCCCACAGCAGCTACCCAGCTGCTTCAAAAGACCCCTCGAAGTGGTCTCCAGACCAAACATCTCTCCCGCTCTTGGTTTGCATTTCAACGTTGCTGAACAAGGCAAAACTCAAACTGCCCTCCTCTAAGTGAGCAACTCTTCTGGACTTTCTCTGTCAGCAGTACTGTTATTCTCTGGTCCCCCAGACTCAAAACCCGCAGCCACCTTTGGTACCATCCTCTGCTCACGCCCAATCAGCCTCTAGCTCAGTCAGTCATGCTGTCCCCAGGATTCTCACATCCGTCTCCTTTGAGTTTTTCCTACCTCACCTTAGTTTAGGTCTCTCTGCCACTGGCAGAAACCGTCGCCCTTCCTACTCCCCCAGATCCTTTTATTCCAGTCTTTATGCCTCCAGTCCAATGTATACTCTGCTCCCAAGTCCATGCATTTGAAGAAGTTGTTCTCCAGGAACAGCAGTTTCCACATCCCATACTCTCAGGCTCTGATCCAGGTTCTCCTGGTTCAGAAATGATCTGGGTGGGGCCCAGCAACAGTGTGGGGCGATTCTGACATATCTGAAAGTTATGTGCAAAAGAACCACTGACCAAAACCGCACTAAGCAAGTTTCTCCTCTGTTGAAAAACCTAAGCATTTTGTTTAGTTAGGATTCAGCGGATATTACTTTAAAAAGTCTTAAACAAGATAGAAATGTATATCTCCCTCACTTAAAAGAAGTCTGGCCATGGATCATTGTTGCTGTTTGGTGCCTAAGTTGTGTGTGACTCTTTTGTGACCCCATGGGCTGTAGCCTGCCAGGCTGCTCTGTCCATGAAATTTCCCAGACAAGAATACTAGAGTGGGTTGCCATTTCCTTCTCCAGGGGATCTTCTCGACCCAGGGGTCAAACCCACATTTCCTGCATTGGCAGGTGGATTCTTTACCACCTGGGAAGCCCCTGGCCATGGATAGCGCAGGGGTATAGCAGCTCCACGGTATCATCTGGAACCCAAGGTCCCAGCTTTCTGTTTCAACTCCTGGAACATGGCTCTTGTGATCCGGGATGGCTGCTAGAGCTCTAGCTGTCACATCTGTTGCTTTTGCTCCAATTTACAAGTGTCAGGTATTTGTTTTTCCACATCAAGCAATTCTCACACACCAGCTGAGTGTTCTGCAATTCAACCTGATTCTGACACTGTCTATCCAGAGACTGCTGTTATTAAGTGGTTAAGTCGTGTCCGACTCTGTGCGACCCCATGGACTGCAGCACACCAGGCTTCCCTGTCCTTCACTATCTCCCGGAGTTTGCTCAAACTCATGTCCATGGAGTCGGTGATGTTATCTAACCATTTCATCCTGATGCCCCCTTCTCCTTTTGCCTTTGATCTTTCCCAGCATCAGTCTTTTCCAATGAGCTGCCTCTTTGCATCAGGTGGCCAAAGTATCGGAGCTTCAGCATCAGTCCTTCCAATGGATATTCAGGACTGATTTCCTTTAGGATTAACTGGTATAATATCCTTGTAGTCCAAGGGACTCTCTAGCACCAGAATTCAAAAGCATCAATTCTTCAGCGCTCAGCATTCTTATGGTCCAAGTCTCACATCCGTGCATGACTACTGGAAAAACCATAGCTTTGACTAGATGGACCTTTGTCAGCAAAGTGATGTCTGTGCTTTTTAATATACTGTCAGATTTGTCATAGCTTTCCTTCCAAGGAGCAAACGTCTTTCAGTTTCATGGCTGCAGTCACTATCTGCATGATTTTGGAGCCTAAGAAAATAAAATCTTTCCTATTCCCACTTTTTCCTCTTCTATTTGAACATGAAGTGAGAGGACTGGATGCCATGACCTTAGTTTTTTTAATGTTGAGTTTTAAGTCAGCTTTTTCTCTCTTCTCTTTCACCTGCATTAAGAGGCTCTTCAGGAATCTTTGCTTTCTGGCATTATAGTGGTATTATCTGCATATCTGAGGTTATTGATGTTTCTCTCAGAAATCTTGATTCCAGCTTGTGATTCATCCAGCCTGGCATTTCTCATGATGTACTCTGCAAAGAAGTTAAATAAGCAGGGTGACAGTATACACCCTTGACGTACTCCTTTCCCAATTTTGAAACAGCCTATTGTTCCATGTCTGGTTCTAACTGTTGCTTCTTGTCCTGAATATAGGTTTCTTGGGAGGCAGGTAAGGTGGTCTGGTATTCCCATCTCTTTAAGAATTTTCCACAGTTTGTTTTCCACATATTAGATACAAAGGAAACTGGGAAATACAGTTTTTGTTCTGGGTGGTAAAATGCCCAGCTAAAAATTGAGGTTCTCTCAAAAAGTTACATACTGTATGATTCAATTTATATAATATTCTCTGAATGTCAGAAGTATAGAAATGGAAAACAGAGAATGGCTTCCCAGCTCAGTGGAAATCTGCCTGCCAATGCAGGAGACATAAGTGAGAACTCACAGTATTTGTCCTTCTCTGTCTTATTTCAGTAAGAATATCCTCCAGATCCATCCATGTTGTTGCAAAATTTCATTCTTTTTTAATAGCTGAGTAATATTCCTGTGTGTCTCTGTGTGTGTGTGTACCACATCTCTATTGATTTATCTGTTGATGGACACTTAGATTACTTCCATATCTTAGCTACTGTAAATAGTACAGCTATGAACATTGGGGTACATGTATCTTTTCAAATTAGTGTTTTCGTTTTCTTCAGATATATACCCAGGAGTGGAATTGCTGGATCATATGGTAACTCTATTTTAGTTTATTGAGGCTCTTTCTTAATGTTTTCCGTAGTGGCTGTACCAGTTTATAGTCCCACCAACAGTGTACCAGGGTTCCATTTTCTCCACATCCTTGCCAACATTTGTCATTTGTGGTCTTTTTAGTTTTAGCCATTCTGACAGGACAGGTGTAAGGTGATATCTCACTGTGGTTTTGATTTTCATTTCCCTCATGATTAGTGATGTTGAGCATCTTTTCATGTGTCTACTGGCCATCTATATGGCTTCTTTGGAAAATTGTCTATTCAGGTCTTCTACCCATAATATAGCCAGGTTGTTTGGCTTTTTCAAAAAAATATTGAATTGTATTAGCTGTTTATATATGTTGGATATTAAAGCTTCATTGGACATACCATTTGCAAACATTTTCTCCTATTCAGTAGGTTGTCTTCTCATTTGTTGATAGTTTCTTTTGTTGTGCAAAAGCTTTTAAGTTTAATTAAGTCCCATTTGTTTATTTTTGCTTTTGTTTCCTTTGCATGAGGAGACTGAGTCAAAAAAACATTGCTACAATTCATGTCGAAGAGTGTTCTGCAGGTTTTTGTTTTTTTTTTTTAGGAGTCTTATGGTTTCTGATCTTACGTTTAGGTCTTTAATCCATTTTAAATTTAATTTTGTATGTGGTGGGAGGGAATGTTCTAATTTCATTCTTTTGCACGTAGCTGTTGTTTTCCTGGCACACCTGTTGAAGAGACTGTCTTTTCTCCATTGTGTAGCCTGGCCTCCTCTGTCATAGATTAGTTGACCATAGGTGTGGAGGTTTATTTCTGCGCTGTCTATTCTGTTCCACTGATTTATGAGTCTGTTCTGTGCCGGTACCATACTGTTTTGATGACTGTAGCTTTGCAGTGTGACATATTTTGAGTGGCCTGTCATAAACTCCTCCATTAGGTTTATGCTGTTTGTGTTGAAACATAGAAAACAGACCCCAAGGGTATTTATGAAGCACTTATCTCTTCACTTACATGATCCTGATTAGAGCCAATGAAGCAGGTAATTTTCTCCCCTTCGGGAGCCTCCATTCGGAGAAAGCACCAAAATCCTTAGGTGTGTTGCCAACCTGACAGAATGAAAATGGCTGTTGTCCAGTGAGCAGGGGCAGTGAGGAGCAAAGAAGGACTTTTTTTAGATCCATATGTTGCTGTAGTGACTACAGTGAGAGCAGGAAGTACTGAAGCATATTTTACAAGAACTTCTAAAGAATTTCATCCTGTCATCTTTCTCCATGTTCTGGTGCTCTTTCCTGAAGGCATTACCCAGCACCAGCTGCTTTCGCACCCTTGGGCAGCTTTGCTGAACTTGACTGTGCCCCCATGGGAAGGAATTAAGCTGCTCGTCAGGAGCTTCTGCTCAACCAGAATCCTGCCCAGAGGCTTTTCCCAACAGCTTTCTGAGCTGCCCCAGAAGGGGCAAAGGAAGGTGCTGAGGAGGGAGTGAAGGAGGAGGGTACAGGGCTTGGAGAGGATCCACCCCGTGGGAAAAGGGTGCCTCAGTGGCAGAAAGATGCTGACGAGAAAGAGGGAAGGCACCTCGAGGAAGAATAAAGGGAAGCAGGCACAGGCCTGGAGAGTGAGGAGGAGGGATGGAGTCAGGCAGAGGAAACATTAGGGGCCTGTAAAGAGAACCTGGGGGCCTGCCTAGCAGAGCTGTCCTCAGCCCTGAGGGACAAGCACGGTACAAGGCAGAGACTGCCTGCTATGGAGAAGCCTCCTGGCCTACAGGGCAGGGCATCCTGACCCTGAGGCACAGACTCTCAGGAGGGTTCAGGGATGGGCTTTGGGTGTTCCATGAATTCCCTGAACTGGTAGGCATGATTCTGTGTGAGCATATGCTTTTTTTCTTTAGAAAGAGTGGCCATGGCTTACATCAGGCTCTCAAAAAGAGCCATGTGCTGCTCAGAGCCGAGAATGTGACCAGTGATGTGAAGAAAGGGAGCTTTGGAGGGCGGAGTTGTAAGGAAGTTGTAGGTAAGGGCCAGGTGGAACAGGGAAGGAGCCAGAGCAGAAAAGCCGGTGAGAAAGTACCAACTGGTGGGAGGGGTCTTGGGGGAGAATGGATATATGTGTAAGTATGGTTGAGTCCCTTCGCTGTCCACCTGAAGCTATCACAACAGTGTTAATTGGCTATCAGTTTGGTTCAGTTCAGGCGCTCAGTCGTGTCCGACTCTTTGCAACCCCATGAACCACAGCACGCCAGGCCTCCCTGTCCATCACCAACTCCCAGAGTTTACCCAAACTCATGTCCATCGAGTCGGTGATGCCATCCAGCCATCTCATCCTCTGTCATCCCCTTCTTCTCCTGCCCCCAATCCCTCCCAGCATCAGGGTCTTTTCCAATGAGTCAGCTCTTCGCATGAGGTGGCCAAAGTACTGGAGTTTCAGCTTCAACATCAGTCTTTCCAATGAACACCCAGGACTGATCTCCTTTAGGATGGACTGCTTGGATCTCCTTGCAGTCCAAGGGACTCTCAAGAGTCTTCTCCAACACCACAGTTCAAAAGCATCAATTCTTCGGCACTCAGCTCTCTTCACAGTCCAACTCTCACATCCATACATGACCACTGGAAAAACCATAGCCTAGACTAGACGAACCTTTGTTGGCAAAGTAATGTCTCTGCTTTTGAATATGCTATCTAGGTTGGTCATAACTTTCCTCCCAAGGATTAAGCGTCTTTTAATTTCATGGCTGCAATCACCATCTGCAGTGATTTTGGAACCCAAAAAAATAAAGTCTGACACTGTTTCCCCATCTATTTCCCATGAAGTGATGGGACCAGATGCCATGATCTTTGTTTTCTGAATGTTGAGCTTTAAGCCAACTTTTTCTCTCTCCTCTTTCACTTTCATCAAGAGACTTTTTAGTTCCTCTTCACTTTGCCATAAGGGTGGTGTCATCTGCGTATCTGAGATTATTGATACCCTGACACAAAATAAAATGTTTAAAAAACGTACTAAGCTGTGGCTTATAGGCAATCAGTACAGGCAACACTCATCCTCCCAGTTCCCTGTGGGGATACACGTCCTGGCCTGCTCTCAGTCCAGGCAGAAATCACAGCCAGGACACAGGATGGCCTGCTTCCACCCGCAGGCCCTGGGGCAGCCCCTGTCCAGGCTGACTCCTCCTGATCAAATCATTTATCTCAGCATAGTGAAACCCTCAAGCTCAGGCAGACCTTCCCTGAGAGCCCAGACCGGTCTGTTCCACTGACAGACCTTTCCTAACCCACCTGTACCTGCCTGTCGAAGCCCCAGCACTGGTCACTGTGCCTGGTGTCTGTCATTCCCTCTTCAGGGAGCCCTCCTCTTATCCACAGTTGTAGCCCCTGCAGTAGCCTGGCCCAGCATCTGGCATATGATAGTCACTCAATATTCAATAAATATTAATTGGATGGATGGATAAATAAAAATGTAAGAGTGTGTTGCCTTACAGGTGAGGATATGACACCAGGGAATAGTTTGAGGCTCCGAGCTCAGAAAAACAGCAGAGGCTGACCTTTAACCCAGCAGAAAGAATAGGAGAAAGATGAGTCTGACTTTTCGAAGGCACTCCATTGAGGTGAGGCCTAATTCCACCTACAAGATATATCCTGTGGGGTCCTTGGCAGGAAGATTTCTTCTCATTAATTCTTTGCATGTTATACATTCAAAAGCAGAAGAGGCTGAATAAATTGATGGGGTGGGGAAACATTAGGGAAATAGTTACATCTGAGGGTGAGTGAAATAGCTGAGTCATGGATTCAAAACAGAAGCCTACTTATTTGTGGTCTAGTTAAGCAGACCGCATTTTAGGATTACTCATTGTGGGTGGGATGCTGAAGAAGTACAAGCAGTATAAACCCAAGGCAGGAGCTGATGGAAGGAAAAGAACCTCCAACTTCACCACCCTCACACTCACTGCCTCTCACCTCTGCCCTACGAGAGGACAGTGAATCTTGGCCCTGGTGAAGCCCTGTCCTTTGCTTGAGGCCATCAGCCCTGCCTTCTGCTCAGTCTATTGTCAAATAGTGAAATGGCCTTTAACCAGCAATGCTGGTGCTCCGCTCTTCAGGTTTTTCAGTTTAATTTAATGAAGTGAAATTCACAGAACCATTTTAAAATGTAAACTTCAGTGGCACTTAGTACATTCACAGTATTGGGTAATCACTGCTTCTATCTAATTCCACATTTCCATCAATCCCAAAGAAAACCCAGTACCCATTAAGCAATTTCTCCCCAATCTGCATCTATGGGTTTGCCTGTTCTGAAATTTCGTGTAAATGGAATCATGCAATACATAAACTTTTGTGTCTGGCTTCATTCATTCACTTGACAGTGTTTTTGAGGTTTACTCATATTGTGGCGTGTGTCAGCATGTCTACTTTTTATGGCTGAGTAATATTTCATATTCTGTATATAGAACAATTTTTATCCATTCATCACTTGATGAATATTCGGACTGTTTACACTTTTGGGCCGTTATGAATAGTGCTTCTGTGAACACACGTGCACTTGTATCTGAGTACCTGTTTTCATTTCTTCCGGGTATATACCTGGTAGTGGAAGCCCTCTAAGTCAGCAGTCCCCAACCTTCTTGGCACCAGGGATGGATTTTGTGGAAGACAATTTTTCCATGGACCCAGGGTGGGGGGTGTGGTTTCAGGATGACTCAAGGGCATCACATTTATTGTACACTTTTTTTCTGATCTTATGTTGCCACTGACCTGATAGGAGATATCCGTCTGTGGCCCAGAGGTTGGGGACCCCTGTTCTAAGTTTTTGCCCCCAAAATTAAACATGAATTTAAAATCTGCTGGCAAATGCTTATCAAAAGCTCAGTAAGGAGAAATATCACTTGTGACAGGTTTTTAAGCTTCAGTTTTTTGATGGGAAATCCTTTTGTCAAACAGCTGACCCCAAACACTAATGAAACAGAAAAGCAGAGATGCTCTGTGTGAGCCAGGTGAGACCAGAGGCTCTGTGAGATCAGCCTTCGTACAATACAGCGCCTCACCCACCACCCAAGACCCAGGGAGGCTCCCCGGACCTCCGAGGCTCTGGACAGCAGCTGTCAGTACTGTGGCTCCTGAGGCTCTAGGCTCCGGATCAAGCTCCCCCTTCAGAGAGCTGCAGATTTAAACACGCCACCTGTAGGCTTCCCTGATGGCTCAGATGGTCAAGAGTCTGCCTGTAATGCAGGAGACCCGGGTTCGATCCCTGGGTCAGGAAGATCCCCTGGAGAAGGGAATGGCAACCCACTCCAGTATTCTTGCCTGGAGAATTCCATGGAGAGAGGAACCTGGAGGCCTACAGTCCGTGGAATCACAAAAAGTCAGACTCTCTCTTTCAGAGAGGTGTCCCTGGGTCTTAGGAGATACAGTAAGAAGCTGATTTTTTAAAAAATTTTTAAATTTTATTTGGCTGCACCAAGTCTTCCTTGTAGCACACAAGATCTTTAGTTGTGGCATGTGGGATCTAATTCCCTGATCAGGAATCAAACCTGGGCCCTCTGCATTGGAATCACTGAGTCTTAACCACTGGACCGCCAGGGAAGTCCCAAGAAGCTGCTTTTTAATACATAGAATGAGGTAATAACAGCCTTCCCATCTAGATCTCAGCCTCCCCTTTAAGAGGGTCCTTGGAAGAAACTCCTCTCAAGGCTTACTGGAAACACAAGCTGAGATTTGTTTTAACTGTCTCGTTTCCCTTTTTGCTTTGGTTGCTAAGAAGCTCAGAGGTAAATGTGCAGTCCACATCCAACAATTACGTGTATCAATTTTATGATTAGTCAGGCATTGTTATGCTAACCCTTCTTGCTGTCTTTATTTAATATTTATTCAACTGGATGGTATGCATTTCTGAAGCACTTAAAATTATTTGGGGGTTGAGGTTAAGACATAGTCATTTTTTCATCTTGCTGGTCAGGTGTATACATGTCCTCCTGTCAGTAGAACCCCAATTAGATCACGAGGAGGCCACAACAGCTCCCTTGCACCCCACTGGCCCTGACTCCAAGGAGGAGAAGCCCCCCCAGGACAGGTCAGGTGAAGGTGGGTGGGCCCAAGGCCTTATACATCATCAATTTCTGTTCAGCCACGCCTGTGCAGCTGCTTGTGAGCAGCACTTTATGGAATAAAAGACAACATAAGAATGATCTCAGGCCACTAGGAATTCTAGAGGGACAGAGTGGGCATTAATGACTGTGGTTAGTAGTTAGAAATGGAGCAGAGTATTATATACCCCAGGAGCAAGGTGAGGAGGAGAGTTTTCTGACCATGGGATTTGAAAGAATGATAATTTGTTCTGGGTTTTCTGACAGGTGGTGGTTGGGAGGACAGTAGCATTCTAGGCAGCAGGAATATTTGAGCATAGGCAGATGTGGGAGAAGCTGTGTAGATCAGTGTAACTAGATGCGCAGACTGTAAACTCAAAGGCTTGCAGGGATGTGCAGTTAACGTGCATGTATAAGGGGGGTGTGTGTGTGCGTGTGCGCGTGCGTGGTAGGAAGTGCAGAGGGGCTTGTAGTGGAGCCAGGTACCACCCACTCCACCTAGTAACACTGTCCTTTCGAACACTGTGGGGCATGACAACCAGCAAGACGCACATCTGCTGGCTGTGTGATTCAGGCTCCAGGCTGGGGTCACAGGGCTTAGGCCGGAGGTTCATAAGGAGAGATAAGATGGACCCAGGAAGGCAAGGGATGTTTAGGTTTTATCTTAGAAGCAGGAGGAGCCTTCAAAAGATTTAGGCAGGAGGGCAATATAGTTGTATTTTAGAAAGTAACAAAACAATGCTCTTAATATACACTCATGTGTTGAAAATGATAGAAAAATATTAGCAGCAATTATTATCCCAGATATTAAGAATCTGGGTGGTTTTTATTTTCCTTATACTTTTTTATCTTATGTTTATATTATTAGAAAAGGAGTAAGTAAAACTTATAGCAAAATTAAACATTTAAACTATTTTTAAAGCTTTTTTTTAGAAAAATTTTATTTTTAAGATTTTTTTAATGTGGACCATTTAAATTTAAAGTCTTTATTGCATTTGTTACAATATTGTTTCTGCTTTATGGTTTTGTTTTTTTTTTTTTTTTTTTTGGCTACAAGGCACGTGGGATCTTAGCTCTACAACCAGGGACGGGACCCAGGCCCCTGCACTGGAAGGTGAAGTCGTAACCACTGGATCATTAGGGAAGTCCCTAAAATATTTTTATAGACGATAATCTGTGAGGGGTCACAAGGCTCTGAACACCAGGACGTTGGTAGCAGAAGTAGAAAATAGTAGGTGGATGTGAGCGTTTTTTAAAGTGGGAGTTAGCCTAGTTGAGAGAGAGAAAGAGTATGAGTGGACAGGGGCTGGAGCAGACAGGATCAGCCTTTCCTTTGTGGAAAAACAGCGTCTGGAGAGCCCAGGTGCCCCCCTGGCCCTCCAGTGTCCCTGCTTCCCTGGGAATTTAATGAGAATTACTGGGGTTGGGGCTTGTGGTGCCTCTTAGCTGGCACAGAGAGCTGCTTCCTCCCAAAGGCCTTAAAAGCCCCAGTGGGACTTGGTTAGTAGGTCTCATAGAAGAAGCCTGGGCAGTGACAAGATGATGTCTCAGCTAAATGAATAGACTGAGATGTTCCAGGGAACATACTCATGCATTCCGGGCATCTGAGTCTAAAAATCATGTACTAATATGCATTCACATTTCCTGCTTCTCTGCCCCCATTGGTTTTTGCTCTCCTCCTGTAGATAAACAGATTTTGTTGTTTTCAAGTGGAGATCCCAAGGCCTTCTTAATGACAGGTGGAGTTTTAACTCTAGGAGTCCACATGAATGATAAAGCAATGATATGTGGCCATGACCTTGTGTCGAGGCTTGGCTTCACCACTGGCTGGGGGTCTTGGGAAAATCATCTCAGTAAATGGAGTTTCAGTTTATTTTTGTGTTAAATAGAATAATAATATCATTCCTTATGTTGCAAGGTTGCTTGAGCTTTACTGTGTGTGTGTGTGTGTGTGTGTTCAGTTACTTCAGTCGTGTCTGACTCTTTGTTACCCCATGAACTGTAGCCTGCCAGGCTCCTCTGTCCATGGGATTTTTCTGGCAAGAATGTTGGAGTGGGTTGCCATTTCCTACTCCATGAGATCTTCCTGACCCAAGGATTGAACCCAAGTCTCCTGCATTGCAGGCGGATTCTTTACTGCTGAACCACCAGGGAAGCTTTACAGTAGATGATGTGAAAATACTGCATAAAATATAAAGAGCCATATATAAGCATGTGTTCGTGTGTATGTGTGTGTAGTTACTGTTATGAATATTACTATTTCTTCTCCAAATATAGTTGTTTTTACAAAGAGTACATGCCCCTAAACATGCCTGCTGCTGCTGCTGCTGCTAAGTCTCTTCAGTCGTGTCCGACTCTGTGCGACCCCATAGACGGCAGCCCACCAGGCTCCCCAGTCCCTGGGATTCGCCAGGCAAGAACACTGGAGTGGGTTGCCATTTCCTTCTCCAGTACATGAAAGTGAAAAGGGAAAGTGAAGTCGCTCAGTCGTGTCCAACTCTTTGCGACCCCATGGACTGCAGCCTACCAGGCTCCTCTGTCCATGGATTTTCCAGGCAAGAGCACTGAAGTGGGGTGCCATTGCCTTCTCTGTAAACATGCCTAGTCATGACCTAAACAGTCTCATCTTAGCTCCATCTCTGAAGTAAAACACCTGAGGGGCTGAGGCTGAGCAGGCTCCCGTGGCTTTATGGTACAGGCCATGACACACAGGTTCAGAGGAGAGCCCTGGAGATAATGGGCCAAAAGGGGCCCGCCAGGATTATGTGCATATATATTTATGTTGTGGGTAAACATCTCAAAGGTGACTGTAACTAGTAGGAGAGTATAATCTATAAATTCATGGTCATGCTTCTATTCAGAAAGGAAACTATTTGCTATTTGATTATGCCCTTTGCAAGCATATTAAGAATGGCTAATCTTGGCTCCCTAGTGTGAAATGGAAAACTCTGACCATAAAACATACTTACGAAAATGCGAACAATGTTATTCACCAACGGCTATATTCGAGACAAGATGTCAGCTTAATTAGCTTGAAGGAGTGACATATAAACAAAGCCAAATGCACGAGATGGGTGATTCTTCTTCTTTGCCATGGCCGTTACTTGATGTAGAGGTGGTAACCATGCCCGTACTGTGTCAGCTGTTCTCCAAGTGTGTCCTGGTCAAGCAGTATCAGCATCACTGGAAACTCATTTTGTTGTTGTTGTTAGTCCCTAAGTCGTGTCCGACTCTTTGCGGCAACCCCAGGGACTGTAGCCTGCCAGGCTCCTCTGTCCGTGGGATTTCCCAGGCAAGAATACTGGAGTCTCTGGGAAATCTTCCCGACCCAGGAATTGAACCTTCCTCTCCTGCTTCACAGGTGGATTCTTTACTGCTCACCCACCTGGGAAGCCCTTTGAGAACTAATTAGAAATGCACTATCTCAAGCCCTACCGGAGTCCTGCTGAATCAGAAACTCGCAGCCATGCATTGTAACAAGCTCTCCAGGGGATTCTGATGTTGGCTAAAGTTTGTGTAATTCTTGTACAGGTACCAGCCCCCAAACAGTTGGCATTAATTATCTTTGTGGTTTCTTGTGTTTCCTTAAAATGCCTTATTCTTCATGCCAAAATAACTGAGGTTTTCCATGTTGGTTAAACTTCTAACACTAAGGATATCACCTAGCCTACAACTTTATTCCCAGACTTACACCAAAGAACTAGGAGGGCAGTGGTGAGAAGACAGGGGGCACTTGTCAATTGCAATGTGCGGCCAGTTCCCTGCAGCATGTAAGTGCCTTGAGACCTCAGAAGTAAAAGCACCGATGGGCCTCATGCAAAGGTCTCTTGGTATCCAGTTATGAAAGAAAATGTAGAGATGGGGAGGATGTGTGCAGGATGGCTCTTAAACCCAGTGATTTAATGGAGACAGAAAGTATTGATAGATTAGTGATTTTCCAGGCCCTGAAGAAGAGAATGGCAGGGGATTTCTTTTGGAGGGTGATGAAAATATTCTAGAATTAGATAGTAATTATAATGATTGCATAATATTGTGACCTTGCTAAAACACCACTGAATTATATACTTTTCAGTGGTTAAAATTTGAATTTTGTTATGTGAATTTTATTTCCAAAAATGTTTTAAAAACTGGTGGTTTGAGTGGAGAAGTAATGATCCTTCTTTTTTCTTTTCCCTTCTCCCACACCCAGCTGCAGTTTGACACAGGGCACGTAGTAGATGCTCAAAGAGCTCTCTGTTAGTTGACTGACTGCTCTGACCCCTAAGAAAGGGGTTCAGATGAGCAGGCACCAGGGGATTTAATGTGGTTGGGCTGTGGTCCCCGAGGCAAGTGTACCTTTTCTTGGAGTAAATCCTCACCTCTAGTTCCAGAGATTCCACTGTGATCATGGGGGTGGGGGTGTGGGGGGAGTGAACAAAGGTTAAAGGAAAATGACATTGCTTTGAGAGCCAAATTGCTTCCGGTTCCCTGTGGGGAGCACAAATCTGTTTATGCCGTCAGAGGCAGGGCTTGGGAGGCCAGCTGCTGCGCCGCCCTGACGTGGAGAAGGCGCCTCTCCTGGGCTGAGTCCTGCCAGCCGTAGACAGCCCCAGGGAACCTGGCGGGATGAGCTCAGGGGCCTGGGGGAGTGAACATCGCAGACAAGGACCAGGCCCCTCTGCTCGCAGATATAATCAGCTTTGATGGTCAGAGGCCGAGGCGTTTTTCCAATTAGGGCTGTTAGAGGATTCTGGCAGGGGCAGCAGTGGGCTTAATTGAACAGACCCGCACTCATTGAATTAGCCAGTGGAGGGGGGATGAGAAGGGTGCTGATGTGAGTGATGCTGGAGCAAGGATGGAGGAGCGATGGGGACCGGAAGTGGGGAGGTTGGCAGGGACACACAGTGAGGCCTGGCCATGCGGTCAAGGGGCTGCTTTTCAATGTGTCCTTGTTTGGCGAGAAAGCTGTGCAAACAGGCATGGGGGTGGGGCACAGAGCCACCTCTGGTACAGATAGGGCTGCCTGGGGTGGGGGTGCTCTGGGTGCTCAGCTTGTGGGGAACTGGATTCTCAAAGGCTATGGCCAGGGTTTGGGGACACTGTCCTGTGCCCATCTGCCTTCTGAGGGACCTGCAGCTGGTGTCATCTCCTCCTTTTTCTAGAACCCCCAGAACTAGGTCTGCACCACCAGGCAACCTTCTTGCTGGTTTGAGAACATGAGCATCACTGAGCTCCTTACAGGTCCTGAGTCCACACCCTCCTTTTACAGAGGAGGAAATTGTTTCCTAGAGAAGTTTAGGAAGTTGCCTGAGAGACCATGTAGTTCATAGAGGCAGTGAAGGGTTGCAGTCCAGGCCTCCCTATTTCTATCTTTCCTATTCCCCAGAGTTCCATTGAAATAATAGAAGAAAAGGGAAGAGATAATCCTATTTTATTTGTTTTTCAGTCGCTCAGTCTTCTCTGAGTCTTTGTGACCTCATGGACTGCAGCACATTAGGCTTCCCTGTACTTCACAATCTCCCAGAGCTGGCTCAAACTCATGTCAGTGATGCCACCCAATCATCTTGCCCTCTGTCGTCCGCTTCTATTCCTGCCTTCAGACTTTCCCAGCATCAGGGTCTTTTCCAATGAGTCAACTCTTCGCATGAGGTGGCCAAAGTATTGGAGCTTCAGCTTCAGCATCAGTCCTTACAATTAATATTCAGGATTGATTTCCATCAGGATTGACTGGTTTGATCTCCTTGCAGTCCAAGGACTGTCAAGAGTCTTCTCCAACACTGCAGTTCAAAAGCATCAATTCTTCAGCTCTCAGACTTCTGTATGGTCCAACTCTCACATCCATACATGATTACTGGAAAAACCATAGCTTTGACTAGACAGACCTTTGTTGGCAAAGTAATGTCTCTGCTTTTTAATATGCTATCTAGGTTGGTCATAACTTTCCTTCCAAGGAGTAAGCATCTTTTAATTTCATGGCTGCAGTTGCCATCACCATCTGTAGTGATTTTGGAGCCCAGGAAAATAAAGCCTGTCATTGTTTCCATTGTTTTCCCATCTATTTGCCATGAAATGATGGGACCAGATGCCATGATCTTTGTTTTTTGAATGTTGAGTTTTACGTCAGCTTTTTCACTCTCCTCTTTCACCTTCATCAAGAGGCTCTTTAGTTCCTCTTCACTTTTTGTCATAAGAGTGGTGTCATCTGCATATCTGAGGTTATTGACATTTCTCCCAGCAATCTTGAGTCCAGCTTGTGCTTCATCCAGCCCAGCATTTCACATGATGTACTCTGCATATAAGTTAAATAAGCAGTGACAATATACAGTCTTGACATACTCCTTTCCCAATTTGGAATCAGTCCATTGTGCCATGTCTGGTGCTAACTGTTGCTTCTGACCTGCATACAGATTTCTCAGGAGGCAGATAAAGTAGTCTGGTATTCCCATCTTTTTAAGAATTATCCACAGTTTGTTGTGATCCACACAGTCAAAGGCTTTGGTATAGTCAATGAAGCAGAAGGAGATATTTTTCTGGAATTCTCTTGCTTTTCCTATGATCCAATGGATGTTGGCAATTTGACCTCTGGTTCCTTTGCCCTTTCTAAATCCAGCTGGAACATCTGGAAGTTCTCAGTTCACATACTGTTGAAGCCTTGCTTGGAGAATTTTGAGCATTACTTTGATGGCATGTGAAATGAGCCCAGTTGTCAGTAGTTTGAACATTCTTTGGCATTGCTGTTCTTTGGGATTGGAATGAAAACTGACCTTTTCCAGTTCTGTCACTACTGCTGAAGTTTCTAAATTTGCTGGCATATGGAGTGCAGCACTTTAACAGTGTCATCTTTTAGGATTTGAAAAAGTTCAGTTGGAATTCCATTACCTCTACTAGCTTTGTTCACAGTGATGCTTCCTAAGGCCCACCTGACTTCGTTCCAAGATGTCTATCCTGTTTTATAGATGAGAAAAACAGGGCACAGAAAGGTTTTTAAATTTTCCCAAGTTCACATAGATCAGATCAGATCAGATCAGTTGCTCAGTCGTGTCCGACTCTTTGCGACCCCATGAATCCCAGCACGCCAGGCCTCCCTGTCCATCACCAACTCCCGGAGTTCACCCAGACTCACGTCCATCAAGTCAGTGATGCCATCCAGCCATCTCATCCTCTGTCATCCCCTTCTCCTCCTGCCCCCAATCCCTCCCAGCATCAGAGTCTTTTCCAATGAGTCAACTCTTCACATGAGGTGGCCAAAGTAGTGGAGTTTCAGCTTTAGCATCATTCCTTCCAAAGAAATCCCAGGGCTGATCTCCTTCAGAATGGACTGGTTGGATCTCCTTGCAGTCCAAGGGACTCTCAAGAGTCTTCTCCAACACCACAGTTCAAAAGCATCAATTCTTCGGCGCTCAGCCTTCTTCATAGTCCAACTCTCACATCCAAAATGACCACAGGAAAAACCACAGCCTTGACTAGATGAACCTTTGTTGGCAAAGTAATGTCTCTGCTTTTGAGTATGCTATCTAGGTTGGTCATAACTCTCCTTCCAAGGAGTAAGCATCTTTTAATTTCATGGCTGCAGTCACCATCTGCAGTGATTTTGGAGCCCCAAAAATAAAGTCTGACACTGTTTCCACTGTTTCCCCATCTATTTCCCATGAAGTGATGGGACCGGATGCCATGATCTTCGTTTTCTGAATGTTGAGCTTTAAGCCAACTTTTTCACTCTCCTCTTTCACTTTCATCAAGAGGCTTTTGAGTTCCTCTTCACTTTCTGCCATAAGGGTGGTGTCATCTGCATATCTGAGGTGATTGATATTTCTCCCGGCAATCTTGATTCCAGTTTGTGTTTCTTCCAGTCTAGCGTTTGTCATGATGTACTCTGCCTATGAGTTAAAGAAACAGGGTGACAGTATACAGCCTTGACGAACTCCTGTTCCTATTTGGAACCAGTCTGTTGTTCCATGTCCAGTTCTAACTGTTGCTTCCTGACCTGCATACAAATTTCTCAAGAGGCACATCAGGTGGTCTGGTACTGGATATTAAGTATTAATATTAAGTAGCAAATCTAGAGTCTGATCCTAAATCCATATGAACCTTCAACCACTGTGAGGGACTGCTATGTGCCTTGCATTTTTAAAATACTTTCCAAATTTTCTACAATGAGCATATAAAAAAACCTAATTGTACTTCCTGATGGGCTAGGCTTGGTGGCTGCAAAGAACATCTCCCTGATTATATTTCCTGACTCTGCAATTTGCTCAGACATTGGCCATTTTTACCCTCAAGGCCACATTTAGAATGAAAGTTCCTAAAAGAGAGATGTGCAAGTGAGCCCCACTCCTCTGGGGCTCACTAAGGCCTGTCCATCTATGGAGGAGCCAGAGGTTGGCTCTGGTCTGCAGTGACCAGGTTGCAGGATTCCTGGAAGGCTGGGCAGATTTCCCAGGCTTCCCAGGTGGCTCAGTGAACCTGCCTATAATGCAGGAGATGCCAGAGATACGGGTTTGATTCCTGGGTCGGGAAGATCCCCTGGAGGAGGGCACAGCAATCCACTACAGGATTCTTGCCTGGAGAATGCCATGCACAGAGGAGCCTGGTGGGCTACAGGTCCTAGGTCTCAAAGGTCGGACATGACTGAAGCGACTGAGCACAGCACACAGCACTGCTCTATACCCACCAGAACCTTGGGCCTTCCAGAACCTCCTGTCCTCTCCACTTACATGTCCCTGTCCTCCCCTCGGGTCATGCCTCCTCTTTGAGAGCAGTGGTGGAGGAGTGAGTGTGAGATCCAAGCCTCACTGCCAAGTTCACAGCCCATCTCACTTCCCAGTGGAGTGATCTGGGCAAAAAGTTGCTTTAATCTTTCTGAAATGCTTGTGTGAAAATAAAGACAAACGTGCATCACAGGATTTGTTGTGAGGATGAACTAAGTCTGCAGTTACCGCAGTGCCCGGCACATCAAAGCCATCCCTCTGCTGTAACCGTCTGCATGGTCTGTGTCCAGCGTTGCCCCACACACCTGCATACCCAAACCTGAGAAAACATGGTGTGGCGTCATCTCTTGAGGGACTTATTATCTTGTGAAGGCAAAAAAAACCCCTCCACATATGAAACACAAAATTAGAAAGAAAAGTAGGCTATATGCAGACAATTCTTATTATGTACAGAGAAAGAAAAAAGATGCTGCAATGCTTTGATGTAGAAGATAGCCCAGAATTGAGACACTCACAGGGTACAGGAACTCAATGCTGGGGCTTTAGGGCATCCCTTCTGGTCTCCTTTCTTTGTGATTATTTTATTTCACTGATGTAAGTGACTTGAATCCTCCCATCCCTGTCCCTTCAATTCTGCCCAGCAAACTAGACTCTTCTGTTGCTTGGCTACCAGGCAGGTGGTCTCAAATGTGGGGAAATAAAAAGCTGCCCAGCCTTAGAAATTGGCCACGGACGTCACTGCAGGAAGACAAATAAATATAGAACATGAAGGGGTTATTCATTTAGAGCCCTGCTCCTCCAACATCGCCCTGCTGTGATTCACCAGATCAATTCAAGATGCCGTAATTCGGTGTGTCAGGGAGGCTGGGAAGAGAACAGATCCAACCCCTCCTGCCTCCCCCCAACCCCAGTCGCATCCCCTCTTCCCCATCCCTTAGCCCTCACCTTAGCTGCCTCTGATGAGATTCGCTTCTCCCTTGCCTTGGGATATAAGTTACTACAGCTTGTTTCAAGAAAACCAATTAAGAAACCATAAATTGCGGTTGACTCGGAAGGTCAGTGCACAGGCTATAAATACAGGCGTTTCTAACCTGTGAGTGCAAGTCAGTCTGAAGCCCATTCTCTCCTCCACACCCACGTCTTCCAGCTGAAGCTTGCCTCTGATGAACAGAGAGCACGTCCAGGATCAGAAAGGCACCCTGGGTTTTAATTCTGCGGCCTGCTGGCTGGAGTGGACCTGAGCTCTGGAGGAACTGCAGGCCTCAGACACCTTAGCTAGACTCCCAGTTTTGTTTTTCTTCATAACAATCATTTCTTCACAGTGCATAAAACGTATATAAGTTCAAGGTAGAAACTTGGAAAATAGTGAAAAGCACAACGGGGAGATAACCCATAGTTCTACCCCTTAAAACAAATCTAACATTTTAGGATATATTATTCCAAGCTTTTTCCCCCTTGGCTATATATATATATATAACAAATAAGGAGATATATGTATGCTGCTGCTGCTAAGGCACGTCAGTTGGGTCCGACTCTGTGCGACCCCATAGACGGCAGCCCAACAGGCTCCCCTGTCCCTGGGATTCTCCAGGCAAGAACACTGGAGTGGGTTGCCATTTCCTTCTCCAATGCACGAAAGTGAAAAGTGAAAGTGAAGTCGCTTAGTCGCGTCCGACTCCTAGCAACCCCATGGACTGCAGCCTACCAGGCTCCTCCATCCATGGGATTTTCCAGGCAAGAGTACTGGAGTGGGGTGCCATCGCCTTCTCCAGCGTATCTCCATATTTGTTTCTCCTCACAAAAATGTGTCATTTAATGATATTGTTTTGGAGCCTGCTTGCTCAGCAATATTTATGTTAAAGATATTTTTCCATTAGTGTGTGCTCAGTCGATTCAGTCGTGTCCAACTCTTTCTGACCCTATGGATTATAGCCCTCCAGGCACCTCAGTCCATGGGACCCTCCAGTCAAGAATACTGGAGTGGGTTGCCGTGCCCTCCTCCAGGGGATCTTCCCAACCCAGGGACTGAACCTGCGTTTCCTTCATTGCAGGTGGATTCTTTACTGCTAAGCCACTATTCTGGAGAAGGCAATGGCACCCTACTCCAGTACTCTTGCCTGGAAAATCCCATGGACAGAGGAGCCTGGTAGGCTACAGTCCATGGGGTCGCTAAGAGTCAGACACAAGCGAGCGACTTCCCTTTCACTTTTCCCTTTCATGCATTGGAGAAGGAAATGGCAACCCACTCCAGTGTTCTTGGCTGGAGAATCCCAGGGACGGGGAGCCTGGTGGGCTGCTGTCTATGGGGTCGCACAGAGTCGGACACGACTGAAGTGACTTAGCAGCAGCAGCAAGCCACTATTCTGTGTGTGTGTGTGTGTGTGTGTGTCTGTGTGTGTGTGCTCGGTTGTGCCTGACTCTGTGACTCCATGGACTGTAGCCTGCCAGGCTCTTCTGTCCTGTCCTTGGAATTTCCAAGGCAAGAAGAATACTTTGTCAGGTAGATTCTTTACCACTGCACCACCTGGGAATCCCTGGTATTCTCTGTGTACCAGAATGTATTTAACTTTCTCCTGCTGTTAAGCATTTATATTGCTTCCAGATCATCCCTCATATATAATGCTGCAGGTAACATTATTGACTTAAAGTTTGCATAGAGCCTTAATGACTTCTTTTGGGTAAATATGGAAAGTGAAATGGCTTGACCTGTAATTTTTAAGACTGGTACATGTTACCAAGTTGCCTTCTGGAAAAAGATTGAACCTGTTTCCACTTCCCCCACATATGCTTGTGCCCACTTCCCCATACCCTTGCCCCTAACCCTGACTATTGACAGATATCTTTTTAAATCTTGACCACTGTGTATGGTTGAAAAAAGATGTCATGTGGTTTTAATCTAAAAGCCAATTAGCACCTCCTAATACTTCACAGTGGAAACAGTGTCAGACTTTATTTTTCTGGGCTCCAAAATCACTGCAGATGGTGACTGCAGCCATGAAATTAAAAGACACTTACTCCTTGGAAAGAAAGTTATGACCAACTTAGATAGCATATTCAAAAGCAGAGACATTACTTTGCCAACAAAGGTCCGTCTAGTCAAGGCTATGGTTTTTCCTGTGGTCATGTATGGATGTGAGAGTTGGACTGTGAAGAAGGCTGAGCACTGAAGAATTGATGCTTTTGAACTGTGGTGTTGGAGAAAACTCTTGAGAGTCCCTTGGATTGCAAGGAGATCCAACCAGTCCATTCTGAAGGAGATCAGCCCTGGGATTTCTTTGGAGGGAATGATGCTGGGGCTGAAACTCCAGTACTTTGGGCACCTCATGCGAAGAGATGACTCATTGGAAAAGACTCTGATGCTGGGAGGGATTGGGGGCAGGAGGAGAAGGGGACGACAGAGAATGAGATGGCTGGATGGCATCACTGACTCGATGGACGTCAGTCTGAGTGAGCTCCGGGAGTTGGTGATGGACAGGGAGGCCTGGCGTGCTGCAATTCATGGGGTCGCAAAGAGTTGGACATGACTGAGCGACTGAACTGAACTGAACACCTCACAGATGCTCCCAGAACCACCAGGAACTTAGCCTGGAGTGGATGCTTCTTCCTCCCCACTTTGCTGAGGCCTTCAGAGGTCCTCACCCTCAGGAGGGTAGCGGTGACAGCACCCAGGTCCCAGATTCCCCCTGGGCAGATCCCGAGCAGGGCATCTAAAGAGTCCCAGTCCTGATCATCTCAAAGAAAAACGTTGCTCAAGCCATGCACCTGGCCCGCAGGCCTGTGAGTCACAGGCACAGTGAAGCACAGCTCTGAATGGGAACGTAACCGAGGCTGTGGGCTCGGGCCCGGGGCTGGCTCCTTTGTTTCCCAGCAGAGACTTCAGTTCGGCTGCCAAGAGGGGTCTTGGGGCTCAGTCTCATCAGCCACATGTGTGTGCAGCATGTAACCATCTGCTAAGCCCTTTGACATATTGATAACTGTGTCATTTAATCCTCAAGACAACCCCTCAAGGAAGATACAAAAAGTATCCCCATTTACAAATGAAAACATCAAGGTTCAGGGACTTCCCTGGGGGTCCAGAATCTACCCTCCGGTGCAGGGCACTCAGGTTCAATCTCTGGTCAGGGAACTAGGATCCCACATGCCACGGAGCAACTAAGCCCATGTGTGGCAACTCAGACCCAATGCAGCTGAAAATAATTACATAGTTTTCTTTTGAAAAAAAAAAAAGAAAATATTAAGGTTCAGAAGGATTGAGCAATTTTTCTGGGGTCAAAAGGAGAACTAGGATTTAAATTTAGACTTTAAAATACTTAACATTTCCAGTGTGACCTATAACATATCTGGCCCCTGACATTTCTCAGCCCAGCATCACTGCCCTCATTCTTACGTGTTTGTCTTTCAGGACCCAGGAACTCTTTCTCAAAGGTCTGGCTGGGAAAGCAGGGTGCCTGAGCCGTCGCTGGCAACCCCCTCCCCTGCCAGCTCGGCTTGCACCCCAGCCACATCAGGCCTGCTGCCAGGAAAAGGGAGAGAGACCTCCATAACCATCAGGGCTGTGAGAGGATGAATTAGATAAAGTCCATTAGGCGAACCTTGACATCCTTTGACTTACAAAGCAATATTATTAATAATGTTTGAAATGAGATTATCTCAGAAACATTAAGTGCTCATGGAACAAGTGGTATCAAACCCACAGCAGAGTCTTCTTCCTAAGCAATAGCTTTAGCCCAAGGCTCCTCTTAATTTGTAGTAAATACAGTAAGCTATTTAGCTGTGTTAAGAGAGCTCTCCTCTCTTTGAGCCAGGAGAGCTCATAAACATATCTATTCTTGAAACTTGCTTGATCTAAGATGAATATAAATGACAGCTCAAGGTGCCTGCATGCATGTATACATTTATTCATTCATTCATTTGGTGTTTATCGAGCCCCTGCCACATGCCAGTCCCTAATCAGCCATGAGGGATTCAGAAATGATCAGGTACAGCCCTTGTACCAAAGGCTGCCTCCCCAACATTCTTGTGCAGTTAAATGTATCTGTAATCAAATAACTCCATAACCCCAAGAGCAGTGCTAATAGAAGATACACAGCACCTACTGCAGGCCTGGAACTCAAGGAACACTTCACAGAGGAGCTTTGCACGTGGAGTGGGGTGAGGGTGAGAGTGGGGGTGGACACCCACTCTATAGCTCCCCCAAAGTTCCAGGATGTGGCCTGAGGGAGCTGGAAATGGAAGCAGGGGAGGGACCTGATCAGATGGGTTTTAGGGGAACTCAGTCTGGCGGTAGAGTGGAAAGGGGACTGGGAGGGGAAGAACTGGGGCCAGGAGCCCAGCAATGCAGGGCCCAGGTGAGAGACATGGGTGGCAGTAGCCAGGCTGGTATCAGCAGTGCCCAAACCCAGCTCCCCGTGGGGAGCCTTGTGGTTACATTTAACCATGTACCTGAGGAGTTCTGAGTCCTTTGGTCTGGACAGAATCTGGGGACCTGGGTGGGACCAAAACTCTCCAGGTGATGCTGGTGGCACCTTGGGAACTACTGGCTGGGGTGTCCTCCAGCTTGGAGATTCTAGGAGACCAGTTAACATGCAGGCTTTGTGAGCTATAAAATGCCGTGCAAACATGAGCAATACATTTCTCAGGATTTTCTGTGTAAAAGTAATTTTACCAAATACCACCATTTCACTTCTCTTGGTGTGAAATCAGGGGCAGGTTTGATTTTCAGTCTCTAGCGCTGTATCTGTTTCTCTGGTCCTCCAGCCTCTAACAGTCCAGGCAAAAAAAGAATTCTTCTCCAGCCAAGGGATACAAAAAGGGAACCACTTTGACAGTGAATAATCCTCTCTCTTTCCCACCACCAACTCACCTGTTCGTGTATTTGGGAAATTCAAATGATATACCTCTGCTTTTAAACAAGACTATTATTATACTCTCAGACTGCTCTTGTTAACCATTCAGAGTCCATTTACCTCCTCCTGGGGGACTTCCTTGACCTAAGCCTCACAGGGAAAGCCTGCTCTGGCCAAGACCTGCTCTTCCACTGACCCTATTACTGTCATGTACCCGCCAAAGCTCATAAGCTCTCTAATGGGCTGAGTCCAGATAAACTTGATGTGGTATATGAGGTCCTTTCTCTTCCCAGTGGCATGTATTTGAATGGGTAAATTTAAACTTCTGAACCTCAATTCCACCATCTCTAGAATGGGGGAAATAAGACCTGTATCCCAGGGATCATATAAGAATGGAATGAAGTGATGCACGTCATGTGTAGGAATACGGAATTACAGAGTTGCAGCTTTTGGGAAGAGAGATGTCACAGTAAGTGAAAAGGCTCAGCAAGTCTGCAGACAAAGCAGTCTGGCTCTGCCAGTGCTTTCCCAGCAAGGCCCGACCCTTCAGCCTGACAGCATGGTCTCCTTGTAGACACTTATGTCACCAAAACACCCTCTATGAGCCCAAAGATGGCTCTGGTAAGTCATCAGATCAGTTTAAAAGAAGTGAAAACTTCCAGTTACTTCATCTCAAAAATCTTCCAAGGCATTCCTGGGAGAGGAGATCAGATTCTTCTCTCTCCTCTTCTTCTACTACCCTCTTTTTTTTCTTTCTCCTCCTTTTTCTCATTTTAAAACATTATTAAGTCCTGAGTTTGACCAGCCAGCTGGGAGGAAGTTTGCCTTGAGTTGTCTCTTACAAAAGAAGGACAGAGAGTATCCTAGACGAGACCTGCATGGACTAAAAATTTTATATTTGCAGAGTGATTTAAATTTACAAAGTGCTGTCACATTATCTTAGTCGATCCACACAGCTGCCCTAGGAGGAAGGTAAAGTCATTCAGTAACAAAGGTGTATTACTACCCTCGTTCTGCAAGATGACAACATGGGCTTGAAAACA
Source organism: Bos javanicus (assembly GCF_032452875.1). Taxonomy (NCBI): domain Eukaryota; kingdom Metazoa; phylum Chordata; class Mammalia; order Artiodactyla; family Bovidae; genus Bos; species Bos javanicus. The sequence continues at coordinate 61,740,352 of NC_083883.1, forward strand.
ACTGAGAGCCCTGTCTAGAGTCACACAACTGATAAATGGCACATACTGGGTTTAAACCCAAGGTATCTGCCAGCAGAATTCACCAATGTGGCTTGAACCGAAGACTCGTATTTTAGGTGATGGGAAATAGTGGTGAAGAGGAAGACTGGAGCTACATTCTAGAGGGCTGGACAGGCAAGTTGTGTTTATGTAGTGGGCAATGGTGAGTCTCAGAATTCTTCAGAGGAGAGAAGAGACCTGACCAAGGAATGCTTTAGGAAAGTGAATGTAGCAGCACACAAAAATTGATGGAAAGAAGAGATTGGTAGGAAAGGGACAAACTATTTGATTTCTTTCTTTAAAAAAAACAATTGAAGTATAGTTGATTTGGGCTTTTCTGGTGGACAGTAAAGAATCTGCCTGCAATGGGGGAGACCTGGGTTCAATCCCTGGGTCAGGAAGATCCCCTGGAGAAGGGAATGGCTACCCACTCCAGTATTCTTGCCTGGAGAATTCCATGGACAGAGGAGCCTGTAGAGCTACAGTCCCATGGGGTTGCAGAGGGTCGGACACGACCGAGCGACTAACACACACACACATTGTTGATTTATAATGTGTTAATTTCTGCTGTACAGCAAAATGACTCAGTTATACATTGATGTATATATATTCTTTTTCCATTATGGTTTATCACAGGATGTTGAATACAGTTCCCTGTACTATATAGCAGGGAACTACTCTCGTTGTTTATCCATCCTATATATGAGTTTGCATTTGCTAATCCTTCTCCCTGTCCTCCCTCTCCATTGGCTACCACAAGTCTGTTCTCTAAGTCTGTGAGCCTGTTTATGTTTTGTAGATATGTTAATTTGTGTCATATTTTAGATTCCACTTATAAGTGATATCATATGGTATTTGTCTTTCTCTTTCTGACTTGACTTAGTGTGATAATCTCTAGGTCTATCCATGTTGCTGCAAATGGGGACAAACTATTTGAAATGTGACCCTCAACTCAGATTGTGGTAGTTGACATAGAAAGAAAGAGACAGATTAAATACAAGAGACAGTTAAAGGGTATCAGAAATAATGCCAAGGCTCCAAGCCTTGGAGTGGAATGAGTACCATGAACAGAAGTAGGAAGTATTATTAATAACAGCTTTTTTTTTTTTTTTTTTGAGAAACTGGAATCTTCTAGCCACTGCAAAATTAAGAGATTTGGGGGGATTTTTTCATTAAGTCCTCCTAATGGCCCTGTCACATAGTTAAAATTATCATCCCCATTTTAGAGATGGAAAAACTGAAGTCATTATGAAGCCCAAGATTACAAAGCTAATAAGCTGTGGGCCAGTATTTCAACCCAAGTTTAGCTCACAGTCTCTAGAATCCACATTCTTAACCCAGCGCTGAACAGTACTTTCCACCCACCTGCAGATATAAACTGGGACACAAGGACAGTCGGTTTGGTGAGCAGGCACACCTGGCCTTTGTAGCTGCTGTCACCACTAAGAGAGCAGGTTTACCCTTCTGCTGATCAGACCGTCATCCCTCAAGGAGATTGGGTTTTCTGTTTAAGATGATTATTATAGAAAAGGTCTAGGCAGGGTGGGTGGGAGGTGGAGAAGGCAACTCTAGTTCAGATCCTGGACAGACTTGGGAAGGTATTGGCCTTTGGAACGTTATAGAATAAGGAGAGGATGCAACTAGAGATTATCATACTAAGTGAGGTAAGTCAGAAAGAGAAAGAGTGATATCATATCACCATATGATATCATTTGTATGCGGAATTTAAAATATGACACGAACCTATCTACAAAACAGAACTCGTAGACTTAGCGAACAAATTTGTGGTTGCCAAGGGCTGAGGGGAGGGAGAGGGATGGACTGGGAGTTTGGGGTTGGAAGATGCAAACTATTACATTTAGAATGCATAGACAACCAGGTCTTACTGTACAGCACAGGCAACTATATTCAACATCCTGTGGTAAACCATAATGGAAAAGAATATAAAAAGAGAATTTATAAATGTGTATAACTGAGTCACTTTGCTGTACAGCAGACCTGGGCACACATTACAAATCAACTATATTTCAACTGAAAAAAAAGAATAAGGAGAGAGATCAGTGGAAGAAACTTGTAGGATAGAGGAGGAAAATACTCAAAAGCCCAGAACATTCTGATAAGTAAAGGACTTTGTATGGGCAGCCAGGCAGGGAGAAAAGTGCAAAAAACAAAAAGAGATGAATTTATTTCCACCAGTTGTTTTGTCTGGGTTTCTCCAGCAATATTTCTTTTTAGGCTGTTGCACTCAAAGTCTAACAGCAATAGCAAAGCTTCCCTAATCCCCAGCTCAGAATTATCCATCCTAGATATCTTTGTCCCAGACAGAGGATTTGGTCTTAAACTCAGATAATATAAACATCCAAAAGACAGGAAAGACCCGAGGAACTTAACATCATGGAACTCTCATATTGGAAGAAGCCCTTAGACCAGGCAAGAGAGGCCCTGGTGCTGGGTTTCCTCGGCCATGCCATCTCCGATGAGCAGACAAGTCTGTGGGGGTCCAAAGGAGGGGTCTGTGCCTTCTCTTTTAAATCATTCCTATGCCCTTTCCAAACAGCCGTGAGGTGCTTCTGGGACCTGTTCAGACCTCTTCTCCCTTGTCTGTTCTTCCACAGGTATGCATCCTTCTGTGCAGGTGACCAAGAGGCAGTTCTTCAGGGACAGTGAATGGAGCCTGGACTTTCAGCCTGGAGAGTCCACACTCCATGTACATGAGGCCCCTCATGGGTACAGAGCAGGTCTGCAGTAGAAAGAGGAGGGGACTGGGCTGCAGACTGGCTACTGGGCCAGCTCTCTGCAGGCTACCTCATTTCAGTGTGAAGTTCCAAGTAGTCTTGGCAGTCTCCAATTGAGCCTGGATGTCCAGGTGTTACAAAGTATATTTATCAAGGCAGGAGGATAGAAATTTTTATTTCACAGGTGCTAGCCTGATTTTTTGGAGAAGGCAATGGCACCTCACTCCAGTACTGTTGCCTGGAAAATCCCATGGATGGAGGAGCCTGGTGGGCTGCAGTCCATGGAGTCACTCAGAGTCGGACACGACTGAGCAACTTCACTTTCACTTTTCCTTTTCATGCATTGGAGAAGGAAATGGCAACCCACTCCAGTGTTCTTGCCTGGAGAATCCCAGGGATGGGGCAGCCTTGTGGGCTGCCATCTATGGAGTCGCACAGAGTTGGACACAACTGAAGCGACTTAACAGCAGTAGCAGCAGCAGCCTGATTTTTAATTTTGAGATATTTATACATATAGTCTGTGACCTCCACTTGTCATCTTGCCCTGGGCCCCACAAATGTTGGAGGAACTAGAATAAAAACCGTAAAAGTCATCTATTTCAACCACCAAGCTTGGGTTCCCATCAAATGCTTGAACACCTCCAGTCATGACTGGTATTGGTCTCTCTGCCTCCCAAGTCACTAGACTGCTCTGTTTCAGCAGCTTCTCACTTCCCAAAAGTGCCCCTGGGTGAAAATTCCATCAAAAGCCCATCTTCCTGTTCCAGAAATAACATTTAGTAGTCCTAAATAAAGGCTTACTCAGCTGAGCAGTAATGTGCTGAGATTAATGAGCTTTGGGGCCTCATAGATCAGGGTCCAAACCCTAATTCTGCCAGTTAGGAAATGTGTGGCTTTGGGCAAGTTCCCTGACCTTTAGTTTCCTCATTTGTAAGGTGGAAATAATAATTCCCACTTCACAGGATTGTAATGGATAATGAATATCTATGATCAACATTCAGTTCAGTTCAGTCACTCAGTTGTGTCTGACTCTTTGCGACCCCATGAACCACAACACGCCAGGCCTCCCTGTCCATCACCAACTCCCAGAGTCCACCCAAACCCATGTCCATTGTGTCGGTGTTGCCATCCAACCATCTCATCCTCTGTCATCCCCTTCTCCTCCTGCCCTCGATCTTTCCCAGCATCAGGGTCTTTTCCAATGAGTCAGCTCTTCACATCAGGTGGGCAAATGATTGGAGTTTCAGCTTCAACATCAGTCCTTCCAATGAACACCCAGGTCTGATGTCCTTTAGAATTGACTGGTTGGATCTCCTTGCAGTCCAAGGGATTCTCAAGAGTCTTCTCCAACACTACAGTTCAAAAGCATCAATTCTTCGGTGCTCAGCTTTCTTTATAGTCAAACTCTCACATCCATACATGACCACTGGAAAAACCATAGCCTTGACTAGACGGACCTTTGTTGACAAAGTAATGTCTCTGCTTTTTAATATGCTGTCTAGGTTGGTCATAACTTTCCTTCCAAGGAGTAAGCGTCTTTTAATTTCATGGCTGCAATCACCATCTGCAGTGATTTTGGAGCCCAGAAAAATAGTCTGACACTGTTTGCACTGTTTCCCCATCTATTTCCCATGAAGTGATGAGACCGGATGCCATGATCTTAGTTTTCTGAATGTTGAGCTTTAAGCCAACTTTTTCACTCTCCTCTTTCACTTTCATCAAGAGGCTCTTTAGTTCTTCTTCACTTTCTGCCATAAGGATGATGTCATCTGCATATCTGAGGTTATTGATATTTCTCCCAGCAATATTGATTCCAGCTTGTGCTTCCTCCACCCCAGCGTTTCTCATGATGTACTCTGCATATAAGTTAAATAAGCAGGGTGACAATAGACAGCCTTGACGTACTCCTTTTCCTATTGGGAACCAGTCTGTTGTTCCATGTCCAGTTCTAACTGTTGCTTCCTGACCTGCATACAGGTTTCTCAAGAGGCGGGTCAGGTGGTCTGGTATTCCCATCTCTTTCAGAATTTTCCACAGTTTATTGTGATCCACACAGTCAAAGGCTTTGGCATAGTCAGTAGGTGTCAGATTCAAAAAATCATCTCCAAGACTGTCAAGGAGCTTATCGCCTATTTTCTCTTAGGAGTTTTTGTGGTTTTAGGTCTTACATTTGTCTTTAATTCATTTTGAATTAACGTTTGCATATGGTATAAGATAGTGGTCCAGTTTCTTTTCTCTTTTTGCATGTGTTCATCCAGTTTTCCCAACACTGTGGAAATCAGGCATCTTCCCTCCTTTAATTCCCTAGTGGGCCACAACAAGGACAAGGCCCCGAAGTGACAGGCTGAGCAGGAGATAACACTACTACCGCTGTGCTAGGCAGATGCAGAAGACAACTGAGAGTGTGAGAGCTAGGACAGCTGGTGTCCTAGGTGGGACTTGGCCCGCAGTGCCCCCCTGCTACCTTAACAGATGCTGGCTGTGGCCACGGTGAATGAAACTGACAGCCCTGGGGCCAGCGTCCCCCTCCAGCTATCCTCCAAGGACCAGGCTCTTTTCACCCACAGAAGGGGCTTTAAAGGCGACTTCATTCATCCAAATAATGCCCATATTCAAGAGTGAGAATGAACAGCAGTCAGCAGCCTGGGGCCAACAATACCCACCTAGAGTGTGGTGAGGCTCTGCCGTCTGCCCGATGCCCAGTGTGGTATTTAAGCAGCAGCACCTCCAACTCCTGTGGCTGGGCTGTTGTTTCCTTCCAGGGGAACTTTGCTTTTGTTCATTTTGCTTTTCCTTTTAATTTACAATCACAGGAAAGCACTCAGTTCCATCAAAGTCAGTTCTGAAAACTTTGAGCCTAAGAGAGTTAAAAAATGATATCTGACCTAGTCTCTGACCTACCCACCAGGATCCCTTGAGATTTAATAAGACGCCATCTAGAGTTGAGGTTTTCACTGTCTCCTAATAACATTAAACCAGCAGTGCACAGAATCTCTTCATGAGCAAGTACACGTTCCTATGCCTTATACTCTCTTCCCAGACATACTTTTTCCATGTCCATGAGACAAGCCCATATATCATTATGTCAATGGACGATGAGACTTCTGATTTGTAGTGTATCTTACAGACTCCTGGAATTTTAGAAAGTATAAATGGCTTTAAAATAAGGTATTAATTATGCTATAGTTAATAAATTGGTTATAGAGATTATGTGACATATGTAGACTTGTAAGTCATTGGGGCATAAAGAGAATGGACCGTGTTCACAGCCAACCAAGTGAACAATGGTTGAAGACACTGGGCTTGTTGAGTTTGCCTGGGAGAAGATGTTGGAGAAAGCATGAGAGGACAGGCTATGATAGTTTTTTGTCAATATCTGAAGACCTGTCTCTTAAAGACCTGTTTTTGTGCTGCATTTTTTCCATTAATCAATGTGACTCCACACTTTCTTTTTCATAATATCCCCCTCCCCACTGCCTCCATCTCTTTCAAGTGCCACTTCCTTCATGAAACCTTGCTGAGATAGAGCCAGTTGTCTCCTCCATCAGACTGCCAGAATTTACCACACTATATTCTTTTTAAAAAAATTCTTATTATCTCTTTGTCTTGTTCACTAGAGTGTGGGGTCCTTGAGGGCAGGAGCTGGGTCAGTTCAGTTCAGTCGCTCAGTTGTGTCTGACTCTTTGTGACCCCATGAACCGCAGCACGCCAAGCCTCCCTGTCCATCACCAACTCCCAGAGTTTACCCAAACTCATGTCCACTGAGTGAGTGATGCCATCTAACCATCTCATCCTCTGTCATCCCCTTCTCCTCCTGCCTTCAATCTTTCCCAACATCACGGTCTTTTCAAATGAGTCAGCTCTTCGCATCAGGTGGGCAAAGGATTGGACTTTCAGCTTCAACATCAGTCCTTCCAATGAACACCCAGGACTGATCTCCTTTAGGACGGACTGGTTGGATCTCCTTGCAGTCCAAGGGACTCTCAAGAGTCTTCTCCAACACCACAGTAGGGGCCGGGTCACACTTTCCTATTTCAGCACTTATCATAGAATAGATCTTTCATGAATGTCACAGAATGAATAAGTGAAAAATAATTTTTTGATAGGAGTTTTTTAATATAAGAGCTCTGTGAAATGATGGGGCCATCATCAACTCCATTTCATTGATGAGGTAGCCAAGGCTCAGAGAGAAGAGGTGACTCACCTAAGGCCACACCACTAGTAAGTGGGGTTACAGACAACTTCTCTGGTCTTCCAGGTTGAATGCCACCTTCTTACCTATGAGAAAAAGTATAATAATAACAAGCAAGCTGCTATGTACTGGTGCTAATTATGTCCCTCCTCACTGGGACTGGGCCTTCAGTTAAGATGGCAAGACTGAATAATGTGCTGGTAGAAACTGAACAGATTGGTGGTTGCCAGAGGCATGGGTTACAGGGTGGGAGAAAAGGGGGAAGTGGTTAAAAGGTACAAACTTCCAGTTACAAAGTAAATAAGCTGTGGAGATGAATATGTAGCACAGGTGACTACAGTTAATCCTGTGTTGCAAAAGACAACCCTCAGAATGGGAGAAAATAATAGCAAAAGAAACAATTGACAAAAGATTAATTTCCAAAATATACAAGCAGCTCATACAACTCAATACCAGAAAAACAAACAACCCAATCAAAAAGTGGGAAAAAGACCTAAACAGACATTTCTCCAAAGAACACATACATATCAGATGGCTAATAAATACGTGAAAAGATGCTCAACATCGCTCATTATTTGAGAAATGCAAATCAAAACTACAATGAGAAATCACCTCACACTGGTCAGATGGCCATCATCAAAAAATCTACAAACAATAAATGCTGGAGAGGGTGTGGAGAAAAGGGAACCCTCTTGTTGGTGGGAATGTAAATTGATACAGCCACTATGGAAGACAATATGGAGAATACTTAAAAAACTAGGAATAAAACTACCATATGACCCAGCAATCCCACTACTAGGCATATACCGTGAGAAAATGATAATTGAAAAAGACACACATACCCCATTGCATTGGGGTTCCTTGCAGCGCTATTTGCAAAAGCTAGGACATGGAAGCAACCTAGATATCCATCGACAGATGAGTGGATAAAGAAACTGTGGTATATATATACAACGGAATTCTACTCAGCCATCACAACAAATGCATTTGAGTCAGTTCTAGTGAGGTGGATGAACCTAGAACCTATTATACAGAGTGAAGTCAGAAAGAGAAAAACGAATATTGTATATTAACACGTATATATGGAATTTGAAAGCAGTACTGATGAACCTGTTTGCAGGGCAGCAGTGGAAACACATGGGGATTCCCTGGTGGCTCAGACAGTAAAGAATCCACCTGCAATGCAGGAGACCTGGTTTTTATCCCTAGGTTGGGAAGATCCCCTGGAGAAGGGCATGGCAACCCACTCCAGTATTCCTGCCTGGAGAAAACCCACAGACAGAGGAGCCTGGTGGGCTACAGTTCATAGGGTCTCAAAGAGTCGGACATGACTGAGTGACTAAGCACAATGGAGACACAGATATAGAGAAAAGACTTATGGACACAGGGTCAGGGGGAGGAAGGAGAGGGTGGGATGTATGGAGAGAGTGGCATGGAAGCATATACGTTACCATATATAAAATAGATAGTGGGAATTTTCTGTGTGACTCAGGGAACTCAACGTAGGGCTCTGTAACAACCTAGAGGGCTGGGATGGGGAGGTGAGAGAGAGCTTAAAGAGGGAGGGGACATATGTATACTTATGGCTGATTCATGTTGATGTTTGGCAGAAATGAACACAATATTGTAGAGCAATTATCCTTCAATTAAAAATAAATAAATTTAATTATAGAAAAATGGTATATTCCAAAGTTGCTAAGAGAGAGTGGATCTTAAAAGTTCTCATCACAAGAAAAAAAATTATAACCATGTGTAGTATCGGATGTGACCTACGCTTCTTGTGGTGATCATTTCACAATGTGTACAAACATGGAATCATTATGTTGTACACCTGAAACCAATACATCAGTTTTAACTTTGAAAAAAGGAATGGATAATGTTGATCATACTAGACCACCTGACCTGCCTCTTGAGAAACCTGTATGCAGGTCAGGAAGCAACAGTTAGAACTTGACATGGAACAACAGACTGGTTCCAAATAGGAAAAGGAGTACGTCAAGGCTGTATATTGTCACCCTGCTTATTTAACTTCTATGCAGAGTACATCATGAGAAACTCTGGGCTGGAAGAAACACAAGCTGGAATCAAGATTGCTGAGAGAAATATCAATCACCTCAGATATGCAGATGACACCACCCTTATGGCAGAAAGTGAAGAGGAACTAAAAAGCCTCTTGATGAAAGTGAAAGAGGAGAGGGAAAAAGTTGGCTTAAAGCTCAACATTCAGAAAACGAAGATCATGGCATCCGGTCCCATCACTTCATGGGAAATAGATGGGGAAACCATGGAAACAGTGACTGACTTTATTTTTCTGGGCTCCAAAATCACTGCAGATGGTGACTGCAGCCATGAAATTAAAAGACGCTTACTCCTTGGAAGGAAAGTTATGACCAACCTAGACAGAATATTAAAAAGCAGAGACTTTACTTTGCCAACAAAGGTCCGTCTAGTCAAGGCTATGGGTTTTCCAGTGGTCATGTATGGATGTGAGAGTTGGACTATAAAGAAAGCTGAGCACCAAAGAATTGATGCTTTTGAACTGTGGTATTGGAGAAGACTCTTGAGAATCCCTTGGACTGCAAGGAGATCCAACCAGTCCATCCTAAAGGACATCAGTCCTGGGTGTTCATTGGAGGGACTGATGTTGAAGCTGAAACTCCAATACTTTGACCACCTGATGCGAAGAGGTGACTCATTGGAAAAGACCCTGATGCTGGGAAAGATCGGGGGCAGGAGGAGAAGGGGATGACAGAGGATGAGATGGTTGGATGGCATCACCGACACGATGGACATGGGTTTGGGTGGACTCTGGGAGTTGGTGATGGACAGGGAGGCCTGGCGTGCTGCGATTCATGGGGTCGCAAAGAGTTGGACACGACTGAGCGACTGAACTGAACTGAACTGAACTGAAGCAAAGGCAACAAAGCCAAAACTAAACACATGAGATGAATTTTTACCAAAAATAGACAAGTTGGGTGAAATCAGACCAAAAAATAGACAACTGGGATGGAATCAGACCGAAAAGACATGTGGGATGAAATCAGACCAAAAAATAGACACGTGGGACAAAATCAGACTAAAAAACCTTTGCACAGCAAAGAAAACCACTAACAAAATGAAAAGACAACTATCTGAGTGAGAGAAAATATTATGAAATCATTTATCAGAAAAGGAGCTAATATCCAAAATATAGAAAGAATTGTACAACTCAGTAGCAAAACAACAATCTGATTAAAAGATGGGCAGAAGATCTGAATAGACATTATTACAAGAATACTTACAGATGGCCAACAAATACATGGAAGTATGCTCAGCATCATTAATCATCAGGGAAATGCAAGTCTAAACCACAAGGAGATACCGCCTCATACCTGTTAGAATGGCTATCATCACATTACAAGAAATAACAAATCCCGGTGAGGACGTAGAGAAAGGGAACCCTTGTAACCTGTTGGTGGGAATGTAAATTGATACAGCCACTATGAAAAATAAATAGTAGGGTGGTTTTTTAACAAATTAAAATAGGACTACCACATGATCCAGCAATTCTAACTTCTGGGTATTTATCCCCAAAAGAAACTGCTACTGCTAAGTCACTTCAGTCGTATCCGACTCTGTGCAACCCCATAGACGGCAGCCCAACAGGCTCCCCTGTCCCTGGGATTCTCCAGGCAAGAACACTGGAGTGGGTTGCCATTTCCTTCTCCAATGCATGAAAGTGAAAAGTGAAAATAAAGACACTCAGTCATGTCCGACTCTTAGCAACCCCATGGACTGCAGCCTACCAGGCTCCTCCGTCCATGGGATTTTCCAGGCAAGAGTGGGTTGTCATTGCCTTCTCTGAAACACTTACTTAAAAAGCTATATGCTGTCCTATGTTCATTACAACATTTTTTTCAATAGCCAAGAAAGGGAAATATGTCCATCAGTGGATGAATGGACAATAAATTATGATTGATAAGTAGATTTATAGATGGATAGAGAGATTATTCATCCATAAAAAAGAATGAAATCTTGACATTTGCCACAACATGGATGAGCCTTCAGGACATTGTGCTGTGCTAAGTTGCTTCAGTCGTGTCTAACTCTTTGTGACCCCATGGACTGTAGCCTGCCAGATTCCTCTGTGCATGGGATTCCTCTGTGAAACAGGAGTGGGTTACCATTTCCTTCTCCAGGGGATCTTCCCGATCCAGGGATTGAGCCCAGGTCTCCCACATTGCAGGTGGATTCTTTACCAGCTGAGCCACAAAGGAAGCCCCAAACAAAACCAGGCTCAAATTGGTGGTTGCCAGAGGTTGGGGGCAGAGAGAAATGGGTAAACTGTTTTGTTTTGTTTTTTTATTTAAATAAATTGAACAATTTATCACTTAAAATTCTACAAAAAATTGATAAGTAAATAAACAGTAATTCTTTGCTTTTATGAAGGGCTTGCCTGGTGCTTTCATATGTGTGACTTTGATGTAACAAATAGGAGTACCCACAATGTACACATACCTTTCTAGATGCTGTGGGAAATAGAAGATAAATAAGACAGTTTCCTTATTTACTTGGACAGCCATCAAAAGAATTTAGGTCTGAAAAGAAATTCAGACAGATACTACATGAAGTGGACTCCAAGTAACAAGGAAATGCTGAAGAGAAACATTTACACAACAGTGTTAACAGTACAAGTAGGAAGGGCTTTACTATAAGGAAATGGGAAATGGGAATTTCAAAGAGGCCAAGTGACTTACATAAAGTTTCACTAAACCAGGAATCTAACCTGGGCCCTCTAGCTCAGGCCTGGTTACATGCTCCCCACGTAACCATGGACACTGTCCTGCAACCCTGAAGAGAAGCTTGCACGTGATAAACCATTGGTGAGGTGGCAAGAAGGGGTCATGGGAGAGGATTATCAGAGTGACCGGAGTTACTGAAAAATCCAAGAATTAATCTAAAGAGGATTTATAGAACAAAGGGGAGTTTATAAAAAATGTATTATAGAACAGAATTACAGAAAGTTATAAAAATAAAGGGGAAAAGTATCTGTAATCCTTAACACCACTTCCACTCCCAATCCAGAACTGAATAGTCCATTTCTTTGTTCTTGCACATTCAACTTTTTGCTGGGTTGTTATCATATTTTACATGAATTGATGTCCAAGTTTGTCCACTTAAACGTTTTTCCATAATAGGATAAAGTCTTCATAATTATAACAATAATTTTGCAATGTGTCATTGTTATTCACTCACTCAGTTGTGTCCGAGTTTTTGTGACCCCCATGGACTGTAGCACATCAGGCTTCCCTGTCCTTCACCATCTCCCGGAGCTTGCTCAAACTCATGTCCATTGAGCTGATGATGCCATCCAACCATCTCATCCTCTTTTGCCCCCTTCTCCTCCTGCCCTCAATCTTTCCCAGCATCAGGGTCTTTTCCAGTGCATTGGCTTTTCACCTCAGGTGGCCAAAGTATTGGTGCTTCAGCTTCAGCATCAGTCCTTCCGATGAATATTCAAGGTTGATTTCCTTTAAGAGTGACTGATTTGATCTCCTTGCTGTCCAAGGGACTCAAGAGTTTTTCTAGCACCACAGTTCCAGAGCATCAATTCTTCAGCGCTCAGCCTTTTTTTTTTTTTATTTTAATCTTTTAATTAATTTATTCTTAATTGAAGGATAATTACTTTAGAGAATTTTGTTGTTTTCTGTCAAACATTAACATGAATCAGCCATAGGCTCAGCCTTCTTTATGGTCCAACTCTAACATCTGTACATGACTACTGGAAAAACCATAGCTTTGACTAGACAGACCTTTGTCAGCAAAGTGATGTCTCTGCTTTTTAATATGCTGTCTAGGTTGGTCATAGCTTTTCTTCAAGGCAGCAAGCGTCTTTTAATTCATGGCTGCAGTCACCATCTGCAGTGATTTTGGAGCCCCAAAAAATAAAGCCTGTCACCGTTTCCATTGTTTCCCCATCTGTTTGCCCTGAAGATAGAACTGGATGCCATGATCTTAGTTTTTTGAATGTTGAATTTCAAGCCAGCTTTTTCACTCTCCTCTTCCACGTTCATCAAGAGGCTCTTTAGTTTCTTTTCACTTTCTGCCATAAGGGTGGTGTCATCTGCATATCTGAGACTGTTATATTTCTCCTGGCAATCTTAAGTCCAGCTTTAGCTTCATCCAGCCTGGAATTTCTCATGATGTACTCTGTATATGGGCTTCCCTGGTGGCTCAGATGGTAAAGAATCTGCCTGCAATGCAAGAGATGCAGGTTTAACCCCTGGGTTGGGAAGATCCCCTGGAGAAGGGAATGGCTACCCACTCCAGTATCCTTGCCTGGAGAATTCCATGGATAAAGGAGCCTGGTGAGCTACAGTCCATGGGGTCGTGAAGAGTCGGACACTACTGAGTGATTATGACTCACTCTGTATGTAAGTGAAATGAGCGGGGTGACAATATACAGCCTTGACCTACTCCTTTCCCAATTTAGAACCAGTCTGTTGTTCCATGTCCGGTTCTAACTGGTGCTTCTTGACCTGCATACAGGTTTTGCAGGAAGCAGGTAAGGTGATCTGGTATTCCCATCTCTTTACGAATTTTCCACACTTTGTTGTGATCCACACAGTTAAAGTTTTTAGCATAGTCTATGGAGTAGATGTTTTTCTGGAATTCTCTTTTTCTATGATCCAACGGATGTTGACAATTTGATCTCTGGTTCCTCTGCCTTTTCTTAATCCTATTTGAACATCTGGAAGTTTTTAGTTCATGTATTGTTGAAGCCTAGCTTGAAGAATTTTGAGCATTACCTTGCTAGCATGTGAAATGAGCCCAATTGGTAGTTTGAACATTCTTTGACATTGCCTTTCTTAGGGATTGGAAAGAAAACTGACCTTTCCCAATCCTGACGCCACTGCTGCATTTTCTAAATTTGCTGGCATATGGAGTGCAGCACTTTAACAGCATCATCTTTTAGGATTTCAGTTCAGTTCAGTTGCTCAGTTGTGTCCAACTCTTTGTGACCCCATGATCTGCAGCACTCTAGACCTCCCTGTCCATCACCAACTACTGGAGTCCACCCAAACCCATGTTCATTGAGTCAGTGATGCCATCCAACCATCTCATCCTCTGTCGTCCCCTTCCCCTGTCTTTAATCTTTCCCAGCATCAGGAACTTTTCAAATGAGTCACCTCTTCCCATCAGGTAGCCAAAGTATTGGAGCTTCAGCCGCAACATCAGTCCTTCCAATGAACACCCAGGACTGATCTCCTTTAGAATGGACTGGTTGGATCTCCTTGCAGTCCAAGGGACCCTCAAGAGTCTTCTCCAACACCACAGTTCAAAAGCATCAATTGTTTGGCACTCAGCTTTCTTTATAATCCAACTCTCACATCCATACATGACTACTGGAAAAACCATAGCCTGGACATGGAACAACAGACTGGTTCAAATAGGAAAGGGAGTACATCAAGGCTGTATATTGTCACCCTGCTTATTTAACTTCTATGCAGAGTACATCATGAGAAACGCTGGACTGTAAGAAACACAAACTGGAATCAAGATTGCTGGGAGAAATATCAGTCACCTCAGATATGCAGATGACACCACCCTTATGGAAGAAAGTGAAGAGGAACTAAAAAGCCTCTTGATGAAAGTGAAAGAGGAGAGTGAAGAAGTTGGCTTAAAGCTCAACATTCAGAAAACGAAGATCATGGCATCCGGTCCCATCACTTCATGGGAAATAGATGGGGAAACAGTGGAAACAGTGTCAGACTTTATTTTTCTGGGCTCCAAAATCACTGCAGATGGTGACTGCAGCCATGAAATTAAAAGACGCTTACTCCTTGGAAGAGAAGTTATGACCAACCTAGATAACATATTGAAAAGCAGAGACATTACTTTGCCAACAAAGGTTCGTCTAGTCAAGGCTATGGTTTTTCCAGTGGTCATGTATGGATGTGAGAATTGGACTGTGAAGAAGGCTGAGCACTGAAGAATTGATGCTTTTGAACTGTGGTGTTGGAGAAGACTCTTGAGAGTCCCTTGGACTGCAAGGAGATCCAACCAGTCCATTCTGAAGGAGATCAGCCCTGGGATTTCTTTGGAAGGAATGATGCTAAAGCTGAAACTCCAGTACTTTGGCCACCTCATGCGAAGAGTTGACTCATTGGAAAAGACTCTGATGCTGGGAGGGATTGGGGACAGGAGGAGAAGGGGATGACAGAGGATGAGATGGCTGGATGGCATCGCTGACTCGATGGACGTGAGTCTGGGTGAACTCCGGGAGTTGGTGATGGACAGGGAGGCCTGGCATGCTGGGATTCATGGGGTCGCAAAGAGTTGGACACGACTGAGCAACTGAACTGAACTGAACTGACTAGACGGACCTTTGTTGGCAAAGTAATGTCTCTGATTTTTAATATGCTGTCTAGGTTGGTCATAACTTTCCTTCCAAGGAGTAATTAATTTCATGGCTGCAATCACCATCTGCAGTGATTTTGGAGCCCAGAAAAATAAAGTCAGCCAGTGTTTCCCCATCTATTTGCCATGAAGTGATGGGACCAGATGTCATGATCTTCGTTTTCTGAATGTTGAGCTTTAAGCCAACTTTTTCACTCTCCTCTTTCACTTTCATCAAGAGGCTCTTTAGTTCTTCATTTTAGGATTTGAAATAGCTCAATTGGAATTCCATCACCTCCACTAACTTTGCTTGTAGTAATGCTTCCTAAGGCCACTTTACTTCACACTCCAGGATGCCTGGCTCTAGGTGAGTGACCACACCATCATGGTTATCCAATGTGTCATTGAGTCCCTGTACTATGAATAAAATAATGATTCCTGTATCATTAGCAGTTTACTTATTTCCATTTTTTCTGTTATAAATAACACTATGGTGAATATTTCTCTGATTCCAGTGTTGCCTTATTCTGTTTCATTTCCTTCTGAATATATTACCAGAAATAGGAATGTTGCATTAAACAAATGAACATTTTCAGATGTTAATTTCATACATACAATCTTTAATATAAATGGAATGTTACTCTACCTCATTCTCTTTAACAACTTCATAGTATTCTGTGGAAGAACTGTAATTCATGTAACATGTAATTCAGCTTGGGGTACAAACAAGTTCATAGCTCTTATTTCTCTAATTAATTAATCAACCCCCCTCAAATATTCCTATTAGCAAAAAGTTCATTTTCACCCTCTTGAGACCTCTTTACCCTCTCCCTCTAAATGTTAGGGATCTTATTCAGCCCAGAGGAAGCTACTACTGTTTCCAGGTACAACATTGAGAAACAAACGTAGAAATTCCAGCCAGTCTGCTTGCATTTGGTTGGTGCTACGTAGTGTGCCAGGTTTTCCCTAGTAGCTCAGCTGGTAAGGAATCTGCCTGCAGTGTGGGAGATCTGGGTTTGACCCCTGGGTTGGGAAGATCCCCTGGAGAAGGGAATGGCTACCCACTCCAGTATTCTGGCCTGGAGAATTCCATGGACTGTATTGTCCATGGGGTCGCAAAGAGTCAGACACGGCTGATTGACGTTCACTTTCCTTTTCACGTTGTGTGCTATTGAATGCAAGCTCTGGCACTGTCTGACGGACGTATTCATCCACTGCTGCGGATGTAATTCACTTAACATTTACTCTACTGATTGGTATTTATCAAATATTTGCAATCACAAATAATACTACAAAGAATATACTTGTATCTGTGCATATGTGTATTTCTGGTAGGAAAACTTATCATTGTGGATGTCTTCTCTGCCATCTGTTATGGGACCATGGGTTCTTGGTGTTCACCATGAATCTGCCCTCAACAGCTTCTTCTCATACGGAAGCTTCAGTTGGAGACACAATTTTATGATTTTTCAGGGCTGCTATAAATGTGTTTATTGTTTCTTATGATTTCAACAGGATGTTGTTGGGGGTAGGAAAGATAAATACAGATTTTGATAAGCCATTTAAAACTAGAAACCTTTGCTACATAAATTCCTAAAATAAATATTACTAAATATTTTCCCAAAGAGTTTTACAAATTTTCACCTAGAAACGAAGAGTATTAAACCCCAACCTGATCAACACTAGGTATTAATATAATAATTTCCTATAATTTAGTAGAAAGAAGAAATATGTCTCAGTTTCCATTCCTTTGACTATTAGTGAGGTTGGATAGTTCTACATATATTTATTAATTCATTTCATCCTTGGTAAATCATCCATTTCTGTGTTTTGCTTATTTACCTATTTGGTCTTAATATATTCCTTTATCATCTAAATAAGTTCTCCTATTTATTGCAGGTAATTCCCCAATCTATTATTTACCTTTTAATTAATTTTTGTCCTGGGTTCATGTACACATAGAATTTTAATTTTGAATGTAGTTAGGTTTTTCTTTTGTGCCTGTAACTTGGGCGACCCACTTCACCAGTTTGGGGTACAAATAAGTTCATAATTCTTATTTCTCCAATGAATTTTTCAACTCCTCAAAGGTTCCTATTACCAAAAAGTTCAGTATCTCCCTCTTGAGACCTCTTTACCCTCTCCCTCCAAACCTTAAGGATCTTCTTCAGCCCAGAGGAAGTTGTTCTTGTTTCCAGGTACAAAGCTGAGAAAGAAACTTAGAAATTCTGGTCAGTCTGTGTTTGGTTGGTCTCCAGGATGTGCTACTGAATGCTAGCTTTGGCTCTGTCACATTTGTCTGCTGCTGTCACAAAATCTTCTCTGCTGACATGGTCCCTGAACAGCCCTGATCCTAGGTTAAATATCTCCTGGTGCTCACACAGCCATTGCTCCCCAAAGCCCCATGCTATGCCAGCCTGGTGCTCTGTGATGATCTAGAGAGGTAGGATAGAAGTGGGGAGGGAGGCTCACGATGAAGGGGATATATATAATTATGACTGATTTGCATTATTGGATGGCAGAAACCAACACAACATTTTAAAGCAATTTTCCTCCAATTAAAATTTTTTTTAAAAAGAAAGAGAGAGAGAGACTTCTGGGAGCTCAGCTCAGAGCTTGGTGATGACCTAGATGGGTGAGATGGGAGTGGGATGGGAGGGAGGGCCAAAAGGGTGGGGATTTATGTATACATATAACTGATTCACTTTGTTGTACAGCAGAAAGTAACACAACATTGTAAAGCAATTATACTCCAAAATAATAATCAAAATGCTGAAATTAAAAGAAGAAGCATCTGACTCAAGTCACGTGACAGGCCAGAACCAGCCATCACCTTCACAGGTACCCTCTGCTCCCCTGGAGTTCTTTACTTCCAGCAGATCTTGGTCAGGGCCACTCCCCAGGATTCCCTAAGTTTGGATCTTAGGAAGGAATGGAAGTCTTGGTCTCTGCCCTCTCAGAAGGATCTTGGGATCCTTATACAATTTCATACATTACTTATTCAGCTCTGTGCATACCAAATGGCCTCAAGAAGAGAAGTACAGTTTTCATCAAGCCACAAAAGCTTTGGATGACTTTTCCTGGAGGTCAGTGGGTGCCTGCTCTTACTGGTCAGGTTGCAGATACTAAAAGTCACTCTACCTATCTTTTAAATTATTTTTTCCTAGTTTTTATTTTTGCTTCATTTCATTTCAGCTATGTTAAGAGTAAGTATATTTGACACAGGGGATTAGGTGCTTACAAGTCTTTGGAAGATCTAAGGGGCAGGCTCTAGGCTGAGCCCCTACAAATGATCCCTGAAACAATAGCACTGTATCAGGAAGCTGAGGGATCACAAAGCTAAGACTGTGGCTACTGGCCATAGGAACACATGGCCTCAGCTGTAATCTAGAGGTCAGGAAGCTGCCACCATAATGACTGGCTCCAGAGCCACACAGATCCTGCCTGTTTAGTCGCTAAGTCTTGTCCTACTGTTTTGAGGCCCCATGGACTGTAGCTTGTCAGGCTCCTCTGTCCTTGGGATTTCCCAGGCAGGAATACTGGAGTGGGTTGCCTTGCTCTCCTCCAGGGGATTGTCCTGACCCAGGTGAACTTGCATGTCCCACATTGGCAGGCAGATTCTTTACCACCGAGCCACGTGAGAGGGGATGCATCTGATTGGCCCCACTTAAATCATGACCAGAACCCTGGCTGCAAAGGGAATCTGGAAAATGTCACTTTTAGAGTTCTAGCTTCTGCAATGCAGTAAGACAGGCAAGAGGAGAAAGGACTAGATATTACACTCCAACCCACCATACCAGTTATTTATAATTACATGACAAAAAGAGGCTACACAGGTGATTCCCCTGCTAGGAAAGAAAGTGTGGCACAGTGACTGTCCCTATCTATAGACATAGAAACATCTGGAATAAATTTGAAAAGCCCACATAACCCAGCAATACTTACACATCTAAACTTAATGCCCTTCCCCTTAGATCTTTAAATGTCCTATCAGAAGAGATGATTCTTGACTGGAATATTAGATGTGCATGGCTCGGGGAGGAGGGAAGTATTCCGAGAGGAAAGAAGCGACTATGACCATAGTTGAGGCCCTGTCCCATGCCAGCCATGAATTTTGCCACTGGACGAGGGGGCAAAGCCAGTCCAGTGAAGCCAGCACCAGTCAATTCAAACCCAGAGAGCCCTATTCAGATGTGGGGCTCCCAATTTGATGATGAATTTGATACATTGGAGCTCATTCTGAAGACAGGGACAAGGATAATAAAGAGATTCAAAGCCATGTACCTGGGGAAAGGTAAAAGGAAATGAGAACATTTAGCCTGGAAAAAAGAAAACCAGGGCAGATGCTCTGTCTTTTGTTCATTCAATCACTAAGTGTTTACTGAGTCCTTTTTGTCCCAGGCATTCTGCTAAGCAGGTGCCATTCCTGCCAGAACTGGGCTTGCAGTTTAGTAACGGAGATGGGCCCACTGCAAAACAATGATAAATTATGGATTATAAATTATGCAAGTGCTACAAAGGAGGGATCCATAAGGTACAGAATGAGGAAGTGTGAAGCCTGCCTAGAGGAGTTATGGAATGCCGGAAGGGGCCAGAGTTCTTCTCAAACTGATTCCTAAAGGAGTAATAAAAAAAATTGCCAAATAGATACAGGTGGGAAGAAGGTGGCCTAGGATGAAGGAACAGTGTATATAAGGATGAAGAGATATAAGAGAGGACGGCTTAACTAGGGAAAGACATGCATTTCAGTATTAGTGGAGCAAAAGTGCAAAGAGAGAATGCCAAAGACTAAAACTGGACTAGAAGGTAGGGGCTGTGGCAGAGATGCCTCTGTGCTATACAACCTGGTCCTGCTCTTTCCCGGGCACTCAGCCCTTCACGTCTCCCAGCTTCCCTTGCACTTAGGTGTGGCCTGAGTCTGGCCAATGGCATGGGAGTAGAAGTGACGTGCACTCCTGGAGGTCTGACCCACAAAACCCTTCCTCTCATGATCCTCCACGCATCCTCTGTCTGATGGCTGGAGGCAAAGAGGCCCAAAATGGGAGGATCCTGGGTCCCCCACATGCAAGGCTCCCTGCCCAATACCCAGGCCCCAGGTCTGGGGACTTCTCTTTTATGCCAGCTAACTGAGCATTGATATATGGCATGCTATCTGTCTTGAGATGTTGAGAAGACTGTGTTTCAGAGAGAGGGATCCATCATAAATGACCATTGAAGGCAAACCAGCTTGAACAGGTGAGAGTTACACAGAGGCAGCTTTCCACTCATCTCTTCCTTTATTATTTGTTACCCAAGTGTCAGCTTTCTACCTCTCCCCCATTTCCCCTCCTTCTCCAGAAAATTTAAGAAAACAAGGAAGCAGGGCATGCGGGGATCAGCATGTCCACACAATATACTCCTTCTCTTCCTCTCCTTGCCACTCTCAGCAACGCTTTGGTTGTTTTTCATCTGGGAGTCCCTCACCTTCTGGTTGGATCTGCCCTTTTTGTATTAGCCTCCAATGAGCAGTGGGATAGAGAAATCACGTTTGCCTTTAGTGGCCTAGTTCTCCAATCTGCCATCCCTGCCAAGACTTCTGCAGGAACAGGTTTGATTGGCAGGTCGGGAATAATTAGAGGGGTGTAGTCTGCCAGGAGGAAAACACTGAACTGGATATGGAGCCTGGCCAGTCCTATAGCATCAAGCAAGACAGCAAGTGAGTTATCTCCCTTTTCCTCTTTCTCTTCCTCACTTTCTCAGAGGGGACCATTCTTGGGTCCATGACCCACAGGCTTTGTTTGTTCCTTAGGATCTGCCAGCCTTGTCTCTCCATGGCAATACAGGGGACATGGTATGCTCGAAGTCCATTTCCCAGTATCTGAGCTCACCAATCTAGAATCACCTAGGGCATTTGGGGGAGGGAGAGTCTTCACCATTGCAGGTCAGTCCAATTTGGGCTTTGACCCTCCCTGTCTGCCTGTCTCTCTCGCAGGTAGTGTGATGCGCGGGTTTGCGTATGGCGGTTCTCCAGAGGGTTGGTGTTGGTTTGAGCATGTGTGTGCACACACGCACATTCATACCACATGTCTCCCAAGGCCAAATAATTCTGAGACAGTTTAGTCTGAATCCAAATTAAGGAAAAGTTTTCCCTAACAGAGCATCACCCATAAAGGTTTCCCTGTCCACAGAACAGAACTCAGTAGACGGTATTACGCAGGGCAGCTTTGATTTGGAGTGGGATGTCCTCCCCTGAGGGCTCTCTGCACAGAGAAAGGAGTAGCAGCCCCTGCACCCACCCTCTCAAGGGGCCTGTGTCCCAGATCCTCCCGGTTCCACCACCTGGACAGTGGAGTTTGAAAAGGGAATAGCCCAGCTCTTCCTGCTGTTGGTGAGAAGAAACTGAGAGACTTCAGGCTTCAGTTGCTTTGCCTCTTTGCTCATTGACAGATAACACGGTTCAGTGCCCTTTCCAGGTGGGAAAGCTCGGGGGAAGAAGTTCACATCTCTCTCCTCATCATAGTCCAGCCACAGCAATCTTCTCCACCTTGGCTTCTGGTTATAAGGCCCTGAGCCACTCTGTAAGAAGCTTTGGCCCAGGAGCCAGCAGTGGTCATGAGAAAGTGGTCATGAGAAAGTCTACACTCATGTGCCAATCACCAGAGCTCTGCCCAGGAGTTAAAGACAGACTCGTAAGCCAGAACCCTAAGGGAGACTTCTAGGGGGCAAGTTACATGGATGTGTTCGCAGTGAGAAAATTTGATTTGTGCCCTTTGTATATGTGACACAGACTTCCTTAGTAACTCAGATGGTAAAGAATCTGCCTGCAATGCAGGAGACCTGGGTTCGATCCCTGGGCCAGAAAGATCCACTGAAGAAGGAATGGCTACTCACTCCAGTATTCTTGTCTAGAGAATTCCATGGACAGAGAAGCCTAGTGGGTAGGTACCCATGGGGTTACAAAGAGTGAGACAAGACTGAGCAACTAACAGTTTCACTATATGTTACACAGTAATAAAAAGTTAAAAAGTAGTCTTACAATATGGAAGCGAGCTAAGTGTCCATCTACAGATGAAGAGATAAAGATGTGTATGTATATATCATATATCTATACACACAAGTGTGTGTGTGTTGGAATACTACTCAGCTGAAAAAAATAGTTTACTGCTTGTAACAACATGGATGGATTTGGAGGGTTTTATGCTAATGGCACCCCACTCCAGTACTCTTGCCTGGAAAATCCCATGGACAGAGGAGCCTGGTAGGCTGTAGTCCATGGGGTCGCTAAGAGTCGGACACAACTGAGCGACTTCCCTTTCACTTTTCCCTTTCATGCATTGGAGAAGGAAATGGCAACCCACTCCAGTGTTCTTGCCTGGAGAATCCCAAGGACGGGGGAGCCTGGTGGGCTTCTGTCTATGGGGTCGCACAGAGTTGGACACGACTGAAGCGACTTAGCAGCAGCAGCAGCAGCATGCTAAGTGAAATAAGTCATATAGAGAAAGAAAAATACTGCATGATGTCACTTATATGTGGAATCTAAAAAATAAGACAAACTAGTGATTTTAACAGAAAAAGAAACAGATTCACAAATATAGACAGCAAACTAATGATTACCAGTGGGGAGAGGGCAGAGGGGAGGGGCAAGATAGGGGTAGGGGATTAAGAGGTACAAACCACTGTGTATAAAATAAATAAGCTACAAGAGTATATAATACAACACAGGGAATATAGCCAATATTTTATAATAATTGTGATTGGAATATTAAATGTTAGAAATTGTGAATCACTATTGTACACCTGAAACATATAATATTGCACATCAACTATACTTCAATAAAAGTATATATAATCTTACAAGTCATTAAAAATTTATGATAAATCAAGTTAATTAAAACAGTGGGGCATATGAATAATTGTAGGTAAGTAGAATTGAATAGGGAATTTAGAAATAGATCCACACATAAATAGATCTGAAATTAATATGTACTAAAGACGATAATTTAGTCTAAGACAATTCGGCTTACCTGGCAGAACTGGCTTTCTATCTAAGGAAAAAAAAAACTAAAACTGAAACCCTAAGAGCACAAAAACAAATCCCTGCAAGATGAATAATTAAATTTTTAAAGTGAAACATTTCTTACATAACCCTGTGTGCAAAACTTCCTAAGCCAAGTAGGGAACAAAAAGTGATGAAAGATTTAGCTCCCTAAAAGTTTAAAACTTTTACACTGTAAAGGAGTTCATACTGGGGAAAACATTTACAGTAGTTTTGACACTGCAAGTGTTAATATGCCTAACTGGTAATATTCAAAGAGATTGATAAGAAAAGCACAAAGTAATGAGTAGGAAAAGTGTATAAAATTAAGGAGTGGTCATTCAAATAAGAGGAGATTTTTTTAAAAACATCACCATGGCCCCCCAGGGTCAGAGACCCAGATGCAGGCTTGGCCATAGCCTGGAGCTCATGTTGGCTGGTCCCAGAGGGACTACTTACTAGGAATATTTTGGGGAATTGTTTATCATTCATACTTCCTACCAAATCCCTATCTTCTCTGTCTTTCTACTTAGGAAGTTCATAAACACTAATCTCTATATCTCTTTCCAACTTGACCTAAATTGGCATCCTCCCACCTCTGAGAGTTACTGGTGAAACTGAAATTCTCTCAGTCATGTCCGACTGTATGTGACCCCATGGACTTACAGCCCATGGAATTCTCCAGGCCAGAATACTGGAGTGGGTAGGCTTTCCCTTCTCCAGAGGATCTTCCCAACCCAGGGATCAAACTCAGGTCTCCCACATTGTAGGCAGAATCTTTACCAGCTGAGCCACAGGGAAAGCCCAAGAGTTACTGGTTCGGTTCAGTTCAGTCACTCAGTTGTGTCCGACTCTTTGCGACCCCATGGACTGCAGCACGCCAGACCTCCCTGTCCATCACTAACTCCCAGAGTTTATCCAAACCCATGTCTATTGAGTCACTGATGCCATCCAACCATCTCATCCTCTGTCGTCCCCTTCTCCTTCTGCCCTCAATCTTTCCCAGCATCAGGGTCTTTTCAAATGAGTCAGATCTTCACATCAGGTGGCCAAAGTATTGGAGTTTCAGCTTCAACATCAGTTCTTCCAATGAACACTCAGGACTAATCTCCTTTAGGATGGACTGGTTGGATCTCCTTGCAGTCCAAGGGACTCTCAAAAGTCTTCTCCTCCAATTATCTTTCTTTGGACAAATCATCCTCCTTTATGATGATAACCTGTGAAAAAAAAAAACGGAAAAGTTGCCCTGTGGGCTCAGTCTCCTCAAGGTGTCTTATTTAAACTCAATCCAATATGCAAAACCTATGTGGAAAGGAATGTAAACCTTTATTGAAGTGTTTGGGAAATCCCAAGGGAATAAATTTCATTCATAATATATAAAATACTCAAAACTCCTCTTTACCTTGAGAGTCCCTTGGACTTCAAGGAGGTCAAACCAGTCAATCCTAAAGGAAATCAATCCTGAGTTTTCATTGGAAGGACTGATGGAGAAGCTGAATCTCCAATACTTTGACCACCTGATGTAAAGAACTGACTCATTAAAAAAGGCTGATGATACTGGGAAAGATTGAAGGCAGGAGGAGAAGGGAATGACAGAGGACAAGATGGTTGGAGGGCATCACTGACTCAATGGACATGAGTTTGAGCAAGCTCCAGAAGATGGTGAAGAATAGGGAAGCCTGGCATGCTGCAGTCCATGGGGTCGCAAAGAGTGAGACACAACTGAGCGACTGAACAACAACCTCTTTCCCATTTCCACCTCTCCCAGTGTCTCATGCACATGGCAGCCACCTCGTCTCCTCCTCTTTGCAGTCTCTCCAGAATGCTTTTCAAGTACCTTTCATGCCAGCTCTTGAATTTCTCCTCTTCTCCTTTCATTGTCTAAGTATATTCAGGTCAGGTCATATCTATTCAAATAGAATGGTGTCTCCCGATTTACCTTTTACTCTCCAGTCCAGATGAGCTGGTAGACACAGATTAGCAGAAAGCAGAAGAGGGGGAAAGCTATAAATAGTGTATGTTTCCCTATTATGCAATATGTTTTCCTATTGCACACACACACACACACACGAATGTAAAGTTGCTCTTTTGTAACCTGTTTTCTGAGAGAGCATGGCTTATCTGTATCCAGTCTGTTCTAGAGCTTTCCCTGATGAGTAATCTGGCCACAAGCAGTTTTCAACCCCTTCAGCCCTCAGGGACCAGTGGATGAAATGGGAAACGATCTCCATCTCCACTTCTTGTGGGGAGCTGGAAGCCCCAGGGTTTCTTGGGGAAGCCTGCCTACCCCATCCACAGGGTGCAAAGTGATAAAGATTCAGCTGGAAGAGCCATCCCAGGCCACTCTCACGGCCAGAGAAATCAGTGCATGTAACACAGATAGAAATACAACTCATCAAGATACAAACCCTGTTTCCTTGGTTTTGCTCCCTCTGCCCAAGATGATATTGACAAATCATGTAGGTCAATTTTTAGAAAAGTTTAACGGAACGCCACAAAGACACCCAAAGAATTACTTGAGAATTAGCAAACCCAGAATATGAAATAGGAGCCATATATATTGTGGCATGCAGTTGACTTGAGTGTGTGTGAGTGTGTGTGAACTATTAAGAATAGGAGGCATATTTGGATGTAAATTTCCCATTCTGCTCACTAAGCCCACAGGATTCTACCAGGCGCTCTCCCATGGTTTCCATGAAGTGTTGCCCCACCTGCCAAAGGCCTGCTGCCGCCATTGCTGTATTACCTGCAAATGGCCTTTAAAGAAATAAATATATATATATGGTTTCTTTTTTTTTTTTTTGGTTGTTCTGGATCTTTGTTGCTGCCTCTGGGCTTTCTATAGTTACAGTGAAAAGGGGCTACTCTTTAGTTGCGGTGCACAGGCTTCTCATTGCAGTAGCCTCTCTCGCTGCGGAGCACAGGCTCTAGGCACACAGGATTCAGCAGTAAAGGCTCAGGGGCTCTAGAGCGGGGATCAGTAGCTGTGGCACATGGTCTTTGGTCTTCGGTTGCTCTGCAGCATATGGGATCATCCCAGACCAGGGATCGAACCTGTGTCCCCTACATTGGCAGGTAGATTCTTAACCCCTGGGCCACCAGGGAAGTCCTCCTCAGGGCTCTTTTGCCCATTTTAGAATGTTCTCATTGAAGTGATTAAGTATCCTGAGTAAATCCTGGTGCAATTGTTAAGCCCCCCAAAACCAGAAGTTGCCTCGTCCCATCCTTGCTGTATCCTCACCCTGGCCCAGTCAAACCCAACCGGCAGCATGAATAGGCCAGGTCTCTAGATTTGACCCAGGAGACGGAGCAGCTCTGTAATGCTCCCCAAGCCTCCCTGTGCAATGTAGGTTGATAGATTTCAAATCTCACTGTTACATTTGTTTGTGTCCTGTGAGATTTGCCTTAATTTGGTCTCAACGTCTTTGGTCTCCTTTTATCCCATTACTTCACATCCGTCCCTTGGACAGCTTGAGCAAGCCTCCCCCTTTCTGCTACTCTGAGTTAGATGGCTCTATGGTCCTGAGACCCATCCCTCACAGGTTAGCTCCTTCTGGTCCACTGTTATCCTAGCGCCTTGCCTCTCCTTATCACCATCTGGCCTGAAACTTTACTTCCTTTCAATGGCCTGCGTTCTCACCTGGATCTCTTCCAGACTGCTGATGTCTTTCCAGCAAGGAGAAACAAACCCCACAGAGGCTTCTGCTTTCCTAACAAGCATGTTCACAGTCAGCGGGCTGGAGGCCTGCTGCCTAGGGATCTCGGAACACCTCCCAAATGCCAGTAGAGATCAAATACAGATGGAGAGAAATCCCAGTGAACCATATAGACCAATGAGTCTTCCCAACACACAGGCCGTGATGCCCTGTCCCTCCTGCGAGTGGTGAGTCAGGAAATAGAACGTGGAGTCCAAAAAGCTGGGGTGACATGGAAATGGGGCCATGGCACAGGGCATGTGTTCCTTGCAGAGCAAGAACTACACTGGGCATGGAAGAATGGTGAGGGCAGGGTGTCCTGGCTCTCCCCAAAATAGCTGTGTGACCTTGGCTGAGCCACTTTGCTTTTCTGAGCTTTATGTTTTCTGTGAAATAAGAGAAGTGAAAAAACTGCCGTGTCTGAACATCAAACAAGATACACACAGGAAAACTCTGTCAGAAGTAACGAATGTTGTTTTGAAAGGCAGAAAGGGAAAGAGAGTTGAGTCCAAGGTGAACCAAGCCTTTAAAACGCTTGCTGACCTCCACAGTCATCTCTCTGAAGCAGAGAGAACAGGCCCATAATCGGGAATCCTGACCCCAAGAGCCGCAGAGACAAGTGTCATCTGCATAAAACAGCCCACGCTCTGCATGCAAAGCAGCTTCCCCATTAGATCTGCCATCCCACAGTCTAAAATGTGCTGAACACTGGAGTGGAGCTTTATGAAGACACAAGATTCCAATGCCCTTAAATGGTCTGTCATTTTAAGAAGAAAACAAAATATACCCACTTGACCCCAGTGTGGCAACAATACAGTTACCTGAGAACAGATAGGAAGGTCAGATAGAAGTGTGCAGCACGGAGGCCCTCCTTGAGGTGGTGAGAGACCCCTTTCCTTTTTGTTTGGGTTGGACCTCAGATGTAGAATGTTAAGTTAATTATACTCATCAGTATTACTTCTCAGATAGTCCACAATATGATTCATCATTGGTCTGGGCAAGGCCCTTCTTCTCTATTATTTTTTTTTCTCTTTTATTCTTATTCCTGTTTTCATTCTCCTCCTTCCACAGTCAGCCATTCTAACATGTTTAATGCATATACATTTTGGGGTATGTATTTTGGATTTTGTTTTATTGAGGTAAAATTGACAGATAACAGTGTATTGATTTCAGGTATATCACATAGTAATTTCATATTTGTATACATTGCAAAATGATCACCACAATAAGTCTACTTATCACCTGTGACCAGTGGCCAAAAAATGTTTTTCTTGTGATGAGAACTCTTAAGGTCTACTCTCCTGGAAACTTTCAAGTACAATAGAGTTTTATTATAGTCACCATGCTGTGCATTATTTCTCCACGACTTATTTACTTATTTTATAACTGGAAGTTTGTACCTTTTGACCTTCTTCACCCATTTCTCCCTCCTCCACTCCCTACCTCTGGCAACCACCAACCTGTTCTCTGTATCTATGAACTTGGGTGAGGGGGTTGTTGTTTTTGTTTTGGTATGTGTTCTTTTGTTTAAAGCATAGTGTGGTGATTGTGGGATCTTTTCTTTTTTCAGTTTGATTTGTTTATTTTTGGCTATGCTGGGCCTTCATTGCTGCTCAGGCTGTTCTCTGGTGGGGTGAGCAGGGGCTGCTCTGGAGTTTCGGTGTGCAGGCTTCTCACTGTGGTGGCTTCTCGTATGGGGCTCAGGCTCTAGGGCCTGAGGGCTTCAGTAGTTTTGGCAGATGGGCTTAGTTGCCCCACGACATGTGGGTTCTTCCTGGACCAGGTGTCGAACTTGTGTCCCCTGCATTGGCAGGAGGATTCTTAACCCGGTTGCTGGACCTGTGCTTGTATTTTAAATTTATATAAGCAGTGTTATACATCTTTATACGTCTAATTCTGTTTGTGTGTGTGTGTGTTTTTTTAACCTAGCCCTCTGCTAACATTTATCCCTGTCACTCTGTGTTACTCTGGTCCGATTGGTCCTTGCTCTCAGCAGTTGCATTATCCTCTGAGGTGTATGTCTACCTGACTTTATACTCTCCAGTGATGATCACTGAGCTTGCTTCCAGTTCTCTGCCACCATAAAAAACACAGGGATGAACATCTTCACACGTGGCACCATATGGATATATTGAGAAATTTGGGGGACACAGACCCAGGAGCAGAGTTGCTGTCTCATGGGGTCTGAACTTAATATGACCAAGTAGTGGTAAGTCTCTCCCTCAACAGCTGTTATAACTACACCCTACCAGCAGTGCCCCTAAATCCCCACCAATTTTTGCTAGTCTACCAGTGTAGAGGGATAGCTCACTATGGTTTCCATTTGCATTTCCTAGATTATGTTGAGTTTGGGCATCTCTTCATTTTCTTGTTAGCCTTTTGATTCTGTTTTATAAACTGCCTGTTTACTATCGTTATTATATTGAGGTTCTCTTTTCCCTTGATGATTTGCTGAGTTTCCCTGTATCTCTCAGAGAGGCCCCTACTCAAACAGCACACACCTCTCTGCTGCTGTGGTACTTCCTCTGGGACAAAGGGACCAATCTGACCACCAAGTCTTCCCACCCTCATCCTGGGAATCAGGGCTTGGTAATGGCCATAAGCACAATCAGAGTAAAAGGAGCCCCTTTGTCTGATTCCCTCCGCCAGCCATGCCAGAGCATTGATGTCTGAGGAGACAGGGAACAAGGGGGAAAAAACTGCTCTTCTTAGGAGCTGCTAACCTGCTGTGTCAATTTCATGAGTTAATAAATGACTGGAGAAGGCTTAATTGCATCAGAAGAAATTGAGATCAGCCGGTGCTTAGGCCCTGCTCAATTAACTTGTGCTCCAAAGGGGGCCAAGCAGGGTGCAGGGGGCAGCTGATCGTTAATTACATGGGCTGGTGCCAGCTGCGGCAGGAGCTTCCTGTCACTGCTGGTCCAGGCGGTGAGGGAGATGACCCGCCTCTGGGTGCTGAAGTCACTGAGGGCAGGGGTCCTTCCGAGAGACCACAGACCCCTGGCCTTATGGGGACTGGGAAACCCATTTCCAGCACATTCTATCAGGGAGGCTTTTTTTTTTTTTTTAAGTAGAGTTGCTTTACAATGTTGTGTTAGTTTCTGCTCTTCAGCCAAGTGAATCAGCTATACGTGTACATACATCCCTTCCTTTTTGGATTTCCTTCCCACTTAAGTCACCACAGAGCACCGAGTAGAGTTCCCTGTGCTGTATACAGTAGGTTCTCATTAGGTATCTTTTATATCCATGGTAGTGTGTGTGTGTCCATCCTAATCTCCCAATTCATCCCACCCTCCTTTCCCCCTTGGTATCCATACATTTGTTCTCTATGTTTGTGTCTCTTTTTCTGCTTTGTAAATGAGATCAGATCAAGGTGGCTTTTATGTTCCCCCAGCTTTCACTAGAAGAATGGACTTAAGGTTCCCCACCTTGACCTCTATTGGCTCCATCCCACCCAGAGACACCGTGTTACCTTTGGTTCTCCCTGCACTCCCCTCGTCCTCCTTTTGGCCTGTGTGCCCTGAGGACACAGAATCCAGATTCAGCCTTGTTATGGGCAGCAGATGATGCCACAGGCTCCACAAGGTCACCCACCTCCCCTGCTGCCTCCAGCCTGAAATCCTCCCAAAGACCTTCATTCCTGCATCTTTTCCCAAAAGTACCAGATGGCAAGATTCAAACCTGTTAAAGATGCAGATTCTGGGTCCCTCCTCTGGAGATGCTGCTTCAGGAGATCTGAAGTCTCTGCCTTAATGTGTGGCTCAGGTGGATTGTTACTGTCAAGCCAATGTGAGAAATCCAGCTTTAGGGACACCTTAGCTCCTGGTGAGATAAGAGCAGATGTGCTGGGAGGAGAGACAGCAGGGGCCAGGAGGCTCTGCTCCCAGTGCCTCTCCAGTCCCATCTCTATCTTGCTGTGTGTAGTTAAGTAAGTCGCTTGTCCTCTCTGAACTTGATTTCTTCTTCTAGAGAAGTAAAGATGTTGGGACAAATTTTTTAGAGTTCTTCCATTTCCACGGACCATTTTTCTATAAAGTAACTGGTTAAGCAAGCATGTTGTATGATTTATGCCCAAAAAGCAACTTTGATTTTTTTTCTTCAAATATCCCTTTACTTTTTATTTTATTTTTATCTTTTTGGTATAACTTTCCATTTATTTAGGCATCTTTAAGTCTTTCCGTAAAATTTTAAAGATTTCTAAAAAAAAATCCCTATATTGTTGTTCAGTTGCTCAATTGTGTCCAACTCTTTGCAATCCCCATGGACTGCAGTACGCCAGGCTTCCCTGTCTTTCAACATCTCCTGGAGCTTGCTCAAAGTCATGTCCATTGAGTCAGTGATGCCATCCAACCATCTCATCTTCTGTCATCTCCTATATAGCTTGTATTTTATGTGTGTGTGCTCTCGGTTGTGTCCGACTCTTTAAGACCCTCATGGACTGTAACTTGCTAGGCTCTTCTGTCCATGGAATTTCCCAGTCAAGAATATTGGAATGGGTTGCCATTTTCTACTCCAGGGGATCATATACACCTAAGACTTAATGCTGCTGCTGCTGCTGCTAAGTCGCTTCAGTCGTGTCCAACTCTGTGCAACCCCATAGACGGCAACCCACCAGGGTACCCCGTCCCTGGGATTCTCCAGGCAAGAACACTGGAGCGGGTTGCCATTTCCTTCTCCAATGCATGAAAGGGAAAAGTGAAAGTGAAGTCGCTCAGTCGTGTCTGACTCTTAGCGACCCCATGGACTGCAGCCTACCAGGCTCCTCCATCCATGGGATTTTCCAGGCAAGAGTACTGGAGTGGGGTGCCATTGTCTTCTCTGATAGGACTTAATAATTTTCTCATTATTTTATATGATGTCTTTAAAATTACGTTTTCTGTGTTGCTAGTGAAAAGTGATAGTAAGATGACTTAGAGCGTTTCTTCTTTTTCTGTTCTTGGAATGCTTTGTGTGAGATAGGATGGTTTCTTTATTGAATGTTTGGTAGGTGTTTCTGGTGAAGCTCTCTGGGCCTACGTGTTTTATTTTTTCCTTCTTTATTTTGAAAGTCAACTTCTGATGATTTGATTTCTTCACATTATAAGATCTTTCAAGTAATTTATTTCTTCTTGAGGAAATATTGGTAGGTTACATTATTCCATAAATGTATTCATTTCATCTGTATTTTTAGATTGGCATAAAGCTGTTTTTAATACCCTTTAGTTTCCTTATGTTTGCAGTGTATGTGGTAATATTCCATTTTCATCTCTCCTAGTCTGTAACTTGTGTTTTGTCTCCCTTTCATGGATCAAAATCTAGGAGGTCTATCACTTTATTTTTTAAAAACTTTCTGTTGGCATATTGTTGATTTACAGTGTTCTGTTAGTTCCTGCCGTACAGCAAAGCGAATCGGTTATTTGTTATTGTTATTGTTGAGTCACTAAGTCGTGTCCAACTCTTTGCAACGCCTTGGACTACAGCATACCAGACTCCCCTGAGGATAGCGAAGGACAGGGAAACCTGCAGTTTGCAAAGAGTTGGACACAATTTTGTGACTGAATAACAACAGCAACATGTCCATTGAGTTGGTGATGCTATCCAACCATCTCATTTTCTGTCGCCCCCTTCTTTTTGCCTTCAGTCTTTCCCAGCATAGGGGCTTTAGATTCTTTTCGCATATAGTTCATTACAGAGTGTTAAGTTGAGTTCCCTATGCTATACAGCATGTTCTTATTAGCTATCTATTTTATATATAGGAGTGTATATATGTCAATCCCAATTTCCAGTTTATCCTCCCCTCCACATCCCCTAGTAACAATAAATTTGTTTTCTACATTTGTGACTCCACTTCTGTTTTGTAATTAAATTCATTTGTATGTACTCTTTTAAAAAAATTATATATATAAAACGACATGGTATGATATTTGTCTTTCTGTGTCTAACTTACTTCACTCTATGACAATCTCTACGTCTATCTATGTTGCTGCAAGTGGCATTATTTTGTTCTTTTCTGTGGCTGAGTAAGGGCTTCCCAGGTTACTTAGTGGTAAAGAATCCGCCTGCCAAGCAGAAGACATGGGTTCAATCAGGAAGATCCCCTGGAGAAGGAAATGGAAACTCACTCCAGTATTCTTGGCTAGGAAACCCCATGGACAGAGGAGCCTGGTGGACTCCACAGAGTCTCACAGAGTCAGACACGACTTAGTGACTCAATAACAACAACAAATGACTGAATCATATTCCATTATCTATGCACCACATCTTCTTATCCACTCCTCTGCTGATGGACACTCAGGTTGCTTCCATGGCTTGGCTATTGTGCATAGTGCTGCTGGGAACATAGCAGTGCATGTATCTTTTTGAATTATGTCTTTTCTCTGGGTATATGCCCAGGGGTGGGATTGCTGGGTCATACGGTAGTTCTGTTTTTAGATTTTTAATACTCTCCATATTAATTTTCCATAATGGCTATATGAATTCACATTCCTACCAACAGTGTAGGAGGGTTCCCATTTCTCCACACCCTCTCCAGCATTTCTCATTTGTAGATTTTTTTGATAATGGCCATTCTAATTTATGTGAGATGATAGTTTTGATTGTAGTTTTGATTTGCATTTCTCTGATAATTAGGATGTTGAACATCTTTCCATGTGATTTTCAGCCTCCTTGAATATCTTCTTTAGAGAAATGTATATTTAGATCTTCTTCCCATTTTTCAAAATTTTATTTATTTTTAATTGGAGGATAATTGCTTTATAATATTTGTGTTGGTTTCTACCATATATAAATACTTTTTGATTGTGTTGTTTTTTTGATACTGAGTTGCATGAGCTGTTTGTATATTTTGGAGATTAATCCCTGTTGGTCAATTCATTTGCAGATGTTTTCTCCTGTTCTGTGGGTTGTCTTTTCATTTTGTTTATGGTTTCCTTTGCTGTGCAAAAGCTTTTAAATTTAATTAGATCCCATTTATTTATTTTTGCTTATTTTCATTACTCTAGGAAGTGGATCAAAAAAGATCTTGCTGTGATTTATGTCAAAGAGCGTTCTGCCTATGTTTCCCTCTAAGAGCTTTATAGCCCCAGCCTTACATTTAGATCTTTAATCTATTTTGAGTTTATTTTGTGTATGGTATTAGAGAGTATCCTAATTTCATTCTTTTATTTGTATTGGCCAGTTTTCCCAGCACCACTTGTTGAAGAGACTGTTTTCTCTCCACTGTATAGTCTTGACTCCTTCGTCATAGATTAGGTGACCATAGGTGCACGGGTTTATCTCTGAACTTTCTATTCTGTCTCATTGATCTAATTTCTGTTTTTGTGCCAGCATCATACTGTTGATTACTGTAGTTTATAGTATAGCCTGAAATCTGGAAGGCTGATTCCTCCAGCTCCATTTTTCTTTCTTAAGATTATTTTGGGTATTTGGGGTCTTCTATTGTGTTTCCATACAAACTGTAAAATTTTTTGTTCTAATTCTGTGAAAAATGCTATAGGTAATTTGATAGGGATTGCACTGAATCTGTTGATTGCTTTGGTATAGTATAGTCATTTTCACAGTATTAATCCATCCAATCCCAGAACATGGTATATTTCTACATTTGTTTGTGTCATCTTTTATTTCTTTCATCAGTGTCTTAGAGTTTCCAGAGTACAGTCTTTTGTGTCCTCAGGTAGCTCTATTCCTAGGTATTTTATTCTTTCTGATGCCTGGTAAATGGAATTGTCTCTTGAATTTCTCTTTCTGATCTTTCATTTTTCGTGTATAGACATGCAGTAGATTTCTGTGTATTAAGTTTGTAACCTGCAACTTTACCGAATTCATAGATGAGCTCTAGTAGTTTTCTTGTAGCATCTTTAGGATTTTCTATATATAGTATCACATCATCTGCAAACAGTGACAGTTTACCTCTTTTCCAATTTGAATTTATTTTTTTTCTTTTTCTTCTCTGATTACTGTCTCTAGGACTTCCAAAACCATGTTGAATAAAAGTGGTGAGAGTGGATATCCTTGTCTTGTTCCTAATCTTAGAGGAAATGCTTTCAGTTTTTCACCCTTGAGAATGTTAGCTATGGGTTTGTCATATATAGCTTTTACTATGTTGAGTTATGTTCCCTCTGTGCCCACTTTCTGGAGAATTTTTATCATAAATGGGTGTTGAAAGTCAAAACCTTTCTACATATACTGAGATGATTGTATGGTTTTTATTCTTCAGTTTGTTAATGTCATGTATTACTCTAATTGATACATGTATATTGATGAATCCTTGCATCCTTGGGATAAATTCCACTTGATCATGGTGTACGATCAAGTATCCCTTTAGTTTAAAATGTATTCAGTGGGAGAAATCTGCCCCTGCCCCTAGAGTAAAACTTATGCCAGGCCCATTGCTTTTTCATTCCCTCCTAGGTGATAGTCTCATAGTCACTCTAAGTTATAGATACAGTTTCAACTCAGAAATTAGAGTGTCAGTCATGAGTGATAATCAAAATACTCCCCACCCAACAGCATTACTCTTCTCCTATTCTCCAGTTTGGATCTGCTGCAACTGGGGCATTGGGCAAAATCCCTTGCTGTCTACATTCCCCCCACTCTTACCCTCCCTCCCACTATCCTCAAGAGCTGCTGCGAAATAGAGAATTCTTACTGGTTAGAGAGCAGAGAGTAGCTTTAGACTGGTTCCTGCTTTTGTGAATGCTTTCTGGGGCTCTTCTGAGGTTCCCTGATGGTTCCTTAACCCAGGCAAACACATCATCTCTATTCCTGGCCTTTTGGGCAACTCCTTGCTCAGCCCCTGGGGCATCTGGAGGCCTGGCCTCCTCAACTGGGGTCTTCTCACGCCTCCAGGTGGCACTATTGAGCAGGACTCAAGACAACGAGCCCTGCCAGTTCCATGGCCCTTCCGCCTCTTTTGCTGGTTGGAGTGAGAGATTCACGGCTCAGCAACAGCTCTTGCCAAGGAAATCTTCCTCACCAAATCTTCACCAGATTATTGACCCATCTCTCTTTTACAAAGCACTCATGAATCCTGACTCAATGAACATGAATCTGAGCAAACTCCAGGAGACAGTGAAGGACAGGGAAGCCTGGTGTGCTGCAGTCCATGGGGTCACAAAGAGTCTGGCATGACTTAGCGACTGAACAACAGCATGAATCCTGAAGCAGATTTGCATCCTCATGTATATTTCCCCACACATGGCCAGGGAGGAGGGACCTTTTCCAAATTCACTTTAGTCTTCTGATGTCAACCCATTGGCATCTCAGTCAACACTTAGGTGGGAAGAGTCCCACTCTGACATCCAGCTACATACGACATACATTTTCATATGAGTGAAAACATCTTTTAGAAGAGAAAGCCTGAGTGTCCAGGACACCCAAGGCAGGCACTGAAGACATTGTTAAGGCCTAAATCTAGAAGGAGGTGGAGGCGGGGATGGAGCACCTCTGCAGGTGACCAACTGCCTTCTCAACTTCTCTGGGAGCTCTGTTCCTGAGACCTGCTGAACTCAGATGGGTGCAGTCCTTGAGGCCTGAAAATGTCTGTGCTTTGACCTCCAGCTTCCTGCTGAGCCAGAGATCCTGAGGTTGTCAGCCCTGTCCCTGTGGAAGGTGGCTCAGCACATCCCATTCATGGTTAGGTTCCCTCCCTAGTGAAAACACACACCCAGTGGAGCAGGTTCTCCTCGGGACAGTGAGCAGCAGCCCAGCATCACCATCGGGGGCACCCTTCCTCTCCCCACTGCCCCCAACACCCCATTCCTAGGTTGGGCCCAGATGCTCCTCTAAATAAGGTTGAGTGGATAAAGAATTTTGGCTTGAAGGGATGCCCAATAATTTGCCTACACTGGATTCCTCGGTGGATCTCACTTCCTCCACCTCCATCAGCATGAACTTATCCATCCAAGTGTCTGGTTGGCACGTTGGCCTGAGGAGTCAGGGTATTGGAGTAAGAGAAAGGTGTGAGCAGCTCTGGGCACTGGAAATACAGACAGTTCCAGGAAAGAATGGGGTAAGGGGATGGGAAAGAAGTATATGGGGCCAGAGTGAGAGGGATCGGCTATGCAGCCAAAAGGGACACGTCCACCAGGGGACAGGGCAGCATGCTCCAGCAGGAGCATGAAAGAGGAGCCGGACTTCCTTCCGCCATTGAGCCTCGCTTCCCAGAGCAGGAGGTTGCTCTTGTCCTGATGCCGCGTTGGGCAGAGGGTTCCAGGCAGTGACACTGAGGGAAGGAAACAAGGACAGGATAGGATGTGGCCTTAGAGGTCTGAGCCTAGGTTCTCAGGCTGGGGGGACCTCAGACCAAGGCAGTCATGGAGGTCAGGAAACAAGCCCCTTGGGGGTGTCCACTCCAGAGTCCTGGGGTCACAGCCAGATGCCAGAGTGCACCCATCCGTCCTCTCAGCCTCCCCCACCAGCTCTCACTGACCTTCTTCCCCTCCCTTCTCTGGCAGGAACTGATGCCCTTGGCCATGATGCGCCCCCAGCTGCTGTCTGCTCAGGCACAGCCGGCGTGACTGGGCTGTCACTGATCCAGCTGTTCACGTAAGTGTGAGGCACGGAAGAAGGTACCTGGATCCTGGGTGAAGAGAGGTGCTGGTGGAGAGGGAGCTCCAGAAAGTCCTGGTCACAGAGGGTGGGCCCGGGGCTCTGCAGTTGGCAACAGCCTTTGTTCTCTTTGGCTGTCCTCAGCCCCTGAGTTGGTCCCCACTGAATCCATTCTGTTCAGGCCCTGCGAGGGTACATATGGACCTTCTTCTCAAAGCCTTGGAAATTAATCAGATAAGAGATGCGGCAGAAACTCCATAGCACTGGCCCTTCAGTCCTAACTTCAGTCCTGACTCAGACATTTGCTATTCTGACTTTAGGCAAATCATCATGATGCTGTTAAAGTGCTGCACTCAATATGGCAGCAAATTTGGAAAACTCAGCAGTGGCCACAGGACTGGAAAATGTCAGTTTTCATTCCAATCCCAAAGAAGGGCAATACCAAAGAATGTTCAAACTACACACAATTTCACTCATTTCACACAGTGTCATGCTCAAAATCCTTCAAGCTAGGCTCCAATGGTATGTGAACTAAGAACTAGATGTACAAGCTGGATTTAGAAAAGGCAGAGGAACTGGACATCAAATTGCCAACATTTGTTGGATCATAGGAAAAGCAAGGGAATTGCAGAAAAACATCTGCTTCATTGACTACACTAAAGCCTTTGTGTGGATCACAACCACACAAATGGAAAATTCTTAAAGAGATGGGAACACCAGACCACCTTACCTGCCTTCTGAGAAACGTGTATGCAGGTCAAGAAGCAACAGTTACAACCAGACAAGGAACAACGGACTGGTTCAAAATTGGTCAAGGAATACATCAAGGCTGTATATTGTCACCCTGTTTATTTAACTTATATACATAGTACATCATGAGAAATGCCGGGTTGGATAAAGGACAAGCTAGAATCAAGATTGTTGGGAGAAATATCAATAACCTCAGATATGCAGATGACACCACCCTTATGGCAGAAAGTGAAGAGGAACTAAAGAACCTCTTGATGAAGGTGAAAGAGGAGAATGAAAAAGCTGGCTTAAAATTCAACATTCAAAAGACAAAGATCATGGCATCTGGTCCCATCACTTCATAGCAAATAGGGGAAAAATAGGAACAGTGACAGACTTTATTTTCTTGGGTTCCAAATTGACCTTGGACAGTAACTGCAGCCATGAAATTAAAAGACACTTGCTCCTTATAGGAAAAGCTATGACCAACCTAGACAGCATATTAAACAGCAGAGACATCACTTTGCCAACAAAGGTCCATATAGTCAAAGCTATGGTTTTTCCAGGAGTCATGTTTAGATGTGAGAGTTAGACCATAAAGAAGGCTGAGCACCAAAGAACTGATGCTTTCACACTGTGGTGTTGGAGAAGACTTGAGAGTCCCTTGGAAAGCAAGATCAGACCAGCAAACCTAAAGGAAATTAACCCTGAGTATTCATTGAAAGAGCTGACGCTGAAGCTGAAGCTCCAATACTTCGGCCACCTGATTCAAAGAGCCTACTCATTGGAAAAGACCCTGATGCTGGGTAAGACTGAGGGCAGAAGAAGAGGTGATAGAGGATGAGATGGTTGGATGGCATCACTGACTCCATGGACATGAGTCTGAGCGAACTCCAAGAGATAGTGAAGGACAGGGAAGCCTGGTGTGCTGCAGTCCATAGGGTCGCAAAGAGTCAGACACAACTCAGTGACTGAACAACAGATAGAATTGAATCCAGCAAGGAACCAGAACCTGTGCCATCAACATCAGGCATGAGTGAAACTGTAGCTTGCCCTCCATCTCCTATTGTTGACAGTCCTTCAGCTCTACCATCTCCCATCTCCTCTCCCTCCTCCAGTCAGTAATCTTCTTGCCTGTTCCATAAATGCCAGCCCCTGAATGCCAGCTGTTTACTACTGTAGTTTTCAAGCTACTGTAGTTTAAGATTAAAAATGTTTTGTGTTTGTTTTTACATATTATTTATGTGAAAAGTATTATAAACCTATTGCAGTACACTACTATATCGCCAGTTGTGTTAGTTGAGTACCTAGGCTAACTTTGTGGGACTTAACGAGCAAATTGGACTTAATTATCGTGCTCTCAGAATAGAAGGCATTCATATGTAGGAGAAAAGACTAAGAAAGAAAGTGAAGTCACTCAGTCATGTCCGACTCTTTGAGACTCCACGGACTATAGCCTACCAGGCTCCTCTGTCCATGGGATGTTCCAGGCAAGAATATTGGAGTGGATTGCCATTTCAGACTTACAGTAAACTGTAGAATGAAAGCTGTTTAGGTTCAGGGAGTTATTGTGATTATTTACATCTATTTGCAAAGAGAAAACAAGCCCACCTGAAACCATAAACGCAGAATTGAAATGCTATGCACCACGAGGACTGGAGCCTCCAGGCGGCTGGCCAGGACCACATGCACTCTGCATGTCCCTTCTAGGTTTACGACTGTGAGGCCAGACTTAAGCGGTCACAAAATGTCTGGGTCTCCCTTTTCTGTACAGATAACCATGTTTGAAGGGTATCTTAGAGTTTACAAGGGGCCATTGTATATGTGAATCGTTTTATTCACGGTCATACTAGTAAGCTGCGTTTTTTTGTAATCTCTCTTTTACAAATGAAAAAGAAGGCCAGCTTCCAAGATGGGGTGCCTGCTAAGTGGCACATTTGGGCTTTGAATGGCCCTTCAGCCCCATGGCTCCGCCTATACTGCTGTGCTCCCCTTTACAGGCCACTTCTGCTGTGCAGCCTTCACGGTGCTGAAAGAGGGAGGCCAGGCATGGAGGGCAGAGAAGGAAGGATGCTCTCCCTGTATGGTTTCATAATTCCCTGCTTCCTAAAGCAGCCTGGGCATATCCCGGGGGACCAGGCCAAGACTTTCAGGAGAGTGGACCACTGCTGGCTCCTGCAACCTCAGGTCTCTAGAGTCTCTCTGTCTTTTGAGCCATCTCAGGGGTGAACAGGCCAGTGAAGCAGGAGAAGGAGGAGTGATGTTGTTGTGATGGTGTATAAGTCCTCCCAAGGCTGAGGTTCACCTTCTCACCCCAACTCCCAACAAACGCTCCAATGAACCCTGAAGCATGGCTCACCTCACATTTCAGCAGTCAAGCCAGTTTCCAACAAGGATGCTCTGCCTGCAGATGAGACTCAAGTGGCTAGATATACACTGCCCTCTGGTGGTCGATCAGGGTCATTACTGCCAGGCCTGTAAAAGAAGCGCCGTATGGGGAAGGATATATATGTATGCGTTAGTCGCTCAGTTGTGTCGGATTCTGCGACCCTATGGACTGAAGCCCGCCAGGCTCCTCTGTCCATGGGCTTTTCCAGGCACGAATACTAGAGTGGGTTGCCATGCCCTCCTGCAGGGGATCTTCCCCAACCCAGGAATCGAACCCAGGTCTCCTGCATTGCAAGCACATTCTTTACCATCTGAGCCGCCAGGGAAGCCCATATGGGGAAGTGATTACTTTTATTAAATGCCTGCTGTGTGCCAGGCACTATGTATAAAGCTTCAGGATAGGATAGAGTATAACATGCAACTCCTGACCCCAGAGGACTCATAATTTAGTGCAGGAGTCACGATGTTCCCACATGAAAGTTGACAAGCATTGCACCAAGATAGGACCTGAAAAGTGGCACATGGAAAGGCGTTACAGCAGAAGTGCAGAAAGAGAAATTGCATCACTATGAGGCAGCTGGGGAAGGCTTCTCAGAGCCCTGAAGGATGGGCAGAATTGAAACAGATGGAGAAGGTGAGAGATTATGGTCTCCCCTACAGAAACCCTTCAGGAGCCCCCATTGTCTCCATAAGCATTAAATCCCATCTCCTTGCCTGCTTCATGCCTACCCCAGCCTTCCTGGATCCTTACAATTGCTGAGAACTGTATGTTACCTCTGTGTTCTTTCACACTCCTTGACTGTGCATTCTACCCTCTGCACTTTGTCTGTTGGACAAGCCCCCACACAGCTTTTAGAACTCTGCTCATGGAACATAACATGTTCTCTGGAAATTTTCCCCAAGTAGGTAGCTGCCCCCTCCCCTGTGTTCTCACAGCCCCTGGTCTGTGCATCTCTGGTTCTTAAGGTTTATTAAGTGTCTTTTCATCACTAGGCAATACGTGTCTTAAGAACTGGGACTATCTGATGTGCAGAGGATTCCTGTGAGAGGGGCAGGGAAGGACAATGGGCAGTGAGAAGGGGAAAATAAATCGGTGGTGAGCATGGAGGGAAGTCGGGGAGGGAAAAGCCACTGAAGCTCAGTCTAAATTAAGTCTGCATCCAGATAAATGTGTCCTGAAGGCAGCGCGGTGCCAGAAAGGCTCTGGAGTAAGAGGGGTGCAGGGCATGGTGAAGGGCTGACTGTAGGTGATGTGAAGACAAAACCAATGAAATCCTTTAGGAACCCATTGCACCAGTGCAGGTATGCGGGATACAGTCATAATTGCTGTGAAGAATAGAAGATTGGAAGAAGCCAAATAATTGGAGGATTTGAAAGTCTGGGCAAGGACTTCCCTGGTAGTCCAGTGGTCAAGAATCCAATGCAGGGGACACAGGTTCCATCCCCAGTCCAGGAAGATCCCCCACGCCACGGAGCAGCTAAGCTTGTGTGCCACAACTGCTGAGCTGAAGCTCGTGTGCCTGGAGCCCATGCTGTGCAGTAAGAGAAGCCATGGCAGCAAAAGCCTGTGCACCGCAACAAAGACAAGTCCTCACTCACCGCACCTGGAGGAAGCCCGTGTGCAGCAACGAAGAGTGTTTAACATTTATTTTAAACATTAAAAAGAAATGCTTATTTATTTATCAACAAATAAACATTTTAAAAGAAGAAACTCTGGGCACCTAGGGGAATGCGCCACAACTTTGTCAAACTCCAATGTGCAGATAATCACCTGGGGCCTTGTTAAAACACACGTTCTGACTCCTTCGGCTGGTGGAGGGGCCTGAGATGCTACGTATCTAACCAGCTCCCAGGTGCTGCCTGGACTGATCCACAGACCACACTGTGAGCATCTTTGAGTGAGTTAGAAGCAGTGCCAGTGCCTGCCAGGCTCCAGGAGCACAATGGTGAAGAGCAGATGGTGTCTCTGGGTGAGGAAAGGCGCCCCTTCCCCAGGTGGACACAGCGGACCACACGACTTCCTGAGCAGCTGGTGTTCCAGCCCCCGCTTGCCCTTTGAGAGAGCAACAACCTGTAAAACCCTTTGTGGCAGCTCCAGTAGAACCGGTAACTCAGAGGTCGGCAGAGGTGGGGGCGCCCACTGGAAGACAGGGTAATGACTTGGCCTGTCACAATTGGGTTCAAGCTGCAAGCTGGAGACTCAGATCTGGGACCAGTGGGCCTACTGATGACAGAGCACCCGGGAGAGCCGGGTGAGGTGAGGTGGAGCCCAGCGACTAATCTAACCCTTGGGGCCTTTTTCAGGATGACACTCTTCTAACATCATCTCCGTCTCTTTTGTTGTCTTGCAGGTCACCGTTCCCTTTATGAACGTAAGTGCTTGCGGTCATTCTGTCCTCAAGATGCCAAGTCTCCTCCCATCCTCCTGCTCCATTGGCAGAGTCAGCCTTGGTCCCTGTGTGCCTGGGGGGATCAAGAATCTTTGTCCAGTGACCTGAAAGGGGAGTCAGCCATCAGACAGCCTCACATCCAAAGCATGCCTCTGCCCCACCCAGCCCCCCTTAGCAGGACTTGTCTCCCCAGCCTCTCCCCAACCTTCCAGGAGCTGGAATGTGCCTGCCGGCTCCCTCTGAGCTCACCTTGCTCTTGTTTCCTGTATGAGTTGGAAAGAGAGGACAGATGCCACCCGAATGAGTGTGGGTTGGAGCCAGGGCAGAACCAAGTGGAACTTCTGAGGCTCAGACCCTGTGCCTTCCACCTACGTCAAGGGCTCGGGGACCATGGGTGTTTGTGCCCCAGAGGGCAGTGATCAAGAGCCTGGCCACTGGGGGTGAACCAGGCTGGGTGGACTCTCAGCCAGATCAAGTAGAGCCTCAGCTCATTGTGAGTAAAGCAGGGATAATTAACAACTATCTCGAAAGGTGATTTTGAAGATTAACTGAGATAACCAGGGGCGTGCTCAGCACAGTGCCTCACACAGGCTAAGCCCTCAGAAACAGAAGCTATTTATTCTCCGTGTCTTAGTCCCATGGGGTGGGGGGCGTGGGGAGAGGAGAATTAAAGCAGAAAGACAGCAAGAACCTTTGAAACTAGATGGAAACAGGGAGCAGAATTACACCGCCAGTCA
Source organism: Bos javanicus (assembly GCF_032452875.1). Taxonomy (NCBI): domain Eukaryota; kingdom Metazoa; phylum Chordata; class Mammalia; order Artiodactyla; family Bovidae; genus Bos; species Bos javanicus. The sequence continues at coordinate 61,784,177 of NC_083883.1, forward strand.
GCTCTCCTCCGCCTCTCTTCCCTCCCGCAGCTGTGAGTCCCAGGTTAGGCTGGCCTGGCCGCTGAGTCTGCAGGAAGCTCCTGGCGTCCCACCCCCGGGGCCCTCCCTGCTCTCAGGTCCCCCCTCCCCACCATGCCTCCAGCTGAGGAAGGTCAGCTGCCCTCACCTCTCCCCCACGTGTCTTTGCAGAGTTTGATGGGGCGTCGGGCGGATGACAGCGGGAACAGTTGTGATCACTGGCGGAATCCTAGCTACGGTCATCCTCCTCTGCATCATTGCCGTCCTGTGCTACTGTAGGCTCCAGGTCAGTGCCCGGGGCCCAGGGCCACAGGCCGCCAGCAAACCACTTCCCCAGCGTGGAGGCGACAAAGCCCCAAGCCTAGAAAGTGGGAGGCTTATGTTGAGGGGGCTGGACCTTGCAGGGTGGTCAGAAAGGAGCTTTTCTTCAGCCTGCATACTGGGCACCCGAGACAGTGAGCTGGGAAAGCACCGGCTCCTTGTGTGGTGTCTCCCAGAGGTCTGAGATTTCAGGATTAGTGGGAAGGACACCGCTGTGGGGAGACTGAAAGCAGCTCCCAGCACCCCAGCCTGGGCTCAGTGGAATCTGTATGTCCCTCCCTCTCTGCCTCCCCGCCTTTCTCAACCACGTGCATGCTAAGTTGCTCAGTCGTGTCCGACTCTTTGCTTCCCCATGGACTGTAGCCCGCCAGGCTCCTCTGTCCATGGGATTCTCCAGGCAAGAATACTGGAGTGGGTTGCCATTTCCTTCTCCAGGAAATCTTTCCCACCTAGCGATCGAACCCGCATCTCTTAAGTCTCCTGCATTGGCAGGTGGGTTCTTTACCCCTAGCGCCAGCTGGGAAGCCTCTCAACAGCCACCTGGAGTTAATACACAGGAAGTAGGTGGAGGAAGCGAGAAGAACTGATCTTGCGGGGCCGGGAGGACTTCGCTGTGGACCGTGGGCTCCTGGTGTTGACTTGTATATCCAGGGTTGACCAAGGGCTTGGGCAGGGTCCTCGGCGGAGCAGGGGCGCGGGTATCTGCGCATACTCAGAGGGGAGCACCCCGCCCTCAGGCAGCCCTCCCCTCTCTCCCCTCAGTATTACTGCTGCAAGAAGAGCAGAGCGGAGGATGCAGACGAGGAAGGGGAGGAGGAGCACGACCTGCCCACACACCCCAGAGGCCCCGCCTGCAATGCCTGCAGCTCCCAGGCTCTGGATGGCCGAGGCAGCCTGGCGCCCGTCCCCGGCGAGCCCTGCGGCCAGCCGTGCAGGGTGGCGGCCGGCCACTGCACCGCCTGCTCCCCATACAGCTCCCCCTTTTACATACGGACGGCTGACATGGTGCCCAACGGGGGCGGAGGCGAGAGGCTCTCCTTTGCTCCCACCTACTACAAGGAGGGGGGACCCCCATCTCTCCAAGTGGCAGCGCCCCAGAGTTACCCGGTGACGTGGCCAGGCTCTGGGCGCGAGGCCTTCACCAATCCAAGGGCTATTAGTACAGACGTGTAACCCCTTTCACCCCTGACCCGCCCCCAACACACACCAACACTGCTGCTCCCCACCCAGGATCATCAATGGGGACAGTGGACGACCCCTCCCACAGCCTGCAAGGACCTTCTCAGTTTTTCTGGCTCTCCTTGCCCCACAGTGGAAGGCTCACCTGGATTCAGGCTGTTGAGGGCACTGAGAACCAGGGCAGGGGCTGGCCCCATGGCCCAGAGGAAGGGGGCCTGACAGGTCATGTTGGCAGCCTGGCTGGTTTCTCTGCTGGGACTTTTCTCCGGCCAGGCCAGCGTGGCCACAGCCCTCACACTTACCTCTGTCCCCTGGCTTTGCCAGACTCTGAGGAGACGAGCAGGAGCCCAGGGGAAGCTAAGCAAAGGCTCCGGAGGTCTCCAGAGTCCTTGGGGGATGAAAGGAGAAAGTGGGGGGTGAGGGCAAGGGGAGAGGCCAGACCTGAGGCCTTGGCAGAACTCGGGAAGGGTGGGCAAGGATTGAAGGGCTTTTTCGGGACCTGCTTGCCACAATGAATCCAGGAGCTAGTTCACCATCTCGTTTTGTACTTCAGCTTCCTAGAGACTGCAGTTCCTGTAGCTGTTCCAACACAGATGCTACTTCCTGAACATGCTTGTATTTGCCCCCATCCTCACGGAACATAGCGACTAGACTTTAAAGGCCATGGCATAAGGTTACTTGCAGGGAATGCACCCAACATGGATGTCTAGCCTTGTCTCCCCACAAATCCTCTTTCTCTGCCTTGGGAACCAGCTATCCCGGCTGTTGAAACTTTTCCAAGTTTTGTTACTAGAGTTTGAGTAGCTTAGTGAAGGAGAGCCTGCCGATGGTGTCTGGGGCCCTGGTCCACCACGCTGAGTGTGGTGCCTCGATGCGGCCCTGCAAGGACCTGTGCATTCCCAGGTGTATACACACACACATCTGTCACCACCAAGTGTGTACAAACATCACCACCTGGTGTGTGTGCGCACACACACACACACGCCTGTTACCACCAGGTGTGTGCACACGTACCACCATCACCAGCGCTCACCAGGGCTCTGCCACCTTCAGGAACCGCAGAGCAGAAGAGTGATGTGGCAGCTAGAAAGTCAGCCTCCAGACAGCAGGAGTGACAGGTGATCAGGGTGGCAGCCACAGCAGCCACTGATGGGTACAGGAAGCGCCTGCGGAGTCTCCCGTGAAACGATCCTGCCACGTGGAAGCCCCTCCGGAGACCCGGTATCCTACCTGGGCATCCAGCTGTGAGGCCATAGACCAGCACCCCGTCTTCCCATCAGGGATGGCAGCGCTGGCTCCGAGGATGGGAGCAGATTTGACTCAGCAATCAGATTCCACGCTGGCCACCCTCCCTCTGCTGACCCAACCCTCAGTCTCTGAACGAGGGCCTGTTTATTGCTGGGTCGCTCCAGCCCCAAGTCCAGATCCCAGATATAACTCAGCTGTGGCCTTATGCTGTTTGTGTGGCTGCATCTGATGAGTGTCCCAGGTGATGTAAGGGATGGCTGCCCACCCCCTCCTAAGGGCATTAGTAACCCCCAGCCTCTCTTGAGTCATTGCAGTGTGTGGGACAAGAAGGGAGCAGGCCCCTTGGCCAATTTTTGCTGAATTTTGATTTTTGCATCTGAGAAAGGGAGGGTGCAGCTGGGGGAGGCATGAAGGGGAAGAGAATTCGCCACACCTTTGCATCCCTCTGGGCACTTCTCACCTTGCATCTCAATCTGGAATCAAGGCTAACTGGGTTGAGAACCAGAGGACCTAGGGTCTGGTCACATTTGGGTTACTCTGGGTCCTCTGAGGACCGGTCCCTTATCTCCTCTGAGACCCCATTTCCTCCAGGGAAATGGGACTCGCCCAGATGGACTCTGAAGGCCCTTTAGTGCTCCAGGAAACCAGGATTCCCCGAAAAGTCCTGCCAGCCAGACCACTCTCTCTCGCCCTAGTCCTGGCAGGGGGCTGGATACACTTTCCAACTGCCTGATCCCGTGTGCACGGATGCATGTTGATGGATCCAAGACCACAGTACATTGCAGGGTTAGCTGGCGAAACAATTTTAACATCAGAAAAAAGCCAACACGTTTGACCCTCCTACTGGGTGACTTCAAGTTCTCTGCTACTAGGAAGCAGCTTTCAGTGGGGGTAATCAGCTCTGTCTCCCAGAGCCCAGAGGGACCAGCTTAGGGACAGTGGCTTTCACATCCCCACACCCATCCCACTGACAGCCCTTCCTGGGCTAAGCACACCCGTTGATGTGAGCTGCTGGGCCTGGCCACCCTAGCTCCTCCTGATGGCCAGCCCCAGTGTCTTGCTGCCCCGGGATTCCACAGTTGCACAACCACATCAGGGGCTGTCCCTCCTCACCCCCAAAATTCCAGTACCTCCCACCTTCAGAGAAGTCAAGACCCAGTCAACTCTTAATGTGCTTCTTGGCCCTCATTCTTTGAGATCCTGGAGTGAAAAGCATCTTTGTGCAGTCTCTCTCTCCTCCCAGAGCTTCCCCAGCCTCAGTCAACCCATAAGTCAACATCTGAGTTTGAGGCATTGGAGAGATGGTGGCCGCGGCTCCCCCTGCCCCGACTGCGCAACGCTGCTCCGGGCACAGCCTCGAGGTTGCCCGCCAGCCTCCCAGCAGCTGCAAGGACCTTGCCTGTGGAAGAGGAAGCTCACCCCACTCCACTGCACTGTACTTTTTGGCCACCGAGTCTGTGCTCTGGGACACTGTTTGGACACTTTTCAAACTGCACCCTAAAGAGGAAGCGGAGAGACAGAGACCCCCTGCTCTCACCAAGTTTTCTCTCCACTTCACTGCTCCTGCTACAGAATTCTTGCCCTGCATCTTTGATAACTTGGAGTCACAACCAAGCAAATGTCCAAAATAAAGGAGAAATTTGAAATAGAAACCCCCGCAGGGTCCTCGGTGCCTTACCTGGGGGAAGGGGCAGCGGGGCACGGACTGAAGACTGAACACCCCCTTCTCAGCGCCCAGAGCGTCCTTTCTCTGCACTGAGATCTGCCAGCTTCCTCTCCCTTCCGGCTTCCCTCTGCTGTGCCCCCTGCCACCCCCCATCCCTTTTCTTGCCCTAATCAGAGCTCACTTCCAGGAGGGATGTGTCATGTGTTGGGAAAGGGGATTGAAGCATAGCTGCTGCTGCCTCCTGAGGTGGAAGGAGCCTTCGGCTGATGGTGGGGAGTCTCCCTGGGGAGCAGCCTGCCCCCCAAGCCTCACTGTCCAGGCCCTGGTGTCCCCCCCTGTAGTTTGCCTTAAGTCCCCAACTCTGATGCCTGAGGAGACCCTGACAGCCTGAGGAGGGAAGGCCAGAGAGTCTGGGGACCCGCTCCTGAGCTCAGCAGGGATGGTGATATCGTGAGAGGCGTGCGGTGAGGACCAGAGAGCCAGGGCGGAGGTTCTTTCTGGGCGAAAGGGAGTGTTCTGGGAGGACGAGGGTGAAGCTGGAGCTGTGCACATGTCTGTGAACATGTGTAAGAGAGAAAAAGAGAGACACCCACGCCTCGTCCCAGGACCACACAGCCCGTGGGGCAGCGGGCAACCTGGCCTGAGTCACGCAGCACCCAGGCCCCTGGAGTCAGGGTGCTCTGCCCCGGCAGGCCTTTGACCCTCAGCCAGGGGGCAGTTGGCTACAGCTCTGTCACCAGCTGTCCCCTGGGGACAAAAAACCTGAGGCAGCGACCCCAGGCTTGAGCACCTCCCTCCTCCACTCCACACAGAGCAGCCACACACACCCTCACCCACCCCCCGCCTCTCCCCAGCATCTCAGGCCACAGGGTGTACTTTTCTGCTTCTCAGTTTCCTCATCCATAAAATTGAGCTTGTGATGCCTACCTTATTCCATTGCTTTGAAAAGTGAGTGAGCCCGGCACGCACAGTAGCCATTGTCATTAGAAGGATTTGGCGGGGACTCAAATTGGAGCTGTGGAGGCAGCTGGGATCGCTCCGGCATCTGGGTGAAAGGCTCCTCTGGGCTCATTTTCATCTCTGCTCCTCGCCAAGACTTCTGAAGCCTCTCCTCCATCGCCACCTCTCCCTGTCTCTTCCAGACACTGCTGGACCATCTCTCTGCCCATCACCGCCTCTCCCTTCATTTGGAACTTCCCTCCCCATAACTGCCTGTGACTCTTGGAGGGACCCAGGGTCCCATCAACCTGTGCTGTGCTGCGCTTAGTCACTCAGTCATGTCCAACTCTGCAACCCCATGGCATGTAGCCCGCCAGGCTCCTCTGTCCATGGGGATTCTCTGGGCAAGAATACTGGAGTGGGTTGCCATGCCCTCCTCCAGGGAATCTTCCCAATCCAGGGATCAAACCCAGTCCTCCCACATTGTAGGCAGATTCTTTACTGCCTGAGCCACCAGGGAAGCCCAAGAATACTGGTGTAGGTAGCCTATCCCTTCTCCAGGGGAACTTCCCGACCCAGGAATTGAACCGGGATCTTCTGCATTGTAGGCGGATTCTTTACCAGCTGAGCTACCTGGGAAGCCCCCATCAACCTAGGACTGCCTTTTGGCCTCACATTTGCCCCAGTAAACTATACAAATAAGGGAGAGAATATTCATACATACAAGAGTTCAGCTCTCAGCTGGGTTCTGTGCTTATTTCATTGGCTTCCAAGTTCAAGTTCAAGGCTTGGGTTCAAAAGTCAGGTCAGAAGGGGTCCAGGGGACCCCTCCAGCCCTTCCTCTTGAGCCTGGACTCCCCAAATTGTCCATCCCTGGCCCTGCTGAGTCTCACCCAGAACCTGCTAGACATCCTGGCTTCTCTGTCGAGGCGTGGACGAAGGCCTCCAGGTGTTGGTGGGGAGGTGAGAGTGGGAGAAAGAGTAGAGGGAGGGAGTCGAAACATCTGGCTGGGAGGGACAGGAATGCACTTCTGTAGGACACCATCTGCATTGTCACAGAGTCGGGAAACCAGAGGAGAATGGGACCCGCCCCACCCTATTGCCTCTCGAAGTGGGCTCTATAGGAACCACCTCCACTCGGCTCTGAGTCCCCCTCCTTGTGTTCTGCCTAAACCCACAGAGAACAAAGGGAAATGACAGCTGAGCTCTGCAACATAACCCACAGGCCACGAAGGACTCTATTTCCCTGGCTAACCACCATATCATCATTTCTAATCCCTCCTATCTGGGGGGTGGGTCAGGGAGAATTCCTAAGAAATAAAATCAAAGTCCTCTTTCTCTATTTAGCTTCCAAAAGGCTAAGCCAACTCTGCAACCCTGCTGCGCTCCTGTTCATCTGTTTTTGTCATAACACTTAAAGCGTGACTTTAGGGAAGTTATTCATGTAATTCTAAGTTATTTGGGGAAATGTATCCATGGACTTGTTTCCACTTCAAAATGAGCTAAGGCCGCTTGACTGGCACTAGGAGACTGAGAGCTGAGAAATAAGACTCTGGGACCTAACTCTACTAGTTCTGTAAAAGAGCATCAAACCATTCCCATGCCCCACTTCCACATGCATCCTTAGAGGGGGGTGGCCAGCCAGATCCAGACAGCCACCAAGCACCACCCACCCACCTCCTGCCCTGCCTGCCTTCATCCCTCCTCTGTGTCTTGCTGTGGATGCAAGTGCGAAAAGGCTTCATCAGGCCAGATCATATTGCTTTCCTCCCTTTCCCTTTGCTTCAGTTCAGTTCAGCCATTCAGTTGTGTCCGACTCTTTGCGACCCCATGGACTGCAGCGTGCCAGGCTTCCATGTCCATCACCAACTCCTGGAGCTTGCTCAAACTCATGTCCATTGAGTCAGTGTTGCCATCCAACCATCTCATCCTTTGTCATCCCCTTCTCCTGCCTTCAGTCTTTCCCAGCATCAAGGTTTTTTCCAATGAGTCAGTTCTTTGCATCAGGTAACCAAAGTAAAGCAAAAATACATCCTTTACATCAGGGGCTTACAATCCTGTACCTTTTATCTTTTTTTGGATGTGGCATGCAGGATCTTAATTCCTTGCTCAGGAATTAAACCAGTTCTCCCTGCAATGGAAGCACAGAGTCCTAACCACTGGATCAATAGAGAAGTCCCTACAGGGTACTTTTAGATGGGAGGAAAGAGAACCTATGAGTGTAAAAAAGTGAGTGTTAGGTGCTCAGTCGTGTCCAACTCTTTGCGACCAGGTAGACTGTAATCCACCAGGCTCCTCTGTCCATGGAGTTCTCCAGGCAAGAATACTGGAGTGGGTAGCCATTCCCTTCTCCAGGTAATCTTCCCAACCCAGGGATCAAACCTGGGTTTCCTGTGTTGCAGGCAGATTCTTTATCAGCTGAGCCACCAGGGAAGTAATGTTGACACTTTAATCACGAGTTCTGTTCTGGACCTAACTAAACAACGCAAGGTTCAACAGAAGCCTGACCCTCTTCACAAAGTTCTCTGAACTCTTCCCAAACATAGGACCCAACCAGGGAACAGATCTTCTCCAGATAACCAATCGGTGCTGTTGCCCACAATATCAGTGTAGTGAGGAGGCCATGGCTTACTCTGCAGGGAGGGAGTGTCTTGAACTTTCCTTCTGGCAGGAATCCACCTCCTGAGGTGGAGGGTGGAAGGAGGGTAGAGAGTGGCACCTCCACCTTCTAATGTCTAAAAGGCAAGATCGTCAAAAACAACCACACACAGGCTGTGAAAAATTTCAACACTCACCAAATCTGTGAAAGCATTGTCTAACAAAAAAGTTCAAATGCATCCAGGAATAACACACTTCTCATGAATATTCTTAAGGATAATATTTTCTGCCTTGTAATCCATTTGTTGGGCAGCCATGAACCCTTCCTGAAACTTAGGAGATGAACATCCATGCAGAGTCCCAGCCCTAAACATGGTGGAAGTCCCCCTTTCTCCATCAAACTGCCCCCCACAATCCTAAGTGAGCCTGCTTCCCAGGATGGTCCTTTTCCAAGGGTAATTGGTCTCAGGGGGACAATCTGCCCAGGCCTCCAGGAGAGCACTTGACTCCCCAATTTCCTCTCCATCCTGTCATGAAGCAACCCCTGACTCCTTCTTACACACACACCATCACTACCACCAGCAAGGAACCCCAGCCATAGCTTGGAGCTGGCAGGTAGGCAAGGCAGCTGTTGCCCTGAGCTCACTGGCTCCCAGGCCTGCTCCACCCAGTGGGCAGGACAGGTTCAGTCTTCACAGAGGTGAACGTCCAGAAACTGGGGGACTGGACATCTGAGCTCCAGTGCTGGCCTGCCTGCAGGTACAGGTCAGGCCCCACACCCACGCCAACCCATCACAGTATCTATATATCCTCCTGGGCTGGGTTTTGCCTTAGGCCAGAGATTTTCTTTCTACCCATTGGGAATTACATCCTTACTCCTAACAAAAGATCTTTCCCCTGAGAAGATCCATGTTCTGGGTCTAATCAAATCTCCTAAATTCATAACTGAGGCCTAACCCTCCTCACAACATCTGAGTTCTTTCTGCAAACATGTAGGGCCCAACCAAGAAACCTAGAATGATCAGAAGACCTAAACCCCAGACCCCGACATAGAGATCAAGGGTCTCACCAGCCCCCTCACCCTCCCCTTCCTCTGCCTCCCTCCCACTGCCTGTGGTCCCTTGTCTTCGCATCTAGGAAGGAGTCGTGAGCTGGTGTCAGTGAATGAGGAGGAACTCAAAAGAGAAAAATTAAGAATCGAGTATTTTCGGAGAGGGAAAAAAGTGGTAATATAAAATGTCTGACACTGGAGGAATACACACACACGCACACACGCACACACACACACACACACAGGAAAATGGCTTCCTGTTGGAAGGGGGAGGGAATTGGCGAGTTGAAGGCAGAAACAAAACTTTCCAGTGTACGCACGTGGTAGGTTGCTTCAGTCGTGACCCACGCTGTGTGAGCCTATGGACTGTAGCCCTCCAGGCTCCTCTGTCCATGTGATTCTCCAGGCAGGAATACTGGAGTGTGTTGTCATGCCCTCCTGCAGGGGATCTTCCCGATTCAGGGACCAAACCCATGTCTCTTATGTCTCCTGCATTGGCAGGCAGATTCTTTACCACTAGCGCTACCTGGGAAGCCTCTTTGAATATATACCTGGTTATGTTACTTTCCTCTGGTAACTTTATATTTTGAAAAGTGTTTTCTCTCAGTTAAATTATACCAGACTGTCTGAGAATAGCAAGTACCCTCCGGGCAGTCATATGCAGGTACATACCTGGCTATGAGCAGAGCCCTTGGGGCAAGCCTGCTGAGGCCTGTGCTCAGATCTGAAGAGATGCCAAGTGGTCAGGAGTCTCTTCAGATGTTGCCGCGTTTGGACTCTCCCAGCTCTGGGGCTGGGTCACGGCTCATGCGTGCCCACTCTCCACAGGCAAAGGGGCTTCTGTGCTACAAGTTTGGAGCAATTTTCTCTCCACAAGACCAGCAGGCAGAAGACTAAAGGGAAAAACAGTGTCAACCCACATAGGTTCATATCAGATAAATATTTTTTGAATTGCTTTCTGTTGTGGTAAATTTTCTATGACATAAAATTTACAGTTTTAAACATTTCGAGGTATACAATTCAGTGGTGTTAGTTCAATAGTGGATTTATTTATTTACCTATTTATTTGAGATATAATTGACATATAACACTGTATTAGTTTTAGGTGTACAACATAATTTAATGATCACTGCTATAAATTTAATGTCCATTACCACATATGGCGACACATTTGTTGTTTCTTGTGATGAGATTTTAAGATCTATTCTCTTAGCAACTTTCCCAAATGCAATACAGTAATTTTTAAAATACTTACTTGGCTGCACTGGGTTTTCGTTGTGGTATGTGGGATCTAGCTGCCTGACCAGAGATTGAACCCGGGCCTCCTGCATTGGGAACGCAGAGTCTTAGCCACTGGACCACCAGGGTAGTCCTCAGTAATTTTTTAAAATACATAATTATTAACTGTAGTGACCATGCTGCACATTACATCTCCAGGTCTTTTTATCTCATAACTGCAAATTTTACTTTTTTTAAGTTGATGACAAGTTCAAATGCATGCTAAAGCTCTACCTTTTTATCCACCCCCTCTCACCCCAACATGCTATATTTTTTGTGATATTTTATTTTATTTTAATTGGAAGCTAATTACTTTATAATACTGTAGTGGGTTTTGCCATACACTGACATGAATCAGCCATGGGTGTACATGTGTCCCCCATCCTGAACCCTCCCTCCCCATCCCATCCCTCAGGGTTGTCCCAGTGCACTGGCTTTGAGTGCCACATGCTATATTTTTGATGTCACAGTAGGTTCTTTTAACACTGTGCTTCTCTAGTTCATTTGCTAGGTTTCTCCCCTAGAGAGGGCAGTGGGGCCAAGGGCGCAGGATCTGGGTTCTGGTCTCAGTTTTGCACTAGTAAACACATAACCTTAAGTGGTCACTTAGTCCCTCAGTTCCCTAATCTGTAAAACGAGGGATTTAGACTATTTAGACTATACAATTATTTCATTCATTTCGTTTTAGTAATTCAAGTCCACTTTTTAAGGAGATTCTAGGCAAAGAAACTCAAAGCCAAAGTGCAAGGAACCTACTGGTTATCTAAATCCATTCAAGTGAATTCACATTTCAGCAAAGACAAAACTTCCTGGTTGTCAGAAATCTGACACATATGTAACCTTCAGAAATCGGTATGTGGCAGAAAGTTCTAAATGAGGGCAAGGGGCCAGAAACCATCATTCTCTTGGTGAGCCAAGTGCTTCCCTCTGCAACCATGTCCGTAGCTTTGAGCGGTGTGACCCAACTCCAACTCCAACTCCAACCAAAGTGCTCCCAGGCTGAGCTAGGTGGGAAAAAAGCACAAATGGAGGAAAACAGTCATGAGAGAGCAGGGCTAACATAGGCAAAACTCTTCATTCAACTACCGTTTGCTGGGGATGGAGCACTAGGTGCTAAGCATTGTGCTAAGAGTTACAGAGAGAAAAATGAAAAGTACCACCCTTGTCCTCAAGCGGGTTATATTCTAGGATAGAAAATTAACACATATTTCACAGGTAAAATACTAAACTTTCCAGGTATTTACTTGCCCTTAACTAAAACACAGAGTGGAGGGACTTCTCTGGCCGTCCAGTGGTTAAGTAAGATTCCATGCTTCCGATACAGGAGGCATGGGTTCAATCCCTGATCAGGGAACTAAGATCCCACATGCTATGTAGCACGGCCAAAAAATTTAAAAAAGACAAAAAGTCGAGTGGATACTCAAAGAGTATAAGATGCAGTCCATTGTCTTCATATTGGCATGGTCAAAGCCGGGCAGGGGCGTCCATCCGCCTGTCAAATGTGGCTTCGTTACTTTAGGAAGTAGATAGCAGCCTCAGCGTTTCTTTCCTGCCAGACTTTGTCCTCATGTTAGAAAGAGTGAAATTGCTAAGGACAGTGTCTTAGCTCAGGCTGACAAATTACCATAGATAGCTAGCTTAAACAGTAAAAATTTATTCCTCACAGTTCTGGAGACTGGGACACTCAAGATCAAGGTACTATCAAATCTGATGTCTGGGGAGGGCCCGCTTCCTGGTTCATGGATGTCCATCTTACACTGTGTCCTCATATTGTGGAAGGAACTAGAGAGCTCTCTGGGGCCTCTTCAATCCTATCAGGAGGGCTCCATTCTCATGACCTAATCACACCCTAAAGACTGTGCCTCCTAATATTATCACACTATGCGTAGGATTTCAATATGTAAAATTGGGGGAGACAAAAGCATTCAATCCATAGCAGATGGGTCCTAGGTCCCTGGGGCATAAACCATTAATCAAGGCAATTTTTAGGTGGTAAACACAAATTGAAATTCAACCAGAGTGGGCACAGATATGTAGAGGATGTGCTAGAGCCTTGAGAAGATGGAGATACATAATGTGGTAAATTAAAGAGAGAAGAAAAAAGATAGACTGGAAGAGTTAATACCATTGTGAGGATCAGAGTCCTAGGGATAGAGGGCAGTCAGAGATCACATAATCACCCTCACCTCAATGTACTGTCAATGCAAATAATCAATAACCAATCTAAAAATAGAGGGGCGTTTTATTCAAGCCAAACTGAGAATTATAGCCCAGAAGACAGCTTCTTAGTAGCTCTGGGAATTTACCCCAGAGAAGCATGGTTTTCAGCAGTTTTGTATCTTATCAGAACAAAGAACATCAAACATGACCGGGGTACATTCCTTCAAGTTTTCAAAAAAAAAAAAAAAGACAGATTAGCACATCCAGTGAGTCAGTGCGACCTTGGTGCCGGGAAGGGATCCTTATCATCAAAGGAATACTTGCATTGATGTCCCAGGAAGTGGGGCATTTATCTCTGTCTTCAAAACAGACATTCTTTACTTCTGGACAGCACACCCTTTTCTTTAATGGTTAGAGCAGCTGTACAATATACGTGTGATGGACCACAGACAGAATGTCCTAACTGGCATAAAGTTCAAGCCAAATCATGTACAAGCTAGAAAGACTTCCTCAAATCTCAATATGTGAAAATTTCTTCCATCAACCATTAGAAACCATCTGGCAGGGAGTACTTCCCTGGTGGTCCAGTGATTAAAAATCTGTGATTCCACTGCAGGGGACACAGATGTGATCCCTGTTTAGAGAACTAGGATCCCTCATGCTGTGTGGTGCAGCAAAAAAAATACACATGCACGCTCTTTGGGTTTCGCTGGTAGTCCAGTGGTTAGGACTCCACGCTTCCACTGCATGGGGTGCAGGTGGAAATGGCAACCCGCTCCAGTATTCTTGCCTGGAAAATCCCATGGACGGAGGAGCCTGGCGGGCTACGTCCACAGGGTCGCAAAGAATTGGACACGACTGTGCAACTAACATACACATACACACTGGGAACTAAGGGGCTTCCCTGGTGGTGCAGTGGTAAAGAATCCACCTACCAAGCAGAAAACGCAGGTTCAGTCCCTGGGTTGGGGAGATCCCCTGGAATGGCAAGCCACTCCAGTACTCCTGTCTGGGAAATCCCATAGACAGAGAAGCCTGGCAGGCTACAGTCCATGGGGTCACAAAGTTGGACACGACTTAGTAACTAAACTAAACCTTTAGGAGAATAACATTACATTCTTTTTAAGATAAACACCACTTATTAAAATGTAAATAATAGTAAGGAAATGTTAGTCAAAAGGTACAAACTTTCAGCTATAAAATGTAAGTTCTGGAAATCCAATACAGTATGTGACTGTAGCTTACGCTGCATTGTATACTTGAAATTTTCTAAAAGAGTAAATCTTGAGTGTTCGTAACACAAAAAAGGTGAATATGTAAGGTCATGAATATGTTAATTAACTTGATTTGTGGTGATCATTTGAACTGTGGTGTTGGAGAAGATTCTTGAGAGTCCCTTGGACTGCAAGGAGATCCAACCAGTCCATTCTGAAGGAGATCAGCCCTGGGATTTCTTTGGAAGGAATGATGCTAAAGCTGAAACTCCAGTACTTTGGCCACCTCATGCGAAGAGTTAACTCATTGGAAAAGACTCTGATGCTGGGAGGGATTGGGGGCAAGAGGAGAAGGGGACGACAGAGGATGAGATGGCTGGATGGCATCACTGACTTGATGGACGTGTGTCTGAGTGAACTCCGGGAGTTGGTGATGGACAGGGAGGCCTGGCGTGCTGCGATTCATGGGGTTGCAAAGAGTCGGACATGACTGAGTGACTGATCTGATCTGCGGTGATCATTTCACAATATACATATATCAAATTATCATGTTGTACACTTGAAATATATATAATTTTATTTGCCAATTGTACCTCATAAACCTGGGGAAAATGTAAGTAATTCAAAGCAGATGAGAGATTAGATATCGTAATTCTACTATTCTATCTTCCTATGATTATTTGGGGTGCTATTAGTTAACAACCTAGTCTTTAAAAACTACATTTAATTTTTAGGTGTGTAATAGGGAAGAACCTTTGTGTTCTCTTATAAACTAATCACTAAGGGGATGTTGCCTATAAGCTTAAATACACATAATGGCCCAACTCTGGGAACCTTGCCTCCCAGATAATGAGCATTAAGCTAAAACACCTTTGTTTAGCTCAGAGGAATCATCCTGACCAGGTCCACGTGTGAATGACTGCAGGGAGGAAGAAATTAACACGTCCCCTCCAGAGGCTGATGGGAACCAGGAAGTGCTTGACTTTACACCCTCCCTTTTTAGTATAAAAGAAGCCTGATTCTAACTCAGGTAAGATAGTTTTTTGCCATATGAGTTCGTTATCTTAGTCTCTGGCTTTGGGAATAAAGTCACTATTCCTTGCCCCAACAGCTCATCTCTCAGCCTATTGGCCTGTCGTGCAGCTAGCAGTATGAAGTTGGACTTGATAAAAGGTATTTATTTCCATTTAGGTCAAGAGTTTTTTGTTTGTTTTTTTTTTCTTTTAGACTTACTAGGAATTTTTCACATCTTGCACAGATGTGTTAAAAATAAGATGTCAACTTTGCTACATTGAAGTATTATGGGAAGGAAATAATTCCAAAATTATGTATAAAACACCTATGAATCAGATATAATAAAGGACAAGGTATATGATGCACAGAAGTACAATATACTACACTTGATCTTAGCCAAAAGGCCGAGAAGCAGTAGAAGTACAATATAAATGCTAACTAATATTAAATAATACTCATTTAATAATACAAGGGGACATTTGGTCATATGAAAAGAATCGTTAGTGGTTTTGACATCATGGTGGACTGATGGTGAATTCATCTGTGCTTCTGCTTTTCTTGCTTTCTGAGAAATTTCTGAGGATTCCTGATCTCACTCAGGAAGCATTATGGTAAAAATCTGATGAAGAAATATACATTTTATCTATGCTGGTTTTTTTTTTTTTTTTGGTAATTGGAATGGCTAACCTCTTGGTAAATCTGCCCCAAACTTTCATCACTAAATAAAACCCACCAAACTGATGGCTATTCTAAAACGTACTTTCCTTCTTTGTTTAAATTTGCTAATTCAGGCATGAAGTTTAAAGACAACTCTATAGAAAGACTATTACCTTGAGTTCACATGGAGTAATTATTGAGGACTCATTCAGAAAACGAAGATCATGGCATCTGGTCCCACCACTTCATGGGAAATAGATGGGGAAACAGTGGAAACAGTGTCAGACTTTATTCTTGGGGGCTCCAAAATCACTACAGACGGTGACTGCAGCCACGAAATTAAAAGATGCTTACTCCTTGGAAGGAAAGTTATGACCAACCTAGATAGCATATTCAAAAGCAGAGACATTACTTTGCCAACAAAGGTCCATCTAGTCAAGGCTATGGTTTTTCCTGTGGTCATGTATGGATGTGAGAGTTGGACTGTGAAGAAGGCTGAGCGCTGAAGAATTGACGCTTTTGAACTGTGGTGTTGGAGAAGACTCTTGAGAGTCCCTTGGACTGCAAGGAGATCCAACCAGTCCATTCTGAAGGAGATCAGCCCTGGGATTTCTTTGGAAGGAATGATGCTAAAGCTGAAACTCCAGTACTTTGGCCACCTCATGCGAAGAGTTGACTCATTGGAAAAGACTCTGATGCTGGGAGGGATTGGGGGCACGAGGAGAAGGGGACGACAGAGGATGAGATGGCTGGATGGCATCACTGACTCGATGGACATGAGTCTCAGTGAACTCCGGGAGTTGGTGATGGACAGGGAGGCCTGGCGTGCTGCGATTCATGGGGTCGCAAACAGTCAGACACGAATGAGCGACTGATCTGATCTGATTTTTAAAGAAAGAGGGAAAATAGTTTCTCTTCCTGTACCTACCAAGAATATAAATTTTTTAAAAAATGGCACCAGCTCCTCTATTGTGGCTCCTGTATATATATTTTTAATTTATTTGGCTGTGTTGGGTCTTCAGTTGCGGCAGGTGGGATCTTTCCTTGCAGTGTTCCGGGTGCTCTCTAGTTGCGGCATGGGGGCTCCAGAGCGCAAGAGCTCTGTAGCTGTGGTGTGCTGGCTTAGTTGTCCCGTAGCATGTGGGATTCTGGTTCCCTAACCAGGGATTGAACCCATGTTCCCTGTATTGGAAGGCAGATTCTTAATCACTGGACCACCAGGGAAGTCCCAGCTCCTGTTCATTCTGATTGCTGCTGTATAAAATTTTCAAATTAAATGTAATTGTTGAAGTTTTTGTTTTGTTACTTTTTCTCTAGTTTCCAGAGAATGTATTGACATTCTTCTAAAAACCATTTGCTCTAGATTTTACCTGGGGAGTATTCTACATGTGGCTTACCATCTCTGTGAAACTCATAAATAAATGAATGAAAAATTGATAAAATGTGATGCCATATCGCTGACAACAAACCAGGATGGTGATTTAGTAACCAGAAGTGTGTAGCTTTTGTTCACACTGTTCAGTAATGTGTCTGATGAATAATTATAGCCCCACATCAAGTAATGGAACGACTGGCTATAATCAGAAAGATAGTGGGGACTTTTTAAATTAACTTTCTCCAGTCAAACTACATGGAATATAAGAAATTATGAAACTGACTGGCAGTGCACTTATAAGAGGCAGTCAAACAAGGTGTTTTCTTAAAAAGCTGCTTGAAGCAAAGAATTACTCTGTTTTGTGGACAACAATACCAATTTTGCAGGGCTTGGCTATCAGCTGTCTTGTTTATACAACTAACCTGGTGCGCCTCACATGGGGCACTGGGTTCTAAGCACCCAGAAGCCTCTGCCTGACTGGATGCAGGGCCCAGCAGGCCTGTGGCTTCAGCCCCACTTACCACTTTGTTTGCACAGTTTCTGATCCTCAAAGGTGCATCTGTTGCTTTTGAACCTGGCTTTGTTTTGTTTCTAATTTTATTGATGTATAGTTGATTTACATTGCATTAATTTCTGCTATGTGGCAAAGTGATTCAGTTATATATACATTCTTCATATTCTTTTCCATTATAGTTTAGGATATTAAATATTGTTCCCTGTGCTATATAATAGGACTTTGTTGTTCATCTGTCTTATATATAATAGCTTGTATCTGTTAACCCCAAACTCCCAATCCTTCCCTTCCCCACCCCCCTCCCCCTTGGCAACCACAATTCTGTATTCTAAGTTTGTGAGCCTGTTTCTGTTTTTCAGACCATGTCATTTTATATTTCACAGGCAAGCATATGGTATTTGTCTTTCTCCATCTGACTTACTTAGCTTAGTATGATAATCTCTAGGTCCATCCATGTTTCTGCAAATGATGCTTCATCCTTTTCTATGGCTGAGTAATATTCCATTGTATATATCTACCACATCTTCCTTATCCATTCACCTGTCAATTGACATTTAGGTTGTTCCCAAGTCTTGGCTATTGTGAATAGTGAGGCTATGAATATCGAGGTGCATGTATCTTTTTGATTTAGTTTTGTCTGGGTATATGCCCAGGAGTGGGATTGCAGGATCATACAGCAGCTCTATTTTTAGTTTTCTGAGGAAGCGCCATATTGGTTTCCATAGTGACAGCACCAACTTACATTCTCACCAACAGTGTAGGAGGGTTCCCTTTTTTCCCACAGCCTCTGCAGCATTTGTTATTTGTAGACTTTTTAAATGATGGCCATTCTGTTTGGTGTGAAGTGGTACCTCATTAAATTGTTATGATTTGCATTTCTCTAATAATTAGCAATGATGATGGCTCTGTTTTTTTAAAGTTCTCTTGAATTTCTTTTATCTATTATCGTTACATGTTCAGAGTTACAAAAAGATGTTAAAGTGAGAACTTAAAATGGCATCTTTGGTATTATAATAAAAGGCATTACCAAGTTGAGGGTTCATCTTAAGTACTGGTTTGTATATTAGAAAATTAGAGATCCTAAAAGGTGTCAGGCTACAAGTCAAAAAAAATGACTTGTGTCTCATTTGTAGTGTGTGTGTGTATGAAGGCCTTCTGCAGGCCCTAAATTCATATATCATGTGGGTGGATTCCTCGGTAAAGAGTACCCTGCACATATATGAAACAGGATTTGTTCCTTTTTCTTAAAGTAGCTAAGGACTTCAGTAGCTAAGTTCCTTCCCTAGTTTAGCTTGATGAAGCTACTTGTTAAAGAAAAAATATTCAATGACATGTGCTAAAAATGATAAGGCAGACTTCATCCAGGACATTAATGCTGGTATAGGGACCACTGCAATGGGATGTTACAGTGTGGAGAAAGACAGGGTTCAACTCCAAACACAGCTTGGGCAAGAGGGAATTTAGAGCCAAGGTGCAGGGATAGAAAACAACTAAGAGGAAACACCAGGGATAACAGGGGTTCTGGCTAAACTGACTTAATGGAATTCTTGCAGAAGGCAGGCCAGGGTGATGAGACATCACCTAGGGCAGGGGTCCCCAACCTCCAGGCTGCAGACCCGTACCTCCTCTCAGATCAGTGGTGGCATTAGACTAGAAAGAAAGTGCAGAATAAATGTAATGTGCTAGAAATGGACATGGAACAACAGACTGGTTCCAAATAGGAAAAGGAGTACGTCAAGGCTGTATATTGTCACCCTGCTTATTTAACTTATATGCAGAGTACATCATGAGAAATGCTGGGCTGGAAGAAACACAAGCTGGAATCAAGATTGCCAGGAGAAATATCAATAACCTCAGATATGCAGATGACACCACCCTTATGGCAGAAAGTGAAGAGGAACTCAAAAGCCTTTTGATGAAAGTGAAAGTGGAAGAGTGAAAAAGTTGGCTTAAAGCTCAACATTCAGAAAACGAAGATTATGGCATCCGGTCCCATCACTTTATGGGAAATAGATGGAGAAACAGTGGAAACAGTGGCAGACTATTTTTCTGGGCTCCAAAATCACTGCAGATGGTGACTGCAGCCATGAAATTAAAAGACGCTTACTCCTTGGAAGGAAAGTTATGACCAACCTAGATAGCATTTTCAAAAGCAGAGACTTTACTTTGCCAACAAAGGTCCATCTAGTCAAGGCTATGGTTTTTCCTGTGGTCATGTATGGATGTAAGAGTTGGGCTGTGAAGAAGGCTGAGCGCTGAAGAATTGATGCTTTTGAACTGTGGTGTTGGAGAAGACTCTTGAGAGTCCCTTGGACTGCAAGGAGATCCAACCAGTCCATTCTGAAGGAGATCAGCCCTGGGATTTCTTTGGAAGGAATGATGCTCAAGCTGAAACTCCAGTACTTTGGCCACCTCATGCGAAGAGTTGACTCATTGGAAAAGACTCTGATGCTGGGAGGGATTGGGGGCAGGAGGAGAAGGGGACGACAGAGGATGAGATGGCTGGATGGCATCACTGACTTGATGGACGTGAGTCTGAGTGAACTCCGGGACTTGGTGATGGACAGGGAGGCCTGGCGTTCTGTGATTCATGGGGTCGCAGTCAGACACGACTGAGCGACTGAACTGAACTGAACCATCCCCAAACCATGTCCCTACCCATTGTCTGTGGAAAAACTGTCTTTCATGAAATCAGTCCCTGGTGCCAAAAAAGGTTGCGGACCACTGACTAAGGGATGCTGAAGGATGAGGAAACAGGTTAGATACTGAGGGTGGAGGGTCCTAGTTAAACTGGGATTCTTGTGAAAACTTTTATTTTCTGAAGTACACAGATAGGCCTAGGAAGATATTCATTCTGAAGTACACAGATAGGCCTAGGAAGATATTCAGGAGCCTGACTAAAGTTTGGGCAAGCAAAGAATCATTGTCAGCTTCTGTATCAAATATACCATGATCCAGAATGCAACTTCAGACATCATTTTTATAGTAAACATTTAAAATTACAATTTCTACAGTAACCAAATAATTCATAGCACATCTTTTCCTTATTAAAAATTTTCACAGTACTGATGCCTCAGTCTGTTCCAATATATTTGGAAAAGTATGTTAACATCCTCTAGTGGTGAGTTTATGAATAAGAATCAAAAAATCATGTTGCTGCAAACCTACTGTGGCTGTTTGCAGAACTGAATGTTCTTTACCTTCAGGCTCGACTTATCCTTTGACTTTAGCCCTTTCCATGGAAAGCTCTTATTTTAAGACATGCTGATTCCCAAGAGTTTCTATTATTCTGAACTGTAAGAATAAATCTCAGATTTTCAAAACTCAGTTCACCCAACCCCAACACACTGAAAGATGTCTGCCCTTAAGAGTAACACAATTCCCAATCAGCACACCAAGGTTAGGAGCAATTCCCTGAGCTCTACTTATTAAGCCAAGTCCTGTTTCTCTTACTCAAGAAAGCCTTGTTAAGTAAAAAGAGCACACGTAGAATGCCCAAAGAGGCCACTAACTGATGGCCAAGAGCCACCTGACATTCACAGGATTCTTTGGCTCTTGAACTTACTACCAAATGAGGGCCATCTCCCTTCCCATCATCAATGACAATATACCCATTTCTACAAACTTGCCATTTTGAGAAACAGAATCAAGAATTAGTCAACAGAGAAAAATTAAGGAGATTTATTTTTGGTAAAACCACATAATTTGAATAAGGCACATTCGTCAACATCAATGAGAAACAAATGAAAACACAATCATGGTTACATAAGGAAGAAGGGGAATACCCAGAATTTAGACATTAATATGGGCCATTTATGTTAAGTAGAAAAAAAGCAAAATGCAGTTGTTTGAAGGTCAATGTGTGCTTCTTTTATGACAGGGATGACAAACAGATTTTAATCTCCTGTAATCTGACCAACCAGAAGCAACTGCCTGGAGCTTTGGGCTTTAGAAGGCAGAGGCCAGTGTGGGCACAGAAAGAAGGTTCTGACTGCTGTGGGTGGGGGTGCCAAGCAGCGCATCTTCCTGCCTACTCAGCCCGCTGCTTCCCAAGTCCAAAATGTTCTTTCTGGTTCAGGTGACTGCTCTTAGCCAAGGACAAATTTAGTTTATGAGCCTCAATAAGGAAAAGTGGGAGATCATTTCTCAGTATAGGAACCAATCTATGGATTTTTAAAGCCATCAAAACAAACTGAAGTAAACAGAGCATGTAACCCTGGAAGGAAAGGCATTGAAGACTAAATTATTTGTACCTTTACCAATTATTTACACATTAGGGGATACTGGTTGTAGGCCGTTTAGACAAGGCTATAGTGCTCTTAACTAGTTAGTAAATTTTTAAAACCAGTTGAGGAGCATTGCCATATACAGATCTGATAGGGCAGTATTTTGGAAATGAGTTTCCATAGCCCAGTCTCTGAATGAGGCAAATTTAGGCCCCACATCATCAGCTACTTTACAGCCTAAAGCCTAAAACTTAACATAATAGGAATAAGGGATATTTTAAAGTCATCTGGAAAAACTGTTTTACACAGATATTTTTAGTTAGTTCTCTCTAGAATTGGTAATACCTTCTTTGTAAATGTATTACTCAAAACAAGTATTTCCCATGTGACTCACAAGCCTCAGTATTTCATAAACTCATAGAACCCTTAAAATATTTTAAAATAATCATTTCATCATAGTTCTATGGATTATAGTATTTGTAATCACTAATAATAATCATAATACACATATAAAGACAAATATCAACAGTCCCATTGAGCAAGTGATATAGTGTCCAAGGTATTTTAATTTTGGAAAAACACAAACAGAAAATAGAACCACTATGACTTTTCAATAAATAAATTTCAAAGTGAAATATATTATGCTGATTGACAAAATATTAAAATGAAGATTAGTATTTAACTACATATTCAACATGACAAATAGATTAAAAACTGCTTTTATAAAATGATGTTGAAGGCTTTATAAAGATGTCTTACTTTTATAATTATTTTTTATTTCCAGATGATAAAAATAAGGTGTCAGGTTCCTATTTGAAAGTCCTTCTCTATCAGTAAACTGTATATAAGCTTTATTCCCATTAAATGATAATCAGATATAATGATTATATCTTCTGCTTAGGTTCTGAAGTACTGGACACCTGATTATGCTGCATAAAAACTGGTCAGATGTATGCAAATACAGTCCCAGTGAAGACTACCTTGCTGAATTACTACTTCCACATGATGAATTCGTTGTATTTTTAACATCAGTGCTCCTTATGCTTCCTATATAAATCAAACAATTAAAAACTGTGAAAGGGACAAACCCACCTCAGCAGCTAACACTGTTTACCTGGGTCTTTACCTGGAGGATGGTGGGTCACAGGCCTGCTATACCTTACTCACCACATAAGCTTGGCAGGTTTCAGATGAAATAATATTTAAATTACTTAATTGATTTAAAAATTAGAAATAGAAACAACAGCATTGCTACCTTTGGTTTTATGAATCCCTAGAACTTCACTGCTAACCTGTGGGAACTGGGAAACTCAAAATTTACCCCATGGGGAAAGACACTTAAGTCTAGAGACGGTCTATAGTTCTACCAGTTGCTTCCAGAACTCTGATATCACTCAAAGAAGTGACTTACATTAATGTATAACATAATGAGAATTGTTCTGTGATAATAGTTAAACGGCAATGCTTGGATATCATGCATGGTTATCGTATGCCCACAAGTCATTGTTCGAAGTCAAACAAACTATCACAGTAATGAAAGATGAACACAAAAGAAAATTTGAAAACTTGAAAAATGTAAAAAAAAAAAGTACAACTGAATAGAAATTAATTTGAGTACATTATATAATAGATTTTATTTGTACATTTAAAAAATATGAAATTTTATGCTTTAAGAATAAATCATTGTATTCATGAGAAGACCCAGAGCTAACATACTGCTTCTTTTAAAAATGACTTTTGAAATAGTGGATAGAAAACTGACAACAGTTTCAGCTGACTGCACTTTCACATTGAAGGAGACTTTTTTAACGAAGTGAGTGAGTGAATGAAAGTCGCTCAGT
Source organism: Bos javanicus (assembly GCF_032452875.1). Classification (NCBI taxonomy): domain Eukaryota; kingdom Metazoa; phylum Chordata; class Mammalia; order Artiodactyla; family Bovidae; genus Bos; species Bos javanicus. The sequence goes on from NC_083883.1 coordinate 61,807,476, forward strand.
CGTGTCTGACTCTTTGTGACCCCATGGACTATACAATCCATGGAATTCTCCAGGCCAGAATACTGGAGTGGGTAGCCGTTCCCTTCTCCAGGAGATCTTCCCAACCCAGGGATCAAACCCAGGTCTCCTGTATTGCAGGTGGATTCTTTACCAGCTGAGCCACCAGGGAAGCTGTTTTTAACAAAGACCAAAGAGTTTTGTTTTTGTTTTTTTAAAGAAAAGTGACATTTGGAAATGTTTTTCTAAATTATACTGAAAGGAAATGAGGAAACACCATATGCAACTGAATGAAGAAACAATCTTTGTCTGTGATCTGAGTCACTGATGACACGTACATACTCCATACCGGCTCTTTACAGATCCGAAGTAGCACAGGTCAGCAGGCATCAGTTCTACAAGGCACCACTGGTTTTGTGAGTGAATGAATGAAAGTGATGTAATGCTAGCATCTGAGATCTAGAAATATTGAAAAAAAATTGAATATGGTATATAGATTTTCCTTCCATTTCTATTGATTTTATACTGTATTAATATTGATCTTACATACACTATGTTTTAACTATTTGTTCAGGAAGGTCTCGCCTCAAATCTAGCAGAAGAGTCCTTCACAAAGGCCCCAGTGAAAACAGTTCCTTTAGGTATGTGGCCCTACACTCAATTGAGCACAGTGTCAGGTCTTGGTTAGAACAGATTTATATGTTTTTCCTGTGACAAACACTTTCAAACAGATTCTTCCTCCCATATCTTTATTATCTCTCTATAGGTATCAATAAAGACCCCTATATCTGATTACTGTTTTTGAAAAACCTTCTACCCTTTAGTCACTTGACTTTGGAGGTCAAAACCTAGCTGAAATATTCGAGGTTCATGGTGATAGTTCCTAGGTATGCCATGTAATGGGTTAGATCCTTCACTAGGTCAAGATCATTTTACTAAAGTTTCTGCTTTAGGGGTGAAATGCAAATCAATAATCACTGTCTCCATAAACACTGTTCTAGAGCTTTCTTACAATCACAGAACATGATCCAACAATTAATACTAGCTGTTAAAACCTCTTAGAATCTACCTACCATTTCTACTTCCTCTCACTAAGTATAATATCTCCTGCATTTTTCTAATTGTTAACCTACTGGTTCTTCTAACTAGAAGATCAAGAAATGAACTACATTATATAATGTTCCATCACTGTACAATAAGTAAACAGTATGGTAAAGTTATGCCAGCGTACCCATATAAAAACCTACTATTCAACTGGTTATTAAAATCAGTTCTGCATAAAGCATTCAAACGCATCTTAGACAATTACAGAATTTCATCAGGAGAGACAGAAATGCTGAGTAACAGAAATTAACAAACGCATAGAAATATGCTAGTAAATACAAGTTTACACATTCTGCTAATCATCTGTAGGTCTTTGTATTCTTCATAAATAGCATGTCTCTATGATAAACTTGTATTTCATCTTCTAACTACTTATGAGTTTTAATTCATTTCTTTCTACCCATTTCCTATCTTCCAAGCTGTCTTTTCCCTTAATCAGTGATTTTCAAACTTATCAGCAGAACTCTTTATTCCAATTAAATCTTATGTAGGATCCCAATATGTAAAATGGGCAAAAAAAGAACTTCTTTGATACAAAAGGGAGAGGGGCCAGTAGACGGCTTGGAAATCACTGCTCTATATCAGAAAATTGAAGCAAAGATACAGCCAGTTGCAATTTATTCATTTGCAATGATTATAAACAGTTCCCCCATCACTTCCAATTTTTAAGAACATTTCTTGAGCACAGGCTGCTTTTCCCTTAGAGCTCATTAACGGAAGAAAAACATACTGCCTTACATATAGTATTTAGGTAAATAAGTATTTGAATTCTTATTTCCTTTTTCATACTATTCAAAAGTGCAAAAAAGCATAAGACGTAGTCCTGCAACTACGTTATTAAAATGAGTTTTAAAAATATTTAACATGTAATAGAAAATTTTTAAAAATTTTAACTGCTTTATAACTGTAATTACTTTAATCTGAGTCCAAATACTATCCACAGGCTCCTTAGAGTCTCAAGAAAACAAAAATCACTCTGTAGTTACTGTGAGAAGATTATCTTCCCATTTAATCATTCTGTCGCTCTATTTTTAGATTGGAAAAAATTCCTCAGTTGTATATACCTGATTCACTTGAAAGGCAAGGAAAGAAAGTCAGGTCAACTTTTAGCTTTGCCAAGCTTAGATTAGAAAGATTTTACAGAAAGTAAAAAATGAAAATTTCTTTTCTAAAATAAGCTTGTTTGTGCTTTCCAGGCATTTCCTCACATTCATCAACCTCCTTCCACATAAAAAGGCTTTTCAACTAACTTTCTAATAATCCCATGCTGACCATAACCACCTCTGCGCTTAGCTTATACAAAGCAGCCTCGTTCTTCTATGCTCCTCACTGGCTGGACGGGCAGCACCAGGTGGGAAATACGGCTCCACAGCCCACTCAATTTGTCTGAATCCATGTGGTTAAAGGAGCTGGGAGTGTTAGAGTTGGTAAACCTCGCCCAGAGTAAATCTCGCACTTTCTCTTCGGTTTCCCTTGGGCTGACGCTTGCTTCTAATGTTTCCTCCTCCAGTAGGACGGTCAGGACCAGGGCCACATCTTTAAAGGCAGCATTCTCATGGTCACAATACTTATAGAAAATCAAGGTGGAGCCTGCAGGAAGGGATTCAAAGTGATGGACCACAGCTGCCTTCTGGCCCTTCTCAAATCCAGAGCTCAGCTCCGTGTCAACTGAATGCTTGACCTTATCACTGTCCTGCAGGGTTTTCCCAGCCCCATCAATCTGAATGGCAGAGACCTTCTGGGCAGATGTGTAGGCATCCGCGACATGGTGGCTGAGGCACTTCAGCGTCTCTCTTCCCTCTCGGGCTGCTGTGAATATGATGGTGGCTGGCTCACTGGGGTGTGAGGCGTTGAGGTGCTTCTGGAGAAATTTTCGTCCTCTCTGCCACAGAAAGGAACTCTGGCCTGGAAATTTATCCTTCAGTTGGCTAAAATGAACCAAGAAAGCCTCCAAAGCTGGATTTTTGGGGACTTGCTGGGCTGGAGATGAATAGTAGCTATTAACAGAACTTAGCAAAACTATGATAAGAACCAGGAAGCAAAAAATGATGGAGCCTGTCAGAGAAAGAGAAAATAAAAGACAAAATTAGAGAGAATGAGTCAGAAATAAAGCCTGTGGCAAACTAAAAAGAGGCAGATACACTGTCAGATTTTACTGACTGCGTTGTGTTTCTTTTGCCTAAATCCTTATAATTTTTAGCTGTTGAAATCTATCAGAAATTTTTTAATTTCTTAAATTATTTAAAGATACAATATCTTTGTTAAAAGGTAAAATATAATTTATGTATATTTTTCTATATCTAATGATGTGTTTAGAAACAAACTATCAGCATATTCTTCTACTAATACCTTCTCAGAAGTATCTACTACCTATAGGCCATTTTTTCCTAAATGGTCAAAATGTAAAAATGCCACTTCAAAAGTTAATACTTTCTTTCTCACTGAAGAGGCAGCTTTAATAGGAAGCTATATTGAATATCTTTTAATAGACTATAATGGAAAATAATCTGAAAAAATATACATATATATAACTAATCACTTTATTGCCCACCTGAAATTAGCACTACATTGTAAATCAGGTTTACTTCGATCAAAAAAATGTTTCAGTTTCTTGTTTATGAAAAGACCTTCCTCCATTGGGGATTCCCATTTTGTTAAGGATGGCAAAATATTGGCTAACACACCTAAAGAAAAAATCCCTAAAACTCAATTGCTTTGTTCTAATATTACTATCAAACATTAAAAAAAAAAAAAAAACTTAAAACAATGCTAAAGCTGTTAAATCTGTTAGTTTTCTGGGTATTTCTCTGCAGATTTCTGAATGTGAATTACTGCAGTAAGACCACTTTTGTTCTCACCATAGCTCAAAAAATCCTTTTTATCAGTCCTTCTTATGGTACCCTGGGCATTCTTCTCTTTGTTTTCTTCCAATTCTTGTGTTTCTTGTTGATGTGTCTCAGCCTCTGGAAAACAAAACAAAACATTATTATTAGGCAGTACACTAATGAGAATGTGCATTCCTTTATACTTCTTATCAAAGCAAAGAATTTGACTGAGGATGCCATACTTCATCAAAGTTTGTTTTGTACAAAGCTAATTATTTTTCCTGTCTTTTACTTAAGGCTCACTATTCTACTTCATTCTACTTAGAAGAATAAAATAAAATGCTGTGAAATCACTTAAGGATACTGTTGTTACATCCATAATTCTTCACTAGTCCTTACATCAAGGACCAAGAAACAAGATTGCAGCCAAACCTATATGTGATTTGACAAAATGTACAGAACTAAGAAGGAATTTAAGAAATGTTAACTATACACAAGACTCAACATCACAGGGCAATGATGCTCTAATTTCAGTATTTATATTTCAGAAGGTTCCTCAACTCCCAAATATGCAAATAATAGACACTAAGTTTAAAGACAGAAGAGATTACTATACACTAATAGCCTATTTTGCAAAATAGCTTACAAAAAAGCAAGCCTAAAACTTAATGAGAGGTATATGAAACAAGGACGACAAGGTTAAGAAAATTTATGAACTATATAAAATTGCAGGTATGGGGTGTGATATCAATCTTAAAATGTGTTGGTGAAAAGGAGGCAGTATTTTGTAGACTCTGAGCTAAATCCCTCTAGAGTCAAAATGTGTGCCTGACCCCAGCCAGGCACCTCATATAACAATGACAGCTGACTACTGCCCATAATCCTTACTACAGAAATAACTCAAATAGCATACTCTATTAACATAAAGGAGTACAGTCATCTTCACCTATAAAGAACAGTTCATTTAGTCAGATCACACCAAAATATGGGTTTTTAAAATATGTCACAGAATTTAAGGACTGAAAGGATCTGTAATGATCACCTACTCTAGCCTCCTACCTTACCTACTGTGACAAGAGGTCCAGAGATGTCAAGGGCTTTGCCCAAGGCCAAACTGAGATTAGAAAGAGGTTTCTTATCACCTGCTGCTGCTGCTGCTGCTAAGTCGCTTCCGTCGTGTCCGACTCTGTGCGTTCCCATAGACGGCAGCCCACCAGGCTCCCCCATCTCTGGGATTCTCCAGGCAAGAACACTGGAGTGGGTTGCCATTTCCTTCTCCAATGCATGAAAGTGAAAAGTGAAAGTGAAGCTGCTCAGTCGTCTCTGACTCTTCACGACACCATGGACTGCAGCCCACCAGGCTCCTCCGTCCATGGGATTAGATGAGCTCATTCCATTATATTAAGCTGCTTCTCACACATTAAACTGCATTTTTAAAACGATGTTTTCTTCCCCTACTCAGTGAACCTGCATACCACTGAAATTCTGATGGCACATATTGGTCCATATACAAATCCTATCATTTGCTCATTTAACAAATATTCATAAAGTCACTTCTCTGTGCCAAGAGCCACAGAAACACAATGAGTGAGACACAGCCCTTGTCTTCACTCAAGTTAATAGTAAACTAATGAAATGCATATTTGAGATCAGTCATTGACTTACACTGAAACATGGAATTCTAGTCCGCATTTAAGTCCAACAAAAACAATGTCTTACATTTTATATTCCTTTGCTCTGGCAAATAGGCATTTCAGGCTGAGCTTTTAGAGTACTTATAAAACACAAATCCACACAATCCAACTCCATAATATCACAGAAGGTAAAAGCTGGAAGAAACCAGCTGGATATCATCTTGTGCAACTTCTTCATTTCTACAAATAGGAAACTGAAGTACCAGGAAGTTGGGAGATTTGCTTAAAGTCACCCAAGTTAGGAAGTGGTAGGGCTGCAACTAGAATCCATATCTCTTGAGTTCCAGTTAAAGACTGAGCACACTGCAGCTATTCTTCGTGAGGAAGCTGTTCTCCTGAATACACAGGTGGGGAAAATCAAGTACAGAGAAATAACTAATTTGCTCAAAGTCCTATAAAACTGAAATATGACTGAGTTAAGGGTACTGGCTCAGACGGTAAAGAATTTGCCTGCAATGCAGGAGACCCAGGTTCAATCCCTGGGTTGGGAAGAACTCCTGGAGGAGGGAATGGCTACCCACTCCAGTATTCTTGCCTGGAGAATCCCATGGACAGAGAAGCCTGGCGGGTTACAGTCCATGGGGTCACAAAGAATCAGACACAGACTGTAGTGACTAACACTTCACTTCAAGGGTACTATACCACTGATGCTGGTTTTTAAATATACCTATCTCTTGATTTATGTAGCATTTAGTTTCCCCCAAAATAAAAGATTTTAAAAAGTGAAAGCGAAAATATGCTCGTAAGAAATAAAGAAAAGGCCAGGGGCGAAATTTTTAAGTCATACCTGTAAAAAATAAAAAAAATCATACATACAGTAAATAAATAGAAACTGTTAGAAAATGCAGCTTATGTATAAGTGGGAAGCATCTTAATGTAGTGAGCAGAATGAGCTAGCTTGAAAGCGAAAGCATTAGTTGCTCAATTGTGTCTGACTCTGCAACCCCATGGACTATAGCCTGCTAGGCTCCTCTGTCCATGGGATTCTCCAGGCAAGAATACTGGAGTGGGTTGCATTCCCTTCTCCAGGGGATCTTCCCAACCCAGGGATTGAACCTGGATCTCTCACATTGCAGGAAGAGACTTTACCTTCTGAGCCACCAGGGAAGTCTTAGGAGATAAGAAACCTCATTTAATCTCAATGTAGTCATATCTCTTTGTGAGCTTGGGCAAGATGCAAAGGCCTTAATCCTATGAAGTAAAGAAAAGCTCTCTGAAAAGAAGGGTCCCACCTATGTTGTGTTCCCAGGACAGAACAGTACACAACAGCACAGGCTCAGGGCTTCTCTCACCTGGTGCCAGCAGTCGCCTCCTCAGTGTGTGCTGGCTCTCCAGCCCTGCACTGGAATGGCCAGGGCTCTGGGCATCCTGAGGGTCAACGACTGGCGGCTCCTGAGATGCTCCGGGTCCGTCACTGACGTGCTCAGGGAGGGCTGCAGAGCTGCCCACTATGTGTGCGTCTGTTCTTCCTACCTTGTCACTTGGAGAACACTTGGTTTCTGGATCCACAGGGTCTTCACTCAGACTCTCTGAAGGGAGCTGATGGCCTTGTTCTCCACCCTGAAAACTCTGGCTGTTCTCACCTTCTGTATCCTTTAGATACTTCCCACAATCTGTTTCATCTGGATTTTCTGATTGAGCATCTGTATCTGTACTTCCTGGGCCAACTGTTTCTATCTCTTGGTGGTCTTTGTTAAGCCCAGGGGCGGGGTCTGGGGTCTGAGCTTCTTCAGTGGTACTTGTAGTGACTGTAGCCTCCTGAGTATTTAGTGATGGATCATTTTCCAAATCCTTTTGAGGGTCTATTGAGACAAAAATTTATAATTTTAAAAATTTCCCTATATTTTTTATTTCAACAAGGTCCCTGATTAATAAAAATATTTATATAGATTTTTATGGCTTAAGAGGCACTCTTCCTAAACATTATTTCTCTTGACTTTCACTAAAGATGACTGATTACCCAAATTTATTATCATGCTAATCTAACAAATAATATTAATTGAAAACTATTTTGAATGGCAAACCAACTTTTGGTAATATTAAATACATCCTCTTCCCTAATGAAACAACCTAGGCAATAATCATCAATAGCAACTGAAACCATTATTCGAAAGACTGAAGAGGAATTTTATAATGAATGAACCTGGCTGACAATTCCTGAACCCACTGATGAATCTTAATACCACAAAAAGAAGGAAAATCAGACATTTCTAACTTCCCAAATTCAATGCAATAAGAAGTACACTATACTACCTATGAGGTATTCTTGCCAAACTGAAGCAGAATCTGATCAAGCTTCTAAAGCTAATTACCAGTTTCCAAGAAACACAGGGATAGAGGAATACATTAAATTATGCCTCAGGAATGTAATCAGAAAAACTAAAAATGATTGAAATTCTAAGAGACAAAAGACTCTGTTTCTTTAGTAACAGCAAGAAATAAAAATAAATGGCAAGAAAAGATAAAAAAAAGGAGGGGTGACAGATTGATTGAGATACTTGAGACACATCCACAATGTGTGGACCACATTATAGATCCAGTGTCCCACAAACCAACTTTTAAAGAAGTATTAATGAGATAATCAGGAAAATCTGAATACCAGCTATTTGATGAGACTAAGGAATTATTGGTTCATCTTCTAGGTATGATAAAGGAATGGGGTAATGTTTTTAAAAAGGAATCTTTACCATTTAGAGATAAGTGTTCAAGTATTTTGGCTAAAATTATATGATATCTAGATTTTGCTTCAATACAATGATATGGGTATAAGGAGAAGTAAGAGAGTATAAATGAAACAGCGTTAGCCATATGTTGACAGCAGATGAAGCTGGGTCACGGAATTCATTTCATCTCTCTACTTTATATATGTTTGAATTTTCCATAATAAAGTTTAAAAAAAAAAGCAACCAAAAAGACTTATCAATGAAATGCAGTCTGTGACCCAAATGTAAAGAAAAAAAAATTAGAAACCCAACTGTGAAGAAAAAGAGATTATGAGACAATTGGAGAATGTGAATATTGGCTGTATATATGAAGAATAGTGTGGAATAACAATTTATTTTTAGGTGTGACAGAGCTATTTTGGTTCTTTTTTTTTTTTAATGTAAAGAGATGTAAAATGTTTAAGAGATGTAAACTAAAGTACTAACAAAATTATATCATGTCTTGGATTTGCACTTAAATATTTCAAGGCAGGTAACAAGAGTAGCATTATGTAGGTAAAAGTTGAAGTTAGATGTTGAGTACATGTGACTTCATTATACTGTGCTATTTTTATATATTGAAAAATATCCTTAATAAAATATTTAAATATGCCCTTCTCTTCCAAAAAATCTATTTCATATTTTGCCTATATTTCCTATATATACACTTGGGCAGGATGAAGAATTTAAATTTCATCTTTCCTTATAATTGAAAGATCCTGCTCTCTCTATATAGCATATCACAGCTAACTTGACTTTTAAAAATATAACTCTAAAGATCTGTCTATCATACTTTTTTAAGATGTATTTTCCCAATACTACAGGAGTCTCTAAAACTTAATCTTCTTCATAATTAGGGTCTGGTATGATGGTAAAATTCAGTAAATATCAAAGAATAAGAATCATAATAAATCAAGAAATTAACTTCTTTTTTACTTCCAAACTTCAGTTTTAATCACCAGAGACTTTCTCAGCACAGCCTTAGTTTCCAACAGCACAAACTTTGTGCTGTACAAATGAGTCTTACCCTCTGGAGGATCCCTAAGTCCTCTGTCGGTCATGTTTGAGTTCTATCTCTTCAGACTCTGGGGTACTTTCTGTTAGTATCTGGATTTCCTTGTAAAGATGTCTTGGTTTCTTCTTCTCCCAAGTCCCAACAGGCTCATGCTTCCTGTGGACCCAGGAAACAAGGCATATATACAGTGACTAAAACAAAATGAGAAGAATTAAAAAGACTTTTTTATTCATACATAGGAAAAATGACTAGTTCATCTTTATTTACTAAATCTGCTTAGTTTGAGTACTATTTCCTCTCTGAAACTTTTCTAGTGGATAAAAAATGTTTTCTGGCTTTCATGAGGCTCATATTCCAAATCCTAGACGATAAACAGAAAAAAAAAAGCTTCAGATTATTAACCGTTGTATAGATGACATAACCTCCTAATACATTCTAGTGTGTCTGGAAGGATGTAAAAAGTAAGAACAAGTGACCAGAATCTTTAAGGAAACACCTTTGAAACTGAAATAAAAAGTAATTCCAAGAGTAAAAATTTAAGTCAGTGCTGAGTTAATCACTGCAGATTTCCCTATTATCTTCAATTTCTGTCCCATACAAATTTCTCAGAGTTTGCCTACCAGAAACTTCCATTTTTCATTAACAAGGAACATGCACAGGGGTGACCTACAGATGAAGGTGGCTGTCTTGGTATTAGGAAGAGCAAATACACATTTGGAGTTTCATCACTAAGAGTGGTTCTCTTACAGTATTCTTTTATAAAACATGGAGACAGTTTTCTCTTTATACAATGCCCTTCTATACACTGCTCAAAGAAGTTGTTGTGTTTAGTCACTCAGTCATGTCTGACTCTTTGCAACCCCATGGACTGTAGATCAAAGAAGAATATATATCAATTATTAAAAGCTGTATACAAAAGGAATCAAAACCAGAGGTAACTTATAAGCAATAAAAACTCAATTATATCTTATAAGCAGTTGGTGCAAACGTAATTGTGGTTTGGGTTTTTTCATTTTAAATCATTATAACTAGGCTTGAATACATCTTAATTAATCAAAATAGGAACCATTACAATCAACGCATTTTTGCTAACAAGAAATAAGTTTGTTTATTCCTGTAGCATGAAAATCTATGCTTCATGATTTGACAAATTCTTGGAAAGCATTTCTGCATTCTGTTGGTTGTGGAAGTGTTTTCCCTGCAAAAAGTTTTCGAGATGCTTGAAGAAGTGGTAGTCAGTTGGCAAGAGGTCAGGTGAATACAGCAGATGAGGCAAAACTTCAAAAATACATAGAAAATCCAGCGACAGAGGAGTCTCGTGGGCTATAGTCCATAGGGTTGCAAAGAGTTGGACACGACTAAAGCAACCAAGCATGCATGCATGCACCTCATAATAAAAACTACAAGGCACCTAGTAATGAATCTACAGCACATATACAAGGACTTTGGAGTGGGGTGAAGCTTATGGTATGTAAATTATACCTCAATAAAACTATTTTTTAAAAAAAGAACTTTTAGGGAGAAAAGTATTAAAACTTTACTGAAGAAGATAAAAAGGACCCAAGTAGAGAAATATACTGTGTGTATCGACAGTAAGATTCAAGGCCATTTAATGCTAATTGCACTCATCTCACACACTAGCAAAGTAATGCTCCAAGGCAGGCTTCAGCAGTACATGGACTGTGAACTTCCAGTTGTTCAAGCTGGATTTAGAAAAGGCAGAAGAACCAGAGATCAAATTGCCAACATCCACTGGATCCTCGAAAAAGCAAGAGAGTTCCAGAAAAATATTTACTTTTGCTTTATTGACTACACCAAAGCCTTTGACTGTGTGGATCACAATAAACTGTGGAAAATTCTTCAAGAGATGGGAACACCAGACCACCTGACCTGCCTTCTGAGAAATCTGTATGCAGGTCAAGAAGCAACAGTTAGAACTGGACATGGAACAACAGACTGGTTCCAAATCGGGAAAAGAGTACATCAAGGCAGTATGTTGTCATCCTGCTTATTTAACTTATATGCACATTATATCATGAGAAATGCTGGACTGGATGAAGCACAAGCTGTAATCAAGATTGCCGGGAGAAATATCAATAACCTCAGATACGCAGATGACACCACCCTTATGGCAGAAAGCGAAGAAGGACTAAAGAGCCTCTTGATGAAAAGTGAAAGAGGAAGAGTGAAAAAGTTGGCTTAAAACTCTACATTCAATCTGATCCCATCAGTTCATGGCAAATAGACGGGGAAACAGTAGAAACACTGGCTGACTTTATTTTGGGGGCTCCAAAATCACTGCAGATGGTGATTGCAGCCATGAAATTAAAAGACACTTGCTCCTTGGAAGAAAAGCTATGACCAACCTAGAAAACATGTTAAAAAGCAGAGACATTACTTTACCAACAAAGGTCCGTCTAGTCAAAGCTATGTTTTTTCCAGTAGTCATGTATGGATGTGAGAGTTGGACTATAAAGGAAGCTGAGCGCTAAAGAATTGATGCTTTTGAACTGTGTTGTTGGAGAAGACTCTTGAGAATCCCTTGGACTGCAAGGAGATTCAACCAGTCAATCCTAAAGGAAATCAGTCCTGAATATTCATTGGAAGGATTGATGCTGAAGCTGAAACTCCAATACTTTGGCCTCCTGATGCAAAGAATTGACTCCCTGGAAAAGACCCTGATGCTGGGAAAGATTGAAGGTGGGAGGAGAAGGGGACGACAGAGGGTGATATGGTTGGATGGCATCACTGACGTGATTGCCATGAGTTTGAGCAAGCTCTGGGAGTTGGTGATGGACGGGGAAGCCTGGTCAGCTGCAGTTCATGGGGTCGCAAAGAGTCAGACACAACTGAGTGACTGAACTGAACACCAATTCCCTCCAAAATAATCTGTAAGTTCATTGCAATTTGAAACAAAATCTTCAGACAATTTTTGTACTGTTATATGTTTCTTATGGAATGAGTGAGCTGACTGTAAAATTCACAAAAAGCAGTAAAGAATTAAGAGTCAAGATAATTCTGAAGGAAGAAAAAAGAATTCTGAAAGAGGGAAATCTTTACCAGATGTATCAAGATATTAAAAACAATAGGGTACTGGCATTAGAACAGACAAACATAACACAGAATAGACAGCCAGGAAATATGCACACACTTAAGTAAAGGAAACTGAGTGACAAAGAGAAAGAAAGGATTAGTGAGTAAACAGTTTGGGGACAACTGATTTTTCAAATGGGAAAAAAACTAGATTTCTACCTCCACAAAAATCAATTGAAGATTAGAGACCTAAGGGTAAAGTGCAAAACTTTGAAATTTTCAGAAGAAAGTGGGGAATACCATTATAACCTCAAGGTTAAACGATGAGGGGAACAAATGTGATGACATTTAAAAAGTTAAATCTCTATACAAATCATCAAAATCAAGGTTAAAAGATAAATTCACTGACTAGAAAACTATCAGCAACACATATAATCATCAATGGATTAATATCTAGAATACATAAAAACTACCCCAGATCAGTTAAGAGACAAATACTGCTATTTTGTTTTTTTAAGTGGGCAAAAGAGATGAACAAGCAGTTAAATAAAAAGAGGACTTTAAAAGTCTAATGAATTGGTAAGAAATGTAGGCAAGGAAATGCAAAAATTAATGATGAGATACCATTTCACGACCACCAGATTGGAAAAAAAAAATGTAATGCCAAGTGTTGGTGAGGATTTGGAGATACTCAGACCTGTATTGCGGAGAAGGCAATGGCACCCCACTCCAGTACTCTTGCCTGGAAAATCCCACGGACGGAGGACCCTGGTGGGCTGCCGTCTATGAGGTCGCACAGAGTTGGACACGACTGAAGCGACTTAGCAGCAGCAGACCTGTACTGACAATGAGGCCCCTGTTACAACCTGGGAGGGCAATAGGGCAATGCGGAGTTGACACACACATTCTACAAATCAGGAATTCTGCTTTTAGACATGCACCTTAGAGCAACTTTTCCTAAAGTGCCCAATGGTGTTTGTGGCAGCATTGTTAAAAAAAAATGAGGAAAAACTGAGAAAATCTTAAATGTCTATAAATAAGGAACTAGATTTTTTAAATTGTGGCATATTCTTTAAATGTAATATTATATACAGCAATTAACAACTTATGTATCAAAAATTCATAAATGTACAATATTAAAGCCTTTATATACAATTTAAGAAGCATAAAATACTACGTGTGTGTGTGTGTGTGTGTGTGTGTGGGTGGGTGGGTGTGTGTGGGCGTGTGCGCACGCACTCAGTCATGTCCAACTCTGCAACCCCAAGGACTATAGCCCACCAGGTTCCATTGTCCAAAGAATTTTCCACACAAGAATACTGGAGTAGGTTGCCATTTCCTACTTCAGGGGATCTTCTCAGTCCAGGAATCAAACCTGAGTCTCGTGTGTCTCCTGTATTGGCAGGCAGATTCTTTACCTGCGCCACCTGGGAAGCCTATAAATACTATGTTGTTGTTGCTAAGTCACTTCAGTCGTGTCTGACTCTGTGCAACCCCATAGACGGCAGCCCACCAGGCTCCCCTGTCCCTGGGATTCTCCAGGCAAGAACACTGGAGTGGGTTGCCATCTCCTTCTCCAATGCACAAAAGTGAAAAGTGAAAGTGAAGTCGCTCAGTCGTGTCCGACTCTTCACAACCCCATGGACTGCAGCCTACCAGGCCCCTCCGTCCATGGGATTTTCCAGGCAAGAGTACTGGAGTGGGGTGCCATTGCCTTCTCTGATAAATACTATAGAGTAATTCAAAAATAATTAAATGGAAAAAAAATGAACCAACTACTGATACGTAAGATGGATGAATCTGAAAAATGTGATGAGGGAAAAAAGCCACACACAAGATTATATGCCAAATGATCCCATTTATATGAAGTTCTAGAATGGCCAATGGTCTACAGTGATGGAAAACAGAAGTGGTTCCGAGGGTAAGGACTACTGACTGGAAAAGGGCATGAGAAAACCTTTTGGGGTAATTAAAGTGTTCTATATTTTTACTGGGGTGGTGGTTACATTTGTCATCAAGCTTAAAATCTGTGCACCTTGTTGCATGTAGGGTATCTTCAATAAACTTTATTTCATGTAAACCTAACTGAATGCTTAAAAAAAAAAAAAAAAAACATATTACTTGGAAACTAGGTTGCAGTCAGTAAGTAATCTGCAAAGGAACACCAGAGATATATCTATAATTCTACAAGTGCTCAATATATGCCTTTCTTATCACAAGGCACATATCATTTCTGTAGCCCATTTCACTCAGACCCTTTGACACACACTGCTGTTCATAGCTGAACCAGTATTCCCTCAAGGCTACAAGGAAGAAATGATGTAATCACAGAAGTTCTTGATGTATCTTCAGAAAAAATTACATGGTGGGGTATCTGGGAGACCTGGAGGCAGATTCCAGAGGCAGGTCAATTTTTTGAACTGTGTCTAATCCATACCAGGAAATGTGCGTATTAGAAACCTCTGGACTGCATAACAGAACTGAGGTAGCACCTCATTCTGATGGAAAATGGACATGTTGAAAACTTTTTGCAGCTTCAGGAAAAACCATCCATGAGCATCTCAAAATACACCACCACCCATCTTTGATGGTATCTTGAAAGGAAAAAAAAAAAAAAAACTGATGAAGACCTACATGCTTCATTTAGCACAGAGGATGTTCGCTTTTAGTCAATCCCTTCTTTACAGGTTCAATTGTGAAATACTGGTTTTCAGTGCCCCATTTATAGAGGTTACAATGATTCATTTTCCCACTTAAATAAAACTTAGCCTTATCATTGGCAGGTATCTTTGCTTCCCTGTGATCCTGAAATCTGCAGCAAAACTTACTGTTTTCCTCTAACTGTCTCCATGAGGGCTCAAATCAGGTTCAAGTAATAAGGTTTTATTGTCTATGGAGAATACAACAGGGAGTAGGCTGAGGGATGGAGAAGGCAATGGCACCCCACTCCAGTACTCTTGCCTGGAAAATCCCATGGACGGAGGGGCCTGGTAGGCTGCAGTCCATGGGGTCGCTAAGAGTTGGACATGACTGAGCAACTTCACTCTCACTTTTCCCTTTCATGCATTGGAGAAGGAAATGGCAACCCACTCCAGTGTTCTTGCCTGGAGAATCCCAGGGACAGGGGAGCCTTGTGGGCTGCCGTCTATGGGGTCGCACAGAGTCAGACGAGACTGAAGCGACTTAGCCTTAACCTTGGCTGCACTGGGTCTTAGTTGCGGCATGTGAACTCTTAGTTGTGACATGCAGGATCTAGATCCCTGACCAGGGATTGAACCTGGGCTCTTTGCTTTGGAGTTCGGAGTCTTAGCCCCTGGACCACCATGGATGTCCCCTGGCTCTGTCTTTTAGGGAGCACCCTTTCTGCTCCGTCTCAATGTACCAATGGTAATGCTTTGACAACCTGGCAGGTGTTGTTCACTGTTTGGTACATAGAATGATCTCTGCACTGCAGTAATAAAACCAAGTTTAGCAGCCTGGAACACACAAAATTACAAGTTGTGAGAGTAATTTTACAAACTGATGCATAACACAGTTCATATACAACTGGTACTGAGTAATAAAATGTTGAAAGTGTTCAACTTTTTTATTGCAATGTACATTGTTTAAATGCACATAAAAATTAAACACATGATCAGAAAAGATACATGTTTGCTTCTGTGGAGGAAAGGATAGGAAGAGGATGAGAATGAGTTTCAACTGTCATCCGTTAAGCACTTTTTAAAAAATGAGGTATATGTGGCAAAATGTTAGTATACTTTATCTATGAACAGAATTCCTGTGCTACACAAGGACCTTGTTGCTTATCCATTCTGTATATAATACTCTGTATCTGCTAACCCCAAACTCCCACTCCACGCCTCTCCCTACCTTCCCTCCCCCATTGGCAACCACTAGTCCATTCTCTGTCTGAGTCTTTCCCTTCCATAAATTCATTAGAGTCATATTTTAGATTATACATATCATCTTCTATCCATGGACATTTACACTGTTTCTATGTCTTGGCTACTGTGGACAGTCTTGGCACTATGAACATAGAGGTACATGTATCTTTTTGTTTTTGCCATGCCAAGAACCTTGCAGGATGTTCCCCCACCGGGATTAAACCCAGGGCCTCAGTAGTGAAAGCAAAGAATCCCAACCACTGACCCACCAGGGAATTCCCTATCTTTCTGAATCATAGTTTTGTCTGGAGTGGGACTGTTAGGTCGTATGGTCATTCTATTTTTAGTTTTCTTGAGGAAGCTCCATACTGTTTTCTGTAGCGGCTGCACCAACTTACACTTCCAGCAACAGTGTAGGAGGGTTCCCTTTTCTCCACACCCTCTCTAGCATTTGCTATTTGTAGACCTTTTTTCTAAGAAGAGCTGCTTTTTCTCTTTTAATATTTTTATTTATTTTCAGCTGCACTGGGTCTTTGTTGCTTTGTGGGCTGGGCTTTCTATAGCTGCAGAGCGTGGGGGCTACTCTTCTTGCGATGTGTAGGCTTCTTATTGTGGTGGCTTTCTCTTGTGGAGTACAGCCTCTAGGGTTCGCAGGCTTCAGAAGTTACAGCAAGTGGGCTCGGGAATTGTGGCTTGTGGGCTCTAGAGCTCAGGCTCAGCAGTTGTGGCATGTGGTCTTAAGTTACCCCTCAACATGTGGAATCTTCCCAGACCAGGGATCAAACCCATGTCCCCTGCACTGGCAGACAGATTCTTATTCACTGCACACCAGGAAAATTCCATTTGTACATTTTTTAATCTTGGCCATTCTGACTGGTGTAAGGTGGTACCTCATTGTATTATAGTCTTGATCTGCATTCCTGTAATTAGTGACGCTGAACATCTTTTTCATGTGCCTATTGGTCATCTATATGTCTTCTTTCAGAAATGTCTATTTAGGTCTTCTGCCCATTTTTCTTTTTCTCTTTCACAATTACAGGAGACTTGGACAATACAGAACAAAATTACAGATAGTTCCACTAAAATTAAGATTTTTATTTGGAGTTTCAATATAAAACTCTCAAAAATTATCAAAACGAATATACAGAAAAGTAGAAGCACCATGAACCAATTCAACATGATTAAGATTTATAGTGTATGATTTCAGTATCTTTAGTTCATGAAATTTTTGCAACTGTTTTATGTCCCTGTGTATGTTTCAGTGTCTCCTAGTTTATAAAAACTTGAGTAGAATTTGTATCCTATTGTATGAAAATTGCCCATTTTTCATTTGGGTTCATTTTTTGTTGTTGAATTGTATCAGCTGTTCATATATTTTGGAAATTAAGACTTTGTCAGCTGCATCATTTGCAAATATTTTTTTCCCAGTCTGTAGGCTGTCTTTTTGTTTACGGCTTCTTTTGCTGTGCAAAAGCTTGTAAGTTTAATTAGGTCCCATTTATTTTTGTTTTTATTTCTATTGCCTTGGGAGACAGACCTAAGAAAATATTGGTATGATTTATGTCAAATGTTTTGCGTATGTTCTCTTCTAGGAGTTTTATGGTTTCAATGTTTAAGTCTTTAGGACATTTTAATTTACTTTTCTGTATGCAATGAGAGTGTGTTTCAACTTCACAGATTTACCTGTGGCTGTCCAACTTTTCCAACATCACCTGCAGAAGAGACTGTCTTTTTCTCATTGTATATTTTTGGTCTTCTCTGTTGAAGACTGATCACAGGGGTGGGGGTTTAATTTTGGGCTCTCTATTCTGTACCACTGATCCATGTATGTCTGTTTTTGTGCTAATATCATCCCATTTTGATTGCTGTAGCTTTATAGTATTGCTTGAAGTCTGGGAGGGTTATGCCTTCTCCTTTGTTCTTTCCCCATAGGATTGCTTTGGCAATTCTGGGTCTTTTATGGTTCCATATAAAGTTTAGGATTATTTGTTCTATTTCTGTGAAAAATGTCATGGGTGATTTGATAAGGAATCACATTACATTTTGTAGACTGCTTTGCTTTGGGTAGTATGGCCATTTTAACAATATTAATTCTTCCAATCCAAGAGCACAGGACATCTTTCCTATGTTAATATAGTTTAGATTTGGGTGCATAGGTGAATACTATTTTCAGCACTTTTCTATAAAATGACTGATGTTAATAAATTTTTTAAATGAGTAATAAAATGTAATGTATTAGCTTCTGTGAGGAAAAGTTAAGAATCAAAATGAAAAACCTGTAAGGGTTAACTCTGAGCCCACACACAGGGAACTTATGTTACAAAGGCACGCTTCAACAACAGTTTCCTATGCATTTTGTCACAACCAGCTGAGAGGAGACAGAACAAAGGAAAGCTACTCTCAAGAATAAAACTGGGGCTGGGAGAGCAGTAGGACCTTACCCAACCTCTATTCCATCCTGGGAACTTCAGTCTTATGATATATGGACTTAATATTCCTTCTATTTTACAGATGAGGAAATTGAGACAAAGAAAGGCTAAGAATCTTACCCAAGAACCCACAACTAGTAGAGACAGTTAGGATTTGAACTCAGGTGATCTGAACTCAGGTATTCTGACTGTGGGACCCTAGCTGTTAACCATGATACTAAACAACAACAAAAATAAAACCACATAGTAAACCTACTAAGGCACTCCAAATCTAGGTGTGAATTGTGACTCTAGCACCTATGACCTGGGTAAATTTACACACATTCAACTTTTCTCTAATTGCTTTTTTTAGCATTGTGTAAAGTCTCAGGTGATAATAAATCATATAATAAGTTATATCTACCACAATTATGACTATAAATGGGCCTTAAGAAATGTGACAAGGATCTGCCTTGGGTTATTCATCCCTCTAAGCCTCTTAATCTTCATCTCAGACCATTGAATCACACAACTACAGACTTAGCCTCAGTTACAAGATAAATCTTGTCCTTCATCAGAAAAGACCTAAGAAATTTTTGATAATTTAGCATCCAGTTCTAACAGTTGGCCTTAATCCTTATTCTAAAACTGAGACTCTATCTTATCCCTAGTTCTAACTTTTGCCTCATTCTCTTATACCTCTCCTCATCCTAAAGACTTACTATGCTGATAGACATGTATCACATTTAAACCTCACAACAGTATGAAGTAGGTATTATTACACAACTTATTTCACAGATGAAACTGGACAAAAAAGGTTAAAATGTCCAAGCTTATTTAATAATGTCAGAATTAGAAGACAAACTCAGGTCAGCTGGCTGCAAGGCCATTATTTTTCCTCTATAACAAGCAGTTTTTAAGCTGTGTTTCAAAGACTGCATTGACTCAAGGGCTGCCAGGGGAGACTCCAGAAATAGAGGGGTATGGCTCTCAACTCACTTTTACAGACACGTGTATTATGATTGCCACCTACCCTTGGATGTCATGGAATTCTTTCTTGCATGTGTGCTTGCCTGGACTATGTTCTGCTACAACTTAGAGATGAATCTTAATTCAGTCACCCACAACCCAAGATAGCCTTCTCTTTAGTACTTTCCATTAAATTTCTCCTCCTAGGTCTGCATTAAAGTAACAGAAAGTAGTTCTGGAAGTCATTTTAGAAATGGCCACAATTACATGTAAGTAATATTATCAATTCTCCCAGAGGATGGAAGTAGAGCTTAATATGGTTCACATCATCCTAAACAGTGGATCATCTGTCATAAGAATTAATTTTAGGAATACACTTATACTTTCAAATTCATTATTCATAACCATGAATGAGTATTTAAAATAGTCTGCAATGTTTTAAACCCAGTGAAGTCCTACTAAAGACCTAAGTTGAAAAGCTATGAAGTTTTCTAAATTTTCTCCCTTGCTCCATTTTATGACCTCTACCACACGATGTTATTTCTGAGAGCTGACCATATCAGGTACGTGATAATAATCATGTATGAAGGCAGAGTACCCTTCTTAATGTAATATTAAAATTAGTATTTTTGATTCCTTTCTCTTGCCCATATACTCACAAAGTTTATGACGACACCCTACAGAACTATTTAAGGGCGACAATAGAGCCCTCCCCACAAACCGTTGAGAAAAATATGACTAAGTTATGACCTGAAATATCAGCAGAGTCCTTCAGTCTGCTATGAAACCTCTTTATATGTCACTGGCAAAGTACAATAACTACCACTATCTTACAGTATTATGAGTACTCTTGGTTCCTAGTCTTTTAAGCTAGGCAACTAAGTATGATGGATATGCTGCTATGGTATTTTTCAAGGTATGGTTCATAGAGCATCTGCATAAGAATCTTCTGAGGCACTATTTATAAAATGTAGATTCCTGGGCCCCATAAGAAACCTTGGAAATCAAAACTTCTGTAAGATCAGGAAATTTGCATTTCTGACAAGCTCACCGAGGCACTGACTTGAAACTCAACTGTATAAATCCATTTAATGTCCTACTATTTAAGAATGAGATTGCTTAAAACAAAAACAAAAGGACCTTTCTCTATTCTCTAAGTGAAGTCGCTCAGTCGTGTCCAACTCTTTGAGACCCCATGGACTATAACCTACCAGGCTTCTCCGTCCATGGGATTTTCCAGGCAAGAATACTGGAGGGGGTTGCCACTTCCTTCTCCAGGGGATCTTCCCGACCCAGGGATCGAACCCAGGTCTCCCGCATTGCAGGCAGATTCTTTACCCTCTGAGCCACCAGGGAAGCCACTATTTAAGAATGAGATTGGTTAAAACAAAAACAAAAGGACCTTTCTCTATTCTCCTGAATTGAACATAAGTAGTGTTTTTTGGTGTGTGTCTAAAAAAGTTTAGGAGACAGTAATATTGACTATAATACCATCCTCAAAAGCAATACCTCAAAGTAAATTTTCACTTTTTAGATAAAGCTTTAGGATAGTGTAGTTCTTAACCAAGGATTAATAATCAACTAATTAGTCTTCACTCAGTATAGCAGTCCACACACAATTTATTCAGCAATAGAACAGAAGAGAACGTCAATCATGACAGACATAAGGCAGATACAGGGTAGATCTCTGGGGTACATTCTTTATACAGACTAACAAATGACTTTTAACAACATGTGGCAGGCATGATTTGTTGCATACCAACAGCCATTCATTCCTCACTTCTTCCTAGAAGAGCCCTGATTTTATTAGGGGTGACAATGTGTCCTACCCAGGCAATGTCAACTCCATTCCCCTCTGTCAGGTTTCCAGGCTCCCTTGTGAATCAAGGATGTAAGGGAAAATCCCTGATGTAATGAGATGTAAGGAAAAATCTGAGGGACTTTTGAGAGAAAGATTTTCTTCCCAAATAAAAAACAGAGACTTGAAAGGACAAAGGTTTTTGCTCCCTACTTCCAGTCTTTGAGAGAGATTGAAATGTCTGGAGCAGCAACAAGCTATATTGTACTCACTGAGAAAACCGTGAGGACAAAAAGCCAATACAATAAGGATCCCAGAGGGGAAAGACAGAAAGAACCTGGGACCTTGAGAACATCGTTGAGTTGCTACATAAGCAATGGATTATTTAGCATCTTAAGTGGAATTTTTAAATTGTTAAGTGGACTCTGAGATGTTTTCAGCTGCTTTTTCCAAGTTTCTTAACTCAAACTCTGGTTCCATGATTCTTATGAACAAGTGAAGGCCAGAATGAGGCCAATGTCAGGTAAGTCCTTCTTAGTTCCAAGAAAAATGCTTCCCCTAAACTGTTCATTATCTATATGGAGTCAAGTTTGATAACTCCTTCTGTCACTTAGCTCCTAATACAGGTACTTTTCCATTTCCAGAGGAGGACATTCTAAGTTCAGTCACCACAAAGACAGGATAGTCTTTGCTTATGTAGAGCCAAGTAACTAGATAGTGGCATTTCTGCATATTATTCTGTAACTTATATAGGTGTTGCCTGATTGAATGTGGTTTCTCTGACAGTGACCAGTTAATGTCAAAGCCACACTGAGGATAAACCAAATAGAGCCAATGATGAATGTTTGGTTAGATATGAATAAATCTTATATATATATATAGTTATCACTGATTAATATATAAGAGGTGGAATTTAGAACAATATAGATTCTTATTAAATGTCTAATTGTTTTACTGGAATAATCTAGAATTCAGCTACAAGGATGCTTTCCCACAAAAGTTATTACTAGAATATAATTAAAGTACACACAGTATGAGGCTTCTCCTCAGGACTACCTTGTCATAATAACATCAATGATTAGGCTGTGGAGATTTTTAGGAGGAGCAAGCTAATTCCAAAACATAGGAAATATGGATTAGTCAGGTTCCAGAGGAACAGTCTGGCTTGGACTACTAATTAAATTCATGCTGAACAAGAGATGCATAGACCCTGGAAGCAGATCCAACAATTTAAGCAGTTTCCCAAAGCAGTGACAGTCTGAATCAGATTTAAAAAGGAGTCATTTTTCCATCTTCCTTGGGCTACTAGTACAAAAATCCTCTAGAGTCTCCAAGATCTTGACTGTTTAAGAAGTTATTTGCTTTGGCCAAGTTTTTTGTTTAAGGTTTTGTCTGTCCTCGTCAGGATTAACTGTAGTGCAGGGTTAAAACCAGCAACTCTAGAATCATGTATTCTTTTTCTAACCAGTGGAGGACCCAGAAGAAATGGGTGGCAAGCTTTTTCAAAGGTCCACCTGGTAAGATTTTGAGGAGCCCACTCAAGTGGGAAAGACCAAGGAAGAACAAGGCTTCTATTAGCAGGATTATCAGGATAACACTCAGGGCAATAATCAGCTCTGTTAATACGGTCTAAGAAGACTTGGTAACATTCATTCTCAACCAGTTCAGTTTGGTACAACCAATGCCCTAGTTCTAAACTAGGGAACCACTGCTGCCCACAGTCAGGGCAATGTGAATTATCTGAGAACATTGGGACCTGGAGAGACAACACAGAAAGCAAATGTAACAGTAAGAGGCAACAATGATAATAAAGAGAGACACCCAAGTAACCAGACCTATTACAATTTTGGTTTAGCACTTTCTGAGTCCAACCACCATTACTTGGAGAGGGTAAAAGCTGGCTTGCACCTCCGTGCAATTCTTCAAGATTTCGTTGTCTATTTTTCACTCACTTGTAGCCAGTCTCCAAACTCAGGGACTGATCCAGTCTATGTTATCAGTCACTACTAGCAGCACAGATGTCACAACAGCTCCTTTAAATCTCAGCTTCTTAAGAAAAGACAGGGTTCTAGTCTAAGTTACTTTTTCTTGTGTGTTATCAGCTGGTGGTATTTGCAGAGGCACTTGGCTTACTCTGCTTTGCTGGTAAGTTATTATGTCTGTTTGGTGAAACAGAAGCTGACAGTCCAATGAGTCTTTGGTGGGTGCTGGCACTCTTGCCGCTGTAATACAAGTACCCAAGTCTTAAGGCCTTAGCACTTTATAGCGATGTAGAGGGGTCAGGAAAACTTGGCAGTGTCCTCTTGAGCGTGGATCCAATGAAGTCTTTCTTGGGAGGACCTTAATCAGGACCCAGTCACAGGGAAGTAGCTGCTGCTGAGTTGGTTGAACGGTTCTGGGAATGCTTCACATACCTGTAAATAATAAAACTTCAGACAACTCATATGGGCTTTGAGTTGCTCATAATATCATTAGAAACATGCATTTGGAAATCATTTGGGTCAGTCAAGGTGCATAAGAATTGTCTCATGGGATTCCCCATGACAACTTTACATGGGTTCAAACCAACTTATCTTTTGGGAGTTATTCTTATGCTCGACTGGGCAACAGGGAAGATTCTAGTTCATTTAAGATTTGTACTAGTCTCATTTATTTTTTAGGACTATGTATTTATTTTTCCTACTCCTTTTGCACTCTGGGAATAATACGGTCTGTATAATCATATACATGGTAAAACTTTGATACTTCTTTTATCTGTCTTCCATGAAATGGGTGCCATATATATAGTATTACCATAATGAGTGGGATGTTAACAATGGTGACAGTCTTCTAAAACAGACTTCAATGCAAGGAAAACCTTACAAAATTATTAGATAATATTCTTAACAACCAAGCATAGAACGTTGGGTGAAATCCTTTTGAAGGCTGGAAACGAAACCATAAGGGACATGCCTCACTGCCCACATCGTCTTTATAGGCTTATTATACACATTTAAGTTTAAGCCAATTAAGGCCCAGTCCCGAACTATTCTTGGGACATATATAGTAAATCAGTTGGGATTAAGAGACACTTTCACCATCTTTCACTCCTTCATGACCTTTAAATGTAACAAGTAAACAAGGTGGGGAAAAGTAGGATGTGCTGAACAGTAGATAGCCACCTACAGTGTGCCACAGATCATCAGAATATAGCCTGCCTTTCTCCGGCAATTTTTTTGTGATTGAGGCCTGATTCTGTGAGAGCACTAAGGAACACTGGGGAAGATGGGTGTCCCATTTACACAGGGTTAAAATGTATAAAGATAGAGCCTGAAAAGCAGAGGCAGTTATAGCCTTAGCTGTGATCAGCCAAAGCATTTTCCTTACAGACTATCAACAGTAGCTGTGATTCTCATTTTTAAAATGGCAACTTTAAAAGATAACTGAAGAGCCACCTCTGACAGGGCTGCAACGCGGAGCGGATATTTTGGTGGGGGCTCCAGATGGGGTGAGACAGAACCAGAGTCGATACACTGATGTGTTTTATGAGGTTAGGTGACAATGTGTGAAGGCTACCAATCCAGCCTCTCAGGCAAGAGTGAACACAAAATAGGATTTCTGACCTTTGTGGTGACAACACAGGGTACAGCAGATCGCCCTGAGGGTCTGCTGTCAGGAGCCACTGTAGTAGAAGTTTCACTTGCTGAATCAGGAAATCTTGGGTACATGAAAGAGATGATGAATAAAACCCACATTACTGTGGGGTTTAACACAGAAGTTAGTGGTAAAGTTATATGACTAAGTTTGATGTTGAAAAGATATAGAATTTTGGAATTTTTAGAGTAAAAAGGGGAAACTCAATTAAAACCACAAGATACCATATTTCATTTCCACCAGACCGGCAAAAATGAACAAGTTTGACAATGTGGGCTCTATACACCCTAGGCAAGACCTCCCCTCCACCATGACTCCACATCTCTGTATAGCAGAGTCAAGAAGTCCTAAAGCTCCAAATGCTCAGAATAAATCCACCCTTCTCCCAACCTTCGTTTCTCCAACTTCAAGAGTTAAGAAAGCACTAGAGCTCCAAGTGCTTATATGTTAAGCGCTTAACTTCTATGCAGAGTACATGATGAGAAATGCTGGGCTGGATGAAGCACAAGCTGGAATCAAGACTGCTAGGAGAATATCAATAAACTCAGATATGCAGATGACACCACCCCTAGGGCAGAAAGCGAAGAAGAACTAAAGAGCCTCTTGATGAAAGTAAAAGAGGAGAGTGAAAAAGTTGGCTTAAAACTCAACATTCAGAAAACTACTAAGATCATGGCATCTGGTCCCATCACTTCATGGCAAATAGATGGGGAAACAATGAAAACAGTGAGACACTTTATTTTTGGGGGCTTCAAAATCACTGCAGATGGTGAACGAAGCCATGAAATTAAAAGACGCTTACTCCTTGAAAGAAAAGTTATGACTAACCTAGACAGCATATTAAAAAGCAGTGACATTACTTTACCAACAAAGGTCCGTCTAGTCAAAGCTATGGTTTTTCCAGTAGTCATGTATGGATGTGAGAGTTGATTATAAAGAAAGCTGAGTGCCAAAGAATTGATACTTTTGAACTGTGGTATTGGAGAAGACTCTTGAGAGTCCCTTGGACTGCAAGGAGATCAAACCAGTCAATCCTAAAGGAAATCAGTCCTTAATATTCATTGGAAGGACTGATGCCGAAGCTAAAACTCCAACAGTTTGGCCACCTGATGTGAAGAGCTGACTCACTGGAAAAGACCCCGATGCTGGGAAAGATTGAAGGCGGGAGGAGAAGGGGATGACAGAGGATGAGATGGTTGGATGGCATCACTGACTCAATGGACATGAGTTTGAGTAAACTCTGGGAGTTGGTGATGGGCAGGGAGGCCTGGCGTGCTGCAGTCCATGGGCTCGCAAAGAGTCAGACACGACTGAGCAACTGAACTGAACTGAGAGCTCCAAGTATTCCTAAACCAAGAGAACTCTAGTGTTCCATGTGTTCCAGACAAAACCGACCCTCCCTTGGTCCTCAAGCCTCTACAGGTAAGCAGAGAGTTAAAAGGGGGCTCCAAAGCACTAAATGCTCAGAACAAGATCACGTACTACCAGCCTCCTGACTCATTCCCAGCCTTATCACCGGAAGAGTGAAGAGGCCTTCCCCAAAATACTCCTGGCAAGATTCTCAAACCTTCCCGCTTCTCACCCCCACAACTTCACTACCATTATCTGCTTGAAAATATGAGGACCACCTAATCCCATCAAACCTGTACCTCTGTTTATGTCAATCACCACATGGAGCCCAAAGCTTCCTGATTATACTTCATCCCCTTAGTCTCTAATCTCCTATGGCTCTGAGCACAGTGAGACAATATTCCCTCTCCTTCTTTACTATTCCTCCCCATAAAACATGTACCATTTTGATATATTAAATATATATCAGAGAACATAGAGTAACTTGAATTCTTATACCCGAATGACAGGAACATAAATTAGTATAACCATTTTGGGCAGTATCTAATAAAGCTGAGAATGTGCGTTTCCTATAACTCAGTAACTCCACTCTTAGGTAACTACCCTAGAGAAAATTACATGTTTATTTAAAAACATGAATTAAAATATTCATGGTAGTTCTCTGTATAATAGCAAAACAACAGCTAAAATGTCCACAAACAGTAGAATGGCTAAAAAACCCTGACATTCTTATAAAAAGCATACACTCACTCTCTCTTATGTAATAGTTTCCATTTACATAGTTTCAATATATTGCTTAGGAATAAATATGCAATAAAGCTAAAAAAGAAAAGATAAGCACAAGGACAATTACTACCTTTGATAGGAGAGGGAAGAAGATGGGGTCAGGAAAGGCATGCAGAGTATTTCAAAGATAATTATAAACATTTTTTCTTTGAATGGTTGGAGGTACATGAATGGTCACAGTATCACAAATCCTAACAATTTACATAACCTCTATTTGGTATTTTATTTTTTTTCTATTTCTATCTTCATTTTTGTATTTTAAATAATTTTTACTAGAGTACAGTTGATTTACAAGGTTAAGTTTCTGCCGTACGCAAAGTGAATCAGTTATACTTAAATATATATCCACTCTTTAGAGCAGAGCAAAAATAGGAGTGGACTAGAACAACAGATTAATAGGCAAAACCAAACTTTCACACTGTGGACAAGATCAGCAGCAATTATTGTGTTCAGAGGCAAGGTGGGTGACTGAGGAAGAGGAACCCTATAGAAAGACACCGAGCTGTGTCTGCAAGCAACTATCTCTTTCTAAAAACAAGGTAAAAGAAAATATAATATTGTAAATCAACTATTTGTTGTTGTTCAGTCACTCAGTCATGTCTGACTCTTTGCGACCCCACAGACTATAGCCTGCCAGGCTCCTCTGTCCATGAGATTCTCCAAGAAAGAATACTGGAGTGGGTTGCCATGCTCTCCTCCTGGGGATCTCCCCAATCCAGGGATCTAAGCCAGGTCTCCTGCATTGCAGGTGGATTCTTTATTGTCTGAGTAACCAGGGAAGCCCAAGAATATTAGGAGTGGGTAGCCTATCCCGTCTCCAGAGGATCCTCCCGACCCAGGAATCAACAGGGTCTCCTGCATTGCAGGTGGATTCTTTATTGTCTGAGTAACCAGGGAAGCCCAAGAATATTAGGAGTGGGTAGCCTATCCCGTCTCCAGAGGATCCTCCCGACCCAGGAATCAACAGGGTCTCCTGCATTGAAGGCGGATTCTTTACCAGCTGAGCTACTTGGGAAGCCCTACCTAATGTTAATTAATGGAATTAATTTCTCCATTAGCTACATAATGGAAAGCAAAGTTTATCTTGGCATATTCTATGAAGGCACGCATCTCTTTGCAGCACTTTGTTTTTTCATATGGTGCCTTTGTGTGTATTAGAAAAGAAGCACTCTCCTTCCAGGCAAGATGAAGCCCAAAGAACCTCGACTGGCCTCACCTGGCCAAGCATTCAACAGTAATCCTCCATCTGTGAAATAATTTTTTTTTCCTGGCCACACAGCACGGCAAGTAGGGATATTAGTTCTGCACCAAGGAAGCACCCCCTGCAGTGGAAGCAGGGATCCTCCGCATCCTAAGATTCAAACAACCACAGACTATGCAGTACCATACTATTTATCGTTGAAAAAATCTGCATGTAAGTTGACCCACACAATTCAAACTGGGTTGTTCAAAAGTCAACTGTACACACATTTTGATTCCCAAAGGAACCTGAAATGGTTCAGAACCATTGAGCAGGAATGGCTCCTAATCATTTCAATATCAAAGGCAATTTTTATTCGTAGGCTCCCCCCTCAGATCTCACTTTGGAAGGATGCCAGAACTACCACCATTCTTGTAATGATGTCATTTTCACATTTTATTAATTAGATATGTAACTCTGCCAGTCAGAACTTCTAATAAAACAAGTAAAAAACCAGTGTTAATAGCCCTGGTTTAGAAATTTTCAATACTTTAAATCAGAGATAATATTCAAAGCACCTGTAACAAAGTTGGAAAGACTGAGACATTCTGGATTTGTTTCCTTTCTCAACACCACTAGCTTAAGTCAGAAGTGGTTGATTTGAGGTGAATATATGATAACCATTTTCACATGCATGCACAGTCACTTGTGACCCTTTGTGATCCCTATGGACTATAGCCCACCAGGCTTCTCTGTCCATGGAATTCTCCAGGCAAGAATACTGAAGTGGGTTGCCATTTCCTACTCTAGGGGATCTTTCAGACCCAGAGATCAAACCCACATCTTTACCACTGTGCATCATTAGGCTTGTAGAAATGCTGAAAGTACCCAGGGAACAACCGGTACTCGACTGATTATTGTATTAAGTTACTGAGGAAACCACCATGTACTAGGCACAATGCTAAATATTATAAATACAAAGAGGAAAAAACCTTACAGAACTTCTAGATGTCCAGGGAATCCAGAGTGGAATCAATGCTTTAGGTAAAGGTCTTATAAGGGCTTTTGAAAGTTAAGTCGCTCAGTCATGTCTGACTCTTTGCGACCCCACGGACTGTAGCCTATCAGGATCCTCCGTCCATGGGATTTTCAAGGCAAAAGTACTGGAGGGATTGCCATTTTCTACTTCAGGGGTTCTTCCTGACCCAGGGATTGAACCCAGGTCTCCTGCATTGTAGGCAGATGCTTTTACTGTCTGAGCCACCAGGGTGGGTTTTAAGGGCTTTTAGATGGATATAAAAAGATTACCTATAGAAATCACAGAAAATTATGGAAGGCCCACAGAAGTTGGAATGTTTTTATTTTCAAGAACCTTCCAGCCAACAATAGCGAGCAAAAAACAAAGTTTAAAAGGCTTCTTTACCACATAAACTCTATACAGTCATGCTATATAAGTGGGGGATTCAATCCAGGATCACCCAGAGATACCAAAATACACGGAGGGATGAACACTCCAGTCCCTTATATAAAACGGCATAGGATTTCATATAACTTATGCACATCTCAAGATTACTTATAATACCTTATACAAAGTAAATTCTAAGTAAATAGCTGCCAGAGCACAGCAAGTTCAAGTTTTGCTTTTTGGAACTTTCTGGAATTTTTTTTCACAAATATTTTCTATTCATGGTTGGTTGAATCCACAGACATGGGACTTGTAGATACAGAAGACCAACACTACAAAAGAAAAACACAAATCAGATTTTTTTTTTTTTTTTTTTACTGCACTGTGAGGCTTAGTTCCCCAACCAGAAACAACCTGGGCCATGGCAGTGAATGTGCCCAGTTCTAACCCTGGACTACCAGGGATCTCCCTAAGTCAAAATTTTTGTGTGTGAGATGTTTTCTGCAGCTTTATTAGAGGAAAATTTAGAAAACAGCACTTTAACATCAAAATAGAAAATGCAGTTCTATTTAAACCAGTGAAATTTACATCTACTAAAAAATGGCAGCTCAATATATATTAAATAATCATCTCTAAATATTGTGAGTCTATATCAAGAATCACTATTTCCTGAATGCATGTTAGTTAGACAGCTTAAATCTGCCTTTGATAGACAAAAACCACCTTATTCTTTTTAGGCTGCATAATATGTTTCAGATTGAGTAGAGTTGGGGCGACTTCTCCAGGCAAATATATCAGTTCAGCCAAGTTCTCATATAATACATAAAACTAAAAGACAGACACAGAAAAAAATACAAATGCTCTAAATTTTCTTGAGTCTCCATTTTAAATATTTTCTTACATGGAATATTTTATTCTAAAGTTAATCAATCATCAAAACTATTTTTTGTATGAGACAGTTTCTCTAGAAGTCTCAACCGTGTGTGCTCTGTCATGTCTGACTCTTTGTGACTCCATGGGCTATAGCCCATGAGGCTCCTTTATCCATGGAATTAACTGGCAAGAACAGTGGCGTGGGTTGCCATTTCCTACTCCAGGGTATCTTCCCCTATAAGTCTCACATATAAAGTGAAATCTCAAAAGCTTCTTATTTCATTAAACAGTTCTAAATTTAGATGTTGAGAGTTAAGAAGTAAGGCTTCCCAGGTAAAGTGGTAAAGAATCTGCCTGCCAATGCAGGAGATGCAAGAGGTGCCTCAATCCCAGGGTTGGGAAGATCCCTTGGAGGAAGAAATGCAACCCGCTCCAGTATTCTTGCCTGAAAAATTCCATGGACAGAGGAGCCTGGTGGGCTACATTTCAAGGGGTCCCAAAGAGTCGAATACGACTGAGCAACTGAGCACACACAGCACAGATTAAAAAGTATGAAAAAAAAGAATTCCTCTTCTTTTTAAATTCACATAATCTAAAATAATTCTTTGCTTAAAATATATTATGAAAATACATGCTCCTGAAAGACGTTTTCAGTCTGTTGTGTGAGGAATTACCTTTAATTTGGCAAAGTCTTGAGATCACAGAGAGAAGGCACACTCCGGCACTATTTGGCACACACACTATTCCTCTTCGAAAGAAGATAAGCTGAACAAAAAATATCCTGAGTTGCACAGGAATTGACACAAAGAGAATTCCCCTGGTGGTCCAGAGGTTAGGACTCTGAGTTCTTAATGCCGAGGACCAGGGTTCAATCCCTGGTTGGGGAACTAAGATCCCACAAGCCTCGAGAGGTACAGTCCAAAAAAAAAAAGTGAAGAACTGACAAACTTAACAGGTGTGTTTGTGCATTCCTGGCATTCCACAAAGGGGAACAACTGGTTTAGACACTAACTGGTGCATTTCAATCTACTTTGCCCTAATGGACACAAGTCCATGGTTCAAATTCTGTCTACAGTTTCAATTTAACACACTAGGAGCCAAACTTTTAAAAGTTAATTCGTAGTTTTCAATAGTGAGACCTAGTAGTGCTAAGGTTACGTATTTCTGAATTTGTACCAGCAATTTGGGCTTCCCTGGTGGACCAGTGATGAAGAATCCACCTGCCAATGCGGGAGACTCAGGTTGGATCCCTGGGTCAGGAAGATCCCCTAGAGAAGGAAAAGGCAACCCACTCCAGTATTCTTGGCTGGAGAATTCCATGGACAGAGGAACCTGGCAAGCTCGTCCATGGAATCCCAAAAGAGTTGGACTAACTGAACACCAACCAACACCACGCATGTCTGTGTTGAAAACTAAGTACCTAACTAAGTCTTGCCCACTCCTCTGTACCATATCCATTGTCATAATAAGTTAGGATTACTATGATCACAAATTAAAGTTATTTCCCAGTGTTTTCCCTAGGTAGTACTTATCCGATATTTTTAAAAGGCAAGTTGAGAAAGTACTAAACACTAAAAATAAAAAGCAATCCACTTACTTCCCTAGGGAACTTTTTCAAGGGCCTGGAGCAGTTCAGATATATACCTTCCTTGAGTACAGAAGTCTTCTTTTCCTTCTTACCCTTCGTTCTGCTCCCTCCCAACTCCTCTGATTTGTATCTCAGGTTTAGGATGACTTATGTAGAGGCAAAAAGCAAAGGTTCAGAGAGTTTGCTATGATTCCAACAGTGGGCAGCACAACTGATTCCCAGTGTCAGTTCAACTCCACTGATCATCTTTAGTATCTACATTAAGCCAGCACGTTTTTATTAAACATTTTATTTTGAGCTAATTTTGTATCTATTATAAAACCAAGACATTAACATGAAGTCAATTAACTACAGACTGTTAGAATTCTGCCAGTTTCTCCACTAATGTTCCTTTTCTGTTCAATGGTTCAATCTGGGATCCCTCATTGCATTTAGTTGTTTATTCTCCTGAGTCTCCAATCTGTGACAGTTTCTGTCATTATCTTTTGTGACTTTTCCTGGTCTTTGCAACCTTGATATTTATGAAAAATATCAGTTGGTTATTTTGTAGAATGTCCCTCAATTTGTGTTTATAATGTTTTCCCATGAGTAGAAAAGAAGGCACTGGCACCCCACTCCAGTACTCTTGCCTGGAAAACCCTATGGACCGAGGAGCCTGGTAGGTTGCAGTCCATGGGGTCGCTAAGAATCGGACACGACTGAGTGACTTCACTTCCACTTTTCACTTTCATGCATTGGAGAAGGAAATGGCAACCCACCCCAGTGTTCTTGCCTGGAGGATCCCAGGGATGGGAGCCTGGTAGGCTGCTGTCTATGGAGTTGCACAGAGTCAGACACGACTCAAGCGACTGAGTAGCAGCAGCAGCATGAGTAGAAAGATAAAGAGGTTATGCATTTTGGGCAAGAATAATACCAAAGAAATGATGTATTTCTAAGTGCATCACATCACTGGGTTCATGATATCCATAAGCCTTATTTCTGTGGAGATTTTAACCTTGGTCAGTTGGTTATCATGGTATCGCCACTGTCAAGTTACTAATAATTATCTTGGGGAGACACTCTGAGACTGCGCAAATAGCCTGTATTTCCTCAAACTTTCACCTACCAGCATTACAGGCACATTTTGTTTGCAATAATTACTATGCTGCTGTTTTGCGTAATAGTGATTTTCTATTTCCTTCTTGCCATGTTTGTTTATTGGAATTCTTCTATAAGAAAGAGCTGTCCCTTCTTGAATCCTATTTATGTACTCCGCTATGTCAGTATGGACTTGTGGCCACTTATTCTATGAGTTAAAATCCAGTACTACCATTATGCATTCTATTACGCAAGTTGTTCCAACTTTGGCAATCAGGAGCTCCTTCAAGTCACTCTTGTGTCTTTTCAACGAGCTCCCAAACCATTTTGAGCATCTCCTTAATTTCCAGCACCACAAAATGTTTCAGGCTCCTCTTATATTTTCCCTGCCCATGCCCTAGATTCAAGAGCTTCCCTCCCCCCAAAAAAAGTTCTGGTTCCTTTTATTAGAGGATAGTGTTTTAAAACAGGAGCTGGGTGCTCAATGCTACTGAGGTTTCACTATCAGGCCAACAATTTGGACAACCACCACTAATACTTGTTTCCTTACTGAACTCATTAGCTGGAAATCATTAGCATCACCTGGGCATTTATTAGAAATGTAAACTCTTGGGCCCCACCCTAGACTGATTAGACCAGAAACTTTGAGGATGTACAGGAATCTGTGTTAAGAGGCTCACCAGATGAGTCTGATGCTCCTTATAATGTTTAAAAAACACTTATAAACACTGTTTTAGTGAAGAAAAGGTAGCTCTCTTTCACTAGAAACCCTGTATTTACTTTATGATGTTTATCTCTAATAAAAAAAAGGGAAATTTTAGTCTTAATAACTTGTCTGGTGTATAAATCATATTTTTTACTACCACAACTATTAAAACTATAGGTGAATGCCTCAACTGTGAAGACACTAAACACCTCCCTACTCCTGTTTTTTTTTTACATGTGGTGGTCATGGTTGTTGTAAGGTACAAATACTGTTTGTTGTTTTTATACAAAGAAGTTGTAAGTCAGCCTCCAGGATCATCTCCTGCATACACATACAACTTGACATCCATATAGTGAATCTATAAATAGGAAAGACTGGCAGCACAGTCCCCTAAAGTCAGACTGCCTAGGCCTGAATGACTACTCCAGCACCTGACTTGGTGAACTCTTCCCTGTTTCTCTGATTTTCTTAATAACCACAAAATAGAATAACACTACCTACATGAAAGAAGCATTATGAGTGTTAAAGAAACAATGTGCAGTCCTTACCACAAAATAAGTCTCAGAAAATGTTTATTATTAGTCTAACTAAGTGAAAGTGCAACTAGACAGTTACTTTTCGGACTGAAGAAAACAAGTGGAAACTGTGCTAAAGGAAAGTTCTGCTCTTTCATCACTAGTAGATCAGAGAGGCAGAACCAGAAAGCTCTATTTGTATAATTAAGACAAAACCTTCAGAAGTTTACAAACTAATGTCTTAAACTTGCCTATCTGCAAAAATGTTATTTACATTATGTTATATCCATGAACGGATGCTAAAGAAGAGTATATAAAAATTTAAAATTTTTGATTTGTTGAGGTAGTGGAATTACAGGTAAAGTTTCCTCCACTCTATTTTAATTATCAGAACCATATGCCACTTATTTTAATATTAGTAAAGAGAAAATTAGCCCAATTGGCAATAACTGTTTCCACTTAGGTTCTTAAACTATCCCATTTAATGTTCCGAACAACTCTAAATCTCTGCTTTCATGGACTCAGAGTGATAAAGTAACCTGCCCAAGTTACAAAGTGACAGGACAGGAATTTAAATTCAGCTGTGACTCCAAAGTCTATGCTCATAACCAATGTGGGAGCCATCTTTCTTTACTCACAAGTGCTTAATTTGCTGTCCAAAACCTACGATAAAGTATAATCAGTGTACTGAATTATCTCTTGCTGGGCACAATAGTCATAAAATATTGACTAGCAATGAAATTTTAACACAATTAAATTTCTAAATGCAAAATGAGAAACAGCATAAAGCATACCAAGCTTCTCTGAGCAAACTTTCCTTCAGGAAATTCAAGTTTCACTTCAGAGGAATGTGGATTATCATTCAGCTTTCAAAACTACTTCCACGGCAAAGATAGATTACATACAAGGCACTGTATATTATTAAATTCCCAATAACCCCCAAATAATTAGATAAATTCTTGTTACTTTATTTGTGAATTACAGACGCTCTCAGGCTAGTATTATCTCTACATAAGTTAAAAAAAAACAAGTGAAATACTGCTTAAATGAGTCACTTATGGTTACGTGATAAACCAGAAGCAAAACTGGTAATCAAGTTCTGGACTCTGCGTTCAGTATAAAAAATATTGCTGAGGAGAGGCTTTCAAAGTTTTCAAAGCAAAAGCCAGTTTTCCAAACTATTCTAATCCACATAAAAGATTCCAGGAACATTTTCAGTTCCTCTACCATTAAGTTCCTTTTAAAATTATTTTCCACTGGCCAGTTACATACTAATCCTGTGCTTGAAAAACAAAACTGAACTGATAGATATGGAGAACAGTCACAGCCCTAACTCTCAACAAACAGACACAATGAAGGAATCTCTTATAGAGATCCAAAATAAAATGTTTTAGAACCTTAAGAGAGGTAAAATTGAAATAAAAACAGTGTATTGAATCAGATTAAGATAACTGATTTTTGTATCTTGTGTATAAAATCTTTCAATTAAGCACTACTGATTAAGCACTACATTTTTTTTGAAGGAACGAAAAGGGGATAAACTTTCTCACCGGGTATGAAATACAATTGGGAATACATATATAATAATGTAATGAATTGGTAATTGCAGGGTCTCATTAAAACTTCAAACTTCGCTCTTTTTAGCACCATTAAGGCTGATTTTCTTAGTTACCACAAAATAGAATAACACTACCTACATGAAAGAAGCATTATGAGTGTTAAAGAGTGAGGAGTTGGGGAGTGAGGGCGGCCGGGGCACTATCTTACAAGGATGAAGACGACGAATGATGGAATCCAGTCAAACACGGAGGTAAGAGAGTAACCAACACCTGCACTGGTAGATTTCCCGT
Source organism: Bos javanicus (assembly GCF_032452875.1). Taxonomy (NCBI): domain Eukaryota; kingdom Metazoa; phylum Chordata; class Mammalia; order Artiodactyla; family Bovidae; genus Bos; species Bos javanicus. The sequence continues at coordinate 61,843,868 of NC_083883.1, forward strand.
TTACATTTGAACCTTAGAAAAATTCTACTTCTCGTCTCAAGGTCCAAACCAAACATTTAGTCTCACCTTCCTGTGTTTAATGTTTACGCGATTCTCTTTTTCACTCCAAAACAAAAATATACCTCCAACCTGCTCCGTTTAAGGTTTTTGCGGTAAGGAGGTGGGGGTGGGGAGGGATCTTTTCTGAAAGATATTTAAAAAGAAGGTATCAGATCAAATATTAAAACATGGGAAAGTTGTACACACATTTTACTTACAATGTCTAGCGAGGTTTTAAACCGTCGACTGTCAACGTCAGGAGAGCCTTTCGAGCGTTCTTTCTGCTTCACGATGCGGGGCTGCACCCCTCGGACGCCGCCGAACTGAACGTCGCCCCGTCCCTGCCCACGTGATGGCGACCTCCGCGGGGAGGGTAGGCGCCCGCGGAATGCTGGGACTGGTAGGCGCCGGCCCCTCCTCCTCCTCCCCCAGGCGTCACCCCCGGCTCCACTCCCCCGGCCAGCCGGCGGCGGGGCGGGAAGCTGGAGGCGTGGGGAGAGCAGGGACAGAACCGCAAAGCCTCCCAGCGTTCTCGCAGTCGCGCTGCTCTCTGACCCGAAGGCAGACATCTCTGCAACATATTGGAGGGCCTTGGAGTTGGTGAATGGCCAGAGAAGCCTGGCGCAGCCCTTGGGGCCGCAAAGAGTCGGACACGACTGAGCGACGGAACTGAACTGAACTGAGCCCTTAAAAAGACCTAAAGCTCACAGGCTTGAGGAACCAATGGAACTTACGCAGTGAGCGGCACTAGCCAACGATAATGGCAAGCACCAGTCAGGCATGATTTGGAAACCGAGTGCCACCTTTATGAGGTGCGTGCCCCCATGTTAAATGCGGACAACGCTACATACATACCTCATAAGGTGGTTGTGAGTAAATGAGATAATGAACAAAAGTGTCGGCTAAATGGATAAAAGATCTGTTTTCTTGATCTATTAATTTCATAAAAATGAAAATTGAGAGATGGAAAGCAGTTTACCCAAGAACACATAATTGGTTAAGGGCAACTGTCAAGTCAGTCTAAAAGTCCTGTTCCTGAACTAGGCCATTCAAGACAACAGAGAAGAAATCTGCTCATATAAATCTCACTTCCCCTTTCCTAATTTTTTCCTATAAAACTCCTGACCAACGTACTATTTTACTTACATTGATTTTTATCTGACTCCCATAGAATATACAATCCTAGAAAGAAAAGAGGGTTGTCTTTGGTCTAGTCTTCTCTGCTATATCCCCAGCACCTAGAATAGAGTTTACCTAGTACACAGCACCGGAGAAGGCAATGGCACCCCACTCCAGTACTCTTGCCCGGAAAATCCCATGGACGGAGGAGCCTGGTGGGCTGCAGTCCATGGGGTCTCGAAGAGTCGCACGCGACACTGAGCGACTTCCCTTTCACTTTTCACTTTCATGCACTGGAGAAGGAAATGGCAACCCACTCCAGTGTTCTTGCCTGGAGAATCCCAGGGACAGGGGAGCCTGGTGGGCTGCCGTCTATGGGGTCACACAAAGTCGGACACGACTGAAGTGACTTAGCAGCAGTAGCGACAGCAGTACATAGCACAAGCTCAAAATTTTATTGGGTTAATGATTCTTCATGTAAATAACTTATTTTTTTGGTGTCTTCAATCATCCTTTTTTGGCAGAAGTTCCAGGATTTGGGAACATTTTTAGATGTTTAATTGCAATTTCGAATTTAACAAAGAATAAGTGGAAGGCCATTTATTGTTGTCACTTCATTTCCAGCAAGACATTTTCATTTATATTGTCTTCAAAATATTTTTTCTATTACTT